>NC_086317.1:285829325-286474325 GCF_036172605.1 Pelobates fuscus
AGCAACGCCGATCGCCGGCCGGCGGAACGGTGGCGATCGGGTAAGTAATTATGACAGTTCAGGACCGTCATCAGTCCACAAGGGGATGTTTCTGATGACGTCCTTGAACCGTCATCGGTCCTTAAAGGGTTAATAATGTAAAAAAATAAACACATACAATTTAAGGTCATTGCCAACATACGTAAACATTACATAACCCCAACTGCTTTAACAATTCTGTCTTATTTTGAAGTCAAGACGGAATTGTTTTCCCTAATAAGTAGCAAAATTGCTTCAAATTGGGGTTTTCACCTGCTTTTGGGCAATACAGTTATGGTAAAGGCTGAAGTTAATGGACTTGAGTCTTTTTTTTCACGCTATATTCCTATTGACTAGTATGACTACCTCATTATATAAAGGACCACACATACTCTACAAAGAAAAGTATACTCTACATATACGTCTGTCATATTTGTACTTAGCAGTACTGCTAGGGGCATATTCCCACCATTTGGTTCACAGCTCAAGTGAGAAGTAACTAACAGATGATATAATTTAGAAATATATACATTTGTTATAGTTTTTTTCTGTCTATTGGTATTTCTAAATTAATCTGGAAATCAGATTAGCTGTCCGTTTAATTATCTCTTATTTGGCACCATGAACAGAATCAAAAATGAAATGAAACTGTCGGCCCATTGTCTGTTTCAATTGTTTCATCATTTGATCACATGGCAATTAAGAGTTACATAATTTGGATGACCTGCCAATTCTACAAATTGCAATTCATTTGAAACCGAATGCACAAATGTAGTACAAAATGGGTAAGAAAAAAAAAATTCTCAAAATAAATATGTTTGAAAGTATAATGTAAGAAGGGATTATTATTTAGGAATTATTTTGATTTAAAATGTGAGCTTGTAGGCATAGGCTTCAAAACCTACTGTTTCTACCTGTCTAAGTTAATGTTTTACACCAGTAATTCATAATTGATTGATTAGTAGAGGTTATGAAGCTGTATTTGTTTGTGCATCAGTTGTGAGTAAACAATATTAATTTTCTTCATATATTATTGTTGTGTTGGAGATTCCTTAGTAAAAAGTAAACTTTTTGCATTGAATTGAGGTAGAAAATTAACCCTGAGCAAATTTGTCTTAGTATTTATTTGCTGCCCCCACAGAGAAATGTATTTGTTTCACAAGCTTTATATTTGATTACTTACTCACTTATATATGAAAGAGTGAGTGTTGATGACTGAAGAATTTCATCTGCAGCAAATAAAATCCAAAAATTGTATTTAATTTCACATGCAATATTACATAGTTACATAGCTGAAAAGAGACTTGCGTCCATCAAGTTCAGCCTTCCTCACATATGTTTTCGCAGTTGATCCAAAAGAAGGCAAAAAACCTAGTCTGAAGCGCTTCCAATTTTGCAACAAACTAGGAAAAAATTCCTTCTTGACCCCAAAATAGCAGTCAGATGTCTCCTTGGAACAAGCAGCTATTACCCCACTATTTAGAAATTATATCCCTGTATGTAAGTATTTATCCAATTGCAGTTTAAACATCTGTATAGACTCTGACAAAACCACCTCCTCAGGCAGAGAATTCCATATCCTTATTTATCTTACTGTGAAAAAACACTTTTCTTTGCCGTAGATGAAATCTCCTTTCTTCCAGCCGAAATGTGTGCCCTCGTGTCCTATGTATAGCCATGTTTATGAATAGATTTCCAGATAAAAGGTTTGTACTGGCCCTGAATATTTTTGTATAATGTTATCATATCCCCTCTCAGGTGCTGTTTTTCCAAACTAAACAGATTTAGATTTTTTAACCTTTCTTTGTAACTAAAATGCTCCATTCCTTTTATCAATTTTGTAGCTCGTCTCTGCACTTTTTCTAGTGCCATGATATCTTTCTTTAGAACAGGTGCCCAAAATTGCACAGCATATTCAAGGTGTGGTCTTACTAGCGATTTATAAAGAGGCAAAATTATATTCTCATCACGAGAATTTATGCCCCTATTTATACATGACAAAACCTTACTGGCCTTAACAACTGCAGATTGACATTACATATTGCTGTTTAATTTGTTGTCTATAACAATTCTCAAATCCTTCTCATGTGTGGTTATCCCTCATTCACTACCATTTAGGGTGTAAATTGCTTGTGCATTCTTAACCCTGAAGTGCATAACTTTGCATTTCTCTACGTTAAATTTTATCTGCCATTTTAGTGCCCAGTCCCCCAATCTATCCAAATCCCTCTGCAGCAAAGCAATATCCTGCTCACATTTTATTACTTTACAAAGTTTTGTGTAATCTGCAAACACTGATACATGGCTTTCAATGCCTATTTCAAGATCATTTATAAATATGTTAAATAAAAGCGGTCCTAAAACAGAACCCTGAGGGACACCACTTACCACTTTTGTCCAGCCTGAAAATTTACCATTAATGACAACTCGTTGTATCTATCCCTAAGCCAATGTTCTACCCAACAACAAGAATATTCATCTAGACCAATTTCTTTTAGTTTTAAGACTAACCTATTGTGAGGAACCATATCAAATGCCTTGGCAAAATCCAAGTAGATCACATTCACTGCAACACCCTGATCTATAATTCTACTTACTTCTTCGTAGAATGCAATTAGGTTAGTTTGACATGACCTATGTTTCATAAAACCATGCTGATTATTGCTAATAACAAAGTTCTTCCCAAGGAATTCCTGAATATTATTCCTTAATAGCATTTCAAATATTTTCCCAGTCACAGAAGTTAAGCTCACATGTCTATAATTTCCAGGTAAGGTTTTTGAACCCTTTTTAAATATAGGAACAACATCTGCCTTCCTCCAATCCTCTGGTACAATACCTGAAACAAAAGAGTCTTGAAAAATTAAATACAGAGGTTCACTTATTTCCCCACTTAGCTCCTTAAGTACTCGTGGGTGAATACCATCAGGCCCCTGAGCTTTATTTACATTAATTTTCTTTAATAGCTGTAGCACCTTGTCTCGAGTTATCCAATCACAAGTTATCTGCAAGTTTTTTGCAGCAATCATTTGCATATCTCTTGCCATAGGATCCTCATTAATATATACTGAAGAAAAATAGTTATTTAAAATGTCTGCTTTTTCCTGGTCTTCATTAGCTAACAAACCCATCTCTGTTTCCAGTGTACTTACACTTTCATTTTTTTTTTTTTTTTTTAGAATTGATGTACTTGAAAAAAAAATTTGGGGTTGGTTTTGCTTTCTTTGGCTATCAATTTCTCATTTTCTAGTTTAGCCACTTTAATTGCCTTTTTGCAAGCATTATTGGCTTCCATATATCTTATATAGGATGCCTCTGATTTATCCGATTGAAATTATTTAAATGCCCTTTTCTTATTTTTAATCTCTTGTTTTACTTCTCTACTAAGCCCCATTGGTTTTAATATGTTTCTTTTATATTTATTACCCAATGGTAGATACTGAGAAATGTACCTTTCTAATATTTGTTTGAATAGTTTCCATTTATCCTCAGTGTTTTTCTCACTAAGGAGTTTATGCCAGTCGATATGTTGTAGAGCTGCCCTAATCTTATTGAAATTGGCTTTTTTTAAACTATACGTTTTAGTATACCCCACGTGCTTTTGCTTTTTTAAGTTTATTTAAAAAATTACCATATTGTGATCACTATTTCCCAAATGCTCCCCCACTTGAATGTTGGTTAACAGAGCAACATTGTTTGTTATAACGAGATCCAGACAAGCATCCTTTCTAGTTGGTGCTTGTACCAGTTGTGACATAAAGGTGTCATTTAACACATTTAAAAACCTGATTCCCCTTGCTGAAGTACTAGTCCCACTATCTCAATTTATGTCCGGGTAATTAAAATATCCAATAATTAACGTGTTATCCCGATTTGCAGCTTTCCCAATTTGCTCTAACAGCAGTTCTTCCTCATTAATATTTACATTAGGTGGTTTATAACATATCCCAACCAATAATTGATTTCCCTTTGTTTGCCCCACGCAGATATCTACCCATAAAGCTTCCACATTTTCCTCGTCACACTCCACATGCCTAAGATTTGAATTTACAAACATACCCCACCACCCTTCTTGTTTTTCCTATCCTTCCTAAATAACGCATACCCATTTAAGTTGACTGCCCAGTCATGTGTCTCATCCCACCATGTTCCTGTTATGCCTATTATATCATATTGTTTAGTGCATGCTATTGCCTCTAGTTCCCCCATTTTGTATATCGGCTCCTTGCATTAGTAAGCATACATTTAATATTATCATGAGTCATTTGTACTTTTTGTGAATTATCAATATTACATACCTCCTCTGTTCTGAGCTACCCCCTCCCCCCATCTCCACCCCCTTTGTTCTGAGCTAAAGCCCATCCCATTTCTTTTTTTTTTTTTTTTTAAATTCTTTATTTATAAACAAGGTGAGGTAACCACAGGCACGTGGAAGCAGTATAAAGAGATACATAGTGCAGTAACATTGTCCCACATATATAAAACCATTAGTCCATGAACATGCAGTTGGATTGAAAACATTACGTTAAGGAAAGCAAAAATAATAATCAGTCCACAGTTTTCATAGCTCGTGAGAGTTCCATTGTTATAGATGCAAGAACATGTGTGGAGTTACACCTTGTTGTTTTTTATTTTAGTAATATAAGAAAATAACAGTCCTCCTCTGTACACCGCTCAGGTCTACATACATCCTTAGCGTGTTAGAGCAGTAGGCCTCGGTTTTCCGTCTAAAAAGCCACAGAATCCCAGTTTTATATACAAGGCTAGTTGGTGTACATGAGATCTTTGACCTCGTATCATTTATGGGTGTCGCCTTAGGCATTGGATCGGCACGTATGCGATACAGTGTCTTAAGCCTTCAGTGGGCGGTGTCGCTTTGATAGAGGACCGAGCGATGATAAGGCCTGGTGTACATAGAGTCGGACGAAGAAAGGATAAGGAAGATGGGGTGAAGGAACTTAGTGAGAAGAGGGGGAGGGCGTGGGGAAGGAAAGGAGGGAGGGGAGGGTGGAAGGAGTAGGTTCAATCTGTATTAGCGTGTTACAATTATAGGAAAGTTTCATGGATTAAATTTAAACTGTAAGGCGTTGGGCCCTGGTGGAAATCAAGGTGCTACAAGCATCCTCTCTAAGCCATAACCGGTCCCGACCAGGACGAAGTCTCGGGCGGGGTTCCGGGGTAAATCCCCTTTCCTCTCCTCTAGTCTCCGATTCCGCTGTTCATCCACGGGGCCCAGACCCTATCAAACTTTTTAGTAGTGCCTCTAACTAGCGCCGTCAGCTTATCCATAAGGAAAGCGTCCTTGATCTTTCGCACGACTACGTCGACAGGGGGGGTGTCGGGTTGGTGCCCATCCCATTTCTATCCTATCTCCATTTTTTAAATTGCTTTGACTCTCCTCCCCTACTACTAGTTTAAAATCTCCTCCAAACTTCTAGCCATCCTATCCCCCAGCACAGCAGACCCTCTTCTGTTTAGGTGCAATCCATCACGACTATACAGGTTATACCCAAGCGCAAAATTGGCCCAGTGCTCTAAAATCCCAAAACCTTCTTTCCTGCACCAAGACTTCAGCCACGCATTGACCTCTCTAATCTTCTGAAAATATTACCTTGGAGGCCCTTTTCTTTAGCTTACTTCCTAGTTCTCATTCTTTAGAACCTTCCATTTTCCTCTGACTTTGTCATTGGTACTGTAACGGATCACCTTCCGTTAATGGACGCTTCCTAGCTTGCTCCGAGGACCACAAGCACCGCACCGGACACCACAACCACCACAGACTCCACAACCGCCGTAGCTTAACTGGAGCCGCGCCGTCTTCCTTCCACCCTGGAATTAGCTTCTGTCCTCCAGGACCATGTGGGGAAGACGTCTCCTCCAGGAGAGCGTATCAGGAACAAGAGCTAAGTGATTAAAGCTTAAGGGAGTATGCAGAGCATAACAATCCCCAGTGTGATATAGCAGTTCCCTCCAATAACGAGACAAGGCTACGTATTGAGGGTCAAGAAGATCTCTGATGTTTAATGGCAGGTACTCTGCTTCTGTGCAGTGCTTCCCTGCAAGGGAGACGCTCACAGGCAATTAGGCATTAACCAATCAGATATCGGTTACATCCCACATATTCCCTCCCCTCTGCTTGGGAGATAATTGAGTTTCTTACTGTATCTCCTCAATTATCTCCAAGCTAAAACGTATACATTTTTATACATTTCTATAACTCCAAAACTATACATGCAATCTTCATAAAACACATATTAATAATCAGCATACTTTACTTACAAACATGTCTAAAATTCAGCCAATTCCATCCAGGGGTTAAAGAGTTAGCTGGAAGTCCTTTATCACCGACCGCAAGCACATTTTCCTGCCCAAAACAGTTCCATGGATTTGGGCTGTGCGGTCGGTCTATTTTACACCGTGAAAATGACTAAGTTCCATTCGAACGAGCGTTCGAATCTTCGAACGGGACTTAGTCTCCATCCGCAGTGTCGAGGAAGGTGCGGGTCAGCGGTGTTCGTGCATTTGGGTAGCCGCAAATAGTTCCATAGATTTGGCTGCACACACCGCTGACCGCGTTCGAATAAGTTAAAATGGCCGCCGCCACGTGTTCGTTTGTCGAATGGTGGCCACTTCGACACTTTGACGACTTTGGCACTTCAACTGCATTCGAAGTGCCAGTTTAGAAGTTGTAACACTGCTCCCACATATTTAAAGGGCCAGGAACAGCATACAAAAATCCATTGTGCCCAAATGTAATTCTTACAGGGCAATACATTCCAGGGCCATAGTCGCAGGGCAGGAGGCTAGCAATAAGTCCTCTCCAATGCCCAGTGGCAAATGGCAGTTTGTCACAGGTACCAATATGGACCATGACAGTTGGGTCATCCCCAGCCCCTCCCAATCTGATTCAATCAATGAAGTTTTAAGGTAAGTGGGAAGGTAATGGTCTGGTTTAGTTTTGAATGGGTGACATTACTTTTAATATTTCCAGTCTTCTGTTACTACCTAGTGTCACCAGCAATGGAAAAAAATATTGCTATATGGTAAAAACAAATTATTGTTGAAGAGGTGGTCCAAAGTCAGATGTATCACTTCTCTTTCTTTCCCCCCCTCAAAAGTTTTGTTGATCATTATTTTTCTGTGTCTTTTAGTACTTCAGTACATTTGTGCATTTCTGTTTCTTTTACGTCTGTAGTAAATAATTAGTCCTGCCACAGACACAATAAGAGCGATGCATACTGAAACAATGATTGCTTCTTTTTTTCCTGAAAATAAAAATGTGACATTAACATAAATAAATGGGCTCACATAATTTCCAATAAAATCACAGTAAACATAGTTTTAAAGTAGTAACTATTGTTATATTATTATTCATTGTAGTAGCAATATTTAGACTAATGTTTCCTCATTAGCAGCACAGAAAAGACAGGCTGCATGGGACTTATAACAAACAAAATGGATTGACACTGAAGTACGGTGCCAGGGCTCTCCAAACACTATAACCACTGAGATGAAGCAGTTACTGTGACTAGCGTGTCCCTTCAAATAAGGGTTGCTGGATAGGATTAAGCCAGATAATAGATGAAGGTGGTTTGCAGTGAGGATGGAAATGGATGGTATGTGCTTATTAGTGAGGATGGTATAAGAGATGGCAGAAAAGACCTTTGCAGGTGATTTTAAAATCAATCAATCAGTCATTATAAGGACTAAGAAGGGGAAGAGTTGCATTAATAATGGATTGCAACTTGTTAATATAAGAATGTCTAAGGCTATTAAATAGTGACATGATTTAAAGATTGATTAGATGAATCAATGAAGGAAATTACTCCACTGGAGCCAGCTTGTGGGAGTGCTGAAAGGGAGAAAAGTTCTGTTTTGGAAAGTTGGCATTCCAAGAACCAGCCAGACACACATTTAAAGACAAAAGAGGTGTAGTTTGGGGTCCATGTGCAGAGCTTTAGGGTAAAACAGCAGGAAGAAGTAGTAGAGTGGAAGAAATATCTGTAAATAAAAGCTGAACAAACAATAAGAAGGGAACCAAAAAAAAAAACAGTACGAAAGAAAAATAAATGACCACACTACAAAAGACTACAAAGAGTAGTGACCTTAAGAATTAATAATTAACCCCTTAAGGGCCAAACTTCTGGAATAAAAGGGAATCATGACATGTCACACGTCATGTGTCCTTAAGGGGTTAAAGTTAAATATTCAAATTTTATGGAAGACTGCATTGGAATTTAATTGTATGACTACATATGCATTCAGCACAGTGAACAGGGGACGTATACCAAGTTTAGCATAGTTTCAAGACAGAAATTAGAAGGCAAGGCTTGGGTTCCTGCGGCAATTGTTGTTGTATTAATCTCAATTCGCACCCGCTACAGCAGAAGAGTTTTCTGCTCTGCTCCGGTCCTTCCGCCCCACCAACAGCCCCCTTGATCCTATTCCCTCGCACCTCATCCGTACTCTGTCTCCTTCGCTTGCTCTGCCTCTCACTACAATTCTCAATCTCTCCCTCTCCTCTGGCATATTTCCATCAGCCTTCAAACATGCAACTGTAACCCGATTCAAGCCCAACCTTGACCCTAACTCTCTGTCCAACTACCGCCCTATCTCGCTACTGTCTTTTCATCCAAGATCCTTGAAAGACTTGTGTTTGTGAGATTGACAGACTTCCTTGAGTCTGCTTGACCCACTTCAGTCTGGTTTCGATGCTCAACACTCAGTGGAAACAGCTCTGACAAAAGTATCCAATAATCTACTCACTGCAAAATCTTGTGGTCACTATTCTATCATAATTCTCCTCAACCTTTCCGCTGCTTTTGACACTGTGGATCATCAACAGCTTCTTCTCATCCTCCGTAATCTCGGTGCTCCTCCTACCTCTCCCAGCACTCTTTTAGGGTTTCTTTCTCTGGCTCTGCATCTTCCCAATCCCAATCCCTCTCTGTTGTTGTCCCCCAAGGTTCAGTCCTTGGTCCCCTACCGTTCTCGATCTATACTGCCTCCCTTGGTAAACTCATCAGCTCCTTTGGCTTCCAATATCACTTCTATGTGGTTGATAAACAAATCTATCTGTCCTCTCCTGATCGCTCATCACCCTTCTTGACTAGTGTCTCTGACTGCCTCTCTGCTATTTCTAACTGTCTGGCTGCCCACTTCCTTAAGCTCAACTCGTCCAAAACAGAACTTCTGGTCTTCCCTCCCTCAAATGTTGTTACTTCTGTTTCGGTCTCCCTCCACATTATTGGCGCTACCATCAGCTCCACCATGCAGGCTCGCTGCCTTGGTGTTCTCTTTGACCTCTCCTTCCCCCTTCATGTCCATAACCATCAGTGAGTTAACAGACAAAGAAAATTAGAAACAGAATAGAATGTGATGGCAGATAAGAACACCCTCACACACCGCACCCCTCTTACACAAACACATGCTGCACCCTTCACACATACACACATCAGTCCCAACACACTGCGCCCCTCACACATACAATATGTCCAAACATACATATATATATATGTCCAAAAGTAGATAATGCTGTGCAATAGCCCCAAATCAGTTTGTGGGGAAGCTGGGTATTGAGATAAATGTGTATGATTTCCACCTCCACAGCGGTGGTTTAGGAAATTAGGAGTATTCTGTGTAAACTTTGTATCCAACAGCATTGATCACAGTAACGTATCTTCAAAGATACAAACCAAGCAGATAAAGTGCAACACAGTTTATTAATATCATATAAAAATAAAACTCCAAATCCTTTACAAAACTCATACACAGTAAAAAAGATGGTGTTTAAATCCTACTTTCCATCTAAGGATCCAAACAGAGTCCAGGATCTGTAGCAGATAAGCAGTGTGCTGAAAGTATTACCACTCCCTTGGTGCAGTAGAAATCCAGAAAATGTCCAAGGATCTAGCCGAAATGCTGCAAGTTCAAATGGAGGGACGACAAAGCACTTAACTGCCAAAGGTGTCTGCCTGGAAAGATAACATATAAGGCTTCTAACTCATTCACTCATTCACTCATTCACTCATTCACTCATTCACTCATTCACTCATTCACTCATTCACTCATTCACTCATTCACTCATTCACTCATTCACTCATTCCACCTGGTACTCAGTGGGCTTTTTCAAGATAATGAGTCTGCCTTATCTTGTGATTTACATACCCTGTCAGTTGTAGCATTTTCTCTTATAGACACAGGATTCCCTTCTGTGGCAGAGCTTTTCATGTCTAAAACATATTTTTTGCAAACATTGCATTATAGTCAATACAGGGTATATTCAATGAATAATTTTAATTTAAACAAATGTATATAAAAAACATACATATGCACAAGACCTTATCTATAGAAATTACTGTTTACTAAATAAATACAAATTCATTGTATTGATGTGCTTTAGAAGGGGTACAATCCACCTTTGCATTGGCTGCTAAATAACAAGTTATACAATTACTTTTATTACTGTTTAAACTTAGTTTAAACAGAATGTAATTTATGTTTTTTATATACATTTGTTTAAATTAAAATTATTCATTGAATATACCCTGTATTGACTATATTGCAATGGTTGCAAAAAAATATGTTTTAGACATGAAAAGCTCTGCCACAGAAGGGAATCCTGTGTCTATAAGAAAAAATGCTACAACTGACAGGGTATATAAATCACAAGATAAGGCAGACTCATTATCTTGAAAAAGCCCACTGAGTACCAGGTGGAATGAGTGAATGAGTTAGAAGCCTTATATGTTATCTTTCCAGGCAGTCACCTTTGGCAGTTAAGTGCTTTGTCATCCCTCCATTTGAACTTGCAGCATTTCGGCTAGATCCTTGGACATTTTCTGAATTTCTACTGCACCAAGGGAGTGGTAATACTTTCAGCACACTGCTTATCTGCTACAGATCCTGGACTCTGTTTGGATCCTTAGATGGGAAGTAGGATTTAAACACCATCTCTTTTACTGTGTATGAGTTTTTTAACGGATTTGGAGTTTTATTTTTACATGATATTAATAAACGGTGTTGCACTTTCTCTGCTTGGTTTGTATCTTTGAAGATACGTTACTGTGATCACTGCTGTTGGATACAACGTATACACAGAATACTCCTAATTTCATAAACCACCGCTGTGGAGGTGGAAATCATACACATTTACCTCAATACCCAGCTTCCCCACAAACACTGATTTGGGGCTATTGCACAGCGCTGACATTTATCTACTTTTGGACATTCTATCACATAGGTTTGCACAATAACCTTTTGTGTCTGACAGCTAAAAATGTTTTATCTTTGGACTTTTAATATTTGGTGTCATACAGACAATTTAATTTTATATTATGCTTTTTTGTTCTATTTTTTGTGTATATATATATATATATACACACTGCACCACTACATACATTATGCTCCAGATACACGCTAGATCCCTTACCCAACTCTGGATCATCTAAACTACACACACACTAGACATGTGCAATTCGGTTCGGTCCGAATATGAATTCGGATGAATTTCGGGCAATTCGGATATTCGGGTACTTCCGAATG
This sequence comes from Pelobates fuscus, assembly GCF_036172605.1. Lineage (NCBI taxonomy): Eukaryota > Metazoa > Chordata > Amphibia > Anura > Pelobatidae > Pelobates > Pelobates fuscus. Next base: position 285,840,888 of record NC_086317.1, read on the forward strand.
TCCGAATAGCTGAAGTGCCGAATTGCCGAGGTCCTGAAGTTCCGAAAATACAGAATTTCCGAAATGTGGAAGTGCCGAAGTTCCGAAGCACAGTATTGCCTAAGTACTAATATACTTACCCAGTGGAAGAAGAAGAATGTTAGACTGTATACAAGTTTAAATAAAAAGTATACAAACATAGCCAGGATTCAGCTGTAAGCATTCGCAACACTTGCAACAATCAAGTAACATACATTCATATAAAATGTAAGTTACTTAGCCAGTCAATGTAATGACAGGAATGAATAAGTAGACAACTCCCTAATTCCCACGGTGTTAGGGAGCTATCTACTAAAAGGCTGAAAGACCTAAATTGGTCTTTCAGCCAAATGTACTAATACTAAGTAAAGATTACTTAGTATTAGTAAATTATGCCCCTACTTTTATACCGCGAGTAGGGGCATGTCTATTAAACAGTGGTGTAAAAAATAAAATAAAAAAATAAATAAATACGTTCCCCCCTCCCAAGCCCCCACCCGTGCCGCTCGAGTGGGGTCTTCTAACCTGAAGGGGGGACCTATTGCCCTCCCGGCCCCCACCCCTGAACGGAGGGTGGGGGCCCTAAAGTAAAATAAGGTGGGGACCTATTGTCCTCCCCCCGGCCCCCACCCTTGAGTGGCAGGTGGGGGCCCTAAATTAGAATGAGGGGGGACCTAATGTCCTCCCACTGGCCCCCACCCCTGAGCGGTGGGTGGGGGCCCTAAATACTAATACTAATGGGTGACCATTTAACTAAGTACCTGTAAAAAATAATATAAAACTTCTTATTTGATGTTTTCTTTCTTCTAAAATCTTCTTTTTTTAGCCCCAAAAAAGGGCAAATGAAAAGCCATAATAAGCAACGCACTTTTAAAAAACAAAACAAAAAAAAACGAGCGCCAAAAAAAAATCCATCATCACCCATGGAGTGCTCTGCGCAGACTGAGCTCTGCAGGGCAGGGGAAGGCTTATAAAGCCTTGCCCAACCCTGCAATTAGGCTCAGAGCACTCTGATTGGTGGGTTTAAGCCAGGGGGGAGGACATTAGGTCCCCCTCATTCTAATTTAGGGCTCCCACCCACCGCTCAGGGGTGGGGGCCAGGGAATAGGACATTAGGTCCCCTCCTCATTCTAATTTAGGGCCCCCACCCACTCTCAGGGGTGGGGGCCAGGGGGGAGGACATTAGCTCCCCCCTCTCATTCTAATTTAGGGCCCCCACCCACCGCTCAGGGGTGGGGGCCAGAGGGGAGGACACTAGGTCCCCCCCAATTAGCATTTAGGGCCCCCACCCACCGCTCAGGGGTGGGGGCCAGTGGGGAGGACATTAGGTCCCCCCTATTTTAATTTAGGGCCCCCACCCACTGCTCAGGGGTGGGGGCCTGGGGGAGGACAATAGGTCCCCCCCATTATTTTACTTTAGGGCCCCTACATGTCGCTCAGGGGTGGGGCTGGGGAGGGGCAATAGGTCCCCCCCCCTTATTCTCATTTATGGCCCCCACCCACCGCTTAGGGGTGGGGGCCTGGGGGGAGGACAATAGGTCACCCCATTATTTTACTTTAGGGCCCCCACATGCCGCTCAGGGGTGGGGGCTGGGGAGGGGCAATAGGTCCCCCCCTTATTCTAATTTAGGGCCCCTTTTTAATTTTTTTTTAACTGTGAGCAGCCACAGGCTGCTCACTGTTTACTAGACATGCCCCTACTCGCGGTATAGCGAGTAGGGGGATAATTTACTAATACTAAGTAATTTTTACTTAGTAGTAGTAAATTTGGCTGAAAGACCAATTTAGGTCTTTCAGCCTTTTGGTAGATAACTCCCTAATACCGTGGGAATTAGGGAGTTATCTACCAAGTGCCTGCAAGAGAAGTTCCGAAATTCCGAAGTTGCAAAGTTCCCAAGTGTCGAAGTGCCGAAGTTCTGAAATGTCGAAGTGCCGAATTGCCGAATTTCGGAATGCCGAACAGAACCGAAAATATTTCCCATGCACATGCCTAACACACACACACTAGATCCATATATACACTCTGAATCCTCTACACACACACATACAATCTCCTATACACACTCTGGGTCCTTTACACACTAGATCCCCTACACACACACACACACACACACACACTGCACCACCTACTCACACTACATTCCTGACATACAAACTCTGGATCCCCTATGCACACACTACATTCCTTGTAAGCAAACACATACTGCATTCTCTAAACATAGAAACATAGAAACATAGAATGTGACGGCAGATAAGAACCATTCGGCCCATCTAGTCTGCCCAGTTTTCTAATTACTTTCATTAGTCCCTGGCCTTATCTTATAGTTAGGATAGCCTTATGCCTATCCCACACATGCTTAAACTCCTTTACTGTGTTAACCTCTACCACTTCAGCTGGAAGGCTATTCCATGCATCCACTACCCTCTCAGTAAAGTAATACTTCCTGATATTATTTTTAAACCTTTGTCCCTCTAATTTAAGACTATGTCCTCTTGTTGTGGTAGTTTTTCTTCTTTTAAATATCGTCTCCTCCTTTACTGTGTTGATTCCCTTTATGTATTTAAATGTTTCTATCATATCCCCCCTGTCTCGTCTTTCCTCCAAGCTATACATGTTAAGATCCTTTAACCTTTCCTGGTAAGTTTTATCCTGCAATCCATGAACCAGTTTAGTAGCCCTTCTTTGAACTCTCTCTAAGGTATCAATATCCTTTTGAAGATAGGGTCTCCAGTACTGTGTACAGTACTCCAAGTGAGGTCTCACCAGTGTTCTGTACAATGGCATGAGCACTTCCCTCTTTCTACTGCTAATACCTCTCCCTATACAACCAAGCATTCTGCTAGCATTTCCTGCTGCTCTATTACATTGTCTGCCTACCTTTAAGTCATCAGAAATAATCACCCCTAAATCCCTTTCTTCAGATGTTGAGGTTAGGACTCTATCAAATATTCTGTACTCTGCCCTTGGGTTTTTACGTCCAAGATGCATTATCTTGCACTTATCCACATTAAATGTCAGTTGCCACAACTCTGACCATTTTTCTAGTTTACCTAAATCATTTTCCATTTGGCTTATCCCTCCTGGAACATCAACCCTGTTACATATCTTAGTATCATCCGCAAAAAGACACACCTTACCATCAAGACCTTCTGTAATATCACTAATAAAAATATTAAAGAGAATGGGTCCAAGTACAGATCCCTGAAGGTACCCCACTGGTGACAAGCCCAAGCTTCGAATATACTCCATTGACTACAACCCTCTGTTGCCTGTCACTCAGCCACTGCCTTACCCATTCAACAATATTGGAATCCAAACTCAAAGATTGTAGTTTATTGATAAGCCTTCTATGTGCAACAGTGTCAAAAGCCTTACTGAAATCTAGGTAAGCAATGTCTACTGCACCACCCTGATCTATAATTTTAGTTACCCAATCAAAAAAATCAATAAGATTAGTTTGGCATGATCTCCCTGAAGTAAACCCATGTTGTCTCTGATCTTGAAATCCATGTGTTTTTAGATGTTCAACAATCCTATCCTTTAACATGGTTTTCATCACTTTCCCCACTACTGAAGTAAGGCTTACTGGCCTATAGTTGCCCGACTCCTCCCTATTACACCTTTCTTGTGAATGGGCACAACATTCGCTAACTTCCAATCTTCTGGGACTACTCCTGTTATCAATGATTGGTTAAATAAATCTGTTAATGGTTTTGCTAGTACACCCCTAAGCTCTTTTAATAGCTTTGGGTGTATTCCATCAGGTCCCATTGACTTATTTGTCTTTACTTTTGACAGTTGAAATAGAACCTCTTCCTCTGTAAACTCACATGTAATAAATGACTCATTAATCCTTTTTCTTAACTGAGGTCCCTTTCCTTCATTTTCATCTGTAAATACTGAACAAAAATATTCATTGAGGCAGTCAGCTAGACCTTTATCCTCATCTACATACCTTCCTTCTTTTGTTTTTAATCTGACTAATCCTTGTTTTACTTTTCTTTTCTCATTTATGTATCTAAAAAAAGTTTTGTCCCCCTTTTTTACTGACTGTGCTATTTTCTCTTCTGTGTGTGATTTGGAAGCTCTTATAACTTGTTTAGCCTCTTTCTGCCTAATCTTATAGGTCATTCTGTCTTCCTCACTCTGGGTTTTTTTATAATTACTAAATGCTAACTTTTTGTTTTTTACTATTTTGGCCACATCTGCGGAGTACCACAGTGGTTTCTTGAATTTTTTGCTTTTACTGACAAGCCTAATGCAATTTTCTGTTGCCTTCAGTAGTGCAACTTTTAAATAATCCCATTTCTTTTGGACTCCATTTAAATTTCTCCAGTCTGATAATGACTCCTTTACACATATTCTAATTTTAGAAAAGTCTGTTTTTCTAAAGTCTAAAACTTTTGTTTTTGTGTGGTGTGACTCAGTCACTGTTCTTATATTAAACCACACTGACTGATGATCACTGGATCCTAAACTTTCACCTACAGTAATATCTGATACCAAATCTCCATTTGTTAACACTAAATCTAGTATGGCCTCTTTACGAGTTGGCTCCTCAACGACTTGTTTTAGAGACAATCCCAGTAGGGAGTTTAGAATATGTGTGCTCCTGGCACAAGTAGCTATTTTTGTTTTCCAATTCACATCAGGAAGATTAAAGTCACCCATGATGATAACTTCCCCCTTCATTGTCATTTTAGCTATTTCTTCAACTAGTAGATTATCTAACTCTTCAATTTGTCCTGGGGGCCTGTAAATCACACCTACACGAGTTACTGTGTGATTACCAAATTCTAACGTAACCCAAACGGACTCTATGTTCGCCTCACTAACCTTTATTAGGCTAGATTTTATGCTATCCTTTACATACAGGGCCACCCCTCCCCCTTTCTTGCCTTCACACACTTTCTACAACCCCTACACACACTACAGCCCATATGCACACACTCTCTACATCCCCAATACACACTATGCCCCCTATACACACACACTCTGTACAGCCCCTAGCCACACATATTACACCACACACACACACAAATGAAATTGGCCTATTTACACAATACCACACAACAATCAGCTCAATCTACACAAACGCATTCCCACAAGCAGGCTCCAAACACATGCACCATACGCTTTCCTGGCCCTTTTGTCCTCTGGTATCCCACTTATGGAGACACAATAGACAAGTTAAAAGCAAACTCAGCGCAAGCATGTTATTAAATTTGCTTGCGCTGCGCAGAACAAATACAGGGCCTTTTTCTCATGCTAGAGCTCTTCAGCAGGGCTCTACGCATTGAACCAACATGTTCACTTTGAGAGTGATGAAAAACACACCCTCTCTGGCCCCATCCCCTTCTCAGGGGGCTGCTGTGATTGAAAAATGCCTGTGACAAATTTTTTGTCCAGTCCGACCCTGGCGCTATATAATAACAATAATAATGATGATAATTTTAATGTCAAAAGTTGCCTGTACACTATCCCAAATCCTACTGCATATTTAAGTAACAGAGACGATTGTCTTGATGTTGGCAGAAAAGCAAATTAATGACAATTCTAGTGATAATTATCTGTTATTTAGATTAACACTGGGAATTGGGATGGTGCAGAGGTAACTTTATTTCTAAATAATTACTTACTAACAGACTTACCTGTACTAGTAATGTGAGAGACAGTGAGGGATGTCACATTAATATGCACCCCGTTTGTCTGCATGATCATACACAAATATTCCCCACTATCTTCTTCCTTCAGGTGCATTATATTAAAGCTATATTTTCCACTGTTTTGCTCTAGCCTGTGTGTATAATCATCAGCGATTTTCAAAGTCTTTGATAAGTCCATTGATGCTATTTCTGTTTCTGTTGATTTTTTCCTCCATGACCATTTGACTGTGAAGTTTTGTTTTTGTATTGCTTGACACAGTTCACATCCAAGTATAACACTAGCTCCTTCCGTCACATTAAGTTCTGAAATATAATAAGGAATAATACGTTGCTTTATTTTCCTTATAATTATAAAAGTCAAAATAACCACTTTACCAATAGTTAGATTTCCACTGACTTTTTCAATATATTAGCCATGATGATTGTCACCATATAGTGCTGCCTTGACATCATCGCCACAATAAAAACCGCCAAAGCAATCATGGTCCGATCAGTCATGAAGAGACTACTGGGAGGAGCAGGATGCAGAGGCTGGTCAAAGTCAAAGGTACTAGCAGAAGACACCCAGCAGCAGCAAGGATAGTGATGAGAGCAGCAGTTCCAGTAGCAGCCAGGACTCAGGTAAGTGTAAATTGCAATGTGGGGGGTGGATGCCAAGTTGAGCGCATTGAGCATTGTAAACGAGTGGTGGAAGGCTCCAAAAAAGGATAATTGATTAAATTTGTATGGGGACGTAACAAAAAAAGGGTTATAATGAGCAATATAAAGGGGGGGGGGGCACCCAAACATAAGGACCAGATGTGATATGATGAGATGTTATATGTCTGTTGGGATGTATGCCAAATGGCGGTAAAGAGCAAAGAAAGGGAGAAATTGTAAAAAAAAAACAAAAAAGGAGTAATTGAAAAAAAAAATGTAGGAAGGGAATTGTACAAAAACTATGGGTAGAAGTATGAATGGAAAAGGGGTGGGATAGACATATTGGCTGGAGGTTAAATATATGTGGAGGGATGGTGAACAAAAATCGGGGCTATTGTGGGCAATGTAAGGGGGAGGGGGCATAAACACAGCCTCCCCACACACATTCACACTCCTACAGTCACCCTTCACAATCACCTCCTCCGACAAGAATTTAAAATAAGCAAGGATTTGAAAAGATTTAGGCTTATACACTAAAGTGAGGAGTAACAGGACAAGTAAAAAAAAAAAAAAAAACATATTTAGGCCAGAATAGAAAAATCAAGTTAGTATTTGAATCCACTTTAATTTTCCGAGGAATTCACACTTCAGTGAAGAAAACCAATAATGAGTGACAAAATGTCATACGGTCCATTACATTGAAAAACAAAAAGAAACCAAAATGCTGTGACATTGATGTGGATGTCTGGAACAAATAGGGACAAGCTTAAAGGGATACTATAGTCACCAAAACAACTTTTGCTTAATGAAACATTTTAGTGTATAGATGATGCCTCTTAAATTTCACTGGCCAATTATCTGCCATTAAAGAGATAAATCAAGTTTGTTTCTGTTTATGCAGCCCTAGCCATACTTCCCCTGGCTGTGATTGACACAGCCTGCGTGAAAACAAAATGGTTTCAATTTCAATCACTTGTCAACTTACTTCACCAAAACAACTTTAGCTTAATGAAACAGTTTTGGTGTATAGCTCATGCTACTGCAGTTTTACTGTTTAACTCTCTGCCAATTAGGAGTTAATTCACTTTGTTTATGCAGCTCTAGTCACACCTCTTTGCATGTGACTTGCACAACCTTCCACGCGTTTTTCCAGTCTGCCCAGCTTCCTCAGGACGTAATGCTGTCGCCACCATTTTCAAGCAGGGAATTTAAAGGTCTGGAGCAGTGTGATTCTTATTGATGATAGGTGTAGCAATCAGACCACATTTGCATGCTACATGTATTAAATTCTTAATTAAACAGAATTTTCAATAAAGTATAAACATTAAACGGCTCTTTACAGGAAGCGTTTTGGAAGGCTGTGCAAGTCACATGCAAAGAAGTATAAACATTAGAGGTGCTGTTTGCAATATTATAATTAGCATCCCCAGGCTTCACTCATATGTTTCAGCTAGGAGGGGACACTAGGTCTTCCCAATTAATTTTATTTAATAGCCCCAACCCACTAGTCACGCTTGGGGGCATGCGGGGGGCACTATGTTCCCCAGCTTTTTATTTCTTTATAGTCCTAATGTGGGCATGAGGGGACACTATGTTCTCCCCCACTTGTATTTATATGTAGGCTTTATTGTATTTGTGACTTGGCAGCAATAGCTGCCTCATCCCTAGTCTTTTATGACAGTGAGCCGCCAGAGGCCAGTAGACATGCAGCCAGTATATATGCCATACCCACGATTTAATGGGTTTTTTCAAACTTTCTTATACTAAGATGGGGATCATATTAATCCCCATATGTTTTTATTACACACATACGCGTGCATAGTAATTAAAATGATTTGATTACAAGGAGGCAGCATATAAGTCATTTATACAAATAATAAATGAACAAGGTACATCAAAATCACGTATTTTTTTTAGAATTGAAAATAAATAATTGCCTGAAATTCGGATGAGTTTGCATTCAATTAAAAATGAATGTCCAAGTCTAGAAAATTGCAAATAGTAAAATTTGACTGAATTGCATAAGTATTATTCAAATAATGCAAACACACACTTTAAAATAGCAGGTATATTCTAAAAGTAAGAAATATCTTTGGCACAGTAATATTGCACATTGTACACAGTAGTATTGTTTTATCACTAGCTATACTTACTTGCCATTTCCCAGGATCCTGTCCAGTTTCTATTTAGATTTGCATGGTGCATTAGGCACTCCAGTGTATCTGTAATATTTTCAATCTCAAAAGAGCTCCCCGAAGCTAATCTAATGTTGTTCTTATACCATACTATGCCAAGTGCATTATCTGGAATAATATTCTTAGCAGTGCAGTTTAAATACATCTTTCCACTGTTGTCTGATATATATTCAATTGATTGTTGTTCAAATGCTGCCAAAAAAACAGAAATACATGTTTTTGGTTTTATTGTTTCACCACAAAAAGATATTTACTAGACTGTGTTAAACAAAAATACTTAATAAAGAGTAAAACTGCACCATAATGCCACTCCATATTTAACAGATGATGGAAATCCTACACAGTGTGAATTCTCTTCAGTGCCTCATCAAAGAGCAATGCTTCCCACTGCTCCCTGCTGTGGCACTTAACCCCTTAAGGACACATGACATGTGTGGCATGTCATGATTCCCTCTTATTCAAGAAGTTTGGTCCTTAAGGGGTTAAAGCGGTTCTGCCACCTTTTTGCATATTTTCCTTGGGGGTGCAGTAAAGATGAGTTATACATACCTGATGCTGTTCCTTCTAGGACAACAGCCATGCAGACCAATTTGATGCGAAGTGCAGCATATGGTCTGAGCATGGACAGGCTGACCCCCCACCTCTTCAACCTCTGCAGCAATTCTGGCAGCACTCATATGTCTATTTCCCAAAGACAACATCTGGATATGACGCTGAGCACGTGCACTCAACTTCTTTGGTCGACTATGGCAAAGCCTGTTCTAAATGGAACCTGTCCTCTGAAACCGCTGTATGGTCTTGCCCACCGTGCTGCAGCTCAGTTTCAGGGTCTTGGCAATCTTCATGTAGAACAACAATTCTTTTTTTCAGATCCTCAGAGTTATTTGCCATGAGGTGCCATGTTGAGCTTCCAGTGACCAGTATGAGAGAGTGTGAGAGCGATAACACCAAATTTAACACACCTACTCCCCATTAACACCTGAGACCTTGTAACACTAACGAGTCACATGAAGCCAACGAGGGAAAATGGCTAATTGGGCCCAATTTGGACATATCCACTTAGGGGTGTACTCACTTTTGTTGCCAATGGTTTAGACATTAATGGCTGTGTGTTGAGTTATTTTGAGGGGACAGCAAATTTACACTGTTATACAGGCTGTACACTTACTACTTTACATTGTAGCAGAGTGTCATTTCTTCAGTGTTGTCACATGAAAAGATATAATAAAATATTTACAAAAATGTGAGGGAGAGACTCACTTCTGTGAGATACTGTATTTAACATAGCTCTACTATGTATTAGAGAGGATGATTATATAACCTAATAAAATGATAAAATACATTTAAATATTATATAAAGATTAACTCCACTAGAATACTCTAGTGGTAATACCAGGGGCTATCATAAAATAAGTAATAACGATAAAAACAAGAATAGCTACTTATAGAAAACTAATGAAAAATAGCAGCAATATCAGCAATATAAATAAATAGTAGCTACTTTGGGAAATCAAAACAATGTTCTAAACAAAATGAATATTGTGTTTTAACCCCTTAACGACGAGTGACGGACGAGGTCCGTCACTCAGGGGAATGCGTTAATGACGAGTGACGGACCTCGTCCGTCACCCGTTAAAATTAACCCCAGGTCGCCGCAATCGCGGCGATCGCGGGGTTAATGGTGCTCCGGTCTGCCTCTGCATTAGAGGCAGACCGGGAGCACCGGATCGGGCTGTCAGAGTACATGTGCCCGCTCTGACAGCATGCCAGAGCGGGCACATGTGCTCTCTATACTCACCTCCGCCTCCCTGCACTTCCTGGTTCTGTGTGAAGTGCAGGGAGCCGGATCTTCAGTGATCCTGCCCCCTGGTGTTAAAAAAATAAAGTAAAATTAAAATCCCACCCCCCTTTACCCCCCCTTTACCCATTTTAATAAAAAATTAACCCCTTCCCTGCCAATTGATCACTGACTACAGTGATCAATTGGCAGGGATTACATTTTACTAAGATCTGATTTTTTTTTTAACCCCTGAGGGTTAATTCTTTTTTTTTTTTAACCCTCAGGGGTTCAATTTATTTAATTAATTAATTTAAATATTTTAAAATTATAAATTTAGCTAGCTGGGGAGGGTGGAAGTTAGTGGGGAATTGGGGGATTTAGTATTACGCTAACTAGGGGTTAACGTTAAAAAAAGTTTAAAAATACGCTTTAAAAAGTTAAAAAATTAAGTTAAAAAAAAAGTTTTAATAACATTTAAGTAAAAAATGTAAAAAAATAAACCCTTTACCCAGTCCAAATAAAAATTAACCCCTTCCCTGCCAGTCGATCACTGCCTACAGTGATCAAAATACAGATCACAGTATTATACTGTTCTAATTTTTTTTTTAACCCCTGACGATTAACTTTTATTTATTTTTTAACCCTCAGGGGTTAAATTTATTTAATTAACTAATTTAAATATTGTATAATTAAATATTTTGCTAGCTGGGGTGGGTGGGAGTTATGGGAAAATGGGGAATTTACTGTTAGTGCTGCTTACTGCTAGTTAGGGGTTAACGTAAAAAAAAGCTTAGAAAAATGTTAAATCTGTAAAAAAAAGTTTTACGAAAGTTTAGGAAACTTTAAAAAAATGAATAATCAAAACAAAAGTTTAAAAAATAGTTTTAAAAAGTAAAAAAAGTTTTAAAAAGTAAAAAAATACATTTAATAACGCTCATTACCACTACACCTGGTACAAGCTAGCGGAAAAATGATCCCACGCTAAGGTTCAAAATATGCCTTTTGAAATACCCTGGGATGTCTTCTTTAAGAAATGGTATGGCTTTATGGGGTATTTGGTTTATATAGCCTGGTAAAATACTCTAAAATGGGACATGGGCACAGCGTAAAAATTTAAAGTTTGAAAAAAAATGGAATGGCTGTGTCCCAAATGTGCCCCTCCGATGTCCACATATACCTGGCAAAGGTACATACGGGGGTATTTTTGTACTCAGCAGACATAGCTGAGCAACATATGAAGTATTATACAGTGGTAGTACACATAAGGTTTGCAAAATATACTGTGCAAACTCACTTTGTGTGTCAAAAAGGCAGAAAAAACGCTTATTACCACTACACCTGGTACAAGCTAGCGGAAAAATGATCCCACGCTAAGGTTCAAAATATGCCTTTTGAAATACCCTGGGATGTCTTCTTTAAGAAATGGTATGGCTTTATTGGGTATTTGGATTATATAGCCTGGTAAAATACTCTAAAATGGGACATGGGCACAGCGTAAAAATTCGAAATTTGAAAAAAAATGGAATGGCTCTGTCCCAAATGTGCCCCTCCGATGTCCACATATACCTGGCAAAGGTACATACGGGGGTATTTTTGTACTCAGCAGACATAGCTGAGCAACATATGAAGTATTATACAGTGGTAGTACACATAAGGTTTGCAAAATATACTGTGCAAACTCACTTTGTGTGTCAAAAAGGCAGAAAAAACGCTTATTACCACTACACCTGGTACACGCTAGCGGAAAAATGATCCCACGCTAAGGTTCAAAATATGCCTTTTGAAATACCCTGGGGTGTCTACTTTAAGAAATGGTAGGCCTTTGTGGGGTAGTTTGAATTTAAAACCTGCAAAGATGCTTGGAAATTGCACATAGGCCCGGCGTCAAAATTCAAAGTTCGGTCAAAACTGATATGGCTTGGTCTCCTATATGGCACTGTAGCTTCACAAAATAGTGCCATAGACATACAATGGGGGTGTCCTTTTACTCAGAAGACTTAGCTGAGCATAATTTGGGGGGTTTGAACTTAGTGGCACACATGAAATATACAAAATGCCCAGCAAAAATGCAATCCGTATGTAAAAAATGCACAAAATTATTTTTTACCACATACTTTGGCATGTAATGGTAAAAAAATGGGGGCATGTTAAGGCACAATATGCACCTTATGAGATACCCTGGAGTGTCTTCTTTTACAAATGGTAGGCCTTTGTGGGGTGTTTTGAACAGTAAAACTGTTATAATACCCCAAATGGAAGCATAGGCTCATTAAATCCGTCTCTCAAAATTCTACTGTGAATACTGAAAAGGACAGGTCTCCTGTATGGCACTGTAGCTTCACGAAATAGTGCCATAGACATACAATGGGGGTGTCCTTTTACTCAGAAGACTTAGCTGAGCATAATTTGGGGGGTTTGAACTTAGTGGCACACATGAAATATACAAAATGCCCAGCAAAAATGCAATCCGTATGTAAAATATGCACAAAATTATTTTTTACCACATACTTTGGCATGTAATGGTAAAAAAATGGGGGCATGTTAAGGCACAATATGCACCTTACGAGATACCCTGGAGTGTCTACTTTTACAAATGGTAGGCCTTTGTGGGGTTTTTTTGAACAGTCAAACTACTATAATACCCCAAATGGAAGCATAGGCTCATTAAATCCGTCTCTCAAAATTCTACTGTGAATACTGAAAAGGACAGGTCTCCTATATGGCACTGTAGCTTCACGAAATAGTGCCAAAGACATACAATGGGGGTACCGTTGTACTCAGCAGAAGTAACTGAACACATAATAAAACTTTGTACAGGAATAGCACACACCAAATTTACAAAATACACATGAGAAGTTCTTTGTTATAAGTTTGTGTGCGAAAACCCCCAAAAAACACAATTTTACTCCAATATTTAGCAGAGGTTGGCGGTAAAATGGCTACGTAGAAAGTGTCAAAACAACCTTAGGTAAATAGCCTGTGGTGTCTACTTTATATAAATATATACTTTTGTGTGGCAATTTTGTTTTCTTTTATGGCTATTAGGCTTACAAGACAAACATACCAAATTCTAAAATCGCTCCACATAAAAAGTTTATTTTACTCCTTGTGCTTTGTGACCTGTAACTACCAAAAAAAACTGAAAATCCCAGACACATTATATATTCTGTAATTCAGAACAACTAAATGAATTTATTTTTAATTACTTTCCTTAACCTGCACTAATTATGTACACATTATTATTGCAAAAACTGTAAAAAAAACACACAAAAATTCATTTTTTTGCATATTTCTGTATTTTTTTATAATAAATAAGCATTTATATATACATGTGTTACATCAAATTAAAGTCCTTTCTGTCCTTTAAAAAACGGTATATAATATGTGTCGGTGCAATAAATTAGTAAAATGCAAATTGCAGTTGAACGCAAATAGCAAAAAATGCAAAAAATGCCGTTGTCATTAAGTGAAAGACAAGCTTCTGAAGCTCTGTCCTTAAGGGGTTAAGAGAATTTTAATAGATACCAGTATCAATATGTTCACATCCTATGTACAGAAAAATATAGGATGGTATTGTCAGACCATACTAAATTAATCTGATTATTACTAAATAGTAAAACTTGTAAGAGCTAGGCAATCAGTATATAGAACAGATTGCCTAGATGGATGATAAATCCGTCATGTCTAGAAATAGAAAATAGAAAGGAACATAGTGCTCACTGAAAATCTAAATAATTTATTGTAACAAGAATAAAAAACACTCACAAGTGTAAGTAGAAAGTATTGCATACTTGTGAGTGTAAGTAGAAAGTATGCAATACTTCCTTACAAGTACTTACGCTTCCCTTTTCAATATTGCATAGCAATGAACCTATAACAAGGGTCCATTTAAGCTTTTCCACAACTTACTTACATTAAAAATAATAAAACCAGGCCTTGTTTTTTTTTTTTTTTTTTTAAAAACAGTGTTGGTGACACTTGTTAGAAATGCACTGTTAATACCAGATAAACGTTAATATCTTTTTTCAAACATCACATTGCTATCATTATATAATACGGTAGCCAATGTCACTTCAATTTAAACACGTATAGTTACGTAAATGATAGAAGTTCATACCTGCAATATGAAGTTTGACATATTTTCGATTTCCTGTCTGTGTTCCAACATAGCAAGAATACGTATTCTCATCGCTCTTTTTCACAGGTGTTATTTTGAGAGAGGCATTCCCGCTGCTCAGTTCACTAAGGAACAATGATGTTCGGCCTCTGTAATTGGCATCCTGATCCTCTAGATGTTCCTGCCCATGATAGTAACTGTGCACATTCCTACTATTTTCGTCAATATTCCAATGAATGACTTCCTCTTCTGATGGTTTAAATGAACAGGGCAAAATAACCTCCTTTGATAACTCTCCCCAAACTTCAGTGTCACCTGCTAAATATTTTAAAGCATACATTCAGTGTCCAGGCTTATTTTATAGAAATATTGTAGTTTTTTTTTACGTGTAAGAAATAAATAAACAAAACTTTAATAAGAGGATAAACTATATATTTAATACACTGTCTATAAAACACAGTGCCAGTTACCTTTCATTGAATGAATAACTCAATTGGATTTTTATTTATTTAAAACAAATATTGTTTTTATTCCAATATAGTCATAGAGGCACGGTACAAAGGGAAGACCACAAACCCATTTTGTATCTTGTGGCACTTAGAAGGCTATACAATAGATCAGGCTTAAAAAACAGTGTATGAACAAGTTAATTAGTGTTTAGACATGGATCAACAAGAAAGGGACTAATCAAATGCTTCTTGTAGAAAGCATTGTAGCAACAGGGAGCATATGATAATATATTATGAGCTATTCTATTACTTATCTTTTCTCACACAAGGGGCAGTTGGCAGGCCCACTTCTTTATGTCTGCACTTGCAGGCAATTAACAGACTTATGAACATGTTAGAGATCTGAGCAGAGAGATAAGAATTTCTCTCCCATCCTCTCTTAATTATTGAAATAAATATTGATACTGACACTTAATGTATGATAAGGTAAAAAATGTATATATTTTTTCGGTAAGTGATAAAGGAGCAGTTCATAGCAGGGGAATTGGTGGCTGTAACTAGGACTGCAGATATATAGTCACTAGCTCCTATATGGCAGATAATTCAGCAGTGAGACTGTAGTGGACACATCTATGCACCAAAACCACTTAGCTGATGTGGCTTAGATAGGGTCTTAAAAAAGTACTTTAAAAAACCCTAAAATATATTTATGAAGGACTATTGTTGGCATGCAATAAAGCATTAATTGCGGAGTGGTAGATGGTAGGCACTTGCACTGCCCCTAATTATTCTGTTTTTTATGTTTGTTTGTTTTTTGATCTGGGACCTGTGAGTCCCCTTCAAATGTTATTACGTTTCTGTTTGAAACATGCGAGTTTCATTTGGTGACTGCTTTTATGTCTAACTTTACTGCCTGCTCTTACTTGTTGTATGTTACAGTCACGATAAGGATGGGCCTGGATCTCCCGTTCTACACGTTTTCTTCATCCTTTATTCAAAAAGATATTTACAAACCAAAAGCATTAGCTGCTCTTCTTTACAATAATTTAAAATAAGCATCTCTTGCATCTACGGATTACCATTTAAGAAAAGGAAGAGTAATAGGCGCTCACTATAGTGAATGGTGAACAGGCAGCAGTATACAAAACAAGGATTCCCAAAACCTTGTAAGTGGATAACAAGAACGAAGAAGAGGAGTGTATACCGCGCCTAAAAGCTTATATATACAAAACTATACATACATATATTTTCAAATGTATCCAGAAAGGCAAAGACCTCAAAATAAAATAGACAAAAAAATAATAGTGCAATACAGTAAATAAATATAGGAAGTGGTGAATATAGCTATACACAGTCCACTCACATTTAAATGAGCTATAACAGAGCTCAGCTGTGATGCGCTTGGACGGTACAATCCCTGTCTCAGGATATGTGGTTATGGTTGACCCAGATGTTTCCAAAGTGCAGTATGCATAGTATATATGGAAAAAGAAAATATAGCAGCCAATGGTGAAGTAAGTACTAATAATAAGATAAAGGATAAATAGTATTGTACTTACAATTGCTAGAGCATAAAACTTGCTCTAGTGTAAACAGCTTGGGTGGTATAATCCCCACCAAGGATGTGCAGGATCCAGGAAGTAAAACATGATTGAGTATAAAAGTAACTAATAAAAGTATACTTTAATATAAACAAACATATAAAAAAACGTAATAGGTATAAAATAAAGTCCACTTAACACGTTTCGCCTGGTAAGGCTTCTTCAGAAGTGAGGTGTAACCTCCTCAAGGATCCGTTTTCATGTGCTTGTAAATTAGTAAATTCTTTGCTGGTGTGTTTCTTCCTGTTTCCGGTATTTCGGCTGGAATGCACGTGTCGCATTGGTAATGACGCGGTACCCGCGTCGCACTGGAAGTGACGCGGTACACGCGTCATGCCGAAAATGACTCGGTGCCCATAATCAAATTAGTATGTTGCTGTTGTGCTAGCATGGAATGCACGCAACGCTCAGGAAGCAGCGTGCGTTGCGTTCCAAGTGCTAGATAACTTTATCGGAGCAGGAAGCATAGAGAGTGGGCGTATAACCCATCTT
Organism: Pelobates fuscus; assembly: GCF_036172605.1. Lineage (NCBI taxonomy): Eukaryota > Metazoa > Chordata > Amphibia > Anura > Pelobatidae > Pelobates > Pelobates fuscus. The sequence goes on from NC_086317.1 coordinate 285,857,846, forward strand.
TGTGCTTGCAATGATGGCATGGCGGCCATATTTGTAGTTGGCATAGCATGAAACAAATAGAAATACTAAATGTTAGTATCACATAGCGCATCAAAGTAATAATTGTATGAATACATAATTATTATAATTACATAAGAGAGCAATAATTATAAAGGATGGTATATACAAAGAAAAAATATATATTAAATAACCATAAGGTACATAATATAAAAGGGTTAAAATATGATAAACATAAATGCAGTGGGTGTACCAGTTAGATACCCTACATCCAAATGGGTTGACTGTTGACTTCGATTTATACAATTTTTTATAACCGTATATACTAGTTTTTTATATATATTTTTATATATTTTTTATTTATTTTTTACATATTCATACCTTTTTTAATATATTTTATTTTAACTGTATTTTTATTATATATATATATATATATTTTTTAACCTTCAACATTCTTACCAATCTTTTTTACACCAATCCTAGCTCTGCACATATATATATATATATATATATATGCTTTTTTAGTCTTTATATTACTCTCTGCACCTATATACATATGCTCTCTTTGCCTTTATATTCCTATCTGTATATATTGCACTAATGTACCTCTATATGAAATTATCTAATATATATTCTAACTAAGGTCCATCTATGGTACAATTTAATATATATATATATATATATATTTGGATGTAACCGTCCCTCATTATATCAATGAACTATGTACATCCACCCACATTATGTTTATCATATTTTAACCCTTTTATATTATGTACCTTATGGTTATTTAATATATATTTTTTCTTTGTATATACCATCCTTTATAATTATTGCTCTCTTATGTAATTATAATAATTATGTATTCATACAATTATTACTTTGATGCCCTATGTGATACTAACATTTAGTATTTCTATTTGTTTCATGCTATGCCAACTACAAATATGGCCGCCATGCCATCATTGCAAGCACAAAGATGGGTTATACGCCCACTCTCTATGCTTCCTGCTCCGATAAAGTTATCTAGCGCTTGGAACGCAACGCACGCTGCTTCCTGAGCGTTGCGTGCATTCCATACTAGCGCAACAGCAACATACTAATTTGATTATGGGCGCCGAGTCATTTTTGGCATGACGCCTGTACCGTGTTACTTCCGGTGCGACATGGGTACCGCGTCATTACCAATGCGACACGTGCGTTCCAGCCAAAATACTGGAAACAGGAAGAAACACACCAGCAAAGAATTGACTAATTTACAAGCACATAAAAACGGATCCTTGAGGAGGTTACACTACACTTCTGAAGAAGCCTTACCAGGCGAAACGCGTTAAGTGGACTTTATTTTATGCCTATTACGGTTTTTTATATGTTTGTTTATATTAAAGTATACTTTTATTAGTTACTTTTATACTCAATCATTTTATACTTCCTGGATCCTGCACATTCTTGGTGGGGATTATACCACCCAAGCTGTTTTATACTAGAGCAAGGTTTATGCTCTAGCAATTGTAAGTACAATACTATTTATCCTTTATCTTATTATTATTACTTACTTCACCATTGGCTGCTATATTTTCTTTTTCCATATATACTACGCATACTGCACTTTGGAAACATCTGGGTCAACCATAATCACATATCCTGAGACTGGGATTGTACCATCCAAGCGCATCACAGCTGAGCTCTGTTATAGCTCATTTAAATGTGAGTGGACTGTGTATAGCTATATTCACCACTTCCTATATTTATTTACTGTATTGCACTATTATTTTTTTGTCTATTTTATTTCAAGGTCTTTGTCTTTCTGGATACATTTGAAAATATATGTATGTATATTTTTGTATATATAAGCTTTTAGGCACGATATACACTCCTCTTCTTCGTTCACGGATTACCATTTAACTGAAAAAAAGACCTCAAGTGAGCAGGTTAAGATTACATTTAAATTAATTGCATTTAAATACCGTACAAAAATGTCTACATATCCCAATCACTGATGTTTCTTTCTTAGTACTATGATGTCTTTGTAAAGATTGTCGACTATATAGATATGGCACCGCTTCCACCCAACCCACACTCTATAGCGGTGCCATATCTCTGGAAATAGCAGTCCGCAGAATACATACCATATTCACTACTGTTAATTCCTGAAGCTTGTTAGAACATCCAGAATGGTTCTACAAAAATATTAATCAGCTACGATGCCTAGATCATACAGAAAAAAAGAGTATTATAAAGTTACCTCTGTGATTGCCTTTTGGCAATTTTGGCAACCTGTTGTATGCATACCCAAGGGGGTACATGCCCCCACAGGCAGGGGTTATGCCAAGAGCTGGTTGGCATAACCAAGGAATCGGCTGCCTGGGGAAGAATGGAGGCGGTAGCTGTGAGGGTGCTGTACTCTTCATGATCTTCTAGTACTACTATCTTGCGCACCTTGAGGTGGTGCCAGGAGCCAGGTTATGACATCACTACAGCCCTGGAATCACCAAACAGTGCGCGAGGGAGCATGCAGAAAGAGCACAAACACTACACAACCCCCACACTGGACCCCAGGGAGACAATTCCCACTGGACCCCAGGGAAAGGGTTCACATCGGACCCCACTGGAGCTCTTCCTCATTCCAGCTCTTCCAAAGGTCAAGATGCTGGGTGAACTTAAATAAAAAAATAATAATGTGTATGTATCTGTCAGAGAATGTCTGTGTGTCAGTGAATGTGTCAGTGAGTTTGTGTGTCAGTTTCCTCTTTGTGAAAATATATGTGTCAGTGTCCTACGTGTGTGTCAGTGTTCTCTGTGTGTAACTGTGTGTTTCTGTCAGTGAATGGGTTTGTTTGTAAGTGTGTGTCAGTGTGTTTCAAATCAGTGAGTGTGTCTGTCAGCGACCGTGTTCTCTTTGTGTAAAAGTGTGTTAGTGTCCTCTGTTTGTAACTGTGTGTGTATGTTTCAGTGTGTGCCAACTCAGTGAGTGTATGTCTGTCAGTGAGTGCATTCTCTGAGTGTAAGGTTGTGTGATTTTCCTCTGTGTGTAAATGTGTGTGTCACTGTCCTCCATGTGTAAATGTGTGCGGAATGTGTCAGTTTCCACTGTCTGTAAGTGTGTGTCAGTGCTGTCTTTGTGTCATTCTCCTTTGTGTGTCTGTGAGAGTGCCTGTCAGTGTGTGTGAAATCAGACAGTGTGTCCTCTATTTGTATGTTTTTGTGTGTCAGTTTCCTCTGTTTGTAACCCTGTGTGTTAGTGAACTGTGCGTGTATGTGTGTCAGTGTCCTCTTTGTGTAACTATTATGTGTGTATTATATTTTCATTTTGTAACATATATTTCAGATTAATAGTTTATACATTCCTCCTTACAAACAGAACATTCACATTATGTCATATTTATTTTTAAAATATTTTTTACTGAGTCGCAAGGCCTAACAGCTCCGCGTGTAAAACGGGAAAAAACGGTGGAAAACCCAGGCTGGGTACCCCCAAGTCACCACAAAGACGCAATATACCCCCTACAAGCGACATGGGGCGAAAAAACAAGAAAATGCCGACCGAGAAACACTCCCCGAGACTCACGATTGGCGATATGTGGGGACAGGCCTGCGGGGCAAGCGGGACCAACATGGCGGTGCTTCATGGCGGATGCTCCGATTTTTCGGATGACCTCTCTGGAGAGGAATATCTGCCGGCACCCAAGACGGGGAGACCAACACAGCCGACTACCCTGGACCCAAACACCGCTCCGGTGACAATAGCGGCCCTCACGCGGCTACTGGCGGACCACCACAAGGATCTGTATAACGACATCGCTGCATTGAGGGGAGACCTAAAGGGAATAACGACCCGCCTCAATACGCTGGAACATACAGCCCGAACCACTAACCAAGACTTTGGGGAACTCAGACAAACTGTCCAAGACATCCAGCGGCAACAGAGACTCCTCGAACACCGCATGGCGGAGCAGGAAGATGCTGGGCGGCGTGATAACGTGAAGATAAGAGGGATCCCGGACGGGATCTCCGAGGCAGACCTAGCCCAAGCTGTTGAACGCCTCCTGGCGAATAGCTTACCACCAGCGCTGGCCAGCAAGATTGCCCCTGCCAACGTATTCCGGATCCCCAAACCGCCAAGGGCGCCGACCGGGGCCACACGGGACATCATACTTACCTTCCACACTCGACTAGACAAGACAACAGTCCAGAATGCCTTGAGGGGAAAGACGCCGTTCCATTTCGAAGGGATGACTTCTTCCCCGATCTCTCGAGAGGCACCCTAGCCTGGAGACGTTCCCTCCAGCCGCTGACCACGCTACTCCGGCAAAGAGACCTCAAGTACAGATGGCAAATGACCCACATACTCACCGTACACCAGGGGACGGACACTCACCAGATCCGAGAGCTGAGCGACGCAACACCGCTTTTACAGGCACTGGGCCTACCACCAGACATCCTCGCACAGACAGGACAAGGGAGTGACACGTCTCCTTCACACTCATGGGACCCGGCGAGATCCATCCCGTTTGTGCCGACAGGCTACACACCCGAACCCTACGTGGCACTCACTACCTGAACGGCACATGGGACGGTAATACGACGACCTCTGGGCTGGACGCAGGATATCCCAGCATACAAATACAAATACAAATAAACAAATGGACGATGGACAAATATATTTAATTTAACATGTACCACAATGTGCCTACAAATACGTAGGAGATCTATTAACCCCTGATTGCTGGACATTTCTCCTGTCATACCGATCTAACGGAGGTAGCTCTTACTATACACTGGCGCACAAAATAGCACTAATCCTCATTGACATCACAAGGTATACTAGGAGTTAATTGCCCCCAACCAAGAGTAGCCCTGCATGTCGTCTCCTGGATGCTGGTTCCGCATTTCAGCCATGGCCTACCCACTCTGGCATCTAAAGTTTATCGTACACTACTGATACAGATACTAGGCCCCCCGCCTAACCACGCTCCCATCACTAGACTTCACCTGGGGACGCTCACAGACACGACTTTGTCGGACAGTTGACAACCCAACACACTATTATTGTTCTCCCGATAACCCCATCCCCAACCATCACTAGGGCTTTGGCACACCTTGATGGGCCCCATGGCTTCATCTTTTGCCCCCCGCATACACAGGGGAACCCTTCTGCCTACTACATCACCACCCCGTGCTTCCCGGCAGACAATTCCTAATTAATGATAGAGGGCACAAAAGACCCCTAGGTAACCCCATGCACGCATTTCCACCTTCACGGACCGCTACCGCCTAGATGGGCTTGGACGGGCAGTGAGGCCACAGCAACCCGACTCTGACCATCATAAACCCCATCCCTCGCCACGACTCCGGGTCCAGACCCTGCTCGTTGACGTAAACCGCCCCCAGATACACCGATCGACTAAATGACCACTGACAACGCAACGAGGTAGCAGTGCAGATAAGTGACAGTGCTGACACTCCTATATGACACACTGTTTTGACACATGAAAAGCTGCACCCAGATAAAGCCACCAGACGGTGCATCACCCACCTGCTAAGCTTGGTTAATCTGCCTTTACTACAGGCGAGGATGTCGCCGGCAGCCGGCAAACAACTAGTCACCACACTTATAATATCGAGAGGCACATACCCGTCTCACCCACTTCACCCCTGCACAAGCAAACCAACGGGCACCATACATTAATTGTACAACGTATACTGTTAAGCCTCAGATAGTAAAAGGATAACTGACTAAGCCTGCTGATTAACATTCTTCGTTCATGTCCTACCTAATTCCCCCCCTCTAGGTTAAAACTAGGCAAACCCAACACGCTATGACGCTGATTAGTTTGGATCAGCCGCTGTCTGTCATGTAATAGGTCATAGCCCATGTCTCCCTAAGCATCATACTTTTATCGTGCCTACCATGTACCGTACGCATTAGCACTACCTAAACCTGTTCCTATACACACGTTACACTTATAATTTACCTAAAATGCACAATCGGGTTAAAGTAACCAACATATCTTGCTTAGTAACTTGTTCTTATGCCTTTTGTTCTACCGCTTATAACCTTTATAATTTTTCTAATCGTGTATTTACTGATGCTGATACTCGTATGCCGTATAACACTAGATGGTCTAACTACGTCTACATATGTTAAAAAATTGTTTAAAAATGTGCTTCCACCTCAATGCCACATACATTTGAACTTGTGTTAATGTTGGGATTATGTCTGCTGTTGTGGCAGCGTATGTCTTCTTGTTAAACCATGCACGACAAAAATAAAGAATTGAAAGAAAAAAAAATATATATATTTTTTTACTACCTTTAATTGGGCTTGTTCTACAATTGATGATCAATTAAGCACGGATGGATGTGTAAGAGATTGTAAAAGGTGGGTATTACAGTGATTAAGGCTTTATCTCTCAGGCTCAGAGTGTGACTGTAAGTGTCAACAGTCTAAGGAGAAAATCCAGCTTTTAGCTTGACACCTACTCTATCATGACTTCATATATTTTCAGTTAAGTAAAACCAATGTTGCTGTCCTTCCATTTTAATTAGTATTTTTTGTTTTTGTTTAATATCATATTACACAAATTGTTGTTCCAATAGGATGTATTACAATAATGTATCTGGGTTTTTCTTGTTCCTTTTTCTAACATTGACCAAAAAAAGGAGAAACAGACTTGTTAAAAGAATAACATAAGAGCCCTATCCTTTAGCAGAACAATTGAGTTAATGTCCAGTGTTATTAAGAGAGCTCTAGCTTCATAATGCAATATTAATAACATAATATGCAATATAATTAAAATGATATTGTTAACTATTTTTCCTCTAGTTTAAAATTGTTGGAAATTAATCGGCTATGCTCACCCTGTTGCCAAATGTACTTCACAGCATTGGCTAATTGTTTCATTATAAGAAATTTACGTAAACAATTTTCTATCCACTTAATTTTGTAATAAATTTCTTTATTACCGTATTTCACCACATAATAGTCGCAGATTTCCTTTTCTTTCCTTAAAAATGTTTAGTGGTGTGCGACCATTATGTGAAGCTTAATTTTTTTGCTATAATTTATGCGTCCAATATGTGAAGCTTTGTTTTTTTTTGTTGTTTTTTTAACAGTTGCGGATAACAAAGTTGCTTTGAACATAACCTAGTTGCTGAGAATATGCATATTTCCTAATGGATACATAAACTCCGATCCTGATACCGGTTTTCCAATTGTGATCTCGATCCCTTTCTGCCTGTAGTTTTAGCTAAGAACATGCACATTTCCTAATGCATTACATAGATAAAATGCACTAAAATATAATAAACTGATAGGTAATAAATTCTATCTTAAGTATAAGATCAGTAGGAAGTTCGCCATCAGTTTTCAAGAATAAAAATGTCCCACAACAAAGCAGCAATGGTCACTTATGTAACTATTATGTGATAAATTGGCTTTGTAACCAATTTTTTGACTGAAAAACCAGGGTGCGACCATTTTGCGGTGACAATAATGTGGTGAAAGACGGTATTTTGTTCTGTTTTGTTGGGCTTACATTTTTTTTATTAGGCTTGTATTGTGCAATTATTATTGAACAATTTGACTATTTAAAGTAGTACTCTGCTGTAGTGGTTAAGTTACTTATAGTTCCCTGGTGTTTTCCCTCAGTTAAAAATTTACAAAAAAAATAATTTGAAAATAAATAAATAGTTTACGCATAGTTTGATATATATCTAGTGTCCTCCCAAAGCTAAGAGATGGTCCCTGTCTTGGCCTCATTGTTAAAGCATAATTAATATGCTTTAGCACTCTCAGCCAAACAGGGGAGGCAAAAAAATGAGAACACCGAAATGTTATTTGTGAATTATCAATGTGGTTAATATGGTAAGACCTTCGGTTAGAGATAGACCTTTGGGTTATATCAAACTGTTTGTAATGAGTAAAAGTGAACTGTAGATGTGGTTATGTGCCTTACACACATTATAGGCAGTTTGTAATCAGGGCCGGACTGGCCCACCGGGATACCGGGAAATTTCCCGGTGGGCCGTCGGCACCTGGGACCGGGCAGGCAGCCGGCTCACCTGCGGCCGCAGAGGGAGCCCTTCTGGTGGCCGCTGGCTGGGGGAGGTCTTCTGGCGGCCGCTGGCTGGGGGAGCTGGCTGTTCTGGCGGCCGCAGAGGGAGCCCTTCTGGCGGCCGCTGGCTGGGGGAGGTCTTCTGGCGGCCGCAGGGGAAGCTGACTGTTCTCTCTCTGCTCTCCCGCCCTCGTGTGCTAGAAAGAGACCAGGGCCAGAATATGACGTCATATTCCGGCCCCGGTCTCATTAAGCTGTGCGCTGGGGCGGGGGAGCAGAGACAGAACAGCCAGCTCCCCCTGCGGCCGCCAGAAGACCTCCCTCTGTGGCCGCCAGAAGGGCTCCCTCTGTGGCCGCCAAAAGAGCCAGCTCCCCCATGCGGCCACCATCAGACTGAGTTCCCCATGCGACCGCCAGCACACAGGTAGAAATTATGTGTGTCAGTGTGAGTGTATGTGTGTGTGTCTGTGTCATGGTGTGTGTGTGTCTGTGTCACGGTCTGTCTGTGTCATGGTGTGTTGTGTCTGTCTGTGTCATGTAATGTGTGTCTGTCTGTGTCACGGTGTGTGTGTGTCTGTGTCACGGTCTCTCTGTGTCGTGGTGTGTGTGTGCCTGTGTCATGTAATGCGTGTCTGTGTCACAGTGTGTGTGTGTTTGTGTCTGTTTTTTCTCTTTTTTATATATGTTTCTACATGATGAAGCCTATTGTGGCGAAACCGGTATAGAAACTTTTTTCTTTTATAAATCAAAGTGTTATTAAAGGAATATTTGGCTATTATACACTGGTTTGCCACATTCCTTCTTTCACTTTTATATTATATTATTTGCTATTTTATTCTATGCAAGTTTATTTTATCCAGACCTAACCACCATTGATTCCGACCATATTGGACTACCAAAGAATCCTTCAGGTGGGGATTATACCACCCATACGCCATCCACCGAGCAGTACGTCTGCTCTATATACTGCGAGTATATTTTATCTCATTTAAATTGTTTCATCATTTATACAGTGAGCACTATATTTTTATTTTTTCTTATCCCGAGTTGGACTACTCCCTCTTTTCACCAAAGGACCAAAGAGGAGCACCACATATCCTTGAGTGGGGATTATTCCACTTCACGCTATCCATACCAGAGCTGGATTTAAGCTCTGAATATTGTGAGTAGTTCCACTGTTATTTACAGAATATCCATATTTTGTTTTTATACTACACCATTGGAGTTTTTCTCTCTTCTGTTCTTCCCGCATATTTATCTCCAAACTACAAATATACATTCAGACGCTACATACCCTTCTGATGGACTACTAGGACCACCATTTGCACATTTGGATATTTGATATTCGGACTAATAGGTACCTGTTGTTATTCCAATTTTTTATATTATATTTGGAAATTTTTCGGACGTTTCTGTTATTGCTGCTAAACCTACTTTTATATTATTATTTATTTCCACTTGTTTTAGGCGCACCCTTATTCCTTCCTTTTTCCTCCATTGTGTCACGGTCTGTCTGTGTTATGGTGTGTGTGTGTCTTTTTTTTTTTTTTTTTAATTCTTTATTTTTGTTCCAGCATCCGTAACGGCATCAAAAAAATACAGTAGATGGCCCACGCAGGGGTCTTTCATGTACATGTAATACAGTGTTTTAACATGATGTATATCGTGTCATTATACATGAGTATAAAGGGTTATGCCGCTCGGCGCTGGTTTTCCATAGTCCGGGCATTGGTAGCCCAAGTATCAAAATGAAACATACCATAAAAGAAAAAATAAAACTAAGTGTCTATTAACATGGTTATTAAAGTTCTGTACCACATTTCGTGTCACGTTTACCAGTTAACTTTATTTGGGTCTGGCAATCTGCTGGTGGGCGTGGAGTGTCTGTGTTTGCGAGGTAGTGCTCTGTATACTAACACAGTTACTAATCGCCTTTTGCGTCGTAGTGCATTATTCTACCCAGTTGAGGTAGACGTACTTGTCTGGTATGTCAAGCCCTCTGCGGTACTGATCAGTCGTACTGAAAGGGGGTAGGATAGGGTAGGTTGGGAGTTACGGGTGAGGGGGGGGGGGGGGGAGGTAGTGGGAGGTGGGGGTACTGTGCCCGTTGGGGCGCCCGGCAGGCGGAAGCACGCCGGGCCGCAACCCGCGACTCTCGGTTATTTTGGAATTATTCATTGGCATAAATTTCCCATGGTTGCCAGATTTTTTGGAATGATTTTTCTGTATGTCTGACTTGAGCAGTCAGTTTGTCCATCAGATAAGTGTCTTTGATTTTGACTATCACGTCGTTGTCAGTAGGGACCGTGGGCTGTAGCCATTTTTGTGCTAGTGCCCTTCTAGCCGCCAGCGTAAGTTTATGTAGTAGTTGTTGTTCTTTTTTAGAAAGGCAGTCATTAGGTCTGGATAGGAGGATCGCCCAGGGATCTAGGTCTATGTGTCGTGCGAGGACCTCTTGAAGTAGTGTTTGGATACTTTTCCAGAATTTGGTCACCTCTGGGCATTCCCACCACATGTGGATGAAGGTGCCTTTGCCCCCGCATCCCTTCCAACATGTGTCTGTCGTTGTTTTTCCCATTTTATAGAGTTGGGCAGGTGTGGTGTACCACCTCATGAGCATTTTATATGCTTGCTCCTGTTGTAGCACACAGATTGACGTCTTTGCTGTTGCTTCCCATATGTCTACCCAGTCCTCTCCTTCTATTGCTCCCCCTAAATCAGTTTCCCACTGGTGTATGTAATTTGGGTCTGCGGCTCCTCTGTCTGGGGCACTGAGCTGAGCATAAATTGTGGTGATCATCCCTTTTTGGATTGTTTCGGCGTCGCATAGTCGTTCGTAGAATGTCATAGGGGTCTGGGCTGCTTTCTTTATGTTTGGGAGTCTGGCAAAGTCTCGTAACTGCATGTGGCGGAAGACGTCCTTGGTCGTTAGGGGTGCTATAGTTTGTAGGGTTTCAAAGGATTTGAAGGAATCCCCTATGTACATATGTTTATATCTTTGCATTCCTGTGCTTTCTAATCCCCTGAAGTCTCGTGCGCTCAGCCCGGGCCCAAACGCTTTGTTCCGTAGGTACGGAGTCAGCGGTGAGGGTGTATGTGTCAGGGCGAATTTGGTGGCTGTTAAGTCCCAGATCCTAACGGAGTTGAGGATCGCTGGGCAAGATGTTTGCAGTGAAGGTCGGTCCTGTTTTGGTACCCATATCCAAAATTGAGGGAGGTCAGTGTGCATTAGTTTTGTCTCGAGGTCGACCCATCTGTGTGCGCCCTCCGGTGTATGCCATGCTACTATCTGGGCCAGTTGGGCTGCGAGGTAGTAATGATAGAGGTTCGGGAGTCCCAGTCCACCCCTCGCTTTAGGTCGGTATAGGGTCTGTCGAGCTATCCTGTGTCTTTTTTGTGCCCAGATGAAATTGTCTATGTGTGTTTGTAGTACTTGTAGGTTTTGTTTGGTGACTTTAGTTGGAAGGGCTTGAAATAGGAACAAAATGCGTGGGAGCAGCGTCATTTTGACTGCATGCATCCTACCAATCCACGATATGGGCCTTTCATGCCATTTTTCTAGGTCCCTACAGAGCGCCTGGATGGTGGGCGTGTAATTGGCGCTGAATAGCCTCTCAGGGTCTGCCGTGAGTTTTACTCCAAGGTATTTGAAGTCTGACCGTGTGAGTTTGAAGGGGTAGGTGTTTTTTATGTTGTCCGTTCCTGCCTTGTCCATTTCTATAGGCATGGCTACCGTTTTATCTAGATTAATTTTGTAGCCTGAGACGCTTCCGTACTCTTCCAGTATTGTCACCAGTCGAGGCAGGGATTGAGCAGGTTTGGTTAGTGTGACCAGGACGTCGTCCGCATATGCAGAGACTTTGAACTCCTCCCCTCCCACCTGTATACCCGAGATGTTCTCATCCTCTCTTATCCTCTGCAGGAGAGGCTCCAACGAGAGGACGAAGAGTAGGGGGGAGAGGGGGCAGCCTTGTCTCGTGCCGTTGGTTGTCGCGAACGGGGTTGGGGTCGCTCCCGGCACTTTGGTTTGCGCCCTCGGTTGGGCATAGAGGGCTTTAATGCCCTTTATGAAGGTTTCTGGCATCCGTAGTTGTTCGAGAAGTGCAAATAGGTAGTGCCACTGCACTCTATCGAACGCCTTCTCTGCGTCCAGGGAAAGGATCAGAGAAGGCGTTCGAGATCTCACCGCCCACCATATGATGTCTGCTCCCCTCCTGGTGTTTTCATACAATTGTCTCGTTGGCACAAAACCGACCTGGTCCGGGTGGACCAGCATGCCCAGATGTTGGTTAAGTCTTGTGGCTAAAATCTTCGCGAAGATCTTAACGTCAAAGTTAATCAGGGAAATGGGCCTATAGTTGGAGGGTTCGGTTGGGTCTCTCCCTGGTTTAGGTATAAGCGCTATGTCAGCCGTGAGCATGTCTGAATTGGGGCACCCACCCTCCATCCATTCTGCGTACATTTTCACTAGGTTGGGCGTCAATGCGTCCCTAAAGATCTTATAATATGAGCCGTCAAAGCCGTCTGGTCCTGGGGCCTTGTTGCCCTTAAGGTCTGTGATCGCCTTACTAATTTCCTCCTCATCTATTGGGGTCCCTAAGGTGTGTAGAGCTTCCGGGGCCAGTCTCGGCATGTTAGTCCTAGCTACGTAGTCTGCTACTTCTTTTATATGGTCCGCGTTGTCGCTGTTGAGTGTTGGTGAGTGGTTGTAAATGTTTGCAAAGAAATCTGTGAATATCTGATTAATCTCCGCTGGGTGTTGGGTTATTAGACCCTGTTTATTTTTAATGGCCGAAATGGTATGGTAGGTGGGCTTGGGGTTCAGCGCCCTAGCTAGCAAGGTGTCCATCTTATTAGAGCGTTCGTAGTAGAAGCGTTTTTTGCGAACTAAGTCTTTCCCCAGATCCTCTACTGCTATTGACCTGATTTTATGTCGAAGTTCCCTGAGGTCGTGTAGTCCCTGAGGTGTGGGGTCTTGTTTATGTTTGGCCTCTGCCCCCCTCAGTGCCCTTTGGAGCCCGAAGAGGGTTTCAGCTCTCTGTTTCTTTCTGCGGGTAGCTATTTTTATTAGGGTACCTCTCAGTACCGCCTTATGTGCGGCCCATATCGTGGATTGGGTCAGCTCTGGGTGATCGTTCTCTCTAAAGTATGTCAGAATTTCCTCCCTAAGGTGCTTCTCCGTCTCTGGGTCTTTTAAGAGTGTGCTGTTAAGTCGCCATTTCCATGGTGGTTTAGGTCCCGGGATCCTGAGGGTGAGTTCTATGTCGGCATGATCCGACCAAGTGATGAGGTTAATATGTGCAGTTTGCACCCACGGGATCCCGCTTTGGTTCACCAGGAACATGTCGATGCGAGAGTATGTGGAGTGTGCGGCCGAGAAGAACGTGTAATCTTTCACTCCTGGGTTCCGCAGCCTCCAGGGGTCAAATAGTGTTGCCTGCTGTATAAATTGTGTTAGGAGTTTGTCCTGTCCCCTCGTGCTTTGCGCCCTCTGTCCCCCAGTAGGGGTGCTGCGGTCCACTGTTGGGCAGTGAGTGGCGTTCATGTCGCCCCCTAGGATTAGGATGCCATGTGACAGGGCCTGGGTTAAGGCTTGTATTTGGTCCCAGAAACCTGGGTCCGGCTGATTGGGTGCATAAATGTTAATGAGGTGGTATGTGGTAGCATGGATCGTCCCTGAGACGATTATATATCTTCCCGACGTGTCCGCTTTTGTCGACTGTACTATAAAGGGGCAATTTTTGTGTAGGAGGATTTCTACCCCATTCTTTTTTACTAGGGCCCTGGAGGAATACACCCTGGTGTATGTGTGGTCCTTCAACTGGATCCGGGCTGAGCGCAGGAGGTGGGATTCTTGTATGAAAGCTATGTCAGTTTTTTGTCTTTTCAGTTCCCTCATTAGCAAGCGTCTTTTGGTCGGTGTGTTTAACCCGTTTACATTAAGGGAGGTAAATTTTAGCGTCGTCATGTTGTAGAGTCTTTGAGGTTACCTTGAGTCGCTAGTGCAGCAAGACTATGCTCCGCCGCCGAGCGCCCCCCCCGAGCCCTGCTGTTCCCCGGGTATAACCCGTTGGGCCCACCAGACTCGAGCCCGGACGGGGGTCGGGCCGGGAAGGGGGATGGGGGGTGGGATAGGTGGAAGGATGGGGGGGGGGGGAGTAGGGGAAGGTAGCTTGAGGAGGGGGGGGGGGAGGTAGTTGGAGAAAACTCCGGGAAAATGCCCCGGTCTTATCAACTAGTGCCGGGTGTCTCGGGGGGTGACTACCCGCCCCGCGGTACCAAGTGTTAGCGCGGAGGGGGCAATCAATCGCCGAGCACCCCGGTGTCGGTCCTTATGGTACTGTTATTCGTCACCCGTTCCCTGGTCATACCTGTGTACGTAAGTCAGGTCGTCTATGTGTCCCGTCACACGTGACATGTATAAACAACAATATATGCAACAAATATTAACTCAAGAAGTTTTAACGTAATCAGGTTTAGAGCGATAGTAAGAAAAATAAGAAAAATACAAAATTCAAAATTTAGGGCATTCACCCCTTATCCATCCTGTGGGGCTGCCTAATCTTCCTGTCCCTATTCGCCCCCGCTGAGTGTTTTACATAGAGGTATAATATATGTGGGATTCCCGCTTGTGGCTACCCAAGCTACCCTCTAACCCAAGCGTACTGGTTTAACCTGAAATAATGAGGGGATGATTTTTCCGCACAGTGTAATGTCGACTACTCTCCGGCCCTGCCGGTTCCCATGTCCCCTTAAGGTGGGTGGCCCTATCTACCTAGTCTTGATGGTATACTGTTTCCGATGTGGGTGGGGTGGGGGTGAGGGGGTGTGTGGATGGTGATCCTTTCCCTGGGCCCACTGACCCTACTGCTCGCCTGAACTGCTCCCTCCCTCCCCGTTAGCATGGAAGTAAACATAAATATACATAAATACACAACACAGGGTGAAACTTGCGTGTCTAGTTGGATGTGAGGTGGGTATAATAGTCCGCATTGCACTCCGGCAGGGGCCATATTCATCAGGGAGTGTGTGGTCAGGTGGTGCTCTCAGTCCATCTGTCGATACTGCCGGTATAGGCTCGTGATTCTTTACGATCACTACACCGCCCTTGAGTGCCTCAGTTCGTGGTAGGCATATGCAAAGTCTTTTCGCCCTGTGTCATCGACCTATGGCGGTCAGCTTCTTCCTTAGATGGTTCTTTCTTGGGCGGTAGTCGGAGAGTGCCGATGAAAGGCGCTTTTAAGAAATTGTCTCTTTCCTTTTCTGTCCTCGTTCCTTCACTACTTTCTTCTTCCGAGTTGTCGTTTCTTCATGTTTCCAAACACATATTTACAGCACAAAAATAAGAAGAAGGGAGAAAAAACCGGTGGGGGGCATCTCTGTTGCTGCTCTTACGTCCCTTCTTGTTTATATAAAGTCAATATATACCATCAATGGTGGAGCATGTTAAAATCCGGTTCCGGCCTGTGTGATAAATTTGCTTTGCAGGTCGTGGTGGGGTTGCTTGGGTAGTATTTGGTCTTCAGGAAGTCTCTGGTTATTTACATTGTATGAAGCAACTTTGCTTGTGATGCTGAGTTGGGGAGCCACATAAGGGGGGTATCGGTCGTTTTATTATACAATGGAGGCGATGTGGTGGGAGGGGGTCTGTTAGTATCTGTTAGTATGCGTTAAGGTGCAATGCCGTCTAGTGCTTCGCCTTCCCTGGGTAACAGCCCCAGCGCCTGGATACCCCTCTGGGGGAGGTGAAAGTCTGCCGGGATTTCAATTCCTAGGTCCCTCAAGAAGGCTCTGGGGTCCGCCGAGGGCAGGAGCACGGTTGGGCGAGGCCCGTTGAACACAAGCATTTTGAAGGGGTGTCCCCAGGCGAAATTCAGCCCCTTGGCTCTGACTAGGTCAGCTATAGGTTTCCACTCTCTGCGCCTGGCGAGCGTTGCTGGTGCTATATCTTGGTATAAGTGGAGTGTGGTGCCGTCTAGGGTATACGTGTGACGTCTGGTGCTTTTGATGATGGCTTCTTTGGTGGAAAAGAAGTGCCACCTCATAATCACGTCCCTGGGTGGGCCATTGGGGGGTCCTCTGGCCCTAAGTGCCCGGTGCGCCCTGTCTATCACCCACATGTGGTCAGGGATAGCTGGCAGCTGTGTTTTGAACATGTCTATGAGTACCTTCTGGATGTCTGTGTCTTTAATACTTTCAGACAGGCCCTTTATCCTCAGGTTGTTCCTTCTCGATCTGTTGGAAGCATCTTCAACTTCTGCCTCCAATTCAGCTACCCTGGACAGTAGGGTGTTGGTGGTAGTGGCAGTCTCGTTATGGGCCGTTATTACCTGGTCCATCCGCCATTCCAGGGCTTCAGTACGTTGCCCCACAGTTTGTATTTCGGCCTTTACTTCTCTTGCCGATCTTTCAATCTCCCCGGCTAAAAAGTTTTTCACTTCTGCCAGTGACCGCATTATGTCTGACATTGTGGCCTGCTGTGTCGGGGCATTCAGGTCCCTGGTGCCCGGTGAGCTTGGGGAGTCCGCGCTCGCGTGGCCGCCGCCATCTTTATGCGCTTGCGGCCTAGGCGTTGTGAGGAGGTCGGCTACGGATGGAGTACCGTCTCTCCGTTTGTTTCCCGATTTTTTGTGTTGGGCCATCTCCTAAACCTTCTTCGTTGCTCTGCTTTCAGTTTCAGGTGTTGGTGAGCGGGTAATTCGCGTCTGGCGTGGTTTTTGGACCGGTCGGGGTGCAGAGCTCTCTGCCTAAGCGGCCATCACTTTCGGCGGTCAAGCCACGCCCCCTGTGTGTCTTTTTTAAGGTGTGTGTCTCTGTCATGGTGTGTGTGTGTGTCTGTCTGTGTCACGGTGTGTGTGTGCGTGTTTCTGTCTGTGTCATGGTGTGTGTGTGTCTTTGTCACGGTCTGTCTGTGTCATGGTGTGTGTCTGTCATGGTATGTGTGTGTGTATGTGTGTTTTTACTCACCTTTTTTTCCCCCCACGTCGTGCTGGTCTCCCCTCGACTGGCCCTGCCTCTATGGCTGAGATCATCAAGCTTGATGATCTCAGCCAATCCGCACTGACACAGGAAGCACCTCTAGTGACCGTCTGAGTGTCTGTCACTAGGAAGCAATGTAAACACTGCCTTTTCTCTAAAAAGTCAGTGTTTATATTGAAAAGCCTGCAGGGACAGGCTATAGACACCAGAACCACTACATTAAGCTGTGTGTATGTGTGTGCGCGCGCCTGCTAGTGAGTGTGCTTGCTTGTGTGTGTGTGCCTGCTACTGAGTGAGCTTGTGTTTTTATGTCAATGACCATATGTATATCAGTGAGATTGTTTGTCTATGAGGCTGTGTATCAATCAGCTTGTGTCAGTGAGATTGTCTGTGTCTGCATGTGAGTATGCTTACTGTATAATTTAGAATGTTACTCTGAAAGAACCAATATTTTATATTGGAAAAAGATATATATATCAATCATCTAGGGTGGCAAGACATAGCCTTACATATGACATGCGACAATATATGGCGCAATGACTTATGGGGCTGGCATAGATTTTTTTTCCCAGGGCTGCTTTGGAATCCCCAGTCCGGCCCTGTTTGTAATATACTATATAACAGTGCAACTACAATTCATGATGGCAAAACAACTTTAAAGAGTGACAGTCACCTTTTGAAATATTTATTTGTTAGAAACTAAGATTTATGAACTACAATTCAAAGGTACACATACTTACTGTAAACTAGAGAAAAAAATAAGATGTTTACACAGATAAAACAAATGTATGTGTCCTTCATTTTTCTTTTTTTCATGGTTTAGCAGTGCAACCTACAGAAAAATAAAAAAGTGGTCATAATTCAAATTAAATGGATCTATACAATTTGAAAAATTCAACAAATATTCAGAAATTAGATGAAATCAAAAGGTCTAAGCCCATTAAAGAAACTATCCAGACCAGTAACGACTTTAGAAACAATAAATGTGGGCGAATAAGATACTACATTTAAAATTGGGGGGGCACACTAATAATTTCCACTGGGGGGAAGAAGGGGGTTATGTGCCGCCATTGGCTGTTTGACACCAGCATGCTCTGGAATTCACATTAGCCACCAGGAATTCTTGTTCTAGGCTGGGTAATGACACTTGTTAATTTTAATCTTTAAGCGGTTTAGCATATTCTGGCTGCTGGCACACTGCAGGGCATGCAAGAGCACTGTGCAGGACGAGCACAATAAGTAGAGAGCTTCCTTGCCACCTGTACTCCCCTCCAGTATCGTCAACATTATATTTTGGCAGAGTAGACACCTGCTGTGTGGATAGGCAGGTGTCTACTTGCCAAATTTAAATAGCTCTGGTGCTATGTGAGGGGGGCACCCGGTGGGACAATGAACAATCCAATCCCCATGTAGCGACACCATGTTGCCAAACACTCCGTTTAGTGCTTTATGTATGTATAGAAAGTGTCTTTTTTTAAATTTACAAAAAGTGTAATCAATAGAGATTGTTACTTTTATAAATTAACCTCAGGGCTTGAGTCCCAATGACTATAGTACACATCAGCCAAAATACATATAGTAAAAAACAAAGAAAAAAGTTACCTGCGCTCTTTTCACATCCCTATGTATTTTTAAACAAATGGAGGTTTTTAGTTACCTCCAATGGCCATGAGAGGGTATGCCCACCTGCCACGTCAAGGCAGACCTCTTAGGTGGGTCCTAACTCTAACCATTCGCCTTGCTTCCTTGAGCTTCTGGCAAAAATATCTCTAATGAGACATAAAGGGGTATTTTTTATATACATCCCTACATGCTTATTAACCCTTAATAGGAAATACATGGAATGGGCAGCAGCATTGCAACCTAGCTGTGTGATACAAAAGTGAATACAAATACAAAGAAACTAGTCCTGTGCTCAAACTCCCATTACTCCTGGGTGGCAGCAATGACTATAGTACACATCCGCCAAAATACATATAGTAAAAACCGAAGAAAAAAAGTTACCTGCGCTCTTTCCACATCCCTATGTATTTTTAAAACAAATGGAGGTTTTTAGTTACCTCCAATGGTCATTTTTTAAAAATACCCCTTTCTGTCTCATTAGCGCCTATGGGGGGGGATAAGGTCTGGATTGCATCGGTCTGTGCATAGAGTTTGTTGGGTAATGTCCCCTAGGGGGTGCATTGTAACTGGAGGAGGTGTTGTGCACCCTGTAAGTCCCGTGCTTTGGGGGTTGGGTTCTAGGGGAGAGGAAATGTATCTCCAGGTGATGTATGAAACCCCTAACCAAGGGGGTAGTGGGAGAAGTGGAATGGAATGGGGAGTTTGTAGCCCTGTTACCGTAGTTGGATACGGCTCAGGTGATTACGCAGTGTAGCCATCTTTAGTGTTAGTGGTCATCTTCCAGACGTTCAGTATCTGGTGAGTATATGTGATAAGATTAGCAAATACATAACAAAACTTAAAACAAGAAATTATAACACAATAAGGTTAACATTCTGTGGCACAACGTATTTTCTGCGGGCGTCTCAGGCGGGCAGCCAGCTCTCGCCTGTACCTGCCTTCCACATTTGTGCTGCGGGTGTTGTCAGGTGTCTAAGGTCTGTTCTGTCCCTGCTCGCGGTGTGAACGGGATTACGTTGGCAGGATCCCAAGACCCTTGGGGTGGTACTGATGTTGTCTCCTGTCCTCCCAGTCCCAGCAAGGTGAGAAGAGCTGGCCAGTCAGACCCCAAGGTGATTGTATATATAGTTCCATTTTGGGTGACCAGTAGTGTCCCCCACCCCTGCTGTTCTCAGTTGTGATGTGAGGGAACTTAGAGTTTTTCGCCAGAGGAGGGTGGCCTTCATGAGGTCCTGGAAAAAGGATAGAGAGGAGCCTTCGAAAGTCATTGGGGTCTTACCCTTCAGTGCCTGCATAATTTGGGATTTATCTTGATGGGATATGCATCTAAAGATTACATCCAGGGACTGGTTAGGTATCGGTTTAGGTGTTCATGGTATGCGATATACTCCGTTGATTGACACTTTTCTGGCGACCGTGTTTGGTAGGATTGTTTTCAGCAGTCGTCGAGTATAGTGTGGTAGTTAATCTGCTGTTATGGTATTTGGGACCCCTCGAATCTTCATGTGGTTCCAGCTCTGCCTGTCTTCAAGTGCCGTGATTCTGAGTGACATTGTCTTGTGTTGCCGTTGGAGTTGGGTGAGTGAATCCCTTGTGGTAGAGTAGTCTGTGTTTATTTTGGCTATGTTCGCTTCAGCTGTGTAAACACGGTCAGTAACGTTTGTATGTCCGTGGAGATGCATGCCAGGTCTGCCGCCCAGAGGTTATGGATATCGGACAATAGTATTTTTAAGTCGTTCTTGGTGGTAGGAGCCAACCCATCAGATAGCTCAGAGGTAGTGTCTAGATTGAGTCCTGGACCGGGCCTTACACTCGACGGTCCTCCCTCTGTTTCTCTGGCTGGGGCCTTAGTTTGCAGGCCTTCGGCGGGAGGTTGTCTCGCCGGTACAGGCCTCTGTAACATGAAGACTATGTTCCGGCCATCCGCTGGGGTTGTTGGCTTCTGGGATCCGCGTCCCATAGCGTGCATGGGGTCTGGCTGTGCGGGTGGTCTGGGTAGCGTGTTCAGGTGTCACCCCGCCACTGATCCGTATAGGAGCGACTCCAGGCCGAAGCTGGTCGGTGTGTGGTAGGCCCCTGTTTTGCGTCTCGGCGTAGATTGTTTGGGGGCATGAAAGAACGGCATCGACAAGTTTCTTGTGCTTTCAGGAAGTGGGTTATGTTGTAAGTGGATTATAAAGCTGGATGGGTTTGTGATTTCAAGATATTATTCGATTTTGTTGAAGGCCGTGAGAAACTGGCAGAGATGGCGTCTGCTCACGTTGGTCGTTGGCTCCGCCCCCTCAATATTCCAATTTTAACTCTTGAAAAATTCCATCGTAATTTCCCCAGTTTAACTAGATCGACTCTCTGTCTGATAAATCATGTCCTGATGGCTACGAAACTACAACACAGATATTGCAAAAGAAAATAAATCCCTAATCTATTTTACATTAAAGTCCAAATAAGCTATCACGGGACAATGGAACAATTGATTTACTTTGACAACGAAAGCCTTGAAAAATACCATAAACTCTGGTCAAACTGGTTTTAATATTATAGTTCTAATAACTAAGATAAATTTTAACGACCTTGGGCATAACCTTTACTTTGTACTTCCTCAGGCTGGTCTGAAATAAAAAGGTTGTCAAGGTTTTTTTTGTGAAGAAGGTGGGTTAAGGGGTTTTATGTTTTTTTTTAGAAGTGGAGGGAAGGGTTTGTTTTGTGAAGGGGGGCAGGGGTTTTGTACAGATTTACAAATTTGTGCAATAAATATTCCTGAGAATGTTTAAAAAAATTGTGGGTGTTTTGTTTTGCATTTTAAAGTGCGGGGGGGGGGGGGAGGGGGGTAATCTTAGGATCCACCCCAGGTGACAAATGCTCTAGGTATGCCCTTGAGTAAATGTCACAGAACCTGGCCAGAGGCACGTCCCTATGCTGGCTGTATACTTACCAAGCTAGTGATGCTCATGCATGATCTGGCGTCACAAAAAAATGACCAATAGCTACCCTCTTTTCTTTTTTACATTCTTTATTTTTCATGGTATTCGTGAATACAGCACAGTTTTTAAGAAAGTAAAAGCTTGTAAAACTGGAGTATAATAATCTGAAACAAGCTGGCCATATCTGTATATAATCATGTTGTCTTTAGATAGGAGATTATCAAATATAATTGTGTAGCTGCACCATGATATATAGAGCTTAGAACAAAGTATAGTAATTTAAACATGTATACAGAAAACACAGTTTATCAGTCTTATAAGAGATATATGTAAATCACAGATGCCATAGCTGCTTGTGAGTATGCACTATTATTTGCACAGTGTTAGTGCCCTGCATAGCTAGCTAACATTCAGCCTATTCCCAAGTCTGGAAAGCATTAGGTTTGAATATGGCTTTGGAGGAATCGAGAGACAGCAATACCCTTGGATGCAATGCATCCCTCTTGCCCCAGGCCGGATTACAGTCCAGAATCCTTGATACACGGACTCAGGAGATAAAGAGGTCAAAGTCCTTCACCCAAAAGGGATAAACAGAAGGCCTTGATGGTACGTTGCTGCCTGTAGCAATCGGTCTTATGTCCATGTGAACGATGCAACGAAGCCTTGTCCCTATTGGCCCTCGGCCAGAGTGGACTAGAAGCTGTGGGTACTTGTACTGGAATAATGTGAGTGCCCAAAAAAGGGGCCCATTCACTGCCCAGACTTCCCTCTCCCACCTCTACTTCTGAGGATGAGGTGATATGGCTGCCTGCGGTGCCTCCAAGGAGGCTCAGAAGAAACTGAAAAGAATGTGACACATGGGTGGGTTGGGTGGTGAATGTGATACATGGGGAAGAATGTGACATGAGTGGTGGTTGGGGCTTGAATGTGACACATGGTGAAGATGAGCCAAATGGAGGAGCTTGGTTGGGAAGTATGAGACATATGGAGAAGCTGGGGGTGTGAATAAGACACATGAATGGGGTGATGAGACACACGGCAGGCCTGTTGGGAGAATGAGGCACGGGGGGGGGGGAGAGGATAAGGCACATGGAGGAGCTTAGAAGGGGAGAGTGGAGGAGCTGGGGGATGAATGAGACACATGGGGGGGATGAGATACATGGAGGGGCCCCAGAGCAATTTGAGCACTGGAGCCCGGTGGTTTCTAGTTACGCCTTTGGACTGAGTTTAACCACCACCTGTCCAGAGAGGGAAGGGGAATGGAACTGCAAGAGAAGTTTGAGTACGCAGTGTTGCACAGGACAGGAGATCTGCCACCTCACATGCCAAATGATTCCACTAGGCCTCGCTGAAACCTCCATCTATTTAACCAAATACCAGCAATTGACCCATACACATTGACCCATACAGACACACACGCTGACCCATACAGACACACACGCTAACAGTTGATATGCTGGCAGACAATGAGAGGGCACTGATTTTTTTTTTTTCACACAAAGTTGATCTCTTTCTTTTGGTACGAAAAAGTGCTTGGTTTTGGGCAATTGATGACCCAATCACCGTTTACATCCTGAGAAGAACATAGCTTTCCCACACACAGGGGCGTACCTAGAGCATTTGGCACCCGGGGCGGACCCTGAGTGTGGCACCCCCCCCCCCCCCTAATAAAAAACAAAAACGTGCACAACCCCTCTTAATAACAAAAAACCTGCACACCCCCCTTATAAAAACCCTGCACACCCCCTTAAAAAAAAACAAAAATCTGCAGTGCACATCCTCCCTTAATAAATAGAATACTGCAACCCCCTTAATCAAAAAAACCTTGCACCCCCATTATTTAAGCCTCCCCCTTTAATTCTTTAATCCACAGCCCCCTTTAATTAATCCACACCCCCTTAATTAATACACCCCCCTTAATAAATCCTCACCCCCCCTTAATTAATACACCCCCCTTAATTAATCCTCACTCCCCCTTAATTAATACACCGCCTTAATTAATCAACACACCCCTTAATTAATACACCCCCCTTAATTAATCCACACACCCCTTAATTAATACACCTCCTTAATTAATCCACACACCCCTTAATTAATACACCCCCTTAATTAATCCTCACTCCCCCTTAATACACCCCCCTTAATTACTCCACCCCCCTTAATTAATCCACACCCCCTTAATTAATACACCCCCCTTAATTAATCCACACACCCCTTAATTATTACACCCCCTTAATTAATCCACTCACCCCTTAATTAATCCACTCACCCCTTAATTAATCCTCACTCCCCCTTAATACACCACCCTTAATTAATACTTACTCTCCCCTTAATTAATACACCCCCCTTAATTAATCCACACACCCCTTAATTAATACACCCCCCTTAATTAACCCACACCCCCTTAATACACCCCCCTTAATCCACACCCCCCTTAATTAATACTCACTCCCCCCTTAATTAATACCCCCCCTTAATCAATACACCCCCTTAATTAATACACCCCCTTAATTAATACTCACCCCCCCTTAATTAATACACCCCCTTAATTAATACACCCCCTTAATTAATACTCACTCCCCCCTTAATTAATACACCCCCTTAATTAATACACCCCCCTTAATTAATACTCACTCCCCCCTTAATTAATACACCCCCTTAATTAATACACCCCCCTTAATTAATACTCACTCCCCCCTTAATTAATACACCCCCTTAATTAATACACCCCCCTTAATTAATACTCACTCCCCCCTTAATTAATACATCCCCCTTAATTAATCCACTCACCCCTTAATTAATCCACTCACCCCTTAATTAATCCTCACTCCCCCTTAGTACACCACCCTTAATTAATACTCACTCTCCCCTTAATTAATCCACACACCCTTAATTAATACACCCCCTTAATTAACCCACACCCCCTTAATACACCCCCTTAATTAATCCACCCCCCCTTAATTAATCCACACACCCCTTAATTAATACTCACTCCCCCCTTAATTAATACTCCCCCCTTAATTAATCAATACACCCCCTTAATTAATACACCCCCTTAATTAATACACCCCCCTTAATTAATACTCACTCCCCCCTTAATTAATACACCCCCCTTAATTAATACACCCCTTAATTAATACACCCCCTTAATTAATACACCCCCCTTAATTAATACTCACTCCCCCCTTAATTAATACACCCCCCTTAATTAATACACCCCCTTAATTAATACACCCCCCTTAATACTCACTCCCCCCTTAATTAATACACCCCCCTTAATTAATACACCCCCCTTAATTAATACTCACTCCCCCCTTAATTAATACTCACTCCCCCCTTAATTAATACACACCCCCCTTAATTAAACCTCCCTCCCCTTTAATTCTTTAATCCATTATCCACCCCCCCCCCTTTAATTAATTTAGCCCCATCACATAAAATTACTACTTACATTTTATTGATGCCTTGACCGACTGGGTGCCTCACCGCCCGGATCCTTCCGCTGAAGATCCGTGAAGGCGGGCTGACGGCGCTGCGCACGACGTCATCACGTTGCGCGACGCCGCGGCCCGCAACACTCCTCCCCTTCTCATCCATGTAGTAAGTCCTGCCGGGCCGCAAAGGTGCTGCGGCTGTGCGCAGCGTAATGATGGGGGCCGGGGGGTGACACATGACACCGGACGTCATGGCACCCCCCTAGTCAGTGGCACCCGGGGCGGGCCGCCCCCCCCCGCCCCCCCCTTAGTACGCCATTGCCCACACATCCAGTCTGTAGCGTGATTGACTCTTTTTCAGTATGGGGAAAAAACAGTGGCCTATCAGCATCTCCCAAATGCATCTGCGGAGGTAGCAGGCACTGCGATACTCAGTCAGGCAGGGTGAAACTACTACAATGAAAGGCCTATGAAAAAAGTAAGGCAGTAGCATGAGTAATTTAATTTGAAAAATGTGATTTTTAAAAAGAATTAAGAAAAAAGTGAGTAGGTAGTTGATCACCGACTCACCTGTTTCACCTAGCCCACATTTGCCACACCTCATGACTCCTGCATGCTGGTAACAGACATAATGTGATTCTGCTCTTTCTTACTCTCTCTGCCCTACTTCCTCTCCCCTTCTAAGAACAGAGCATTCACATGTGCTCTGAGCCAGCTAAATGGTCCAATAAAAGGCTCGTGTGACATCAAGAGGGGGGCAGCTAAAGATTAGTTCCCATGAGGGCATTATTTATTCTTTGAAAAAAATATTTATAAGAATTGGAGTAATCCTTTAAGTTCATGTTGCAATCAGAAAAGTGAAAGAAGGTATTCAGTTTACTCAGGGGAGGGCTGGCAGCCTTAGGCCTGGGGGGCAAAACCAGTCAAGTGGCCCATTGCGCCACCAAATCAGTTCACCATCCATGCCCACCTTTTCCTGATTTTATAACGGATATTGATGTTATGCTAATCCGTAGCTCTTTGCCATACCCGCTCCTTCATGGCTCTGACTTTCAATGTTGTCAGAGCACAGGCTGAGAATCTCTGAGCCTGTGCTCTGACTCACTAACTGAGCGCCGGAACCACGAGGGAGAGGATATGATCTGACTGCACCTACTGCTGGTGCGCACCAGTGGACCACCAGCGAATCGTTTAAATTAAATATGCTGGTGTACCCAACTTGTGAGCTGTGTTGGCCGCCGGGTGCCTCTGTTGTCATGGCACCCTGCGTGACTGCACAGCTTGCCCACCCCAACGGCTGGCCCTGCTGACACACACTGATGTTACTACTTAGACATCCCTCAATATTAATACAGACATCAGAGTAAACACCAATAAACTGTGGAAACAGAGCTGATCCCCCCAAATTTATAAAGGTTTGCTTAGAGGATTTATTCAAGATTAAATCATGCCTCCTCCTCTCTCTCCCCCATGCGCTGCTCTGTAGGCTGGGAGGAAGTGAAGAGTAATCACAGTCTCCCAGCACAACGCCACCTGTGGCTGCATGGGGAACAGCTGTTTAATGTAATGCTTGCAGGACGGCTAGCTGCCGCAGAACCTCTTTGTTTCCGTCTCTGCAAAGGGCTCCAGGCACTGCTTGTTGTGAGTGTGAGCCACTGTAAATTAGGGGCAGAGGGCACTTGCACTGCGGTCAAGACGGGTCTGGGCAGAAGGAAAGTACAGTGCAATCAGTGCACTCCCCTCCTGTGGGTCACCAGTACACTGGTGCACCTGCCCAGGATCAGAGCCGGTGCAAGGATTTTTGCCGCCCTAGACAAAATATAAATTTTCCGCCCCCCCCATGTGACATCACAATGCCCCACCCATATGATCTGCCATATGAACTAACGCCAGTGCTGCACACAGTGTGTGTTTACATTAAAAAGCCTGCAGGGACCAGCTATAGACACCAGAACCACTTCATTAAGCTATAGTGTCCCTTTAATGTGAGGTAAATTATAGATTAGTGTCACTAATAATATACTAGATTGCCTACTTACAATTAGATGAGGATGATGATGGGCTGCAGTTTGGCTCCACTGGTCTGGTGTAGAACAGGATCTCTGGAGGCTGTTTGCAACTGTGGTCACAAAATTCAATGTTCTGGGAGAATTGGAAGCAGCTCCATTTTTGGGGGCCTCTTACACAGCTCAAGGTCTGGGCCCCAGTGCCTGACGGTGAGTATGCCCATAAGGCCCACTCATAAGTCCACTTATATGTTCCACCCACCCATGAGTTCGCTCACAGGGAGTGGAGTGTGTAGGGGATGTGTTATTGTAGAGGATCTAATATGTGTGCTTATGGTATGTAGTGTATAGGGATACCAGTTTGTGCAGGTGATGCAGTGTGTATTTGTGTATAAGGGATGTATTATGTGTTTCTGGTTGTGTGTAAGGGATGCATTGTGTGAATCTGTGTTTGTATGCATAAGGGATGCAATGTGTGTGTTTGTATGTGTGTGCATTGAGTGTAAGAGATGCATTGTGTTTCTGTGTGTATGTAAGAAAAACAGTGTGTGTGTTTGCATGTGTGTGTAAGGGTTTGCATTGTATGTTTCTGTGTATGTGTGCAAATGATGCATTGTCTTTGTGTGTAAGGGTTGCATTGTGTGTGTGTGTGTGTGTGTGTAATGGATGCATTGTGTGTTTCTCTGTGTGTAAGGGAAGCATGTTGTGTT
Organism: Pelobates fuscus; assembly: GCF_036172605.1. NCBI lineage: Eukaryota > Metazoa > Chordata > Amphibia > Anura > Pelobatidae > Pelobates > Pelobates fuscus. The sequence continues at coordinate 285,885,570 of NC_086317.1, forward strand.
TCTGTGTATGTATAGGGATGCATTGTGTGTTTCTGTGTATGTATAGGGATGCATTGTGTGTGTGTGTGTGTGTGTGTGCGTAGTGTGAAAGAGCTCCCTGTCTTGCCCCCTGTCCTATAGAGCTGTCCCTTCTGTCCCTTAGAGCTCTCCCCTGCCCCTTAGTGGTTTCTCCTCTCCCCCACCCTCCCCTAGCGGTCTCTTCTCACACTCACCCACCCTCCCTGTGTTCTTCTCACTCCTCCCTCTGTGTGTTCTCCTCACCCCCCCTGTGTTCTTCTTACCCCCCTCCTCCCTGTGTTCTTCTTACTTCCCCCCTTGTTCTTCTTACTCCCCCCCTTGTTCTTCTTACTCCCCCCTTGTTCTTCTTACCCCCCCTTGTTCTTCTTACCCCCTTCTTCTTATTACTCCCCCCTTCTTCTTACTCCCCCCTTCTCCTTCTTCTTACTCCCCCCTTCTTCTTCTTCTTCTTACTCCCCCCTTCTTCTTCTTAACCCTCCTACTTCTTCTTACTCCCCTTCTTCTTCTTATCCCTTCTTCTTCTTAACCCCTTCTTCTTCTTCTTACCCCCTTCTTCTTACCCCCTTCGTCTTCTTACCCCCTTCTTCTTCTTACCCCCTTATTCTTCTTACCCCCTTATTCTTCTTACTCCCCCTCTTCTTCTTACTCCCCCTCTTCTTCTTACTCCCCCTCTTCTTCTTACTCCACCTTCTTCTTCTTACCTCCTCTTCTTCTTACCCCTTCTTCTAATTACTTCCCACTCTTGTTCTTCTTACTCCCCACTCTTTTTCTTACTCCACCTTCTTCTTCTTACCCCCTCTTTTTCTTATCTCCCCTCCTTCTTACTTCCCCCTTCTTCTTACTCCCCCTTCTTCTTCTTACCCCTTCTTCTTCTTACTCTCCACTCTTCTTCTTCTTCTTACTCCCCCCTCTTTATCTTACTCCCTCCTCTTTATCTTACTCCCTCCTCTTCTTCTTCTTACTCCCCCTCTTTTTCTTACCCCCCTCTTTTTCTTACCCCCTCTTTTTCTTATCTCCCCTCCTTCTTACTCCCCCCTCCCGCTCTTCTTACTCCCCTCCCCTCTTCTTCCCCCCTCTTTTTCTTTTCTCCCCTCCTTCTTACACTCCCCCCTCCCCTCTTTTTACTCCCCCCTCCTCTTACTCCGCCCCTCCCCTTACTACCCCCCTCCCCTCTTACTCCCCCCTCTTATTATCCCCCCTCCCCTTTTCTTACTCCCCCCTTCTTCTTACTCTCCCCCCTCGCCTCTTCTTACTCCCCCCTCCCCTCTTACTCCCCCCTCTTCTTACTCCCCTCTCCCCTCTTACTCCCCGCTCCCCTCTTCCTACTCCCCCCTCCCCTCTTCTTACTCTCCCCCCTCCCCTCTTCTTACTCCCCCTTCCCTCCCCTCCTCTTACTCTCCCCCCTCCCCTTACTCCCCCCCCTCCCCTCCCCTTACTCCCCCTCCTCTTACTCTCCCCCTCCCCTCCTCTTACTCCCCCCTCCCTTCTTCTTACTCTCCCCCCTCCCCTCTTCTTATTCCCCCCTCCCCTCTTCTTACTCCCCCCTCCCCTCTTCTTACTCCCCCCCTCCCCTCCCCTCTTCTTACTCTCCCCCCTCCCCTCCCCTTACTCTCCCCCTCCCCTCTTCTTACTCCCCCCCTCCCATCTTCTTACTCTCCCCCCTCCCCTCCCCTTACTCCCCCCTCCCCTCTTCTTACTCCCCCCTCCCCTCTTCTTACTCCCCCCCCTCCCCTCTTCTTACTCCTTCCCCCCTCCCCTCCCCTTACTCCCCCCTCCCCTCTTCTTACTCCCCCCTCCCCTCTTCTTACTCCCCCCCCCTCCCCTCTTCTTACTCCTTCCCCACTCCCCTCTTCTTACTTCCACCCCCCCCCTCCTCTTCTTACTTCCACCCCCACCCTCCCCTCTTCTTACTTCCACCCCCACCCTCCCCTCTTCTTACTTCCACCCCCCCTCCCCTCTTCTTACTTCCACCCCCCCCTCCCCTCTTCTTACTTCCACCCCCCCCCTCTTCTTACTTCCACCCCCCCCCCTCCCCTCTTCTTACTTCCCCCCTCCCTCTTCTTACTTCCCCCCCTCCCTCCCCTCTTCTTACTTCCCCCCCTCCCTCCCCTCTTCTTACTTCCCCCCATCCAATCACAGTGCTCTGTGTCATTTTACAAGCGTGGGAAAATTCCAAAGAACTTTCCCACGCTTGTAAAATGACAAAGAGCACTGTGATTGGATGGATTTCAAGCCATCCAATCACATTGCTCTGTGTCATTTTACAAGCGTGGGAAAATTCCAAAGAACTTTCCCACGCTTGTAAAATGACAAAGAGCACTCTGATTGGCTTAAACCCACCAATCAGAGTGTTCTTAGCCTAATTGCAGGGCGGGGCAAGGCTTTATAAGCCTTCCCCCGCCCTGCGGAGCTCAGTCTGCGCGGAGCCCTCCATGGGTGAAGATGGATTATTTTTTTTGCGCTCGTTTTTTTTTTTTTTTTTTTTATTGCGTCGGTTATTATGGATTTTTATTTGGCCTTTTTTGGGGCTGAAGAAAGAAGATTTTAGAAGAAAGAAAACATCGAATGGTAAGTTGTTTTTATCTTATTTTTTTTTTCTTTACAGGTTTTTAGTTAAAGGGTCCCCCCTCATTATTTTTAGGGTGAGGGGGGTAGGTAGGGAGATAAGTTTTTTTTTTGGGGGGGGGGGAGGGGGGGGGAGAGGGTTAACTAGGGTCCCCACCCCCTTTGTATTTAGGGCCCCCACCCACCGCTCAGGGGTGGGGGCCGGGGGGGGACAATAGGTCCCCCCCTATTGATAATTTTAGGGCCCCCACCCACCGCTCAGGGGTGGGGGCCGGGGGGGGGCAGTAGGTCCCCCCCCCTTATTGTGAATTTTAGGGCCCCCACCCGCCGCACAGGGGTGGGGGCCGGGGGGGGACAGTAGGTCCCCCCCCTATTGTGAATTTTAGGGCCCCCACCCACCGCTCAGGGGTGGGGGCCGAGGGGGGGGCAGTAGGTCCCCCCCCTTATTGTGAATTTTAGGGCCCCCACCCGCCGCACAGGGGTGGGGGCCGGGGGGGGACAGTAGGTCCCCCCCCTATTGTGAATTTTAGGGCCCCCACCCACCGCTCAGGGGTGGGGGCCGGGGGGGGGGGGCAGTAGGTCCCCCCCCTTATTGTGAATTTTAGGGCCCCCACCCGCCGCACAGGGGTGGGGGCCGGGGGGGGGGGCAGTAGGCCCCCCCCCCTTATTGTGAATTTTAGGGCCCCCACCCGCCGCACAGGGGTGGGGGCCGGGGGGGGCAGTATGTCCCCCCTTATTTTTTATTTTAAGGCCCCCACCCACCGCACAGGGGTGGGGGCCGGGGCGGGACAATAGGTCCCCCCTTATTGATAATTTTAGTGCCCCCACCCGCCGCACAGGGGTGGGGGCCGGGGGGGCAGTATGTGCCACCCTTATTTTTAGGGCCCCCACTCACCGCTCAGGGGTGGGGGCCGGGGGGGGGGAGGAGAGTAGGTCTGTCCCCCCCCCTTCAACCACTATTGTGGCCAGACAGCATCCCTGTGGGTTCGGGCTTCAGCTGTCAGCTGAAGCCACGCCCACAGCAGTGCTGACAGGCTGTCAGCACACAAAGCGCGTTCACAGTGCTTTGTGTGCTGATAGCCCGTCTGATGCATTCACCCAGAATGCATCGGACGAGAGGCCTTTTTAGGGCCTCTGAACTCGGAAGTCCCTCTGGTGGCCGTCTGATTGACTGCAACAAGAGGTGTTCCAAGCTTCCAATGTAAACACTGCATTTTCTCAGAAAATACAGTGCTTACAAGAAAAAGGCTCCGGGTAGCTGTAGCACTCACCTAAGCAACCTCATTAAGCTGAAGTTGTTCAGGTGACTATAGTGTCCCTTTAACATAAGGATCCAGTGATTTATTTTTACAGGTCATTTATTTTTTAAGGGAAAGTGTGGAAAACATATCCCTTCCTCATATATATGTGTGTGTATGCATGTGGTGGGAAGGTACCTGCCCATGTCCCACTCACATAAACTCTTCTCCTAAAGCATATGGTGTGAAGGAATACAAGGGTCCAGGTAGTGATTGAATAAGTCACTCAACCAAAGCTTGCGCCATTGCTAATTGGTTAGAGAGGAGAGATCCTTATAGCATTATAGCCACATACAGGACTATAGAGTAGGATGGAGCTGGTCTTGGCTCCCACTAACTATTTGGCTACAAGATGCCAGTAACTTTCTAAGAAAATATATTTATTGACTCCTTTTACACAGTTTGTCCTTCGATCCTGCCAGGATACTCTTATATTCATACGGTTCTAAAGATATTTATTATTTTATTTGTCAGTTCTTATACATAGTGATCTTCTTCAAAAATAACCTAGGTAACTATATAAACAGAGGATATATAATTAGACACAGTGATACAAAAGAAGAGAACCTGCCCATGGGCTTCAACCTGCAAAGTACTCTGAGCTTTAATATACAGAGAAAATGTGCATTGAGACAAGAGCTAGTGAGGAGAAAATACAATTGAAAACACGTGTAGGGAATACTGCTTCATAATCACTAAACAGGATGTATATTGAAAATAGAAAAGAAAAAGAAATGCATTACAATCGGGGGGCCTTTTTTGTTCTTTTTTTCCTCAATCAAAATTTTTGAGGCATTAAAGGGACACTATAGTCACCAGAACAACTACAGCTTAATGTAGTTGTTCTGGTGAGTATAATCATTATATGTAGGAATTTTCATGCAAACACTGTCTTTTCAGAGGAGGTGCCAATTGGCCAAAACAGTGTTTAGACCCGCCCCTTGTCGATTTTATCCAATCCAATGCTTTTCCCAATCGGCAATTCTGATGATGTCACCAACGGGGCCGAGCCAGCGCACCTACGCTGCGCTGGAAATAAGGTGAGCTTTAATTCCTTTTAAGGGGCCTAAGGGGGAAGAGGGGGGAACAAGCCATCTTAATAGTGGGTTTTTGCTCTACAGGGTCAGGAATACATGGTTGTTCATGACCCTATAGTGTTCCTTTAAGCTGACATAAGAAACAGTACTGAGTTAACATCAACACATACTGTTTTCTTCATTCTAGTATGCGTCTCAGCTAGTGTTTGTTCCGGAGTGGGTTAGTAGTTCACTGCTGACTGCCTCCAGTACTAGTCAAATTAGTATTATATGTACACAGGTCTTAGGAGGTGTGTGTGGGGGGGATGTATGTGGCTCAAGGTAGGCTGTCGAACTTCGGGTGAACTGTTTGTGTGTGAGCTCTCATATGTGTATATTTTGGTGGGGCTGGAATTTAAAAACGTGGGATGAAAATGTGTAAAAAGATGAGCAGAAAAATTAGCATTGTTAACTGTTTCCCTAGGCAGTGTCTGAGGACGTAGTGTTAGAGAAATGTCCGTCTCCATAATGTCCTCAGGTGGTGGCCGCTGCATATCCTCCCTTGTTCGGCCGTCGGGGGGAGAAAGGGATCACTGCTTCCGGGTTCCATTGGTGTGGAGTGCGGCCTGCTGCCTCTGCTCCGGTCGATGACAGGGCGTCAGGAGGTAGGTTAAGGGTGGGCAGTGTGGCCTTTGCCTCCTCGAGATCTCTTATCTGGAGCTTGTTTTCCCCATGCTGGATCATTAAGGTACGGGGTTGCTGCCACTGGTATGGAATCTGCTTTTGCTGGAGGAGTGATGTAAAAGGTCAGAGCGATCGTCTCCAAGCTAGTGTGCTCCCTGATAGGTCTCCGCTGCTTTATCTTTCCCGCTCATTAGCTGGATGACCATGTCCCTTGGTACGTTGTCCGGTGCTCATGGGGACTTTGGTACCCGGAAGAACCCATCAATTCCCACCAGTTTGCCTTGTCGTGGGGTAAGTATAGTGCCTAGTAGGCGCCTTAGGAAGTTCGGTAATTCCACCGTCGGCACTTCGTCCGAGATGCCCCTAATTTTAATGTTGTTTTTCCGCCTCCAGTCTTCCATGGAGGAAAAGCGGCGTTCAGCCTGTTCACTGTGTCGCTGGAGCCCCCTGACAGCCTCCTGGAGTGTGGCAATCTGTTGGGCTTGGATGTCGGACGCGGCTTCCACCACCGCCAGTCTGCCCGTAAGTCCTTGCAAATCTGTGCGGAGTAATGCAACGTCCGTTTGGATGCTCTTCTGGAGATCCGCCAGTAGTGCTTTCAGCACTGCCGCCATCACTGGTGCATTGTCTTGGTCGGCGTGCTTTTGTGCTACTCTTGGGTTTGCAAGGGGAGTCTCGCTTTCCTCATCAGGGGACATGTCGTCTGAGAGGTCAGAGTACGTTGCTGGGTAGTCGGCCATCTTTGGTCTTGTCACTCCACTTGCCTGCCGCAGCATGTCTCCGATATCGAAGCCCATCCGTGGTTTTTCGGGCTTCACCTTTTTAGATTTGCGACCCATGGTGTATCCACTGTCTCGTGGGGGGTTCCCCGGTTGTGGATAGCTTGATTTTAGTGTCTAGTGAGGTATGTTTATGGGTTCATAAGCTCAGAAAATGCGCGGCCATTCAGCTCGGCTGCTTGGCTCCGCCTCCTCTTAAGTAATATTTTAACATAATTATGTGATTTAATTATTTAAAATTTGATTGACATGCCTGACAACCCTGGCAAAAAGTGCAGAGAATTTGAATTGCAAGCACTTTATTTAACCTTGTAACTTTCCAAGACACCATAAAACCTGTACATGGGGGGTACCGTTTTACTCGGGAGACTTCGCTGAACACAGATAGTAGTGTTTCAAAATGGTAACTTGTATAACAACAATTATATATTTAGTAAAAGTGAAGTTTTTTGCATTTTTCACACACGAACCGCACTTTTACTGACGATATTATTGTTGTAATATGTTTTACTGTTTTAAAACACTTATTTTTGTGTTCAGTGAAGTCTCCCAAGTATAACAGTACCCCCCATGTACAGTTTTTATGGTGTTTTGAAAAGTTATATGGTGTTTTGAAAAAATAACCCTCAGGTGTTAAATTTATTTTATTAATTAATTTAAGTATTTTAAAATGATAAATTTAGCTAGTTGGGGTGGGTGGAAGTTAGTGGGGAATTGGGGATTTGGTGTTAGGCTAACGAGGGGTTAACGTTAAAAAAAGTTTTTAAAAAAGTTTTTAAAAGTTAAAAATTAAGTTACAAAAAAGTTTTAATAACGTTAAAGTAAAAAATACAAAAAACACCCCCCTTTACCCAGTCCAAATACAAATTAACCCCTTCCCTGCCAGTCGATCACTGCCTACAGTGATCAAAATAGAGATCACATTATTATACTGTGATCTAATTTTTTTTAACCCCTGACGATTAACTTTTATTTATTTTTTAACCCTCAGGGGTTCAATTTATTTAATTAATTAATTTAAATATTTTATAATTATATATTTTGCTAGCTGGGGCGGGTGGGAGTTATGGGAAAATTGGGAATTTACTGTTAGTGCTTCTTACTGCTAGTTAGGGGAAAACGGTAAAAAAAAAAGCTGGGAAAAATGTTAAATCTGTAAAAAAAAGTTTTAAGAAAGTTTAGGAAAGTTTAAAATGCTCATTACCACTACACCTGGAACAAACTAGAGAAAAAATGATCCCACGCCAAGGTTCAAAATATGCCTTTTGAATTACCCCAGGGTGTATTCTTTAATAAATAGTATGTGTTTGTGGGGAAGTTTCAATAACCAACCATCTAAACTACTCCAAATTGGAACATGGACACAGCATAAAACTTCAAAGTTAGAAAAAAACTGAATGGCTGCGTCTCAAATGTGCCCCTTCAACATCCACATATACCTGGCAAAGGTACATACGGGGGTATTGCTGTACTCAGACCACATAGATGAGCAACATATGAAGTATTATACAGTCGTAGCACACATAAGGTTTGCAAAATATACTGTGCAAACTCACTTTGTGTGTCAAAAAGGCGGGAAACTACACGCTGGTATAAGCTAGCTAGGTATCCCACGCTAAGGTTCAAAATATACCTTTTGAAATACCCTGGGTGTCTACTTTAAGAAATGATAGGCCTTTGTGGGGTAGTTTGAATTTAAAACCTTCGAAGATGCTTGAAAATTGCACATAGGCCCAGCGTCAAAATTCGGTAAAAACTGATATGGCTTGGTCTCCTTTATGGCACTGTAGCTTCACGAAATAGTGCCAAAGACATTCATTGGGGGTGTCTTTTTTACTCAGAAGACTTAGCTGAGCATAATTTGGGGGTTTTGAACTTAGTGGCACATATGAAATATACAAAATGCCCAGCAAAAATGCAATCTGTATGTAAAAAATGCCCAAAATTATTTTTTACCACATATTTTGGAATATATTGGTGAAATAATGGGGGCATGTTAAGGCACAATATGCACCTTATGAGATACCTTAGAGTGTCTACTTTTACAAATGGTAGGCCTTTGTGGGTGTTTTTTTGAACAGTCAAACTGTTATAATACCCCAAATGGAAGCATAGGCTCATTAAATCCATCTCTCGAAATTCTACTGTGAATACAGAAAAGGACAGGTCTCCTATATGGCACTGTAGCTTCACGAAATAGTGCCAAAGACATACAATGGGTGTCCTTTTACTCAGAAGACTTAGCTGAGCATAATTTGGGGGGTTTGAACTTAGTGGCACATATGAAATATACAAAATGCCCAGCAAAAATGCAATCCTTATGTAAAAAATGCACAAACTAAATTTTTACCACATACTTTGGCATATATTGGTGAAAAAATGGTGGCATGTTAAGGCACACTATGCACCATATGAGACACCCTGGAGTGTCTACTTTTACAAATGGTAGACCTTTGTGGTTTTTTTTGAACAGTCAAACTGTTATAATACCCCAAATGGAAGCATTGGCTCATTAAATCCGTCTCTCAAAATTCTACTGTGAATACTGAAAAGGACAGGTCTCCTATATGGCACTGTAACTTCATGAAATAGTGCCAAAGACATACAATGGGGGAGTCATTTTACTCAGCAGATGTAACTGAGCACAAAATAAAACTTTGTACAGGAATAGCACAAACCAACTTTACAAAATACACATGAGAATTTCTTTGTTATAAGTTTGTGTGCCAAAAACAAAAACAAAACTCAATTTTACTCCAATATTTAGCAGAGGTTGGCGGTGAAATGGCTAAGTAGAAAGTGTCAAAACAACATTAGGTAAATAGCCTGTGATGTCTACTTTATATAAATATATACTTTGTGTGGCAATTTTGTTTTCTTTTATGGCTATTAAGCTTACAAGACAAACATATCAAATTCTAAAATCGCTCCACATTGAATGTTTATTTTACTCCTTGTGCTTTGTCACCTGTAACTACCAAAACAGAACTTAAAATCCCAGACACACTATATATTCTGTAAATCAAAACAACTAAATTAATTTATTTTTTATTACTTTCCTTAACCTGCACTAATTGTTCACACATTATTATTGCAAAAACTGTAAAAAAACAAATTTTCAATTTTTTTGCATTTTTCTGTATTTTTTTTATAATAAATAAGCATATATATATATATATATATATATATATATATATATATATATATATATATATATATATATATGTTACATCAAATTAAAGCCCTTCCTGTCCTTTAAAAAACGGTATATAATATGTGTCGGTGCCGTAAATTAGTAAAATGCAAATTGCAGTTAAACGTAAACAGCAAAAAATGCTGTTGTCATTAAGTGAAAGACAATCTTCTGAAGCTCTGTCCTTAAGGGGTTAAGGGGTTAAGGACTGAGCCAAATGTACACGTTGTGATCAAAACAAATACTTGAATTTGCGCTATATGTCTGTTGAGGCGTAATTCGCCTCTATCATATTATGTGCACCCACACTTATTATATATAATTTTATTCAGGGGAAGGTCTTTCATTTAACATCAAATAATTAGGAATGAAACATAATTTAATATGAATAAAATTTTCAAAAAATAACTGTAAATGTCATAATACTGCTTGTTTTTACTGCAATAAAATACACATATTTGTATTCAGCGATGTCTCACGTGTAAAACAGTACCCTCTATGTACAGGTTTTATGGTGTTTTGGGAAGTTACAGGGTCAAATATAGCATGTTAAATTTTTCAGTTTTTTCACATTGAAATGCGCCAGATTGGTTACGTTGCCTTTGAGACTGTATGGTAGCCCAGGAATAAGAATTACCCCCATGATGGCATACCATTTGCAAAAGTAGACAACCCAAGGTATTGCAAATGGGGTATGTCCAGTCTTTTTTAGTAGCCACTTGGTCACAAACACTAGCCAAAGTTAGTGTTAATATCGGTTTGTGGGGGGCGGAGCCTGGCCGCTGAACGGATCAGACACATTTTGTCTGAGCTCCAGGTTCTGGGCCAGAAAATCGGAGCCAACTCAGTGCCACAAACAGCCACCGACCCAAATCGGCAACCAAACTACCCACCAGATGGGGACTCACAAGATGATACCACTCATACAACGGCAAGGCACCGGAGTAACCCGACCAGGGCCTGGGGCCTACACGGGCTTGAGCCGGGGAGAGACGGCCGCTCCCCCCGGGTCTCTGAACGGCGTCCAGCGGACCCCCCCCCCTCTGGACCGGTGGGGGTTATCCCGGTCCCCACAGGCAACCACCAATGCTGTCGGCTGAGCCCAAACACTAATTGGGCCACAAAACAAAGCCCAGAAGGAATACCCCAAAATGGCGGACAGCCCGCAACCACGCGGCTTACAAAAGAAGGACTCACCAAGCAACGAGGGGCCCGCCAAACACCACGGGAGCCCTCACGGACCAGCGGCCCATCACAAGCGGTAACAAACACCGGCAAGTACCCGCAAGCCGCGAACCACATGGTGGGAAATAACAACAACCCCGGGCACCAGCAGCAAATGACCAACGCAATCTTCTCACAAAAGCCCACCCAGACAGCAACCGCCCAGGAGCCTAGACCACGAACAACTACCACAGAAACGGCGGACCAGACGGCACAGTGGGAAGCATCACATCACGAAGCACAACAGCCCCTGCACGGGAAGGACCGCAGCATACAAAGGAAGCTCTCACATCACGAGCGGCAGCAGCAGACCTCCCGAAGTGCCCAAGAACGTGAAACCAGCGTAACTAGACTCTGTTGCCGGGTCTCCCACGGCCCTAAGAGCCCACTACCGAGACTAGGCATTGGATGAGAACGAATGCTGATCCTGGACTTTATCTTGGACTCTAAAACATTGTTCCCGCACTACACACACCGAAACAAATTATACCCACAGACTCACACACGCTAGGACCTACAAGGCAGTCATCCAGCACAAATGGGAGACAGAGCAACACATACATACAACACAGGTCACCATTCCAGACAGACACACACTGCTGCAGACATCTACAAAACAAACAGGCCGTGGCAAACCCACCCGACGCCCACTAAGCAGACCCGTCCCGGGAAAGGTAGGCAACCGACCCCACTGACCTCCACACACCCCATGGTGGTGCCCGAGGCTGACCAAGCCAGGGTTAAACGATCCTGCCCAAGCGACCCACTTAGATGACTACAAATTGTACATCTTTAAATATAAGCCGCAAGAAAGTATGAGAAACAAGCATAACCCTAAGCCATGCATGTACTATGCTCCATTAGACCAAATTAAAAATCATAGCGATGAATAGAGCGGGAGCATTGCATGCATAAATATCTACCCGTCAAGCCTATACTTCCAAAACACATCCCAGCAGTGTCAATAGTACTAACTGCCGACTTTACACTAGTCTATAGCTGACACATAGGCTACAACTGTGTTTACCGTACTTCATAATATAAAATGTGCACTGTTATTCTCTGCCCGTGTTGAACGCATGTTTATAAATGTTGAATTAACCAGAAAGCAACTGCTGTTGGGGCAATGCATGCTTATTTGTTTTCCTGCAAGCACAAAAAATAAAGAATTAAAAAAAAATAAAAATATCTGTTTGTGTGTAAAAAATGCAAAAACTTACTTTGAACGCCAATTTTGGCCAGTTTTTGTGACTACTAAAAAAGATTGGACATACTCCATTTGCAATACCTTGGGTTGTCTACTATTGCAAATGCTATGCCACCGTGGGGGTAATTTTCATTCCTGGGCTACTGTACGGTCTCAAAGGCAACATAACCAACATGGCGAATTTCAATGTGAAAAAATTGAAATGCAAGCATTATATTTGACTCTGTAACCTTTGAAAACACCAAAAAACCTGTACATGAGGGGTACTGTTTTACTCGGGAGACTTTGCTGAACACAAATATTAGTGTTTCAAAACAGTCAAACGAATCACAACAATTATATTGTCCATGTAAGTGCCATTTGTGTGTGAAAAATGCAAAGAAATTCACTTTTACTGATGACATCGTCGTTGTAATACATTTTACTGTTTTGAAACACTAATATTTGTGTTCAGCAAAGTCTTCCGTGTAAAACAGTACCCCCCATATACAGGTTTTATGGTGTCTTGGAAAGTTACAGGGTTAAATATAGTGCAAGCTAATTATATTTCCTGGACTTTTGGCCTGTGTTGTCAGGCAGGTCCCGCAAATTGTAATTAATAAAATGACCTAATTATGTGAAATTATTACATAAATATATACGTAGAATTATTATATATATATATATATATATATTTAAAATATTTAAAATTATTTTTATTTATATATGTATATTGTGACAGATCTTTTTGTCTTGAACTTACAGAGACTTATTCTTATTCTTACGGGAGACTTTGCTGAACACAAATATTAGTGTTTCAAAACAGTCAAACAAATCACAACAATTATATTGTCCATGTAAGTGCCATTTGTGTGTGAAAAATGCAAAGAAATTCACTTTTACTGATGACATTGTCGTTGTAATACATTTTACTGTTTTGAAACACTAATATTTGTGTTCAGCGAAGTCTTCCGTGTAAAACAGTACCCCCCATGTACAGGTTTTATGGTGTCTTGGAAAGTTACAGGGTTAAATATAGTGCAAGCAAATTATTGTAAAACAGTACCCCCCATGTACAGGTTTTATGGTGTCTTGGAAAGTTACAGGGTTAAATATAGTGCAAGCAAATTATATTTCCTGGACTTTTGGCCTGGGTTGTCAGGCAGGTCCCGCAAATTGTAATTAATAAAATGACCTAATTATGTGAAATTATTACATAAATATATACGTAGAATTATTATATATATATATATATATATATATATATATATATTTAAAATATTTAAAATTATTTTTATTTATATATGTATATTGTGACAGATCTCTTTGTCTTGAACTTACAGAGACTTATTCTTATTCTTACGGGAGACTTTGCTGAACACAAATATTAGTGTTTCAAAACAGTCAAACGAATCACAACAATTATATTGTCCATGTAAGTGCCATTTGTGTGTGAAAAATGCAAAGAAATTCACTTTTACTGATGACATCGTCGTTGTAATACATTTTACTGTTTTGAAACACTAATATTTGTGTTCAGCGAAGTCTTCCGTGTAAAACAGTACCCCCCATGTACAGGTTTTATGGTGTCTTGGAAAGTTACAGGGTTAAATATAGTGCAAGCAAATTATATTTCCTGGACTTTTGGCCTGGGTTGTCAGGCAGGTCCCGCAAATTGTAATTAATAAAATGACCTAATTATGTGAAATTATTACATAAATATATACGTAGAATTATTATATATATATATATATATATATATATATATTTAAAATATTTAAAATTATTTTTATTTATATATGTATATTGTGACAGATCTCTTTGTCTTGAACTTACAGAGACTTATTCTTCATTTGTTATTTTAATTTGTGTTTTCCCGTTCATGTGGACTCTATACCGTTCCCTTTTTAACTACCGAATAAAACTCCCGAACAGCCGGCCACCCAGTAGAGAAGTGTGCTGCTGGTTAACCTCTTGGCCCCATTAGAACGTTGAGGTTAACCGCAGACACCTCTTAATTGATGCTGTAGCTGGGTGGCCGCCATTCGTATACCGAATACGAGGTCGCGGCCATTTTAAATCCACGAAAGCTCAGCGGTGTTCAACGGCCAACTCATGGAACTCAAAATGAACACTTTTTGGCATGAACACCGCTGAAGCCACCGACCTCCCTTCCCCTTCGGTAGAAATCCTCGAACGTCCCTCTGTTCGGTACTTTGTGAACTAATAAACCATACCCCAGATAGCCATCCCATGGAGCCAATTTGTATGAAGAACAGACTTTGTAAACACTTTGACTCCACAGCGATTGGACTGTGTGCATAGGATTTGAGCGCTATTCTGTACTTTTGTGCAATCAGATCCTGTTGAATGCCTATATTATGTTTTAATATTGAACAGTTATGTATTTTTATGCCTTTTTGTCCTTGTCATCTAAAATGGCATTTGGTCTTTGTCCTGGGAGATAATTGAATTACTTCACAATTATCTCCCGGGCAGAGCAGAGGGTCTTGGGTAATAAAAGGGGAATGGCTATGTATGTAACTCTGTGATTGGTTGTTACAATGTCCTTGTCACAGTTTCCCATTTGGTCCCCTAGATGGGAGATCAGCATAAATACCGGGCATGTAGCCCACATAAATCAGATTCCTGCTGACCCTCAATATGGAGCTTTGTCTCGTCATTGGGGGGATTATTCGTATGGATTACGCTTGTTCGGCTGTTTGGGAGACTAGCTGGTTCGTGTGATTGCTGTTCAGCTGTTTGGAAGACTAATTGGTTTGTGTGATTGTTGTTCGTCAGTTTGGAGTGCTCAGTGGCTACCTCTGTATTCGGGAAGGGAACGTCCAATACGGCTGTAACCCCTCTCCTACCGGGGGAGCCGTAACATATATATATATATATATATATTAATTTAATTTTAAAATACAGTTAGAACGAATTTACACATATATTAAATATTTTTGTATTTATTAATATCATTGTTAATATATATTTATAATTATATACATATTAATATTAAAATACACTTAGACTGTGTTTGTGTATGTATGTGTATATATATATATATATATATATATATATATATATATATATATATATATATACACACTTAGATCATATCTATACTAAATATATATATGATCTAAGTATCTATTTTATTTTAAACTTTTTCAGGCAGCAGGGGGAGTACCTGCCATTCCAGGCACTCCCCCCTGCTGGCATTGCTGTGGACGGCTATGCCGTCCATGTAATTGTGAGGTCCTCGCAGGGACCCCGCGATCACATGGCCCAGGGGGGCCGGAGAGGAAGGAGGAGGTAAGTACATAGGACGGCTTGGGTGTTCTATGCCACCCACCGGCGTTTAGAGCCAGGTCTCCAAGGATGGCATACAACGCCTACCGTCCTTAAGGGGTTAACCAACAATCAATACCAAGCACCTAGCTGATCAAATCAAATGCCTTACCAGTTACCAACAGGAAATCAAACCTTGTGCAATCAGTAACCTTTTCCTACAGATGAATCTTACCTGTAACAGTAAAAAAGAAAACTCTTAGCAAAATCTTAGACAGTTGAAGACTCTGTAAAACTCTCCAGAATATCTTTAATCACACACTTTCAAGCAGCACTTAGATGTAGCAATCAAGCTATATTAGCCAAGCTAATGACCACAACCCTTACATAACTCCTAAAAGCACCACCCACTAGGAATGTTTAACACCTGGGTAGGCTTATGCTTAATTGCAAACAATAGCTAATTAACCAACAATCAATAGCTAGCACCTAGCTATAGTGCAAAGATACCACAGGCTGGATCTCCAATGTAAGGATGTATCTGAGAGTGCTACCATGACTTAACCACCTTTTTTACCTTGCATTTCTTAAGACTCTCCTATCAATGGTTAAAAAGAGTCAAAAGGTAGCTTTTCAATTACACATCCCAAAAAGTCAAATTATACCTAGAGCCTCCTACAGACAGATCACCACTCACATATCGTGAACAATTTAAAAACAACTAAGCTATGCGACACGCGTTTCGGCATCTGTGTGCGTCTTCGTCTGGGGTTCTTGAGGTAGGGGTTCTTTGGAATTCGTTATTATTCTCCAATGCTCTGTGGGTTATGCCCTTGCAAACACCCCAACACGACCTATTGATACTCTATAGGACTCAATTTATATATAATTTTTGCATAATTGCAACAGGCTTGCTTAGTAGGACACATTATATTGTTTTTATAACAATTACAGGCATTTGTATCCACAAATTAATTCAGCCCATATTCAATGATAGTAAATAAAACACAGGGTATATGTTCTAACGACTGTCTGAGGAAAGGCTGTGTTTACATTTTTGCCTAACGCCACCTCTAGTGGCTGTCACTAGGACATATATATATTTTGCAGTACACTTGATTCCCCTTATGTGAGTAATATCAACATTGATTTAGTAATTGTCTTCTAACAATCAATCATCAAAATTCAAAAATCATTAGAAACACCAAAAGGGCTCCCATGTAATTTTACTTGGTCCACAACCAGAGGCTGACCCTTTGCTTAGTCACATCACTAATACAAACTTTACACTTCAACATTACAAATGTCAAATTAGACAAAATTAAAGAATATCAGTAACATAACCACTAAGCTGAGTTCTAGTGACCATGGTGCATAGATTGCCTCTTTAATTGCATTACAAAATTCAGATATGAAGCAACTCCAGTGGTATAAACATGCCTAATTAGCTAACAGAGATATCCACAGTGTGTGTCCTGCACGTACACTTTATCTGGGAAAATGCTTAAGTAAGCATTGTCTAATACTGTGAGCAATGTCCAAATGTTTAAAGGAACAATATAGTGTCAATAATACAAACATGTATTCCCTTAATGCAAAAGAGAAATTATGGTTGAACAGACATATAGCTCAAATTCCAGGTTTTATTTTGATCAGAACCTGTATAATTGCCACTGTCCTTAAGGACACTTAGTCACAAACACTGGCCAAATATTTGTTTTTTGCTTTTTTCACACAAAAACAAATATGAACGCTAACTTTGGCCAGTGTTTGTGACTAAGTGGCTACTAAAAAAGACTAAACATACCCCACTTTCAATACCTTGGCTTGTCTACTTTTTCAAATGCTATGCCATTATGGGGGTAATTCTCATTCCTGGCTACCACACCGTCTCAAAGGTAACATTACTAATCTGGAAAATTTCAATTTGAAGATGGAATGTTCTATATTTGACCCTGTAACTTTCCAAAACAACATAAAACCTGTTAATGGGGGGTACTGTTGTACTCATGACACATCGCTGATTACAAATATGTGCATTTTTTTCAGTAAAACCTAACAGTATTATGACATTCACAGTTAAAATGGCAGACGGAAATGCAAATTTTAAAAAAAATCTTATTTTCTCAAATTTTTTTAAAATTTTATTCATAATAAATTATGTTCCATATATGAATAGTTAATGATAAATTAAAGCCCTGTTTCTCCTGAACAAAATGATATATAATAAGTGTGGGTGCACTTAATGTGACAGCGGTGAATTACGGGTGAACAGACATATAGCGCAAATTCCAGTTTTTGTTTACGTTTTGTTTTGATCAGAACGTGCACTATTGACTCCGTCCTGAAGGGGTTAAACGGTTTGATTATTTACTCTGGAAGGGCGCCACGGCACTCCTGGCACCATAACCACTACAGAGAGCTGTAGATGTTATTGTGCTTGGATTCTTTCTTTAAATAATCTATGAGTGCTCTCCCGAGATAAGGCTCTGGATCCGCCCCTGTCACAAACCAGCTAACAAAAACAGATTCAATTGATTTCTACCTCTCCCTGCAATTTTTAGGTACTGGCTGTCCGAAGTTTAGAAAATACCCCGCCTGATTTATTCTGCATGTGTTATCTTATTATTATTATTATTTACTATAACAATGTTACCATTTATACCTGTTTACCATTGTAATATTCCTTACATGCAGTTTTTCATTGTTATTTTCAGTGAATATATTACACCAATATTTCATGAACATATAGTTATTATTGTATTGCCTGGTATTGCAATTGTATAGAGCAAATGTTTGCTTTGCTCCCAGATGTAAGGATGGAATGGTAAAAATAATAAAATACGCTAAAATACACTTTTACCTTAAAGCCTTATCTTACCTGGTTTCAAAGTGTCCATAGTATCCAAGTTACTACTCCGTTGTGAAACTGTTTATAACAAATCAAGATTCTAAAACTGTGACATTCCAAAGGGTGTGTAAAATGTAAATTCCCGGATGGTAAGTCACTTATTTAAAGTGAAACTATAGTAGTAATTAAACAAGAACAATTTGCACACACTCAGAAATATACAGCTGTAGCAAACAGATGCACAGACCCGAGTATGACTCACATGAGATGAAAAATACTGAATAATGCTGGATATTATGATAAAAAATAGATAGAGAATATCTAGAGCCCCTATTTAAAAATAACAACCAAATCTATACAAAGACAGTCCAAACAAAGCTTTAATAAATCAGGCTAGATACTGTCATAGATATATACAGCCTTTAAATAAACGCGTTTATTTGTCTCTTTTAGACTCACTTTTTTGCTCACATTATGTCACTATAATTATTTCACTTACTATGTGTTTTATGTCTAATAGATAGATTTATTTTCTCTACCACTCAGAGGCTAATATACGTAACTGCATATGATACTGAGTATACTTACTTACTGGATACATTGTGGTCTTTAGGCAGCATTCATTCTAACAGCTGTGCCCACATTTATGTATTGTTTCCTTCTATCTGCTCTGTATACTATCCTGTTTATAGATATGCCGTGGGCATTCTAAGCTCCACGATATCTATTATTCGTTTTTCATCTTTTTTACCTCTGTATATGAGTATTCTTTATACATATATTACCACATTCCTCTATTTAATATTTTTTGTTTATATGGACATTTTGAGATTACTATATTTGTCCATATATTCACTAGGAATATTGTTGGTGATATATATGTGTTTGACTCTTTGATATATATTTTTTGTTTTTGTGGTAGAGTTAGATTGTGTATATATACATATCTGTCACTTGCCCCTTTTACCTTTCTATACTGGGTATACCTACTGTATATATATATGACAGTATCTAGCCTGATTTATTAAAGCTTTGTTTGGACTGTCTTTGTACTATATGTATATATTTGGTTGTTATTTTTAAATAGGGGCTCTAGATATTCTCTATCTATTTTTTATCATAATATCCAGCATTATTCAGTATTTTTCATCTCATGTCGACTACTTTATTCACAGCACTAAAGTGACCTACACTGTCCCCCTCTCCCTGGCACTGGGAAGGTTAATAAACCTTTCTGTCACTTACCTGATTCCAGTGCTGATGTCCCTCAGCGCTGGGTCATGCTTCGCCTCTGCTCCTCTGTTGACATCAGCTGGCGGGGGGACCTAATGTTGATTCGCTGCAAGTGCTTCGTATTAGGACTACCTCAAAGGAAACCATTGCTGGGTAACACTGGATGTTCAGCATTAGTTAGGCATCCAAAAGTCGCTTTACCACCCGGAAGTGCCTCTAGTGGCTGTCTATAACCCTACAATATAATTGTTGCAGTTTACCAACAACTGCAATAATTACAATTAATAGTCTTAAAGGTACACTGTAGGCATCCAGACCACTTCAGCTCATTGAAGTGGTCTGGGTTCAGTGTCCCTGTCAGTTTAACCATGCAATTGTAATTATTGCAGTTATTAATAAACTGCAATAATTACATTGCAGGGTAACTCCACCTCTACCAGACAGCCACTAGAGGGACTTCCAGGTCATTAGGTGACTTTTGTGTAACTGACGCTGGACATGATTACTCTGTGCATGAGGACATCCAACGTCAACTAAAACCCCATAGGAAAGCATTGATTCAATGATTTCCTATGGGTTGTCCTCAGTGGTGTATCCTGGTTTTGTGCTGCCCTAGGCAGGACAAAACTCAGGCGCCCCCCCATCCCCACCCAACCCTTCCACGCGCCACCCCCACCCAACCCTTCCACCCTGCCCCGCATTCTAAATACACACACACACACATTCACTGACAGAAACACATACTCACTAACAGACACTCATTCACTAACAGGCAAACACACTCACACTCACTAACAGACACACACTAACAGACAGGCACACACTGACAGACAGACAGACACACGCTAAGAGACAGACACACACTAAGAGACAGACACACGCTAAGAGACAGACACACGCTAAGAGACAGACACACGCTAAGAGACAGACACACACTAAGAGACACACACTAAGAGACAGACACACACTAAGAGACAGACACACACTAAGAGACAGACACACACTAAGAGACAGACACTAACAGACAGACACTAGCAGACAGACACTAGCAGACAGACACTAGCAGACAGACACTAAGAGACAGACACACAGAGACAGACACACAGAGACAGACACACAGAGACAGACACACACACTAAGAGACAGACACACACTAAGACACACACACTAAGAGACAGACACTAAGAGACAGACACACACACTAAGAGACAGACACACACACTAAGAGACACACACACTAAGAGACACACACACTAAGAGACAGACACTAACAGACAGACACTAGCAGACAGACACTAAGAGACAGACACTAAGAGACAGACACACAGAGACAGACACACAGAGACAGACACACACACTAAGAGACAGACACACAGAGACAGACACACACACTAAGAGACAGACACACAGAGACAGACACACAGAGACAGACACACACACTAAGAGACAGACACACACACTAAGAGACAGACACACACACTAAGAGACACACACACTAAGAGACACACACACTAAGAGACAGACACACTAAGAGACAGACACACACACTAAGAGACACACACACTAAGAGACACACACACTAAGAGACAGACACACTAAGAGACAGACACACTAAGAGACAGACACACTAAGAGACAGACACACTCACTCACATTAACACTCACTTTTTTTAATTTTATTTATTTAACAACCCCCCCCAGCCTCCTTACCTCTAGGAATGCTGGGAGGGGGGAGGCATCTCTCTCTTCCTGGGGCTGCTGGGCTGGCTGTTAGGCGCGGGCGGCACTGGCGAGGGAGCACTTTCCCCTGAGCTCTCTGCTCAGCTCCCTCGCGCGCCGCCCGCAGAGTGAGGCTGGGAGGCGGAGCCAGAATATGACATCATATTCCGGCTCCCAGCCTCACTCTGCGGGCGGCGCGCGAGGGAGCTGAGCAGAGAGCTCAGGGGAAAGTGCTCCCTCGCCAGTGCCGCCCGCGCCTAACAGCCAGCCCAGCAGCCCATCCGGCATGTCTGTTAGCCGCAAGGCTAACAAGGCATTTGCCCTGGGCGTTTGGGGGCGGCTTTTTTTTGCCGCCCCCTGGAAAATGCCGCCCAAGGCAAATGCCTTGTTTGCCTCGCGGCTAATACGCCCCTGGTTGTCCTAATATCAGCACAGAGCTTGCCGCACATGCTCATTAGCTCCCCAACGTCAGCTGATGTCGGGGAGGAGGAGCGGAGGTACCTTGGCACTGGATTCAGGTAAGTAACAAAATAATT
The DNA here is from genome assembly GCF_036172605.1 of Pelobates fuscus. Classification (NCBI taxonomy): domain Eukaryota; kingdom Metazoa; phylum Chordata; class Amphibia; order Anura; family Pelobatidae; genus Pelobates; species Pelobates fuscus. The sequence goes on from NC_086317.1 coordinate 285,907,165, forward strand.
TTGAACCTTCTCTGTGCTGCAGGGGGTGGGTAAGCGAAGGGGGCACTACAGGGTACTATATTGCTAGTAATACTACTTTAGTTTACCTTTTATATTATAATGATACAGTCATCACAATGTATTTATTAACCCCTTAAGGCCGCAAGGCGTTCTTTGCCGTCCTTAAGGAAGCAGCTCTAAACGCCGCAGGGCGGCATAGAACGCCCTGCGATCTTATGTACTTACCCGGTTGCCGGCGTGGAATCCCACGCCGGCGATCGCGGTATGGGGACTCACCTGGGGGCCCAGGGAGTCCCCCTCCTTCCTCTTTGGCCCCTCTGGGCCATGTGATCGCGAGGTTCTTGCGAGGACCTCGCGATCACATGGACGGCATAGCCGTCCAAGGCATTGCCAGCAGGGGGAGTGCCTGTAAATTTTAAAACAGTGTAAAATTAAATAATATATACTTAGATTATATATTTATTTATTATATATTTCCTACCTGTTCTATGTTAAATTTTGTATTTATTGTGTATTAATATTGTTTTTGTATTTTATTGTACCCTAATGTGACAATGCAATGATTTGTGGACCCAGGACATACTTGAAAATGAGAGAAATCTTAATGTATCTTTCCTGGTAAAATATTTTATAAATAAATAAATAAATAATAAATAATATATATGATCTAAGTATTTATATACACATATACACACATACACATAAATACACATACACTGTCTAAGTGTATTTTAATATTAATATATATATATAATGATATATATATATATATATATATATTCATATCAAAGTACACTAACAATGATATTGACTAAATATATATATAATTATCATTATATATATATATATATATATAATATAAAATAAACAAATATTTAAATACGTTAAATAAAATTACAAAAATAATAAAAAATAAATGAAAAATATATACATGTGTAATTTCATTCTATTATTAGTATTAGTATTTTAAAATTAATATATATATATTGATATCAAAATACACGTGGAAAGAAATAATATATATATCTATATACATAAGTATATACGTATATATCACTATATATATACCTATATATAAATAAAAATAATTAAAAATTATATACATATATATATATATATATATATATAAATATAAGTAGTGTTGCACTCACTGTAGACAATGTCTTAGTGCCGGGTGCTTGTCTGGCGAAGATATAAAGAAAAAGGTAGATAGCATTCCACGGACTCAGTCTTCAAATAAAAATTAACTTTTAATGTTCCAAGTTAAAAAATCAATGTTTCAGTCTGACCAATCAGACTTTCATCAGGACAAAAAGGTCCTGATGAAAGTCTGATTGGTCAGACTGAAACGTTGATTTTTTAACTTGGAGCATTAAAAGTTAATTTGTATTTGAAGACTGAGTCCGTGGAGTGCTATCTAAATTTTTCTTTATATATATACACATATATACACACGTGTATATATATATATAATAATTCGACATATATATTTATATAAAAATTTTACAGAATTAGGTCACTTTATTAATTACAATTTGCAGGACCTGCCTGACAACCCAGGCCAAAAGTTCAGGGAAATTAATTTGCTAGCACTATATTTAGCCATGTAACTTTCCAAGACACCATAAAACCTGTACATGGGGGGTGCTGTTTTACTAGGAAGACTTCGCTGAACACAAATATTAGTGTTTCAAAACAGTAAAATGTATTACAACGACAATATCGTCAGTGGAAGTGACATTTTTTGCACACACAAATGGCACTTACACTGACGATGTAGTTGTTGTGATACATTTTACTGTTTTGAAACACTAATATTTGTGTTCAGCGAAGTCTCCTGAGTATAACAGTAACCCTCATGTACAGGTTTTATGGCATTTGAAAAGTTACAGAGTCAAATATAAGGCTTGTGTTTCAGTTTTTTCACATTGAAATTCGCCGGCTTGGTTATGTTGCCTTTGAGACCGTACGGTAGCCCAGGAATGGAAATTACCCCCATGATGGCATACCATTTGCAATAGTAGACAACCCAAGGTATTGCAAATGGGGTATGTTCAGTCTTTTTTAGTAGCCAATTAGTCACAAACACTGGCCAAAATTGGCGTTCAAATTAGTTTTTTGCATTTTCAAATATTAACACTAACTTTGGCCAGTGTTTGTGACCAAGTGACTACTAAAAAAGACTGGACATACCCCATTTGCAATACCTTGGGTTGTCTACTTTTGCAAATGGTATGCCATCATAGGGGTAATTCTCATTCCTGGGCTACCACACGCAGGACCGGTGCTAGGATTTTTAGTTACACAGGCGAAACTGCATTTTGGTGCCCCCCACCCTCGTTTAAAATAAGGTTCATACAAACACAGAAATAATCATACAGAGACATACAGACACAGACAGAGACATACATGCAGGCATATAGACATACATACAGAGGCATACCGTCATACAGACACATACATACATACATACATAGACAGACATACAGAAACATACATACAGAGACATCCAGGCATACAGACACATACACGCATACAGAGACATACCGTCATACAGACACATACATATATACAGGTATACAGAGACATACAGGCATACAGACACATACGTACAAAGACATACAGGCATACAGACACATACATTTGTACATACAGAGACATACAGGCATACGGACACATACATTTGTACATACAGAGACATACAGGTATACAGAAACATACAGACACATACATGCATACAGAAACATACATACAAAGACATACAGGCATACAGAGACCTACATACATACATACATACATACAGAGACATACACACATACAGAGACATACACAATTACATACTTACATCAGTTCAATCTTGTCCCCTGGATGCATGCTGTCTGGCTCCTTGGAGTCCTGTCCTGCAGCCCAGCCCCATCACAGGGCGCCAGCCGCGCTGTGTGGTACACAGGGAGCAGGGATATGATGTCATTCATATCCTCGCCCCCTCCAACACATGGCGGCGGGCACCTGGTCGCAGGGGTTGCAGGGCTGTGACCCCTGCGACCGCGGTATGTACGCCAGTGCATGCAGATGCACACACAATTAAAGGACCACTACAGACACCCAGATCACATCAGCTCAATGAAGTGGTCTGGGTGTCAGGTTCCTCTAGTTTTAACCCTGCAGCTGAAAACATAGCAGTTTCAGAGTAACTGCTATGTTTCACCGAGGGTTAATCCAGCCTCTAGTGGATGTCTCACTGACAGCCGCTAAAGGAGCTTCCGCTATTCTAAAACACTGAACGTCCATAGGAAAGCATCGGAGCTGAGAGGCAGAGGGATCCCCAGCGCCAAGGGAGTCCGGCGCTAGAGAAAGGTAAGTGCTGAAGACACACACACACTCTCACGAACAGATGCATACACACCAGCTAACAGACACACACATTTACTGACAGACACACTCAGCGACAGACATACATACACACTCACTTACAAAACATACACTCTCACTGACAAACACACACTCACTAACAGACATCAAACAGACTCACTAATACACACACAAACACACTCAGTAAGAGACACACAGTAACACACTTACTGACACTCACTAGCAGACACACTCACTGACACTCACTAGCAGACACACTCACTGACACTCACTAGCAGACACACTCACTGACACTCACTAGCAGACACACTCACCGACACTCACTAGCAGACACACTCACTGACACAATAGCAGACACACTCACTGACACACTAGCAGACACACTCACTGACACACTAGCAGACACACTCACTGACACTCACTAGCAGACACACACTGACACTCACTAGCAAACACACTCACTGACACTCACTAGCAGACACACTCACTGACACACTAGCAGACACACTCACTGACACACTAGCAGACACACTAGCAGACACACTCACTGACACACTAGCAGACACACTCACTGACACACTAGCAGACACACACTGACACTCACTAGCAGACACTCACTAGCAGACACACTCACTGACACACTAGCAGACACACTCACTGACACTAGCAGACACACTCACTGACACTCACTAGCAGACACACACACACACTAACACTCACACTAACACGTTTTTTTTTTATTTAATCCCTCAGCCTCCTTACCTTTTTGGAGTGCTGAAGGGATTCCCTGGGGTCCAGTGGTGCTGCTGGGCTCCTGGGCTGGCTGGCTGGCTCCCTCCCTGGCTGGCTGGCTAGCTGGCTGGCTGGCTGGCTGGCTCCCGGGCGGGCGCGAGGGAGCACTCTCCCATGTGTGCTTCCTCTTCAGCTCCCTCGCGCACCGCGTAGGGATGCCGGCGCCGGAAGATGACGTCATCTTCCGGCTCCGGTATCAGTATGCGGCGCGCGAGGGAGCTGAAGAGGAAGGACACATGGGAGAGTGCTCCCTCGCGCGCCCGCAGAACCGGGCGCTCGGCCATGCTACAACAGGTCGTCGGTTGGAGGGGAGCGCAGTGCGCTTCCCTCCTTCCGGTCAGCCTGATTTTGCGCCCCCAGGGCCGGTGCGCCCTAAGGCGGCCGCCTGGGCCGCCTTATGGTAGCGCCGGCCCTGACCACACGGTCTTAAAGGCAAAAAAACCAATCTGGCGAATTTCAATGTGAAAAACTGAAAAATGTAACACGCTGTATTTGACCCTGTAACTTCCCAAAACACCATAAAACCTGTACACAAGGGTACTGTTTTACACGTGAGACATTGCTGAATACAAATATGTGTATTTTATTGCAGTAAAAGCAAACAGTATTTTGACATTCACAGTTAAAATGTCACGTAGAACTAAGAAAATTAAAAAAAATCTTATTTTCTCCCATTTTGTTATATTTTATTCATATTAAATTATGTTCCATACCTAAATATTTGATGTTAAATGAAAGCCCTGTTTCCCCTGAATAAAATGATATATAATAAGTGCATGAAAGAGGTGAATTACGGTTGGACAGACATATAGCGCAAATGCCAGGTTTTGTTTACGTTTTGTTTTGATCACAACTTGTACATTTGGCTGCGGTCTTAAAGGGTTAAAGGAGAAATGGGATCAGAAAATCTGATAGGGGTAGGAAGTGGTCATTGTGATGGTTACACAGGTAGGGGTAGATATTAAAAGGATGGGCAGGGCCGGACTAACATAGGGGCTGATGGAGCTGCAGCTCCAGGCCCAGGCCCATGGAATAGGCACATTGAAAAAAAAAAATGTAAAAAAAAATTTTTTTTTTTACATTTTTTTTTTTTACACACACACACTACTCTTAGGTTTGCCACGGGACTGGTAGATTCTGGGGTTAGTTCACTAAACTTATAATTTTAGCAAACCTAAATCCAAATGCAACGCATAGTTTCAATCTGGAAATTCAAATAATTTCAATGTATTGAGTAAACTTAGTCGATAACGTAAATAACCACAGAGGTCTTAAAGCAGCAAATGTCAGTTAATTTTATTTAATATCCCAGGATTAAACATCATGCTGCTGGATCTATACACCCTCCAGGTGGATTTTAAGACTAACCATGTTTACTTTGAGGACCTTGCTCTGCAGATCATAGACATATATATTCTATATATGTCTATGCTGCAGATCACACTGTGACCGATCCAAGATGGCGGCCCCGCGGCTCATCAGCGCCAATAGGAAGTAGCAGTCAATGCGGCGTCTAGTATTTTATGTCTATGCATATCCCTGCCTCTCTGTACTACTCACTAATCCGTGGGGACCAGCAACACAGCACAGAGTCCAGACAGCAGCTCTACAGCTCAGATAAGTGAGGGATGGGGGGGGGGGGGGGAGGCAGCAGGGACACATGGAGACACTGAGACACTAGGGGACACATGTGGACACTGAGACACTAGGGGACACTGAGACACTAGGGAAAATATGGGGACACTGAGACACTAGGAGACACATGGGGACACAAACACTAGGACACATGGGGACACAGACACTGGGAGACCTGGGAACACTGAGACACATGGGGACGCTGTTTCTCCCAGTATCCCCCATCCAGTGTCGCTAGTGTCTCAGTGTCCCCATGTCTCTGTGTGCCTAGTGTCACCATGTCTATGTCCACAACTGTCCCCGTGTCTCCCAGTGTCCCCAAGTGTCTGTCTCCCAGCCAGTGTCCCCTAGTCTCCCAGTGTCCCATAGTCTCCTAGTGTCTTAGTGTCCCCAAATGTTTCAATGTCCCCATGTCTCCAAGTGTCTGTGTCCCTAGTGTATGTGTCCCCATTTCTCCCAGTTTCCCTAAATGTCTGTGTCCCCATGTCTCCCAGTGTCCCCGGGTCTCTCAGTGTCCCCAGGTCTCAGTGTCCCCAGGTCTCTCAGTGTCCTAGTGACATGGGGACACACTGAGACACTGGGAGAAATGGGGACACAGACACTGGGAGACTAGGGGACTGGGCGACATGGGGACACTGACACTGTGATACATAGGGACACTGAGACACTGGTTGACTTGCGATACTGAGACACTGGGAGCAATCTATCTATACAGCAGATTTAAACTGTGAGTAGTTTGTTGGTGATTTTTTTTCCATATATAATCTGTATTTTGCCAACAGCATGAACAAGCATACATTGCAGACATTGTCAGTTATATCGGGTTTACATGTCAGTAGGAAATCCGTAACAATGCCAGTTGAGCAGTACAATTTATGCATCACGGAACAGTGAATATATGCACATTACTTATAAACATCAGATAACTTTGTGCTCCTAAGTTGGTGGTGCCTTATACCTAGGTTCCAACTTCGTTCATTTGGTGTTGTGTCGGCAGATTTTGGGGGGAGGTCAGGAGCAGGAGCAGATTGGGAAGGGGGGGGGGGGGGAATAATCTTGGAATGGAGACTAAGAGTCCCCAGCCTTGCTACCCTTTTCTTGCTCGGTCTAGTTAGCCTCTCAAAAACACTTTTAGACTTTCTCTGGGTGCTATAACATCAGTTAAGTGGGTCTGGTTCGTGATCGTTAGTACTTGAAGCCTGGGGCGCATTCTTATACATTGGGAGTCAGGGCCTGAGGTTCCAGCATGCCCAGTCTTTGTCATATCTGCTTCCCCCACCCCAGATCCTGCTGGCCATACGCTCATGAGAACTTATAACATCCACTCTCTCTGTGATTGCCTCTAATGTGGGTATCCCTTTGCTTTTCCAATGTTGGGCTATTAAGATTTTTGTCACTGTGAGTATGTTTATTAGTACATTCTTGTGGGGGTGCAATGAGAGCCCAGATATCATATGTAGTAAGTAATGTTCTGGTGTCATTGGAATCAGGAGGCCGGTGGTTTTCTCAATAAGGCCTTGTATTTGTTTCCAGAGTGTACCTAAAGCCTGGCATTCCCAAAACATGTGTAGCATGGTGCCCACTCCCCCCTCGCATCGCCAGCAAAGCTCAGAGGAACCTGTGTAGATACGTGCTAGTTTGTGTGGTACCAAGTACCATCTCATGGCTATTTTGCAGTAAGCCTCCCATAGCGAGAGGCCCTTGGAGGCTTTTTTCGTGATTGTCAGTGCCTCATACCATTGGGCCAGTGTCAGTTGGTAGCCTAGTTCCCCCTCCCATTGCGTCATATAGGATCGTACATCACCTGCCTGACCCTCCAGTAGGGCATTATAGCACATAGACAGGGGCTTCCCTAGCTTAGCGGAGAGGACCTGAGTGGGTAGCAGGGGTAGGTCTCGGGATATCTCTTTTGTTCCGCACACATGGGATAGCAGAATGTTTTTTGTTCTGAGATACAGGTACATGTCCCTCTGGGGTAAAGAGAATTTTTGTTGGAGATCTGGGAACGTTTGAATCTTGTCCCCCACCAGTAGGTCTTTTACTTTGTAAATGCCCCTAGCTATCCAGCTCGCCAGGGGTAGGTCTGGAGAAAAAATGGTCATGGTTTCCAGTGGCGCTTCCCTGAAGAGCAGGCGCTGGTCCACAATCAAGTGGCTCCAAGTCCGCCATGAGCCCAACAGGAAGCGGGAACAGTGTGACAGGTATGCTCCCTCAGGCTTAGCCGGGGCATTGGACCATAGCATGCGGGAAGTGTTATGTGGGTGTAGATAGGCGTCTTCTAGTGGCATCCACAGAGGTTTGTGAGAATCATTTTTGAGTCTCAGGATGTGTACTCCCTGTGCTAGAGTTGTAGCCCTATAGTATGTTCTAATGTCCGGAAGGCTCAGGCCCCCTTTGGTGAAGGGGAAGCCTAGGTTGCGCTGGGCTATTCTTGGGGGCTTTCGTTTCCAGACGTGAGCGTTAATAACCGATTGCATTAGTTTGATCAGCTTATTGGGGAGGGAAATTGGGATCGTACGAAAGAGGTATAAGATATGCGGCAGAGCCATCATTTTTATTGTATTGACTCGGCCCAACCAGGAGATCTCAAGGTTCTCCCATTTTTCCAGGGTGGTACGCAGTTTGTGGATGACAGGATAGTGGTTCTCTTTAGGGATGGATTGTAGATTTTTGGTCAACTTGATCCCCAGATATGTGAGGGATGATTTGCGCCAGTCAAATGTGTATTCGGAGGTTAGCTGCGTTTGTGTTTGGTGTGGCAGGTTGATCGGTAATGCCTGAGTTTTGGCGGTGTTGTTTTTATAGAAGGAAACCTCCCCGTACTCCCTGAGTAGCTTTAGCAGCGCTGGAATAGAGCTGACAGGATGAGTTATGAACATGAGTATGTCATCGGCAAACAAAGCCAACTTCTGTGTCCCTCCCGGGGTTGACAGACCCTGAATCTGTGTACTATCCTTTATGAGTCGTGTTAGGGGTTCGAGGCAGAGAATAAAGATCAGTGGCGATAATGGACAGCCCTGGCGTGTGCCATTTTGTATGGTGAAGGGCGCTGACAAGAAGCCAGTGCTAAAGACCTTAGCCGACGGGCTTTGATAGAGGGCCAGGATACTTGTTAGGAAGGCTTGCGGGATGCCCATTTTAGTCAGTGTTTGTGTCATGTATCCCCAGTGCAAGCGATCGAACGCCTTTTCGGCGTCCAACGCCAGCACCAGGCCCTGTTGAGAGGAGTGGCCTGCCCAGTCTATAAGATTTAGGAAGTGGCGTGTGTTGTCCCCTACTTGTCTGCCCGGCACAAACCCCGCTTGTTCAGTAGAGATGAGTGTGGGAAAGAGTGCTTTGATCCTTGTAGCCAGCAATTTGGCGTACAATTTAGTGTCCGTGTTGAGGAGCGATATTGGTCTCAGGTTGGCGCAGTGCGTGGGGGGTTTATTGGGTTTAGGCAGAGTGACAATGAAAGCTTCTAGCATTTCACGGGGCATTCTGCCAGATTGTTTAATATCGTTGAACAGTTTCAATAGGTGGGGGGCTAATTGGTCCGTGAACTTAATGTAATAATAATTCGAGAGGCCGTCTGGGCCCGGAGATTTGCGTTTGGGGAGCGATTTAATTGCTGCCCTGAGTTCTTCGTTGGTGAAGGGACTGGTTAGGTATGCGCAAAGGTCTTGGGATATGCAGGGGAGGGTGACTTTGTTCAAAAAGGATTCTATTTTTGCCTTGGTAGGTTGAGGTGTCTCTGGGTCTGTATGTAGTTGGTAAAGCGATGCGTAGTAGTCCGCTAAGGAATTCACTATGTCCTGGGGGTTGTAGAGTTTGTCCCCATGTTTGGAAACAATGTATGGGATCTTGGTCTGGAGGTATTTTTGTTTCAGGCGGCCAGCTAGAAGTTTGCCAGCTTTGTTCCCCAGCGTGTAGTGAGTTTGTTTCAGGTATCGCATGTGTTTCTCAGTGGTTTGTAATTGTAAGTCTCTCAGTTTGGCCCTGAGTGCTCGTAGCCGTTTGTGTGTTTGTTTGGAGGGGTTGGATTTGTGGCCAGCCTCAGTGTCAGCTATGTCACTAGTGAGTTTGGTTTGTTCCGTGCGTGCTGCCCTCTTGGTGTTTGCTCCCATCCTTATAAATTCCCCCCTCATAACTACCTTATGGGCTACCCATTGTGTAGCAAGTGAGGTTTCGCAGTGTGCATGGTTTGCAAAGTATGCGTCTATTGTAGCGCGTATGTGTTCGAAGTGGAGAGGTGTCTCCAGGAGGGTCTCATTGAGTCGCCAGGCTCCTCTCCCTCTCGCTGGGTGTGGTACTTTCATTGTTATCAGCAAGGGGGCATGGTCCGACCATGTGATGGGGCCTATTTGCACGTCCATGGCATGGGGCAAAGTGGTTTTATCAAACAGGCATAGGTCTATTCTGGAATAAGTCATGTGGACAGGGGAATAAAATGTATAGTCTCTCGCGCTCGGAAAGAGGTTGCGCCATACATCGTAGTAATCTGAGGAGTTCAATAATTTCGCTAGGTGTTGGCCCATAGCCAATGATGGCTTTTTAGGGGGTCGGTTTTGGGTCCTCTGCATGTCTACATGTGGGTCGGGTGTGCAGTTAAAGTCCCCGCATACTATGGTGTGCCCTGACTGGAAGTGACCTAATTTGCGGAACGCCCTAGTGAGGAAATCTTTTTGTGTGTCGTTTGGGGCGTACAGGGAGGCAATAGTCACTTGGAGGCCGTTGAGAGAGCCTACCAATATGAGCAGCCTGCCGTCTTTGCTGATGTGTTGTTTGGTGGGTGTAAAAACCCAGTCCCTGTGAAAGTAGATTGAGACCCCTTTTGATTTCGAGCCGGACATGGCATGAAAGGCCTGGGGGAAGGATTTGACCCTGAAATTTGGCGGTTTGCGTATGTGAAAATGAGTCTCTTGTAGACATATTATAGCCGCCTTGGATTTGGCCATTTCCTGGGCTGCCAATCTGCGTTTGTGTGGGCTATTGAGACCCTTAACGTTCATGGAAAGGATTTTTTTTTTTTTTTATAAATTCTTTATTTATGTCAAGGAAGAACATTACAATAATTGCATATCAAAACGAGCCGATACAGGATATTGTTACATTATATATGCATGGTTCACATCGTATTTGGAATGACCTTAAACTATCCCTCTTAGTAAACCTTCACTTCACCAACGTATCCTGGAATGCGGCTATCAGCTTTTAACCAGTCCTTCCCAGTTTTTTATTTTTAAAATTTTTAAACTTATAACATAGATGAGAGATAAGCAAAGGCAGTAATAAGACAAAAACAGAAACCAATAAGGCAGGTCAAACAGCACCATATATGTCATACTAGTATGTTCGCATGTTAAATATGTGTAGGACATGCCCTATTTTCCATCCTGTGTTTCCATGATAATCTAACAACTCGTTTGCTGTTTTATATTTTTTGTCAAACTCTTACAAAGTTCTATCCAATTGCACCAGTAAGCCCATGTCCCAATCCTTTCGTGGTACTAGTTATTTACAGTCTGCCTGGCTTTCGTGAAATAATTAAGAAGATCTCACAAGAGAGAAGGAAAGGAACAGAGAGATGAAAGTAGATATCAGAGTGTGAAAAAAGGAAAAACTAGGGGAAAGAAAAAAAAAAGGGGGGGGGGGAGGAGGGTGACGTCAGGAGGGTCCGGCCATCCCATGTCGTGTGAGCTAAACTCACGTATTGGCTGCGCTGGCCTCCCAAGGGTCCCAAATTTTTTCAAACTTTTTCGTCGTACCCCTAACTCGAGCTGTGAGGTCATCCATGAGGTAATTATCTTTAATTTTCCTGATCACCATATCAATCCCTGGGGCCTCCTGTTTCAACCATCCCTGTGCCAGAGCTCTCCTAGCTGCCAGAGTCACCTTATTCAATAGGGTTAGTTGCGCTTTGGTCCAGTTATCTATAGGTCTGGCTAACAGGAACACCCATGGGTCTAGTTTAACCTCCCTCTCAAATATGTCTCGTAGCAATTGCGCAATTTGTCGCCAAAACACTTGTGCTATTGGGCATTCCCACCACATGTGGACATATGTGCCCTTGAGACCACATCCTCGCCAGCATAGGTCTGTAGTAATTTGATTCATACGGCTCAACTTTACCGGTGTGGTATACCACCTAAATAGCGTCTTATAGGACTGTTCCTGCAGGGAGACACACATAGAAGCCTGCGCGGCCGCCTCCCACATCTCCTGCCACTCCACTCCCTCTAATGTCTCTCCTAATTCCGCTTCCCATTGGGCTATGTATGTTAGTCCTCCCCATTCTGAAGTGTTGTGGCATAAATGTAAGTAGATAAGTGAAATCATTTTTCCTGGGAATCGTTCTTTTGCGCACATTCTCTCAAAGAACGTCATCTGTGCCTCTGCGGCTTGTTTAACCTGGATGTTACGGGCATAATCCCTGATCTGAAGGTACCTGAAATAGTCAAAGGGTCGCAGAGGTGTTTTATTTTGCAGATTGTCAAAAGTCACGATCGAGCCCCCCTCGTATAGCTGAAATAACCTTTGCAGTCCCGCCCTTTCCATGCCTCTAAACTCCCGGGCCGACATCCCTGGTAAGAATGCTTTGTTCCTCAATAGAGGGGTCATCGGTGAGGGGGAGGACGCCAAGCCATACTTAGGTGCAGCCGTGTCCCATATTTTCAGCGAGTTAGAGATCGCTGGACAAGTCACTGTTATGTTCGGTCTGTGCTCCTTCGGGGTCCACATATAGAACTGAGGCATATCCATCCCCATAAGGGATGCTTCCAGGTCAACCCATCTTCTTTCCTCAGGCGGGGAGTGCCACAGCGCCACCTGTGCCAGTTGGGCGGCAATGTAATAAAAGTGTAAATGTGGAAGGCCAAGTCCTCCTCTGCCCTTAGCTCGATAAAGAATGTTGCGTGATACCCTGTGTTTCCTGTTTTGCCATATAAATTTGCCTATGGCTTGCTGTAGCGGTCCTAGGTCTGATCTGGATACCCTTATCGGAAGTGCCTGGAACAAAAACAATATTCTGGGTAGCACATTCATCTTTACGGAGTGTATCCTGCCGATCCAAGAAATTGCCTTTTCCATCCATTTCTCCATATCCGTCATCAAGGTCTTAATCAGCGGAGTGTAATTCTGTTGGAATAATTTAGATGGATCCGCTGTCAATCGTATGCCTAGATATTTTATGTGATCTCTCGATATTCTTAACTTGTAGGTTCTCCCTATGTAGTCTGTGTCCAGCTCCGGCATCCCTATGGGTAACACACTGGATTTGTCCATATTCACCTTGTATCCGGCCAATTCTCCAAATTCTCCCAAAACGTCTGCCAGTGCCGCCATAGATCCCCTCGGTTCAGTTAGCGTCAGTAACACGTCGTCGGCGAATGCCGACACCACGTATCGTTTCCCTCCGACATCTACCCCTTTGATATTCGGGGCTGCGCGTATTGCCTGAAGGAGCGGCTCTAAAGACAGGGCGAATAATAAGGGCGACAATGGGCATCCTTGTCTCGTGCCATTGCTAAGACCAAACGGTTTTATCTTTGCACCCGAAATGCGGATTTGGGCTCTGACGTTGGTATACATTGCTCGCACCGCAGTCGTGAACTGAACCGGGAATCCAAGGTGATCCAGCATCGTAAATAAGTAAGGCCATTGAACCCTGTCGAAAGCCTTTTCGGCATCCAACGATAGTAATATCGTCGGTATCTTCCTCGTGGTTTGTCTCCATATGAGGTCCACGTTACGTCGAGTATTCTCGAATAGTTGTCTAGTTGGTATAAACCCCACCTGGTCAGGGTGAATCAGCCGAGGTAGGATCAGATTTATCCTGGTAGCCAGGATCTTCGCTAGTATTTTTGAGTCGTGATTGATAAGGGAAATCGGGCGAAAGTTTTCTGGGGTCGACAAATCTCTGCCTGGTTTCGGCAGTAAAACGATGTCTGCTAGTGACATATCTCTATCAGGCGTTCCTCCATCTAATAATTCGTTAAGCCAATCAACCAGGTGTGGAACCAGTTCTTCCCTAAAGGTTTTATAATAAGAGCCATCGAATCCATCCGGTCCCGGAGCCTTATTACTTTTCAGAGTATAGATTGCCACTTCTACTTCCCCCTCTGTAATCGGTTTCCTCAAGGATTCCACTTCCGCCCCATTTAGTTTTGGTAAATCCAGCCCGGCAAGGAAGGCTTGTATCTTGTCCCTTTCGTCGCTGATTCTGGCGGGGTCTGTTGTGGAGTGGTTGTATAGTTTAGCGAAGAATTCCGTAAATACTGTAGCTATATCTGTGGGGTCTGTGCGGTATTGACCTAAGGCATCTCTGATTTTAGTAATGTGGGGCCGATGCTGTCGTGGCCGTAACGTTCTCGCCAGTAGGGTATCCATCTTGTTGCCCTTTTCAAAATAGGTCCGTTTAGATCTTACGATAGCCCGTGCTGTTTCGTCTATCATCGTTCCTTTAAATCGAGGCTCTCAGTTCCCGCACCACCTGCAAGTTAGCAGGTGTAGCGTCGATCTTATGTTTCAGTTCGGCCTCACGCAAGGACTCCAGAAGGGAAGATAGCAGTTGGGTTTTGCGTTTTTTCTTCAGCGTTGCTGCACGAATCAAAACGCCCCTGATCACCGTTTTATGAGCCGACCACACCGTCACCTTTGATAAATCCGTGCCAGTTTCTCTAGCGAAGTAGTCAAGCAATTCCTTCCTAACCTCCTCAACTATTGCCGGATCACGCAGCAAAGAAGTGTTCAATTTCCATGACCATGGGGACGTAGCACTTAGTTTATCCAATGTTATGGAAATGTCAGCGTGATCAGACCAGGTTATGGATCCTACAGTCGATATCGATACTTTGGGCACTGAGTGAGTATTAACCAAAAACAAGTCAATTCTCGAGTAAGTATCATGGGGTGCAGAGTAGAATGTAAAATCGTTGTCGTCCGGGTGTTGTGCCCTCCAGATATCTACTAAGCCTGTGTCCTGCATGAAGATATGTAATAATTTGTCCTGTCCGCCCCTATTATGCGATCTAGGAATACCTTTACCTGATCCCCTATCTCTCGCCGGGCATGGCGCTGCATTGAAATCGCCTCCTACTATTATCATGCCATGTGGTAGAGTGTTAATCATCAGTGTCAATTCCGCCCAAAACTCCTTAGAGGGGTCATTGGGGCCATAAAGATTAATAATATGTATGCTATGGGAGTACAACGTTCCTGACAGGAGCACAAAGCGGCCCCCCGAGTCCGCATGTACCCTAGTAACATTAAGCGGGCATCTGTGGTGTACCAGGATTGCAACGCCATTCCTCTTATTGAGCGCTCTCGACTCATACGTGGTTCGGTACGTACGGTCTCTGAGTGCAAATTTCGCCGAGGCCTGAATGTGTGTCTCCTGCAGGAAAGCTATATCGGGGTTCAAACGGTTGAGATCCCTAAACATGAGGCGCCTTTTTTTGGGTGCATTAAGACCTTTAACATTCATGGACAATATCTTCACCGGCATGGGTCTATCCCGTGTGAATCGCTATGATAAAACCCATTGTGAAGCCTGCGCACTAAATGTATTTCGTCTAACTTTCTCTCGGTAGGAATAGATAATCTTCGCCGGCGCGATCTAGCTTGCATAGGAAGCGCTGCTCCTGTCATTGAAGTCTCACCAGTTACGTTCCGGCCGTTCCTAAGGTGTATTCCCCCAACGTCACCCTCCAGGGCTGGGTAAGGGAAGGTATAAGAAGGGATAGAAAGGGGACAAAATAAAGAGGAAAATAAAAGAACAGTAAGTAGAAAACATATTATGTACAGTAAATGCCTGGTCTTATCTAAAGCCAGGCTCTTGTGGGGTATGAGTCCCTGTCCCTCCAGTGATCCTAAAAGGCTCAACAGAGCCAGGGATTCAGACCAACCTAAAAATAATTAAAACCGCAGCCGAATAGAAACGATTGGTGGCGGTCATTACAAATACATTCACCTAGGTAGGACGCCCCACCCCAGGCTCCCCTTGGGTATCATACCCGTACTCCTTCTCGGGCATCCCTTGCAACTCGACTTTACTCTCGCCCTGTGATCCCCTCGCTGCTCCCTGCATCCTATGGGTGGAAAGAGCTTGCCTTGCGTGTTATTTAAATCAAATGGGAAGACATTTATATAGGCCCGACCGGGGTATCCAGGGTTTGTGCGACTAAATATGGGCTATAGCCCTGGGGATATCCCACAGCTAATGGAGCGTGAGCCGGAGGCGGGAAGAAATAAGGCCTAAACCGACGTCCCCCCTCCCCCGTAAAGAACAAGCAGTATGCCCTTTGCCTCAATTGTTGGGGACCCCCCTCATCCCTAGCTCCCCGAGTCAGCCGGAGTGGAGCATACGGGTGCCAAAAATTGGTCTTGGTGGATTTCAACTATCCACCTCTATGCAGCCCAACATGTGGCCGCATCTAATACCTGGTTGTGGGTACTCGAGAGTGAAAGAGGAAGCATAAATACATAGAGGGGGGTACGAAGAAAAAACTAAAAACTGTTTAAACATGCCTATAACCGAACAATAGGTGTGCATAGTACAAATACAAATAACCCCTCCGTCGGTGCCTACCCCACCGTCCACCCCGCTCCCGCCGGACATATTAAAAGTCAGAGTCCAGACCTCACAACAATAGCGAAAACGTTAACCCATGAGCTGGCAACCACACCGTGCCTCGATTGTATGCTGGGCGCCGCCATGCAGATGCGTCAGAATCATGTCCCCAATATGAGTATATAATCCCACACCTTTCCAGCAGGAGAAGCCCTAACCCTCCCCAAAACACAATGGAGCCCCCCACCCGGATATCAACCCCAGGCCGAGCAAAAATCACTCGCTCCTGACGGGTACAAAAACCTTTAAATTAAAATAGATATAAGTGCCCGCAGAAAAAAGACCCCCTCCCAAAAAAACAGGATGCAAAATACCCCCCACAAGCCGTCCCCAATGGGGCACTTCTTCAAGGGGCTGGCACCAGAAAAGGAACGTAAGGGAGCCCCCCGCGGACCTCACTCACCCGCCGTGTACCATTCTCGAGGGAGGGGATGTACCGTCGCTGTCGCAGCTCCAGGCACTGCAATGTCGCCTGTGTCTTGTACCCCTAGGTCGTGCAGGAATGCCGCCGGATCGCCCCCAGGGTGTAGGATCTTAGAGCGCCCATCCTTAAAGGCCATCAGGCGGAACGGATGGCCCCACGCGTATTTAATAGAGTGCTGTTGGAGCAATTCAGTTATAGGCCTCCATTCCCTCCTCTGTCTCAGGGTGTCTGGTGTCAGGTCCTGAAATAGGGCCAATTCAGCTCCTCTATACTTGATTTGGTTTTCCCTTCCATATCTCATCAAAGCTTCCTTTGTTTGAAAAAACTGAAATTTGATGATGATATCCCTGGGTCTGGTATCATTTGGCCGTCTGACCCTGAGAGCCCTATGAGCCCTCTCAACATGCCAGAGGTTTTCCGGTATGTTTGGTAGCAATGGTTTAAATATGGCGAGTACCACCTCAATCAGGGAGCCTTCCCCCTCTCTCTCTGGCAAACCCCGCAGTCTGATATTGTTCCTACGCGAGCGGTTGCCCAAATCTTCTAGTGCATATTCAGCCACCGCTAACCTGGATGTTAACAGGTTAATTTGCGCAGCGGCTGCATTGTGAGCTTCCACTGTGGACTCCACTCTTTGCTCTAGCACTGCTGTTCTATTGCCGAGTGCCTGTATCTCCGCCTTAACTTCGGCGGTATTTCTAGCTATCTCTGTCGCTAGGTAGGATCTTACCTCCGCCAAGGTAGCCAGGATCTGTTTGGCGTCAGGCTCTTGGGATCCCGAAGTCCCGCTGGATGCCGGGCTGGAAGGAGATCGCGGCCCTCCAAGGCTTTCCCGTCCGCCATCTTGGGTGTTCCTCATGGCGCGGGAGGCCGCAAAGAGATCTGCCACCGTTGCTCCCTGTTCAGCCTGTTTTTTGGTCGGCTTCTTAGGGGCCCGCTTTTCCATCTCGGGTCTCCCTTCAGTTTGATCCGCAATCGGTCACGGAATGCCGCTTCTGTTAGCCGTTGATCCAGTGGTCCCGGCGGAGCTCACACGGACACGTCCAGCTCGCTCCCACCTCAGACCACGCCCCCCCATGGAAAGGATTTTTAAAGTGTTATCCATTGATTACAGGTAGTGGTATGCTAATTGGTAAGAAGCTAGTTTGACGTGGTGTTGGCGTAGCTCGGCTTAAGGAGGGTAGGATATGGGAGATAGGGGTTAATACAGGGGATAACAATGACAACCAATTCCTAATTAAACTAAAGTATTTACATAGCGCCCTCATAGCGATCAGCGCCTTCACTGGGTGAGGCGTAGGCCGGCACTCCCTGCCTATGCCCACGCTCATCCTTGGGGTGCGCTCGGTGGTAGGAGCGAGATATGGATGACTTACATGCTAAATTCGGTTACATAGCCCTCACATGAGTACAGTGCTATATACACAAATACCTTACGACATAATAGCATTCTAACAGTATAACATTAGAGCACTCCTAGGAACCCCACCCTCCCCCCGACATCATTATACACATTCAAATTCAACACGTGGCCCAGTTTTAAGCAGCCGCGTGCAATTTTCCCATGTCATGTGTGTCGGATAGTGTTTCTCATAGTTACGTGGGATTAGGTGGAACAGTGTCCCCAATTCAGCTTATCGGTGGAGGAAAGAGTCCCAGGAGCACAGCCATTTAAGTTTTAGCCGGCGATCCCGCCATACGCCATTCTCCTAGCGATCCTTGCTGTGGTGCAGTAGCGGCCGCTACCGTCGATTGTGTCGGGAACAGTCCCCATTCTTTGATAAGGCGCATGCCTACTTCCGGTTCATTCACCATGTGGTTTTTACCGTTCCTCCATACGAGTAATTTCGTTGGATAACCCCATCTGTATGGAATATCGTGGTTCCGTAACGTTTTCGTCACCGTGATGAAGTCTCTTCTCCGAGCCATTGTTAAGGCCGACAGGTCCGCATATATATTAATGGAGGTATATGGTGCTGGTAGTTTGTCAAGTTTGCGTGACGCTGTGAGCAGTGCGTTCTTTGAGGTGAAGTAGTGAAATCTCGCAACCACGTCTCGTGGTGTATCTGGTGCCAACCTCGGTGGTCGTGGTAGTCGATGAGCTCGGTCCAGGAGCCACGCCCCCTCTGCTATGTCAGGTTGTAGAGTTGCGCAGAGTCCTTTAAGAAATGTGGGTAGTTCATCTGTGCCCACTTGTTCAGGTACCCCGCGGAATCTAACGTTATTCCTACGGGACCGGTCTTCTAAGTCAGCTAACTTACGTTTGAGCTGAGTCTGTTCTTCCATCAGTTGTTGCACAGTGTCTGCCAGCGCATTGTGCTCGGTGGATATGTCTTCCGTGCGGGCTTCCAGCTGGTTTGTGCGTTCTCCCAGGTCAGAAATCTCCTTTTTGATCTCACTGGTCGCCTTCCTGAGATCTGATTGCAGGGTGACCCTAAAGTCCTGCAGCATTAGGTACAGCCTTTTCTCCGTTACCGGAGCATCTGTGTACGGGCAGGGGTCCCCCTCAGGGTCGGGTGCGTTATCAGTAGGCTGTGAGCTGGCGTGGCCGTCGTCGCCATCTTGTGTAGGCCGCATGCGGTCCTTTCTGGCGGGACGGATCTGGTCCGTCAGTTTCGTTTGTTTTGCTGGCGCCATCATAGGGGTAAGGTCCGCAAGCTTTGCAGTCGCTGGGGGGCTGTGTGTGATGGGAGTTATGGCTGCGAAGTCATCCAAGGCACGGAGCTCTCACTACATGCGACCGCTCGTTTCGGCAGTTAGCCACGCCCCCCTTGTTGGTGATTTTACAAAATTTTCTCTGATGTCACTCCTTGTAATTATACAAAGGATTAAGGCTGGTATTTTGTTCCAAGAAAGGTGGCAACCTTAACTACTCTTCACATACTCTTGCTTAAAGTAGCACTATAGGGTCAGGAACACAATCATGTATTTCTGACCCTATTATGTTAAAACCACCACCCTGTCCCCTTCTTGCCTCCCTAAGTATAGTAAAATATAACTTGTATTCAAGTCTGCAGCTGCTGGCTCTGCCTCTGAACTGACTGTCTGCTGACATGTTCAGAAGTGGTGGTCTGAGCAAATTACAATACTTCCCAATAGGATTGTCTGAGACTGTCAACTAGACAGATCAGGGGCAGAGCCAGCACAAGTCATAGCACTGGCCAATCAGCATCTCCACATAAAGATAAATTGAATCAATGCATCTCCATGAGGAAAGTTCAGTGTCTGCATGCCGAGGGTGGAGACACTGAATGGCAGTGCTGCACACTAGGCAGTACTGCCCCAGGAAGCACCTCTAGCAGCCATCTAAGGAGTGGCCAGTGGAGTTATTTTCTCTGAAAAGACAGGGTTTACTGCAAAAGGCCTGAATGGAATGATTCTACTAACCAGAACAAATACAATAAGCTGTAGTTGTTCTGGTGACTATAGTGTCCCTTTAAGTTTGGAAGCTTAAGAGGGATGAATGGGAACAAAACTTGTGTGGACTGGCTGACAATAAAATGAGTTTAGGTAATGCAGCCGTTGGTCTCTCTAACACTGTGGCATGTCCCCATTCATCTACACTCACTACATACACCTTTTATCTGTCTCAGACTATATACCAGGAACTTCTGCCTGCTAGTAAGAAGGTAAGGAGACAAGTGGACCAGCGAGTGCTAGGGGACAGTCCTTAGAAAGCATTGAGTGAGCGCATCATTAGACGCATTTATGTCAAGCTTAGGGTGCTGCCTGCATAGTATGCCCTTAGTTGGACAGCCTGCATGATTGGCGGGCAGCCTGACATGCATTCATGCCAGGCTGTCCTTCAAATTCTTTGGACAGACTTGCCCCCTTTTTGGGTATGTTCTCCCCTTTTGGCAGGTCTGGTCACGTGATTCGCACCAGTGGCCACCCTTTTACCCCGCCCATTGACTGCCTGCTTCACTGGACACTGCTGTTAAGGGTTATGGATTTAATTGAAAGATAAAAGATATAAATTAGAGAGAGATTAGCATAGAGTATGTGTTTTCTTATAGCTGCATCCTATGAGTTACCCTCCAGCACCATCTCCATCAGATACATGACGCTTGGGAGGTATGATTGTTTTAATGTTTTTGGTCGATAATATTCCGTAATTAGGCCCATCATAATTGTCAGCACCAGGCCCAGTGTGCTCTTAATCCGGCCCTGAGGATGGGGTATATTCAAATAAAGAGGATTCAGGTAAACTAGTGTGGGGAATGAGCTATCCCTAACTAAGGAAGAATTGTGAAGTAGTATCTTCAGAAATGTGCAAAAAAAATTGAATATAAGTATAAAGAGAGCTCATTTCACTAGTTAAATTGACACTAAAACAGCTTTAGGTTAATTGAGAAGTTTTGGTGCATAGATCATGCCCATGCAGCCTCACAGTTCAATTCTATGTCATTTAGGGGTAAAATAATTTTTGTTTCTGTTTATGCAACCATACCCACATCTCTCCTGGCTGTGAGTAAAGGCCCTATAGCTTTCCCCTTTGTCAAGCCCTTCCCCTATCCCCCCCATCCATGGTGCAGAAGTGGTTAATAACACCTTCTGTCACTTACCTGGGTCCAGCACCGATGTCCCTCGGCACTGACTCACCTCCACCCACGCTCCTCCTCCGCCAACGTCAGAAGGCAGGGGAGACCTAATGCGCATGCGCTCACAATAGGATTTCCCTATAGGAAAGCATTATTCAAAGGCTATTCCATGAATCCACTACCCTCTCTGTAAAGTAGTAATTCCTGATATTATTTTTAAACCTTTGCCCCTCTTGTTGTGGTAGTTTCCATTCTTTTAAATATAGTCTCCTACTCCTTAGATTTCCTTTATATATTTAAATGTTTTTATAATATCACCTCTATCTCATCTTTCCTTCAAGCTATACATGTTAGGATCCTTTAACCTTTCATGGTAAGCATTACCCTGTAATCCATGAACCACTTTTCCAAAGTATCCAAGTACCAGTCACAAAAACGGCCACAGGGAATTGGTTGTGTCTATGGAGGATCCCTCGAGAGTACAGCAATGATGTCTGCTCCGAAGAGAACCTCATTGAATCAAGATAGCCGTGCCCACGAGCGATATGTTCAGGTAAGTAAATCCTACCTTTACCTCCCCCCACTCCCGGTCACAAGACCACCACCGTGATATCAATGTCAGGGGACTTTGCGAATTCAGCAATGTCACCAAACTGTGACAGTGCCGCTTTAAATACTTGAATTGTAACAGTGCCGCTTTAAATACTTGAATTGTGTTTATCAATATAGCACAGCTGATGAGCTGTCAATAAAAGAGATCATCTGGTGGCAAAGGTTACAGTCCATTGAATGGTGTGGTACTCATTAACTAACAAACAGCTGTTCTGTAATAAGACATAAACGTACCAACAAAACACATCATATATTTTTTTGTAAATTAAATTCATGCTGATTTTTCCCTATAGCGTTCCTTGGACACCCAACAGGTACTTTAGGTATATCTTTGCAGGCAAGTAAATGACTACCACATGTACACCCTCTGAGATACTGTTGTTTATAATCCCTCCTGTAACTAAACAATTTCCTTGCAAAGCTTTTATTAGAGGCAAAGGTCTGTAAAATAGTTTAGAGATGCTAATCTTTAGAAAGAGTCTGGGAATAAACCGTCTTGCATGCACCTTTATTGTCTACATAGGTTTTTCAGCACTGTCATGGTTTGCCCAATCCTTTGTCATTGTAATAAAAGGGTTAAAGGGCAAATGTATCTTTGTAAATCAGCTTGAGCTGATCTTGCAAAATGTACCCAAACACAAATAACCTGTATAACAACATTTCTGACTCACTGTCTGTAAGCTGCCTAGTTGTGGATAAAATGAAAGAGTTCTATTGTACATTAATAGTTGGCAAAAGGAAGTCAGACATGTGTCTAGTATTCCAACTGGATCAGCAGGTATTATTATTATTATTGGCATTTATTTAGCACCAACAAAATCCATAGCGCTTTACAATATTATAAGAGGGGGAGATTTAACAAAATACAAGACTGTGGAGAAAGGGACTTTGCCACTCGGTTTTGGAGGGGACTGATTGCCAGCCTCATGTCTTGGGACTATGGACATTGGGAGATTGGGCACTTTGAAAACAGTATTGGGGCTTATGGACTTGTATTGGTGTTTAAAAGACTGTTCTGGCCCTTTAATTGGAACTGACTGCTTTGTCCCTCCTCAATTTCTATATCAGCCCTTGCTAAACTTAAACCCCATGGCGATTTGACTGTGTTCGTAGGATCTGAGCGCTGTTCGGATATATTGAGCGCTCAGATCCAAGCTATCTGGAATGTAGGGGTTCTGTTCAGTATGATAGGAATTATGTATTTTTGTGTATTTTTGCTGTTGTTGTGAATAGAGATATTTTCTGTATGCTGGAGATAATTGGCTTACAACACCCAAGCCATGCTTGCAGTCGGTCAAATAGGACTTCCATCTAACTTTTGAACCACTGGACCAATTTGTATGATTTTGTCATATGTTTGTATATGGAGTATGCTGATTCTCAAAATGTAATTTGAATGTGATGTATACGTTTAAAGTTATGAATATTGTGTAAAACTGTGTATTTTACTGCTAATTATGTTAGCCCATTGTGTTCAGTAATTATATCACAGGCAGAGGGGAGATTTTTGTGTGAATGAATGGGAGTGTTTTACTATATATTAGGTGTTTGATTAATTGTTCTTCAAAACCCTGTGGGCGGTACTAGGTGTGTAAAATGTACATAAAAGCAGAGTGTTTTATTAAAACTTCAGTTCTACTTCACCCTCAATTTGGAGTGCCGTCTCTTATTGGGGGAATCTGCCACAAGGTATTGCTATGCTAGTCATACTCCCTTGCTATATCACTACTAAGCTCTTGTAAGAGCTTGTTCCTGTCTTGCTCTCTGAAGGAGTCTATGGTTGGTTATGGTGTCGGTTGGAGTGCTTGGAGCCCTCAGAAAGCGCTAGGAGCATCCTTCAACAGAGGTACCTAGTCGGGGTGCCAGGTGATCCGTTACCATGACAATTAGAAAAAACGTACAGGAACAAAAGGTTGAAGAGGACCCTGCTCAAACGAGCTTACAGTCTATAGGAGGTGGGGTACAAAACACAATAGGACAGGAGGTAGCAATCAAACAAGGTGGAGTGAAGCAGAGCTGAAGGAGAGCGTAGATTGCTGCTCTTTAGGAGAGAGCAATGGACAGGTATGTGAGGTAGAGGTTACTCTAGGAGGCCATAAGCTTTCAAAAAAGGCGGGTTTTAAGGCACTTCTTAAAAGACTGAAGACCTGTGGAAAGTCTGATGGCGGTAGGCAGGCTATTCCATATAAAGGGAGCCGCCTGCGAGAAGTTCTGTAAGCGTGAGTTGGCCGTACGGGTGCGAGCAGCAGACAGGAGAAGGTCATGGGCAGAGCATAGAGACCGAAAAGGGGTATACCTATGGATCAGTGAAGACATATAAGAGGGGCTAGAATTGTTTAATGCTTTATAGGTATGGATTAGTACTTTGAATTGTACTCTTATAATATACAGAAAGCCAATGTAAGGTCTGACAGAGGGGCGAGGTGTGAGAGGACCGACTAGAGAGGAAAATCCATCTGACGGCAGCATTCATTACAAACGGTAGCGGGGCAATACGGCTTTTGGGAAGACCAATTAGGAGAGGGCTACAATATTTACTAGAGCATGGACAAGCTCCTTAGTAGCATCTTATGTAAGAAAGGGTGAATGTGGGCAATATTTTTAAAGTGGGATCTACAGGATTTGGTAACAGACTGGATGCGATGCCCTCGCCAAATCTGCACCATTCAGTAGGGTGTATGCTGTGTATGGTTTAAAACCAGTACTATTTGTATCAAACATATATAAAGCATCAATTTCAAACAAAAACGTGATGGAATGCATTGCTGCTAACTCCTTGCTAAGAGGAAAACAAATATGACCCTGTATCTAACTATAGGTAGATAGAAAACTTCCCATAGGTTTTCATCCACTGTGTAGCGCAACCACCAGGCCGGTATCTTACTGGCACAACTGGTATTTGAGGTTGAATGGCTGGTGCAAATATTGCAAAGATACCAGCAATTCAAATGCCAACTTTTTTTTCTGACTGGACTCCAATCTTCAGTGGGAGCTAATGGGGAGCTCATTAGATCTCCCTAACTGGCCAAGAGTTTATTTTTCTTTTACAGTGAGGGAAAAAAGTATTTGATCCCCTGCTGATTTTGGACGTTTTTCCATTGACAAAGAAATTGTCAGTGTATAATTTTAATGGTAGGTGTATTTTAACAGTGAGAGACAGAATAACAAAACAAAAAAAAATCCAGAAAAACGCATGTCGAAAAAGTTATAAAAAGTCATAAATTGATTTGTCAATGAGTGACATAAGTATTTAATCCCCTATGAATCAGCAAGATGTCTGGTTCCCAGGTGTCTTTTATACAGGTAACAAGATGAGATTAGGAGCACTATCTTAAAGGGAGTGCTCCTAATCTCAGCTCGTTACGTGTATAAAAAACACCCGTCCACAGAAGCAATCAATCAGATTCCAAACTCTCCACCATGGCCAAGACCAGAGAACTGTCCAAGAATGTCAGTGACAAGATTGTAGACCTACACAAGGCTGGTATGGGCTACAAGACCATCGCCAAGCAGCTTGGTGACAACAGTTGGTGCGATTACTTGCAAATGAAAGAAACCCCAAATAACTATCAGTTTCCCTCGGTCTGGTGCTCCATGCAAGATCTCACCTCGTAGAGTTTCAATGATCATGATAATAGTGAGGAATCAGCCCAGAACTACACAGGATGAACTTGTTAATGATCTCAAAGCAGCTGGAACCATAGTCACCAAGAAAGCAATTGGTAACACACTGCGCCGTGAAGGACTGAAATCCTGCAGCGACGGCAAGGTCCCCTTAAGAAAGCACATGTACAGGCCTGTCTGAAGTTTCCCAATGAACATCTGAATGATTCAGATGAGAACCGGGTGAAAGTGTTGTGGTCAGATGAGACCAAAATCGAGCTCTTTGGCATTAACTCAACTCGCCGTGTTTGGAGGAGAAGGTATGCTGCCTATGACCCCAAGAACACAATCCCCACCGTCAAATATGGATGTGGAAACATTATGCTTTGGGGGTGTTTTTCTGCTAAGGGGACAGGACAACTGCACCACATCAAAAGGACAATGGACGGGACCATGTACCATCAAATCTTGGGTGAGAACCTCCTTCCCTCAGCCAGGGCATTGAAAACGGGTCGTTGATGGGTATTCCAGCGTGACAATGACCCAAAACACAAAGCCAAGGCAACAAAGGAGTGGCTCAAAAAAAGGCACATTAAGGTCCTGGAGTGGCCTATCCAGTTTCCAGACCTTAATCCCATAGAAAATCTGTGGAGGGAGCTGAAGGTTCGAGTTGCCAAAAGTCAGCCTCAAAACCTTAATGACTTGGAGAGGATCTGCAAAGAGGAGTGGGACAAAATCCCTCCTGAGATGTGTGCAAACCTATGGCCAACTGCAAGAAACGTCTGACCTCTGTGATTGCCAACAAGGGTTTTGCCACCAAGTACTAAGTCGAAGGGGTCAAATACTTATTTCACTCATTGACATACAAATCAATTTATAAAACTTTTTCGACATGTGTTTTTCTAGATATTTTTATTTTTTTGTTATTCTGTCCCTCACTGTTAAAATACACATTCCATTAAAATTATAGACTGATCATTTCTTTGTCAGTGGGCAAACGTTCAAAATCAGCAGGGGATCAAATACTTTTTTGCCTTACCGTATGCAGTAACAGCAATATCAGAACTGAGGGAATGTCATCCTCTCTTTTTACCTAGCAGATCCTACCTGCCCCTTTCAGGCTAAATATGCACTTCACAGGGGAGAAACAACTAATCTCACCTGGCCGTCCAAATGCTATTATTCTCGCAAGCTCCTGGGTAACCATACCAATGCTCACAGTAATGCCAGGATGTCTAAAGGGAGGAGGGAATAAATATTTCCCTTTTTATTTAAAAAATAAATATTTTTTTTAATTTTACTTAATACTAATATTGTTCTTCCCCCTTGCACCCTGAAGCCCTATGACCCTATACACACAACATCCCCTGTACATACACACTAAGGCCCCCTTTAGACCATGTACACACACACTACAGCTTATATTAATATACACACACTACAGCCCACATACCTGCACATTATTAGAGGCGGCTCTCTAATTAAGTGAGTAAAGGAGCTACATAAGGTTGCCTTTGTGCCGCCGGGTGCGGGGCCGCTCTAGTCAGCCTGGCTAGGGGGAGAGCGAGTCGAGCAGCCTCCGGTCTGCAGCTACACTGGGTGCAGAGCTGCAGAACATGGGGTAGAGGCAAACAAGGCATTTGCCTTGGGCGGCATTTTCCAGGGGGCGGCAAAAAAAGCCGCCCCCAAATGCCCAGGGCAAATGTCTAGTTAGCCTCGCGGCTAACTAAAAATCCAGTCGGGCGGGCGGCGCTGGCGAGGGAGCACTTTCCCCTGAGCTGTCTGCTCAGCTCCCTAGCGCACTGCAGAGTGATGCCGTGAGCCGGAATATGACGTCATATTCTTGCTCCCGGCATCACTCTGCGGCGCGCAAGGGAGCTGAGCAGAGAGCTCAGGGGAAAGTGCTCCTTCGCGAGCGTCGCCCAGCAACCCCACTGGACCCCAGGGAAAGGGAGAACCCTCCCAGCATTCCCAAAGGTAAGGAGGCTGGTGGGGTTAAAAAAATTTTTAAACAATGTGAGTGTGTGTGTCTGTTAGTGTGTGTGTGTGTGTCTGTGACTGTTATTGAGTGTGTGTCTTAGTGAGTGAGTGTGTGTGTGTGTGTCTGTTAGTGTGTGTGTGTGTGTGTGTGTGTGTCTGTTAGCTACTGTATGCATGTCTGTGTATTTAGAAGGGGAGAAGGGTGGGATGGCACAGGGGGGAGGACACCTGAGTTTTGTAATGCCTAGGGCAGCACAAAACCAGGATACACCACTGGGTAGAGGTCTCACAAACTAGTTACCATGGCAACACTTTGATACTTCAAATGCCAGCTCTTGTGGCACCTCTATCACATGGTTTGTAACTCTGCACAATGCAGAGATGCAGACCAGATAACAAGGACCCGGACCACCATGGAATTGATTACTGTAAAAAATATTTCAAAATGCAGAGGCTGGCCACTGAAACACAACTTCAACCCCCTACCAGTATCCCCCCTCCCTCACAGTATCCCCCCCTCACAATATCCCCCCTCCCTCACAACTTTACTCTTCTCCTTCCCAGTATACCCCCTCCATCACAACTTCATCCCCTCCCTCCCAGTATCCCGCCTCCATCACAACTTCACCCCTCCCTCCCAGTATACCCCTTCCCTCACACTATCATCCTACTCCCTCCCAGTGTTCCTCTCCCTCACATTACCACCCCTTCACTCAGTGGCGTACATACCAGGGTCGCAGGGGTCGCGGCTGCGACCGGGCCCGGCCCACCAGGGGGCCCGGCCGCCCTGCGACCCGGTATGTACCCACTGTGACCAGCCTCATCCCCTGGGGGACAAAGGAGCTGGCCACCTCAGGGCCCCCAGAGGCAGGTCGTGGTATCACCGGGCTGGCGGGCGCGCGAGGGAGCACTTTCCCCTGAGTGCTCCCTCTTCAGCTCCCTCGTGCGCCGCATACTGATACCGGAGCCGGAAGATGACGTCATCTTCCGGCTCCGGTATCAGTACGTGGCGCGCGAGGGAGCTGAAGAGGGAGCACTCAGGGGAAAGTGCTCCCTCGCGCGCCCGCCAGCCAGATAACCCGCCCAGCAACACCACCACCACTGGACCCCAGGGAATTCCCTCAGCACTTCTAAAGGTAGGGAGGCTGGGGGGATTAAATTTAAAAAAAAAAAGTGTGTGTGAGTGTTAGTGAGTGTGTGTGTTTGTGTGAGTGAGTGTGTGAGTGAGTGTGTGAGTGAGTGTGTTAGTAAGTGTTAGTGAGTGTGTGTTAGTGAGTGTGTGTGTGTGTGTTAGTGAGTGTGTGTGAGTGTTAGTGTGTTAGTGAGTGTGTGTTAGTGAGTGAGTGTGTGTTAGTGAGTGTGTGTGTGTTAGTGAGTGTGTGTGAGTGTTAGTGAGTGTGTGTTAGTGAGTGTGTGTGTGTGTGTGTTAGTGAGTGTGTGTGAGTGTTAGTGAGTGTGAGTGTTAGTGAGTGTTAGTGTGTTAGAGAGTGTGTGTGTCTGTTAGTGTTAGTGAGTGTGTGTGTGAGTGTTAGTGAGTGTGTGTGTGTGTTAGTGAGTGTGTGTTAGTGAGTGTGTGTTAGTGAGTGTGTGTTAGTGAGTGTGTGTTAGTGAGTGTGTGTTAGTGAGTGAGTGTTAGTGAGTGAGTGTGTGTTGGTGTGTGTGTGAGTGAGTGTGTGAGTGTGAGTGAGTGTGTGTGAGTGTTAGTGAGTGTGTGTGTGTGTTAGTGAGTGTGTGTGTCTGTTAGTGTGTTAGAGAGTGTGTGTGTCTGTTAGTGTTTGTAAGTGTGTGTGTTAGTGAGTGTGTGTGTGTGTGTGTTAGTGAGTGTGTGTTAGTGAGTGTTAGTGAGTGTGTGTTAGTGAGTGAGTGTGTGTTAGTGAGTGTGTGTGAGTGAGTGTGTTAGTGTGTGTGTGTGTTAGTGTGTTAGAGAGTGTGTGTTAGTGTTAGAGTGTGTGTCTGTCAGTGTTATAGTGTGTGTTGGTGTGTGTGTGTTAGAGAGTGAGTGTGTGTGTCTGTTAGTTTTAGTGAGTGTGTGTGTTAGTGAGTGTGTGTCTGTTAGTGTTAGAGTGTGTGTGTTAGTGTGTGTGTTAGAGAGTGTGTGTGTCTGTTAGTGTTAGATTGTGTGTGTGTGTGTGTGTTAGTGTGTCAGTGAGTGTGTTACTATGTGTGTCTGTTAGTGAGTGTGTGTTTTGTAAGTGAGTCAGTGTGTATGTCTGTCACTGATTGTGTGTTTCTGTTAGCTAGTGTGTATGCGTCTGTTCATGAGTGTGTGTATGTCTTAAACACTTACCTTTCTCCAGCGCCGGACACCCTTGGCGCTGGGGATCTCTCCGCCACTCAGCTCCGAATGCGCATGCAAACCGCCCATAGGAAAGCATTACTCAATGCTTTCCTATGGACGTTCAGCGTCTTCTCACTGTGATTTTCACAGTAAGAATCGCAGAAGCTCCTCTAGCGGCTGTCAATGAGACAGCCACTAGAGGCTGGATTAACCCTCAGTGAAACATAGCAGTTTTTCTGAAACTGCTATGTTTTCAACTGCAGGGTTAAAACTAGAGGGACCTGGCACCCAGACCACTTCATTGAGCTGATGTGTTCTGGGTGTCTGTAGTGGTCCTTTAAGTGTGTGTGCATCTGTATGCACTGGCGTACATACCGCGGTCGCAGGGGTCGCAGCCCTGCGACCAGGTGCCCGCCGCCATGTGTTGCGGCCCTGGCCTGCGCTGAGTAAGCGCGGGGGGGGGCCCACGGATACATTTTCACACCGGGGCCCCATGGGTCATGTGTACACCACTGCCCTCACTCCCAGTACCCTAACCCCGCAGTATTACAACCCTCCTCACAGTATTACCCCCCTCCTTCACACCATCTACCTTCCTCACAGTATTACCTCCTCCCTAACAGTATAACCCCCTCTCACACACCATCACCCCACTCCTTCACAGTAATACCACCTCCCTGGGTCCTAGGAGGCTGCCTAAGGTCATCTTACGTATGTTAAATCCTCCTCTGATCAAGGGGGAAAACAATCTGCATTGTTCATGTAGCAAATCTATAATGGGAGTAGATTTAGCTGATCATAGCATATAATGGTACAAAAATATATTTTACAGTGGCAGTCTCAAATTAGTATGTGCTGTGCAAAAGAGCAGGCACAGGGATGTCATACAGTTTTCTGAAATTTGCTAAAACTTTTTTATCTGATATTTTGTTTCAACAACCCCTAATCTGGGCTAATAAATACTATAGCCATTGATGCCAGTCAAAAGTAGTGAGCCTAACCTACGAGTACCATATTAAGGTTAATTGTTCATGTGGGAATCACCTAAAAGGTTTTGTTTTGCCCCCAAATGCCCAGGGCAAATGTCTTGTTAGCCTTGCTGCTAACTGACATGCCGGTCGGGCTGATGGGCGGCGCTGGCGGGCGGCTGGCGAGGAAGCACTTCCCCTGAGCTGTCTGCTCAGCTCCCTCGCGCGCCATATGACATCATGTTCCGGCTCCCGGCATCACTCTACGCCGCGCGAGGGAGCTGAGCAGACAGCTCAGGGGAAGTGCTCCCTCGTCAGCCGCCCGCCAGCGCCGCCCGCCAGCGCCGCCCGCCCAGCAGCCACTGGACTTCCAGGGAGAACGAGCACCCCCCCCCCAGCACCATTCCCAAAGGTAAGGAGGCTGGGGGGGTTAAATAAAAAAAAAGTGTTAATATGAGTGAGTGTGTGTGAATGTCTGTTAGTTTGTGTGTCTGTTAGTGTGTGTCTGTTAGTGTGTGTGTGTGTGTGTGTGTGTGTCGGTTAGTGTGTGTGTGTGTGTGTGTCTGTTAGTGTGTGAGTGTTTGTTAGTGAGTTGGTGTGTGTCTGTTAGTGAGTGTGTCTGTTAGTGAGTGTGTCTTTTAGTGTGTGTGTCTGTGTGTGTCTGTTAGTGAGTGTGAGGGTGTTTCTGTTAGCTAGTGTATGCGTATCTGTCAGTGAATGTGTGTGTGTGTGTATTTAGAAGGCGGGCGGGGGGAAGGGTTGGGAGGGAGTGGCGCGGGCGGGAGGGGGGTGCCTGAGTTTTGTCCTGCCTAGGGCAGCACAAAACCAGCATACACCACTGCCTCTCCCTATCACTTTGAGGAACATTCCTTACCGTTTTACCCTGACATCTCCAGGGCCACCATGGACTGGCGCAGGTCACTGTGAATGTTGATCACAGAGCTGCAGAAACAGAAGATACCCTATGAATGGGGTGCACGGCAGTGCCTACTAATACCAAGAGAGTCCGGGACTCTAAAAGTCGTAGAGACTTCAGAAGTGGCCAGCATCCTTCAGCAACTCGGGCTCACATAAGAGAGCAGCCTCCAGTATCCCGCACGCAGAAGACCACATGGAATCCGGCGACGGTGCGCCCATTTGTTCCTGCACCCCAATGAAGCAGTCACTTGAATCACTTGAATTACTTAATGTTAATGTACAGTTTGTCTACTTTAGGCACAGAGCGTTAGTAATGCTATGTATGTTAGTTTAAAACTGTTAAATTAGTTATTGCAGAGCATAAGCGCTCTGCTGCACGCTTTCACCTTCCGCTGCCAAAGGGGTCTCAGTGACCCTCACTACCTCTCTCCCCCTCACACCCACTGATATTGGCTCTAAGCCACTTTCCCACAACCAGGAACATGGGTGATTGCCTCCGCACCTTGACAATCCAAGTAGCATATAGTCTCTCTACCCCCGCTTCACTATAGAGCTAGCTGCAGATCTCCAACCGGGGAATAGAGGGCTTAGTCCAAGTCTGAACCTGTGACACATACTTTTATAATAACCTAAAAACTATCAATCCTAGAATTGCAGTATTGTTTTGAATAACATGCTTTAACTGGCTTGCCTCACAACTCCTCCCCAGTTGTCAGGACAGGACTAATTAATCAAACAATTAAGAATAGTCAATATAGGGGCATGACCTGGGCTCCGACGGACATGGCTGCCAAACGCACAGCTCCACTCCACGACAGCACTATTCATAGCGTATGACACTACTATCCTGCACAAATGGGACGCACTAAACGAGGGGAACCCCCACAGACCCCCAGGAATACCCTTCTGGGGTCACAGTCAGGCCCGATGGACGACTACCTCCATACGCCAGAGGTCCCTAACCTCCAAAATGGTGCCTCCTTCGCTCACTTTCACATGCTCCAGCTCTGAACACACCACACTATCTGACATAGGAGCGGACCTCAAACACATGGCGATGTCGATGGTCACAACAGATGACCTACAACAGCTGTCAGTTACGCTGCATGAAGAGATCAAAACGGAGGTGGCAGGCCTGAAAGCAGATGTAACGGCCCACATACTTAATTTGGAACAACGAGCGCTGACTGCTGAAGACCACGCAACAGCTACAGACACATCACTTAAACGACAGGGAGCGCTTCTCCTAGCTATGAGATGACAACTTGAGGACCAAGACAACCGAGGTCGTCGAAATATCATTAGGATGAGAGGGGTACCCGAATCCCCAGATGGGGAAAATGTGTATTCTCACCTCCCTATTCCGCCTGATATTAAGGGAGGAAGTGCCGGCCCAAATCAAATATGACAGGGTGCAGTGCGGCCTAGGACCTCGGACCTCGGACGGGGAGCCTAGGGATTTGATATGCTACCTTCATTCCTTTCCCCTGAAGGAATTAATTATGGCAAAAGCAAGAACCAGGGCCCACTGGAACTACAGGGGTATCCCTCTTCAATGACCTCTCACTGATGACCTTGGAAGCAAGAAGAGCCCGGAGGCCGGTTACCACCATAATACATGAGAAAAACGTGAGAAAACGTGAGAAAAACATACAATATAAATGGGGCTACCCCTTCAGCATACTAGTCCGGCATAATAACGAGTGGATATCGGCTAGATGGCCTGAAGAGTTACCCCAATTTCTACAACGGCTTGATCTGCCACCGACATCCATACTGATCTGGGTCCTGCTACCGTTGGAACCCAGACCCCAACTGCAGCAAAAAGCATGGAGGAGAAGATGGAATTCCCCGGGGGGTCCACCACATGGCCACCTGACGAATCCAACAAACCCAGAAGAGTAACCATCCCGCCACCAGATGATCAAGGCCGGGGTGCCGACACCCTCATGACCACTGCAGCTTAAAGAAATTCCAGATTGGATCTCATGAAGAACACACCGCTGACACAAAGTGGAAGGTACAATGGTGGAACAGGGTGGTATTAGCATAGGTGGGGGGTGAGCCCAGAGGGTCTTTATGATTACGGACAAACTCCCTCTCTCAAGGTACCCCCCTCTATAGATAGATAACCCACCCCATGAAGCAACTAAAAATTTTTTTATATAGATATCACAAATAGGGACTTCAGCGAGGAGGGGAGGGAGTGCACAAGGTTCCCTTATGCAAGTGCATGGGAAGGGATGCTCTGTTCTGCTACACCTCACCCAGAAATGTATAACATGACACCCAGACAATGTGTAAATTCATCTGCATTTAGGACCCGCGTAAATGCTTACGACACCATGTCACATTTCACCACCATGCTTAGATACCCCACACGAGCACAGGGGTATGCACATAAGGGGTACGATCCAGGCATTCCAGGAAACCCACTCATACATGTTATGGTTGACATAGACGGAGGGAGGAGGTGGGAGGGACTACAGGGACGAAAGGATATAAAATTGGGGTGGAGGGAAGAGGGAACTCCCCCCCAAAAACAGCTTCTGGGGGTTAACTATGAGGGGTGAATGCATATCTCAGACATAAGGGGAAGTGGGGTGATTACGAATCAGAACTCATTTCATAGCATACCAACACCGCATGTCCTAGACAGTGACCACACTACAGCATAAAAGGATCTCGATCTGTCGGGGCCTAGCCATGTTACCCACCACTATCGGTGTAATTATCTGACACTGCAGGGAGTAGGAGGCATGCCACAGTGGCCTTCCACTGAGTCACATGGATCCCCTCTCTTAAGAGAGGTATAACTCAACCCCCTCGGGGGTCACACTTCCCATTTCTCGGGCTATTTAGTCCATGACCTGTCCCTAACCAGACATTCCCACAATCCACTGAGTGTACACCCCCACCCGTACAAATAGTTGACTTAGGCCTGGACTCGCCAGGTTACCGCTCGACCCCGTAAGAGCAGACCGTGGGTGGGTGATCTCTTTGACAGTTGGAACTTAATTAATATACTACATGCCTTATACCCTCCCTCCTGGCCATGCCAGTCGCGTTGGAAACACAGCATAAACGCCACCAAATGGAGAAAACCTACAAAGAACTCCTGGAAGCCCATAGGCAGCTACACACTCTGCTACTCAAACGACATTTTGGACAACTCCGCAGGTCCAATAGTTCTGTTATGTTCACTACACTTTACTGTTTAGTTAATGTCTCTTTGCCTTTTACAATATATATATATTTTTATATTTTCTTACGTAACATCATTATTTGATTCTTTTATCACTTATGTTTTACATTCATGTTCACAATGCTGTCTACCTTAAATAGTAATAGCACACCTGCATTATATAATGTATAGTACAAATACATGACACAACTTTTAGATGAGTATTGATGGATATTAAAATACTATGAATACATGCAGTATGTTAAAATTTACATGTCCTTGTTTATGCCCTAACAAAAAAAAGTTATTTATAACCGTCAACAAATGAAATGACAGTGAAAAACAACATAATGTTGTTGTTGTGTAATTTGTTGTGCCTACTGGGACTAGTAAACTTTTTAGTATTATGCTGGCACCCAAGGGGTTAAAATAAGTACTACGTAGATATGCAAATACAGTTTAATAAAGTACACAGACATATATAAAATTAAGTTACTTATATCATCAGCCACAATATTTACAGTCATACAGTTAACTTACGTTCCTATAACAGCCATGTCCAACATCTCTGAACTAAACTGCAACAGAGGCAGTTTTATTTTTTTAACTTCTTTATCTATACGTAACAGCAGGGGCGTACCTAGAGCATTTGGCACCCGGAGCGAGTCCTATTTTTGTAATCACCCAACTTTAAAAATGTAAAAAACAACCTCGTTTTTTTTAAATGTATGTTTTTGTATGGAGTATGTTTGAGTGATCGTAGGGGTGTGTTTGTATGTAGTGTTGGCGTTTGAATGCAAGCATGCTTTTGTGTTTAGTGTGGTTTTTGAATGCAGTGGTGTGGTTATATATAATGGTGGGGTTTGTATGTAGTTTTGACATTGAAATGCAGGGGTGTATTTGTGTGTAGTGTTGGCGAGATTCTGAGATGTATGCACCTATACACATACACACATACACATAGTTACATAGTTACATAGCTGAAAAGAGACTTGCATCCATCAAGTTCAGCCTTCCTCACATATGGTTTTGCTGTTGATCCAAAAGAAGGCAAAAAAACCTAGTCTGAAGCACTTCCAATTTTGCAACAAACTAGGAAAAAATTCATTCTTGACCCCAAAATAGCAGTCAGATGTCTCCTTGGATCAAGTAGCTATTACCCCACCAATAAGAAACTATATCCCTTCATGTTATGTTTTTGCAAGTATTTATCCAATTGCAGTTTAAACATCTGTATGGATTCTGATAAAAAAACACCTCTTCAGGCAGAGAATTCCATTATTCCTTATTGCTCTTACTGTAAAAAAATATTTTCTTTCCCTTAAATGAAATCTCCTTTCTTCCAGCCTAAATGTGTGACATCGTGTCCTGTATAGCCCTGTTTATGAATAGATTTCCAGATAATGGTTTGTACTGGCCCCGAATATATTTGTATAATGTTATCATATCCCCTCTCAGGTGCCGTTTTTCTAAATGAAAGTGATTTAAATTTTTTAACCTTTCTTCGTAACTAAAATGCTCCATTCCTTTTATCAATTTTGTAGCTCGTCTCTGCACTTTTTCTAGTGCCATGATATCTTTCTTTAGAACATGTGCCCAAAATTGCACAGCATATTCGAGGTGTGATCTTACTAGCGATTTATAAAGAGGCAAAATTATATTTTCATCCTGAGAATTTATGCCCCTATTTATACATGACAAAACCTTACTGGCCTTAGCAACTGCAGATTGGCATTGCATATTGCTGCCTAATTTGTTATCTATAACAATTCCCAAATACTTCTCGTGTGTGGTTATCCCTAATTCACTATCATTTATGGTGTAAGTTGCTTGTGCATTCTTGACCCTGAAGTGCATAACTTTGCATTTCTCTACGTTAAATTTCATCAGCCATTTTAGTGCCCAGTCCCCCAATCTATCCAAATCCTTCTGAAGCATAGCAATATCATGCTCACATTTATTACTTTACATATTTTTGTGTCAACTGCAAACACTGATACGTGGCTTGTAATGTCTATTTCAAGATCATTTATAAATATGTTAAATAGAAGCGGTCCCAAAACAGAACCCTGGGGGACACCACTTACCACTTTTGTCCAGCCTGAAAATTTACCATTAATGACAACTCGTTGTGCTATCCGTAAGCCAATGTTCTACCCAAGAACAAGAATATTCATCTAGACCAATTTCTTTTAGTTTTAAGACTAACCTATTGTGAGGAACCGTATCAAATGCCTTGGCAAAATCCAAGTAGATCACATCCACTGCAACCCTGATCTATACTTCTACTTACTATGTTACAATTAGGTTAGTTTTACATGACCTATGTTTCATAAAACCATGCTGATTATAGCTAATAATAAAGTTCTTCCCAATGAATTCCTGAATATTATCCCTTAATAGCCCTTCAAATATTTTCCCAGTCAC
The DNA here is from genome assembly GCF_036172605.1 of Pelobates fuscus. Classification (NCBI taxonomy): domain Eukaryota; kingdom Metazoa; phylum Chordata; class Amphibia; order Anura; family Pelobatidae; genus Pelobates; species Pelobates fuscus. The sequence continues at coordinate 285,944,508 of NC_086317.1, forward strand.
AGAAGTTAAGCTCACAGGTCTAGAATTTCCAGGCAAGGATTTTGAACCCTTTTTAAATATAGGAACAGCATCTGCCTTCCTCCAATCCTCTGGTACAATACCTGACACAAAATAATCTTGATAAATTAAATAAAGAGGCTCACTTATTTCCCCACTTAGCTCCTTAACCCCTTAAGGACCAAACTTCTGGAATAAAAGGGAATCATGACATGTCACACATGGCATGTGTCCTTAAGGGGTTAAGTACTTGTGGGTCAATACCGTCAGGCCCCAGAGCTTTATTTACATTAATTTTCTTTAACTGCTGTAGCACCTTGTCTCAATTCATCCAATCACAAGTTATCTGCAGGTTTTTTGCAGCAATCATTTGCATATTTCTTGCCATAGGATCCTCATTAATATATACTGAAGAAAAATAGTTATTTAAAAAGTCATCCTTCTCCTGGTCTTCATTAGCTAACAGACCCATCTATGTTTCCAGTGTACCTACACTTTCATTTTTTGTTTTTTTAGAAATGATGTACTTGAAAAAATGTTTGGGGTTGGTTTTGCATTCTTTGGCTATCAATTTCTCATTTTCTAGTTTAGTTACTTTAATTGCCTTTTTGCAAGTATTATTGGCTTTCTTATATCTTATATAGGATGCCTCTGATTTGTCCGATTTAAATGCTTCATATGCCCTTTTCCTATTTTTAATCTCTTGTTTTACTTCTCTACTAAGCCACATTGGTTTCATTTATATTTATTACCAAATGGTACATACTGAGAAATGTACCTTTCTAATATTTCTTTGAATAGTTTCAATTTATCCTCAGTGTTTTTTTCACTAAGGAGTTTTTTGCCAGTCAATATGTTGTAGAGCTGCCCTAATCTTATTAAAATTGGCTTTTTTTAGATTATACGTTTTGGTATATCCCACGTGCTTTAGCTTTTTTGAGATTATTTAAAAAATTACCATAATGTGATCACTATTTCCCAAATGCTCCCCTACTTGAATGTTGGTCAAAAGATCAACATTGTTTGTTATAACGAGATCCAGACAAGCATCCTTTCTAGTTTGCACTTGAATCATGAAGGTGCCATTTAACACATTCAAAAACCTGATTCCCCTTGCTGAAGTACTAGTCACTGTATCCCAATTTATGTCAGGGTAATTCAAATCTCCAATAATTAAGGTGTTACCCAGATTTGCATATACACACTGGCCCACAAGCAGATACATATACACACAGGCAGGGCCACCATCAGGGCATGACAACCATAACAGTTGTCATGGGCCCGGCGGTCCTGGGGGGCCCCAAGCCCCACATATTGCTGCAGTAAGTAATGGCTGAGCTGGGGAGTTAAACAATCTCCCCAGCCAGCACTCAGCAAGGGGCCCGCACAGCCGTCCACGGGCCCCTGCTGCTACTAATCATGTCCTCCGTGCAGAGCACACTGAGGGACAGCTATAGGGCCCTCCCAAAGACCCCACTAGGCTGCCCCTCAGTGTGCCTGTCTCAGAACACAGCCTCACTGAGCTGCCTGTAACACTGCTCAGGGCAGCTCCGTGCGGCTTGTTTTGCAGGAAGTGACATCACCAGTCACAGTGAGCTATGCGGAGCTGCCCTGAGCAGACTTACAGGCAGCATGTCAGCAGTGTGAGGTTCCTTCAGAAGAGGACCACCAGAGAGGTAAGTTTTGGCAGGGTTTTGGGAGCCCCTACCCCCCCTTGCTCCCACTGCATCCCCTACCCCCCCCTGCTCCCACTGCATCCCCTACCCCCTGCTCCCACTGCATCCCCTACCCCCTGCTCCCACTGCATCCCTTACCCACCCCCTTGCTCCCACTGCATCCCTTACCCACCCCCTTGCTCCCACTGCATCCCTTACCCACCCCCTTGCTCCCACTGCATCCCCTACCCCCTTGCTCCCACTGCATCCCCTACCCCCCCTGGCTCCCACTGCATCCCCTACCCCCCCCGGCTCCCACTGCATCCCCTACCCCCCCCGGCTCCCACTGCATCCCCTACCCCCCCGGCTCCCACTGCATCCCCTACCCCCCCTGGCTCCCACTGCATCCCCTACGCCCCCCTGCTCCCACTGCATCCCCTACCCCCCCCCCGGCTCCCACTGCATCCCCTACCCCCCCCGGCTCCCACTGCATCCCCTACCCCCCCCCCGGCTCCCACTGCATCCCCTATCCCCCTTGCTCCCACTGCATCCCCTACCCCCCCTGCTCCCACTGCATCCCCTAACCCCTGCCCCCACTGCATCCCTTACCCACCCCCTTGCTCCCACTGCATCCCCTACCCCCCTTGCTCCCACTGCATCCCCTACCCCCCCTGGCTCCCACTGCATCCCCTACCCCCCCTGGCTCCCACTGCATCCCCTACCCCCCCGACTCCCACTGCATCCCCTACCCCCCCTGGCTCCCACTGCATCCCCTACCCCCCCTGCTCCCACTGCATCCCCTACCCCTCCTTGCTCCCACTGCATCCCCTACTCCCCCTGCTCCCACTGCATCTCCTGCTCTCTCTGCAGCCCCTACCCCCCCTGCTCCCTCTACAGCCCCTACCCCCCTACTCCCTCTGCAGCCCCTACCCCCTGCTCCCACTGCATCCCCTACCCCCTGCTCCCACTGCATCCCCTGCTCCCTCTGCAGCCCCTACCCCCCTGCTCCCTTTGCAGCACCTACCCCCTCTGCAGCCCCTGCACCCACTGCATCCCCTGCTTTCTCTGCAGCCCCTACCCCCACTGCATCCCCTACCCCCTGCTCCCACTGCATCCCCTGCTCCCTCTGCAGCCCCTACCCCTCTGCAGCCCCTACCCCCCTGCATCCCCTGCTCCCTCTGCAGCCCCAACCCCACTGCTCCCTCTGCAGCCCCCACCCCCTTCTCCCATTGCATCCCCTACGCCCCTGATCCCACTGCAGCCCATACCCCTTGCAGCTCCTACCCACTGCAGCCCATACCCCCTACAGCCCCTACCTTCCACCTCCCTCTGCAGCTCCTAACCCCTGTGACCACTGCAGCCCATATCCCCTACAGCCCCTACCTCCCTGCTCCTTCTGCAGCCCCGACCTCCCTGCTCCCTCTGCAGCCCCATCCTCCCTGCTCCCTCTGCAGCCCCTGCTCCCTCTGCAGCCCATACCCCCTGCTCCCTCTGCAGCCCCTAGCCCATACCCCATACAGCTCCTACCTCCCTGCTCCGTCTGCAACCCCTACCTCATTCAGCCCCTACCTCCCTGCTCCATCTGCAGCACCTACCCCTGCTCCCACTGCAGCCCCTACCTCCCTGCTCCCTCTGCAGCCCCTACCTCCCTGCTCCCTCTGCAGCCCCTACCTCCCTGCTCCCACTGCAGCCCCTACCTCCCTGCTCCCACTGAATTCCCTACCCCTCTGCTCCCACTGCAGCCCTTACCTGCTGCTCCCACTGCAGCTCCTGCCCCCTGCACTGTGCGCAATGGTAGGGTTTCGCTTTTGGTAGTGGCTAGTGGGCTACCCAACTGCTCCCACTACAGCTCCTATTACCCTTTGCACCCACTACATCCTGTCCCTCCTCTGCACCCACTACAGCCTCTATTCCCCCCTGTACCCTCTGCAGCCCATTCCACTCACACCCTTTACAGCCCCTTCCTTTCGGCACCCTCTGCAGTCTCTACCCCTTTGCACGCACAAACATAAAGGGACAATATAGTTACCAGAACAACTACAGCTTAATTTATATTATACAGCTTAATGTAGTTGTTCTGGTGAGTATAGTCTACCACTGCAGGGTTTTTTACTGCAAAGACTGCCTTTTCAGAGAAAATGCAGTGTTTACATTGCTGCCTAGGAACACCTAGGCGCTTCCTGTGTCAGTGTTGCAAAATGTGCAGCACTGACATTCAACATCTCCATGCTCTGCATGTTGACGCTGAACGCTTGTCATAGAGAAGCACATATATATATATATATATATATATATATATATATATATATATATATATATATACAAAATACAGAATCCAGCGCACTCGCTTATTAACTAAACAGTGATTTCAAATCTTAGAGATTGTAATAGTTTTATTTAAAAACACCTCACCTAGGCAAAAAATGATGGGGGTTTAGTTACATTATATGATCATACATTGCATAAGCCTGCCAACTACGTCAAAGTACCCCATATTCGGCAGGTCCTATCCTAGTAGCAGCCTAATGCTTGCTCTTATGAGATTAATCCACTTACTTGGGAAATACTTCCTTACTGGGACTCTCTGCAAGTCAAGGCTAAATAGGGTCCTGGAATGAGGCACCTGTTACAGGGAGGGGTGCAAAACCAAGGAGTTGGCCTGGGACTCCCAAATATATAAAAAAGAAACCAAGAGGGCTGCACTCACCTGAACATGCATACATTATAGGGTGCTGCTGGGGCCAAAATATACAAAATACAGAATCCAGCGCACTCGCTTATTAACTAAACAGTGATTTCAAATCTTAGAGATTGTAATAGTTTTATTTAAAAACACCTCACCTAGGCAAAAAATGATGGGGGTTTAGTTACATTATATGATCATACATTGCATAAGCCTGCCAACTACGTCAAAGTACCCCATATTCGGCAGGTCCTATCCTAGTAGCAGCCTAATGTTTTTTTATATATTTGGGAGTCCCAGGCCAACTCCTTGGTTTTGCACCCCTCCCTGTTACAGGTGCCTCATTCCAGGACCCTATTTAGCCTTGACTTGCAGAGAGTCCCAGTAAGGAAGTATTTCCCAAGTAAGTGGATTAATCTCATAAGAGCAAGCATTAGGCTGCTACTAGGATAGGACCTGCCGAATATGGGGTACTTTGACGTAGTTGGCAGGCTTATGCAATGTATGATCATATAATGTAACTAAACCCCCATCATTTTTTGCCTAGGTGAGGTGTTTTTAAATAAAACTATTACAATCTCTAAGATTTGAAATCACTGTTTAGTTAATAAGCGAGTGCGCTGGATTCTGTATTTTGTATATTTTGGCCCCAGCAGCACCCTATAATGTATGCATGTTCAGGTGAGTGCAGCCCTCTTGGTTTCTCTTTTTTATATATATATATATATATATATATATATATATATATATATATATAGCGATTTTCGCTATATATATATGTGCACAGAGGGCCCCTTGCTACCTGTACGATGAAGAGGGGGCCCAGCAGCACACTCTGTCCTCCTTTCCAGCTGCTCTCTGTCTAACTTTCCTGCACCCTGCGGCCGCCAGAGCGTTGCCACGGGTTACTATGGCAACGCTCCGCACAGCACGCAGGCCTGTCTCGTGAGATTTAGTCAGAGAGGAGCTGTTAAGGAAGACAATGTGTACTGCTGGGCCCCCTCTACAATGTACCGCGGCTGGCTCCCTCCACCATGCCACTGGATCAACAGGAAATGCGATCTCCCCCCTCCCTGGCACGGTAAGAACCAGGGAGGGGGGAATAAAATTGAAATATACACAAATAAATATAAAAAAAAATACTCCCCTTCCCCCCTATTTTACACACACACTGAATCCTTACAAGCACACTCTGCACTACACAAACACACACTACATTAACTCAACACACTCTGCACTACACACACACTACATTCACTAAACACACTCTGCACTACACACACACTACATTCACTAACACACTCTGCACTACATTCACTAAACACACTCTGCACTACACATACACTACATTCACTAAACACACTCTGCACTCACTACAAACACTACATTTACTAAACACACTCTGCGCACTACACACACACACACACACTACATTCACTAAACACACACTACATTCACTATACACATTTTGCTCTACACACACACACACTACATTCACTATAAACATTTGCACTACACACACACTACATTCACTAAACACACTCTGCACTACATTCACTATACACTCTCTGCACTCACTACAAGCACACTACATTCACTACAAACACACTGCATTCACTATACACACTACATCCACTACAAAAACCACACACTCTGCATTCACTATACACACCTACATTCACTACACACACACTCTGCATCTAATGCATGCATACAAACATTACATACATTACACAAAACGTACAATCTGCATCCACTATACACACTGCATCCATGACACACATACTGCATCCACTATACACACTGTATCCATGACACACATACCGCATCCACTATACCCATTCTACATCCACTATACACACTGCATCCATGACACACATACACATACACACATAATTAGACATACACACACAAACATCACTTACATACACACATTTAATAATTAAGAGGTCCAGCTTCCCTACTTTGCTCTGGGTGGGCTGGAATGGATCCTCAGTCCCTGGTGGTCAATGGTTGCTGCTGGGATCCCTGTGCTTGTCCTGCACAGGTCCCTCACTCGCCCTGTAATGACACAGATGCTGGGATGACTTTATATCCCGGCTGCCAGTCAGACAGTCAGTTATACAAATATACTGTCAAATACAACCACAGGAATATAGTCACTCGTACACAGTCAAACACACAGTTACAGGCAGACAGACACACACACATGGCTACAGGCAGACAGGCACACACACATGGCTACAGGCAGACAGTCACACAAATACCATTACAGGTAGTCACACACACAATAACAGGCAGACTGTAAGACAGTTACAGGCAGACAATCACACACACACACACACACACACACACACACACACACACACAGTCACAGGTAGGCAGCCACACACACAGTCACAGACAGTAACACACAAAGGAACAGGCAGACAGTCACACACACAGTCACACACAGACAGTCGTACATGCAGTCACAGACAGACAGTCACACACAAAGTCTCAAGCTGACAGTCACAGGCAGTCACACACACAGTTACAGGCAGACAGTCCCACCCACAGTTACAGGCAGACAGTCACACACACAGTTACAGGCAGACAGTTACACACACAGTAACAGCAGGGCCGGACTGGCCCACCAGGATACCGGGAAATTTCCAGGTGGACCGCGGCATCTGGGGGCTGCGCATGTATGTGCCACAGGGTGGCCGGTCCAGTGGCACACTCTGAGGGGGCTGACCGGCTGGTGGCCGCGTTCCATTTTGGGGCCGCCGGGTCGGGTGGCAGCCTCGCCAGTCCGGCGGCATTCCTGTCACTAATGCTGAGGACTGAAGGAGGAGGGAGCTCTGTATGCTCCCTCCCAGTTGTCACATGGATATTATTCTTCCTGACTTGATGCACCCAAGGGTGCGCATCAGGGTCGGTGCAAAGATTTTGGGGTACACAGGCGAAGATGAATTTGGCCCCTCCTCCCAAGGCATCTTCACCTGTGTGCATCTTAACCCCCCTTTTGTGTTTCGTATCCCCTCTTAAATTTCTTACCCCCTTTAGTGTATCATATCCCCTATTTATCCCCATTGCGTGTCTTGGGTATCTCTTACAACCCCCTTGTCTGTCTCTTATGCCCCCTCTTTCTATGAATCTTACACCCTCCCATTATTTGTGTATCTTACTCCCCCCAACCCCTTTGTGTGTCTCCTTCTCTCTCAGCCCCTTGTGTCTTTTACTCTTCCCAGTTCCTCTGTGTGTCTCTTCTACCCCTAGCCCATCTGTCCCCCCAGTCCTTCTGTGTGTTTTTTCCCCTTCTCCAGCCTTTCTGTGTGTCTCTTTCATCCCCAGCCCATCTGTGTTTCCTTCTCCCCCCATCATGTCTTTATCCCCACTCATGCCCTCTATGTGCCTCTTTCTCCCCCACAAGTCCCTTTGTGTGTCTCTGTCATCCCTTCCCCTGTTTCCATGTGATCTCTTCCACACTGCCCTTGTCCCTTAGTGGTTTCCTCTCCTCTCCCTGTCCCTTAGTGGTCCTCTTCCCTCCCTTTCCTGTCCCTTAGTAGTCCCCCCTTCCCTTAGTTTATATCTCCTCTTCACTCCCTGCCCCTTAATGTTCCTCTCCCCTTCCTGTTGTTTGGTGTACCTCTCCCCTCTCTTCTCAGTCCCTTAGTGGTCTTCTCCCCTTCCTGTTCCTTAGTTGTCCTCTCACCTCCCTGTGCCTCTCAATTCCTTGTCCCTTAGTGGTCCTCTCCCCTCCCCTCCCCTCCCTGTCCTTTAGTGTTCCACTACTCCCCCTGTCCTTTAGTGTGCCTCTCCCCTCACTGTTCTTTAGTGGTCCTCTCGCCTCCCCTCCCCTCCCCTCCATGTGGTCCCTTAGTGTTCCACTACCCCCCCTGTCCCTTAGTGTTCTTCCTTCTTAGTGTTCCTTCCCCTCCCTTCCCTGGTGTGCCACATTACGTATTTGGTACCATGGCCAAGTGGACTGTGGAACAGGAGCTTCTGTTTCCTGTACCCAGCTGGATTGACAGAAAATGCTCTCTCAGTGAGCAGTTCCCGTCAGTCTGTGAGCTTCCCTCATGCTGGGTCACTCGTATCTTGTGCCCCTGGGATGGTGCGCCCTAAGGTGGACGTCGGTGCCGCCTTATGGACTCGCCAGCCCTGGTGGGCGTCTGTGTCACCTTATGGTCTGGGCCACACTGGGAACTAAAAGCATCCCTGTAAAAAAATTCTATACCAGCCCAATAATGCATCACGCCAGCATACTATGCAGACATATCACTGCTAAATCCTATGGCCACTACTCTATCCTAATTCTCCTCAACCTTTCTGCTGCTTTTGAAACATCAACAGCTTCTTCTCATCCTCTGTAATCTCGGTCTACGAGATACCACTCTCTCCTGGTGCTCTTCCTACCTCTCCCAGCGCTCATTCAGTGTTTTTCTCCGGCTCTGCCTCTTCTCCCCAATCCCTCTCTCTTGGTGATCCCCAAGGGTCTGTCTTTGACCCCCTATTGTTCTCAATCTACACTGCCTCACTTGGTAAACTCATAAGCTCCTTCGGCTTCCAGTATCATTTCAATGTGGATGATGCAAATTTATCTGTCCTCCCCTGATTTCTCACCACCCCTCTTGACTCGTGTCTCTGACTGCCTCTCTGCTATTTCCAAATGGATGGCTGCTCATTTCCTTAACCCCTTAAGGACACATGACATGTGGGACATGTCATGATTCCCTTTTATTCCAGAAGTTTGGTCCTTAAGGGGTTAAACTGAACCTGTCCAAAACAGAAGTTCTGGTCTTCCTTCCCTCAAGTGTTGTTACTCTCTTGTCTGTGTCCCTCCAAGTCAATGGAGCTACCATGCGCTCTACCTCTCAGGCTCACTGCCTAGGTGTTCTCTTTGACTCTCACCTCTCCTTCACGCTTCATGTACAATCAATTACCAAATCCTGCCGCTTCCATCTCAAAAACATTGCACGCATCCGACCTTACTTAATGCCTGATACAGCAAAAGTGTCCATGCCGCTGTCCTCTCTCGCCTTGACTACTTTAATCCATTTATCAGTGGTCTTACGTTTTCCCAACTTGCACCGTTACAGTCTATAATGAATGCAGCGGCGAGGCACATCTTCCTGTCTGCCTGCACCTATCATGCCTCCCCCCTTTGCCAGCCCCTACATTGGCTTCCATAAGATATAGGACTCAATTTAAGATGATGATACTTGCTTACAAATCTCTACACAATGCTGCTCCAACCTACTTATCCTCACTAATACATAAATATGTCCCATCTAGGCCCCTAGGCTCTGCTGGAGACCTACGTCAAACCACTGTTCGTACTCCTACCTCTATCACTGTAAAGACTCCTCTAGGGCTGCACCATTCCTATGGAACACCCTTCCCCTCTCTTTTGGACTTTGAAAAAAAAATTGAAAACATACTTCCTTAGGAAAGCATATCAATTAAACTGTGAACAGCTTTCCCTCCCCGAACCCTGATTCCTCTCCTGAAACTGTCATTAAAACAAAACACTAAGCCCTCAATGAATACAATCCTAGCAACCTACTTTTCTACCCTACCCATTAACTTTTTGTGTCACTATACCCCACTCCATCTAGCATGTAAGCTAATTGAGCAGGGCCCTCAATCTCTCTGTTCCTGTGTGTCCAACTTGTCTGGTTCCAAATACGTGACTGTTAATCCATCCATTGTACAGTGCTACAGAACTTGTTGGTGCTTTATAAATAAATAATAATAATATAATATATTAATAATAATAATAATATGGGAAAAGATTTAATATTGAAAACTTACTTCAACTTGAGAGAAATAACTCATAGGACTATTTATATGTTAATGCACATTTTGGAATGGGATGCCCAACAAGCTCATGTAGGTGTGATGATCAGGTGTACACATACTTTTGGCCAGTTAATGCATTGCCTGGGAGTTAAGGGGATACTATAGTGTTAGGAATACAAAGCTGCATTCCTAACACTATAGCTCTCTCTTGATCCCTCCCCCCAATCACCCCCCCCCCCCCAGCCAATAAGGTTTTAAAACACTTTATTTACTTACATGATCTTAGCACCAATGTCCCATGACAGTGGATTGGCGCTCCAACTCCTCCAACATTATCGGATTGTGGGAAATAAAGCGCATTTGGTCCTTCCCATAGGAAAGCATTGAATCCTATGGGGATTTAACTGACACTAAATGTCCTCATAAGGAGGATGTCCAGCGTCATTTAGGCAACCAAAAGTCACCTAGCAAGCGGAAAACGCCTCTATTGGCTGTCTGGTAGACAGCCACTAGAGGCTGTCTTAGTGCTGCAATGTAAACATGTCAGTTTCTATTTAAAACTGCAATGTTTTACATTGCAGGACTAAGGGCAATAGTGACACTGTACCCATACCACTTCAATGAGCTGAAGTAGCCTGGGTGCCTGTAGTGTCCCTTTAATCACTGCATGTTACTGGACTTCTTCACTTGTTAGGATTCCAACCAGCGGTCAGCCAAGTGCAAAGACTTTTGGGTACAAGGCTAGTATTTTTGGTGTCTCTGAGGGTGTGGTTTAATGAACCATTTCACTTTATAAACATGTTGTGTGTTGCTACACTCCCATGGGTATCTGAATCATACATGCCCTAGTGTATATCTCTCCAATCCCTTACTCCCAGTGTGTCTCTGCACAACCTTGTATGCATAAAAAAAGAGCCTCTTCACATATTTTGCCTCTCCTAACCTCCTAACCTCCTTACCGCTAGTGTGATAGGTGTGCCTCTTATCCTCTTTTAGTGGCTCTTAATACTCGCCTTACCTTGTGAGTGACTCTAACCCTTTGTGTGCCTCTTACCCACCCTTTTTATCCCTCATTATGTACCAGTCTGTGGGTTTGTACTGTGATACACACACTAAAGGGATGGAAGGGAGCAAAAGGCAGGGAGGATGCCACCATCAATGTTCACTCTAATTTTTCTTAGTTGGTGTGTGCACAAATTTTCTCTTCCTGATTTAAACTTTTGTGCGTATTAAATGTTTGTGTGAATGTAAACCTGAAATTGTTTCTCGATAATTTTGGCACAGTGCATTATAACACTACATTACAGTATTACTACGTGATAATGTAGTTTTAGTAGTTCCACAACAGTATTACTGGAATGTCAGCCATTCAGATTGACAAGCCTCTCTGCTAATACCTATCTGGGTCTTTCAGACAGTCCATAGAAAGCAACAGGGGGCAACTGCGCAGACAAGGGTACAGCTTGTTGCCTACATACTTTGCCATGAAGTTTAAGCCTCGCCTTCACCAAATTAAATAGCAATCCAATCCATAAATCAAATGGACCTTTCAATCAGTAAGAAGTTAATGGTAGCTTGTTGACTGTATTTGGGCAAGCATGTTCATTCCCCAATTTGGGAAAATAGTGAATGCAGTCAAATAAATGGTGATATACACATAATAAATGCTTCTTACACATAGATCAAATTCAGCTGACATTATATGGAGAAATGTCTACCATGCCTTTGGTAGAGCTAGTGTGGGTCTTCTCCCTGGGGTCCAGTGGGGATCTTTTCCCTGGATTCCATTAGGGAATAGATATTCAATTTCATCTCTGCTTTCTTGTGTACCCTCTGTAGTGATGCCGGGGCCTGAGTGACATCATATTCTGGCTACCGGCATCACTTAAGAGGTTGCGTGAGGTACTGGAAACACGTCAGCGCTTCAACAGCTGTCTCCTCTTTTTCGTGGTGCCTTACAGTGGCTAGTCACCTCCTAGGCCCCTTGTTACAGCCATTGACCTGCCCATTTGGTGGGCACCGCAAAGAGCTGTGCGCAGATTGAATGTGTGCTCCCTCAAAAAGTGCGGCTGTAGTGTATATAGATAAGGGATTTCGTGTTTGTGTGCTTGTCTAGCAACTGAAGAGTGTGTGTTGTAGCAAATGTAGCATGTGTGTGTCCAGTATACCAATATCCCCCCCAACCCCTCAAATTGTTTAGGATTGCAGAATCTCTGGTGCAAGAGTAACATTAAATTGGGTAATTGACTGGACGTACTTGTAAACCAGAGAACATCTGAATGTACATTTCCTAGTTAAACACTTTTGTTATTATTATAACCATAGATTGTGACAGCAGATAAGAACTATTCGGCCCATCTAGTCTACCCAATTTTCTAAATACATTCATTCCCTGGCCTTATCTTATAGCTATCCTAGGCATGCTTTAACGCCTTCACTGTGTTAACCTCTACAACTTCAGCTGGAAGGCTATTGCAAGCATCCACTACCCTCTCAGTAAAGTAAAACTTCCGGATATTATTTTTAAACCTTTGCCCCTCTAATTTAAGACTGTGCCCTCTTGTTGTGGTAGTTTTTCTTCTTTTTAAATATAGTCTCCTCCTTTACCGTGTCCTTTTATGTATTTAAATAGTTCTACCATATCCCCTCTGTCATGTCTTTCCTCCAAGCTTTACATCATATAACCTTTCCTGGTAAGTGTTATCCTGTAATCCATGAACCAGTTTAGTAGCCCTTCTCTGAACTCTCTCCAAAGTATAAATATCCTTCTAGAGATACGGTCTCCAGTACTACGTACAATACACCAAGTGAGGTCTCACCAGTGTTCTGTACAATGGCATGAGCACTTCCCTCGTTTTACTGCCAATACCTCTCCATATACAACCAAGCATTCTTCTAGCATTTCCTGCTGCTCTATTACACTGTTTGCCTACCTTTAAGTCATCTGAAAGAATTACCCCTCAATTCCTTTCCTCAGATGTTAGGTTAGGTCTCATAATGGCACCTCCTACAGTTAAACGCAGCAAGCGCCCCCAATTACAACCCTGGCACACCAAGCTGACCCGTTACCTCCAAAAATGTTCCAGAACTGCTGGAGAAAGTCTCACTTTGCATCTGACTTTGTCCACTATAAATTTATGCTGCGCTCCTACAGCATGGCTCTTTCCTCTGCAAAAGTAAACTACTTCAACACCCTCATAAGCACACTGTCCCATCAACCCAAACACCTGTTTCACACTTTTGATGCCCTTCTTCGCCCTGTGACTCCCCCTCCTTCCACCACAAACTTCGCATCTCATTTCACTGAGAAGATCTCTACAATCAGGAACGAGATCTCTAATCTCTCTCCTACCTCTATCAATACAACACCCAACCCCACTCCCCCTGCCATCCTATGTTCATTTGCACCTGCTACAGCACAAGAGGTTTCTGCTCTGCTCCTGTCCTCCCGCCCCACCACCTGCTTCCTCGATCCTATTCCTTCGCATCTCATCCGCACTTTGTCTCCCTCTCTTGCTCTACCTCTCGCTAACATCTTCAATCTCTCCCTTTCCTCTGGCACATTTCCCTCACCCTTCAAACATGCAACTGTAACCCCGATTCTGAAAAAGCCCAACCTTGATCCCAACTCACCATCCAACTACCGCCCTATCTCGCTACTGCCATTTGCCTCCAAGATCCTCGAGAGAGTTGTGTACGCCAGATTGACAGACTTTCTCGAATCCAACTCTCTGCTAGACCCCCTTCAGTCTGGATTCCGCGCTGGTCACTCTGTCGAAACTGCTGTGACCAAAGTATCCAACGACTTAATTGCTGCTAAATCTCGCGGCAAATACTCTATCCTAATCCTCCTTGATCTTTCTGCCGCCTTTGACACTGTTGATCATCAACAACTTCTTCACATTCTGTCAGGGTACCTGAGGTCTCTACCTCCGAGAGAGGTAGAGACTTAGACGTTTATCCGTCCGGACGCCATGTTTCCCCTGTTCCTCGCGGTCGACCCGGTCACATAAACGCCGGCCGCGAGGGAGTTACTTCCTTATGTAGCATGGTGCCCGGAGACCGACGTCATGACGCCAATCCGAAACGACCTGCCACTCAATCCGTTGGAGACCAATCAGGACTCGTCGGAGGCGTGTCTATCCTCTCTAGCCAGGGTATTTAAACATACTTCGCCCTGTTGCTCATTACCCTGTCGTGGTTCTAGCCTGTCTAGTCACACAGTGCTCTGGTGTTTTTCAGTTATCCTTTTGGTTCCGACCCGGCTTGTTTGTCTTACTCTGTTTACCTCTCTTATCCTTGACCCGGCTTGTTACTCGCTTACCTGTCCTCTCGTTCCCTCGACCTCGGCTTGTCTCTGACCATTCTCTATACTCTCTGTACGTTAGTCCGGCCATTCTAAGGTCCGGTATACGTACCCTGTACCTGTTTGTACTTTGCGTGTTGGATCCCTGTCCCGATCCTGACATTACGACAGGGCCAATGGATCCTGCAGGTACAAACAGTCAGGTTTGTCCCTCTGATTCCAGGTTTGACGCCATGGAACACAGAATGGACCAAATGGCCTTAGCACTACAGGCGCTATTATCTCGTGCTAATAACCCACCAGAGGAGACGCGTACTACTCCAATTTCCTCTGTAAATTCAGGCCTAGAGGTAGCCACTGTAGGTGCCTCTTCCCGTATTACCCCACCAGTACGATATGGTGGTTCACCTGAGAAGTGTCGTGGTTTTTTAAACCAGATCAGTATTCATTTTGAATTGCAACCTCGCTCCTATCCTACCGATAGGACAAAGGTTGGATTTATTGTCACCTTACTCATTGAGAAAGCTCTGAGATGGGCCAACCCATTATGGGAGAACGATAACCCGTTGGTATATAATTATAATGCCTTTGTAGCTGCCTTTAGAAGAACTTTTGACCCGCCTGGTAGGAAGGTCAATGCAGCCAGATTACTGTTGCGCCTGAGACAGGAAAACCGAACACTTGTGGATTATGCACTAGAGTTCAGGTCTCTGGCGGCAGAAGTCAAGTGGAATGAGCAGGCTTATATAGATGTATTTTTGAACGGGCTATCAGATGTTATCCTTGACGAAGTGGCTACTAGGGAGCTCCCTGAGAATTTAGAGGACTTAATTTTGTTCATTTCTCGCATTGATGAGCGTTTAAGAGAGAGACAGAACACTCGAGAGAGGAACCTTAGACCTACCTTTAAGTTAGCACCCGCATTTCAAAGTCCTGATTCCAATACCTCACTGTTTCCTGAGCCTATGCAGATAGGCAATACTCGCCTTTCAGAGGAGGAGAGACAATACAGGAGAAGGGAGGGATTATGTATGTATTGTGGAGTCAGAGGTCACTTGCGCCTGAATTGTCCTATTCGCTCGGGAAACGCCCGCACCTAAGTTTCTCTAGAGGACAGGCATTGGGTGTTTCTATTTTGTCCTCTACTCATAATTATAAAAATCACAGGTTGCTGTTACCAGTTTCTTTAACGTGGGAGAAGGGAGTGCTAAAGACCATGGCCTTGATAGATTCCGGTGCTGCTGAGAATTTTATCGACCAAGCCTTTGCTACTAAACACACTATCCCATCCCAGTTAAGAAAGATACCTTTGGCCGTTGAGGCCATAGATGGTAGACCGCTACTCGAGCCTGTTATCTCGCGTGAGACTATACCTATTAACCTAACTGTTGGTATCTTACACGAGGAGAACTTATCACTTATGCTCATTTCGTCTCCTTCTGTCCCCATAGTTCTGGGGTACCCATGGTTAAGGAGACATAATCCTATTATCGACTGGGAGTTAGGGGAAATACTCTCATGGGGTCAGGGTTGTCAGGAGAGGTGTTTACGCAGGGTATCCCCATTGGCTGTAATTAACACACCAGACAGTTCTACCCAGTCTAAGGGGATACAGATACCTTCTCTATACCTGGACTTAAAAGCAGTGTTCGACAAGAAGAACGCTGATACGCTACCCCCACACAGGACATTTGATTGTAAAATTAATCTATTGCCTGGTACCATGCCGCCCAGGGGTCATGTATACCCTCTATCCACTAAAGAGAATGCTGTTTTAGAGGAGTATATTCAGGAGAATTTAGACAAGGGATTCATTAGGAGATCTTCCTCTCCTGCCGGGGCTGGATTTTTTTTTGTTAAAAAGAAGGATGGTTCACTCAGACCTTGCATCGATTACTGAGGTTTGAATAAAATAACCATCAGAAATGCCTATCCTATTCCCCTGATTACCGAGCTCTTTGACCGGCTAAGGGATTCTAAAATTTTCACCAAGTTGGATCTCAGAGGGGCATATAACTTGGTGAGAATTCAGCAAGGTCACGAGTGGAAGACAGCGTTTAATACCCGCTATGGTCATTATGAGTACACGGTCATGCCCTTTGGTCTTTGTAACGCACCTGCAGTTTTTCAAGATTTGATTAACGAAGTTCTTAGGGAATTCCAACATGATTGTGTTATTGTCTACCTGGATGACATACTCATACACTCTAGAGAGATTGAGACTCACCATAGACAAGTCAGAAAGGTGTTACGCAAACTTCTGCAACACGGTTTATACTGTAAGTTGGAGAAATGCAGTTTTGACCAGACCCAGATAGACTTTCTGGGATACGTGATTTCTGGGGAAGGCTTTAAGATGGATCCTGACAAACTCCAGTCTATTCTAGATTGGCCATTGCCTAAGGGACTCAAGGCTATTCAGAGGTTTATTGGGTTCTCCAATTATTATAGGCGTTTCATTAAGGGTTACTCGTCTATTATTGCGCCCATTACCAATATGACCAAACAGGGGGCGGATACTAAGACGTGGTCTACTGAGGCTCTCGTTGCTTTCAAGAATCTCAAAGAACTTTTTGCTTCTGCTCCAATTTTAGTCCATCCTGATACGACTTTGCCGTTTCTACTCGAGGTCGATGCCTCTGAGACAGGAGTAGGTGCGGTTCTGTCACAAAGGTTAGGGGTGGATAAACCACTACACCCGTGTGTTTTTTTTTCCAAGAAACTTTCTGGGCCTGAGAGCAGATATGACATCGGTGACAGGGAACTGTTAGCGGTCATTAAAGCCTTAAAGGAGTGGAGACATTTATTGGAGGGGACCTTACACCCTATTACTATTTTGACGGACCACAAAAACTTGTCCTATATTGGGGAAGCCAAGCGCCTGTCTTCTAGGCAAGCACGTTGGTCCTTATTCCTGACTCACTTCAATTATGTGCTGACTTACAGACCTGGTTCTAAGAACTCTAAAGCCGATGCTTTGTCTCGCCAATATGAACCCTCTACTATACCAGAACCGGTTCTTTCTTCTATAGTTCCGAAATGCAATATTGTTGCTAATACGAATCTCAGGATTCACTCCCCGTTACTGGCCAAGATCATTACGCTGCAACATCTAGCACCTAAACAGACTCCTGCGGGTCGACATTTCGTTCCTCCTGCTCTTCAACTGGAACTGTTGCAGTGTCTCCATAACAGCAAGATGGCGGGACATCCTGGTATTCGCAAAACATTTGCTTTAATCTCCAAAGACTTCTGGTGGCCTGCTTTACGTAAAGATACTAAAGATTTCATCGCTGCTTGTGAGGTTTGTACTAAAACCAAACAACCCCATACACTCCCATGTGGATTCCTGCATCCCTTAGAGGTTCCAGAGAAACCATGGTCCTGCTTGGCCATGGACTTTATTGTCGATCTACCTATCTCTAAAAAAACAGACTGTTATTCTCACCGTGGTTGACAGATTCACTAAGATGGCTCACTTCATTCCTCTGCCTAAACTACCGTCTTCTCCCGAATTGGCAGAGATATTCGCTAGGGAGATTTTTCGCCTACATGGGATACCCTCCCAAATTGTATCTGACAGAGGCTCTCAATTTATTTCCCGATTTTGGAGGGCCTTCTGTTCACAACTAGGTATCAAGTTGAACTTTTCTTCTGCCTATCATCCTCAGTCTAACGGAGCTGCTGAACGTACCAACCAGAAAATTGAACAATATTTACGATGTTTTGTTTCCGAACACCAGGACGATTGGGTCGGTTTGATTCCTTGGGCGGAGTTTGCACACAACAATCTCGTTTGTGATTCTACTCATTCAAGCCCCTTCTTCATGAATTATGGCTTTCATCCGTCTATTCTTCCTTCGGCTTCTCCTTCCCAGGGGGTGCCGTCGGTTGATGTTCATGTGGCCAATTTGAGGAAGTTGTGGGACCAAACTCGACAAATCCTTATGTTAAGAAACACGCTGATAAACGTAGAAGGGCGGCTCCGGTCTTTGTTCCAGGTGATAGGGTATGGCTGAGCACAAGGAACATCCGTTTAAAAGTGCCTTCCATGAAGTTCGCTCCCCGTTATATTGGTCCTTACAGGGTGCTGACTCGAATCAATCCAGTTGCGTACCGTCTAGCTCTTCCTACTACCTTACGCATCTCTAACTCGTTTCATGTTTCATTGCTGAAACCACTTATATGCAACAGATTTTCCTCCACAACAGCCCCTCCTCGCTCTGTTCAGGTGGAGGGTCAGGAGGAGTATGAGGTTAACTCTATTATTGATTCTCGAATCTCACGGGGGAAGGTTCAATATCTGGTCGATTGGAAGGGTTATGGTCCTGAAGAGAGGAGTTGGGTACCTCAAGAGGATGTTCATGCTCCTCGTCTCCGCAGGGCGTATCACTCCCGCTTCCCATCTCGTCCCGGTTCCTTCCGCCCGGTGGGCGTATCTGAGAGGGGGGGTACTGTCAAGGTACCTGAGGTCTCTACCTCCGAGAGAGGTAGAGACTTAGACGTTTATCCGTCCGGACGCCATGTTTCCCCTGTTCCTCGCGGTCGATCCGGTCACATAAACGCCGGCCACGAGGGAGTTACTTCCTTATGTAGCATGGTGCCCGGAGACCGACGTCATGACGCCAATCCGGAACGACCTGCCACTCAATCCGTTGGAGACCAATCAGGACTCGTCGGAGGCGTGTCTATCCTCTCTAGCCAGGTTATTTAAACATACTTCGCCCTGTTGCTCATTGCCCTGTCGTGGTTCTAGCCTGTCTAGTCACACAGTGCTCTGGTGTTTTTCAGTTATCCTTTTGGTTCCGACCCGGCTTGTTTGTCTTACTCTGTTTACCTCTCTTATCCTTGACCCGGCTTGTTACTCGCTTACCTGTCCTCTCGTTCCCTCGACCTCGGCTTGTCTCTGACCATTCTCTATACTCTCTGTACGTTAGTCCGGCCATTCTAAGGTCCGGTATACGTACCCTGTACCTGTTTGTACTTTGCGTGTTGGATCCCTGTCCCGATCCTGACACATTCTCCGTAACTTTGGTCTACAGGATACTGCTTTATCCTGGTGCTCCTCCTACCTCTCCCAGCGCTCTTTCAGTGTTTCTTTCTCTGACACTGCCTCTTCTCCCCAACCCCTCTCTGTAGGCGTCCCCCAAGATTCTGTCCTCGGCCCCCTACTGTTCTCTATCTATACTGCCTCCCTTGGTAAACTCATCAGCTCATTTGGCTTCCAATATCATTTATATGCAGATGACACACAAATCTACCTGTCCTCCCCTGATCTCTCTCCACCCACCTTGACTCGTGTTTCTGACTGCCTCTCTGCTATTTCCAACTGGGTGGCTGCTTACTTCCTTAAACTCAACCTGTCCAAAACAGAACTTCTAGTTTTTCCTCCCTCAAGTGCTGCTACTCCTGTGTCTGTCTCAATCCAAGTCAACGGCGCTACTATCACTTCTATCTCGCAAGCTCACTGCCTAGGGGTTCTTCTTGATTCTGACCTCTCTTTTACAACCCAAGTCCAATCGATAGCCAAATCCTGTCGCTTCCAACTCAAGAACATAGCGCGCATATGCCCATATCTAACGCCGGACGCAGCGAAGGTACTGGTTCATGCTGTTGTTCTCTCGCCTTGACTATTGCAACCCCCTTCTCACCGGTCTTACATGTTCCCAGCTTGCACCGCTGCAACCTATAATGAATGCGGCTGCGAGGCTTATTTTCCTGTCCGGTCGCACCTCCCACGCCCTGTCAGTCCCTGCATTGGCTTCCAGTTAGATATAGGTCCCAATTCAAAATTCTGGCGCTTGCTTACAAATCCCTACATAATGCTGCTCCAACATACCGATCCTCCCTCATACACAAGTATGTCCCGTCGAGACCCCTGCGCTCAGCCCAAGACCTACACCTATCCTCTGCCCGGATCCCCACCTCTGATGCTCGCCTTCAAGACTTCTCCAGGGCTGCACCTCTTCTGTGGAACTCCCTTACCTCCTCAATCAGACTTTCACCCAGCCTCCACTCCTTCAAAAAAATCTCTGAAAACTCACTTCTTCATTAAAGCGTATCAATTACACTGTCAGCAGGTTTCTCATCCCCCACCCCATGACTGCTTTCCTGCAACTGTCAAAAATGACATACCAAGCACTCAATAAATCCTTCTCTAACAAACAATTCAATTCCCCTACTTTAACCCTTTGTGTCACTATACCCCACTATACCCCTCTAGCATGTAAGCTCATCGAGCAGGGCCCTCAACCCCCTCTGTTCCTGTACGTCCAGTGGTCCGATCTCAATTATGTGTCTGTTAGTCCACCCATTGTACAGCGCTACAGAATTTGTTGGCGCTATATAAATAATAAAATAATAATAATAATACAGTTCTAGACTGCCCTTATGGGTGGCATCACTCTTGATATGCAAATGGTATAGGTTCTCTATGTATTGGCACAAGCGAGCAAAAATAGACCTGAGCGGGGACTAACCAAAAAAGCAGTTTCTCTAAGTTTTTGCCCATTCTCAGTTCCCTGTTTTTGTTGGAATGCATTTGATTAGGTTCTCCCTAAGGCAAAAGGGGTAATCCTAATGTGGACAGTGTCCTCACTGTGCTTAGAGAGGTATCAACACCTCACTGATAAAGCCCAACAAGATCATCCGTGGTTGTTATATCTTTTGTGCAGAGGACTTACCTGCATTTCGGTTCTGGACTACCATTATGGTTGGGTCAGTCTAATATGCAAATTATATAGCTTCTCTTTGTAATAGCACCAGTGAGAAAACAAAAAATTGAGGCTTGATGACAAGCTACTGAGTTTTTCTAAACTATTGCCCATTTTAAGAGTTCTCATATTCTGTTTTTGTTGCAATGCCTTTGCTTAGGATCTGCCTAAGCTAAAAGGGTAATGCAGAGGCCACTGTGCCTACAGAGGTATCAGCTGCACATTGGTGATGACGCCCAAACGATCATCTAGGATTACTGTATTTCTTGTGCATATAGGACTTGCCAGCATTTCGGTTCTGGACTGCCCTCTGGGATGAGTCTGATATGCAAATGGTATAGGTTCTCTTTGTAATTTAACTAGTGAAAGCAAAAACATTTTTGAGATCTGAGCAGAGACTAATCGAACGGCAAGTTACTGAGTTTCTGTAAGCTTTTGCCAGAGTTCTTAAATTCTCTGTTTTTGTTGCAAGACATTTAATCCAATGCTGTAAACTGGAGGTTGAGCATCAAAAAGTGACAGGAAAGAACAGTCTGAAATCATGAGTGAAAATATTGGTTAAAAATTGCCATAATCCTATATTGTGAGTATCAGTTTCAATGTGGCCACTGAAAGGGTGCACACGGAGCTTCTGCCAGTCACATTGTCTAGTGATGCCTCTAGGACCACGGTAGATGATCTTTGTGCTCTATCTGGTCTGACAGGAAGCTGCTCCATAGGACAAAGAAGATTATCTACCATGGTGTGCCACTCAGCAGCAGAAGGTAAGACCTACAAAAGAGAGGGTTTCACAGGGGGGGGGGGGGGGGGGAGGGTAAAGACCAAAAAGGCATTAGGGACAACGGGAAGTAAGAAATCAAGTGGGGTTAAGAAACACAATGGGCGTGTAAAAGACACAAGGTGGTGGAAGAAACACTATAAAGGGGTAAGACATTCAACTGATTGTTTTATTTTTTTCTCTTCTAAATCTCTAGTTGAAATATGTATTTTATATTCCAGTACATCTTGTACGCGGGCCGCGGCACATATACTTAGGGGCCAGGATGTAGCTAAGTACCTTTAGAGCACAACATATCGCCAGTCAAGGGTTTAAAAGTTGCATTAAGTAATCACAAAACATATTATATCATAGTGGTCCTGAGGTGGTGCCCAATGATATTAATAGGAATATTAAAGGGACACTATAGTCACCAAAACAATTGCAGCTTAATGAAGCAGTTTTGATATATAGATCATTCCCATGCAGTCTCACTGCTCTTCTGCCATTTAGGAGTTAATTCACTTTGTTTATGCTGCCCTAGTCACGCCATCCTGCATGTGACTTACACAGTCTTCCTAAACACTTCCTGTAAAGAGTTATCTAATATTGACACTTGATTTATTGCAAATTCGGTTTCATTTAGAAACTCCTGTATGTAATTAAAGTTACATTTACAGAGCAGGAGATGAAACGTTTAAAGTAAGTTACATCTGATTGAAAATGAAACCATTTTGTTTTCATGGAGGCAGAGTGTGGTTAGGGCTGCATAAACAGAAGCAAATCTAATTTAACTCCTAAATGCAAGTGAATGGAGAAGTAAAATGTCAGAAACATGATCTATACACAAACTGCGTCATTAACCTTAGGTTTAATTGGTGACTGTAGTGTCCCTTTAAGTAAACCATTATATTAGAGGGATTTTGGAACATTTTAGATCTACTATTATGTACACTATATTATCATCATAGGAAGAAATGTTAGCATGCAGAATGACAAATAAATATTTTTTTCTGATTTATAGTAATGACCATTGTACCACATCATTTCAGCTTTTAAAGGTGCAAGTGTGATTAAGAGAAAAAAAGAGAAAATAAAACCCTCAAATTGAAGCAGAGTCTAGAAACATTTAATAGAGGGTTTTCAAAGCAATTGAAATTAAAATAGAAGTATCAGATAGTAGAGGTAGCCATATTACAGCAGGCTTGGTAATGAGAAATCAGAGTAGTGCAGTCAAGTAGGGAATTAAAATTACACAGTCATGTTGCATTTGTAAACCAAACAGCATCTCAAGGGATGTTCCTATCCATTGCATAAATAATGTGTTGTCAGTAAAATTGGAGTTGATCCATCTATTTCTCGTTTTTGCTGTTGTGAGCCTAAAACGATTGTTGGAAGCATAATTGATAAAAACCTTCATATAGAAAATTTGTGAGGTTAACAAAAAACCACAACAGTTCCATGTTGGCACTTAGTCCAATAGATATAGCCTACGTATGTAAGTAACATGACTTTGGGCCTGCTGGAGAAACTATGTTATGGCCTAGGTTCATTAGAGAATACTTAAAGTGGCTCTGTCACTTCAAACTTACCTTTCTCCTAGTGTTTCCTCTCCTCTTGCTATATCAGAATCTGTTCTATTTCTCTTTAAAACATAAGACAACAAAGGCACTACTTTGTATTAAGTATTTTACCTACACTTGGCAATCTTCCAAAGGGTGAAGATTAAAAGGACACTATAATCACCAGAACAACTACAGCTTGATGTAGTTTTCTGGTGTCTATAGCCTATCCCTGCAGGCATTTTAATGTAAACACTGCCTTTTCAGAGAAAAGGTAGTGTTTACATTATTGCCTAGGTACACCTCTAGTTGTAGTCACTTAGACAGTCATTCGAGGTGCAGAAAAGTAGGTTTGGGCACACCCAGACATTATTGTGGAGTACAAAAATGTAGACATTTCGGAGCCAAAACATTGTCTACATTTTTGTACTCCACAATAAAGTATAAATATAAATTTGTTTTGGGGAACAGCATTAGGTTGAACAAATACACCTGTTGAACTGCAGCAAATAAACTACATAGTTTTGGTCTCATAAACTGGAATAAGAATCTAATTCGTGGATGAGAACCTGATTTTTACATTTGCCATTTGTCAGGAAACCTCCACAAAACTTGTTATCATGTCTATTCCCTGCTACAGTAATGTTCTACCTACTAAATAAACTACTGGGTGTGCCCAAACCTACTTTTTTGTTCCACTGTATTTGTCTGGGCTGGGACCCTGGATGTTTTGGAGCACCCAAGTGGGAGTACTCCCTGAAAAAATGTGTGTGCAAGGTCTTCTGAATATTCTATAAGCCACTGTAAGTGCTTCCTAGGTCAGTGCTGCACATTGTCTCTACGCTCTGCACGGAGACACTGAATACTCTCCATAGAGATGCATTGATTTAGTGTTTTGCGATGCATGCCCAATAGCCGCCCAATGTTTTTCTATGAGAAAGCATTGGATTGGCTTTATCATTAAAGTTGATGAACTCAGCCAAGAGAAAGAGCGGGTTGGGGGCAGTTGCAATGGGACCAGTAAAGGTGCTGGAAAAAAGATAAGTAAACTAAGTTTTTAAACTAAGGAGAGAGGGCTGTACACCTTAACTATACATTCCAAACTATAGGATACATGTTTGTATTCCTAATACTAGTGTTCCTTTAAGGAAAGCCTTTATAAAGATGGTCGAGCTTGTTGTAAGCCCCACCCTTTGTCTAGATTGTGAAGCATAGGACAAATACATAAGTCAAAGTAGCCTCTACTTTGTCTTATGTTTTAATGATAAATAGATCAGAAAATAGAAAAAAAGGGTTCTGAAAGAGAATTGGAAACAATAGGAGAAATGTACATTTGAGGTGACAGAACTACTTTAATGAACTATAATGAGAAATGTTACTTCATTCTAGTAGACATTTCTGTGGCTAGGTAATAGGTTTAAGATTTCTCTTTTAACTCAGTCATACAGAAAGGACCAGCCCTTAACTGCAGTGAAATTCACAAATTGCTGTAGGGAACAATACATATAGATTTTTTTTCTTTTGGAAAAACTTTGCCAGCTGTGCCAGAAACAAGTGGTTGAACACTTAAAATGATTCTATACTGGCATCTCACATAGAATTTATCAATAAACTTTTCAGCAAAAAGCTATAAAATACTATATTTTCTGCTTAACAACTTATTTTTCATCTACGAAAGAGGAAAACAGAACAAAAATAGAAAATCATTTGCAGTTATCTGTTGAAGTTATTTATACATTTTATTTCAAGCTCAAATATCTTATGTATATATGTTTTAGGAAATCTACATAGCTCTGACGGGAAACAAAATAAAATCATCACAGCTGTATAAAATATTAGTTAACTGTCAATAAATATATATTCGTTTTGGGGAACAGCATTAGGTTGAACAAATACACCTGTTGAACTGCAGCAAATAAACTACATAGTTTTGGTCTCATAAACTGGAATAAGAATCTAATTCGTGGATGAGAACCTGATTTTTACATTTGCCATTTGTCAGGAAACCTCCACAAAACTTGTTATGTCTATTCCCTGCTACAGTAATGTTCTATATGGCACAAACCACAGCAAAAGTGACAAAAGTTAAAAGCATAATTGAAAACATATTAAAATGAAAAGAGCATACATTGGATATAACATTGTGTCACCCTCATATATGTCATTATTTAACCAATATATGGGCTACTTTTGTGCACCAAAATGAATATACAGCCTATTATCCAGAAATAATAATAATAATAATAATATATATATATATATATATATATATATATATATATATATATATATACACAGAGCTACTGGGATAAAATGCAGATGGATTTTACATTTTGGTTTTCTCAAGATACATAAGGTGCAAATATGTCCTAAAAGGCATTTTTTTTTTCTCAAATAAATCTGCTGTGATACGACTTCATTTTACAACATGAAAATGGTATGGTTTATGTGCACTAGCTCTGAAAATACATCCAGAGCTTTAATACTCCAAGAAAGATTTCTTGTCTATTTGCATAAAGATAAAGCAGGAAATTATTTTATGAAATGGAGATTAGAATTTGTGCTAATAACTTGTTACCTGATTACACCAACGACTCACCTAGGAGATTCAGTGCATTATCAAAAATAACTATCAAAATCACTCTAAAGGGCAAATATCTCTATTACAAATAATAAAAAACAAGCTTTAGCATTGCAGTATTTATACTACTTTTTTAAGCCTGAAACAGCTGAAAAACTAAGCACTCTCTACAAAAATGGTTCTGAAAACAGTCATATCCAGTAAATTGATCCCTCCACCCTGCTACTCTAAGGGAAAGCCACTGAGGTTCTAGGAAAGCATATCAAGTATATAATTCACATATAAAATAAGGATTCTATTTTTCCTTTTAAAAAGGTACCATAGTCATACTGAAATATCTAGGTAAAGAGAGATTGTTTTTTTAATTTTAAAAGGGTTTTAAACTGGATTTTACTATTTATTACAATATAATTTTCTTAAATACAGTTTGGGCACGTTTTGGCTTCTTTATTCAGCCATTCCTAAGTATTTTATTTCCTAGTGTAAAAAAATAGCAGAAAAAAATAAAGGCATCTAAAGATATAGATAGTGTTTATCCAATAACAATATATTTTACATATTTTATACGAACTATGGCTACTGAACAGGTTTAGTAATGTGTTTTAATTCTGTATATTTTGATGAATAACTGTGCCAACACCAATTTATTCCTTGTAGAACTGTTTGATTTTTTTCAAATGAGGCCTATATTTATTTTTAATGGCTGCGGTTAATATTCATTTTATGGCTATTCTATTCATGATCAGGGTCATCTGCAGATTATATATATTATACAGAATTCAATTCACAATGGCTAAATTGGCAGAAGATATAACATGAAACGGAAATATGCAAAAATGTTCATCATGTGACACTGTCCAATATAACCAAGAAGAACTCAATCTGTGTAAAAATGCTTACAAGTCCACTTTAAGTTCCATATACACTACAATTTATTGTAGACATTATGATCTAATGATTCTTTGTTTTTGAGTTGGTCAAAATTTGTGTCTCTCTTGCCACGAAGTCTGGCCCCTCGGTTGTCATAGAGATATGTGAAACATTTCTGCTGTCAACACAAATCCTTCACTGGATGACACTGACTCAAGAACCTTGCTTAGCTGACCCCATCAATGGACCGATTTACATAGATAATGTTTAAGTGAAACTTGTGCAGTATCTTGGCAGGAGCAGAGGGGCCAGGCTTTAGATGTCAGGAAAGTCAAATTGCTTAAAAATCGTTTGCTAAAAAACAGGACAGCACACAAAAACTTGGTGCTCCCTAACCATTACAAAAAGCTGTGGTGGTTATGGTCCTTAAATATATTTGATAGGTTAGTGGTACCATGGCAAGCTTTTTGCCAGAGATTGGCATACTTCATTGCTAAATGCAGTCTGTACGAATACAGTTGCTAAAACAAGGAAAGCAATCTAGTCACCTGGGAGAAGGAATGCTTGGCAAATAAATTAGGCATGAGCTGATTAACTCAGGAGACTGCAATTTTCCCTGAGCAAATCTACAAGATGGGGCTTTATTATACCATCCCACCCTCCGTAAAACACAAGTTACTGAAGTGAATGCTAAGTTACAATGAACAAACAGTACTTTGGCTGATTCCATACATTAAATTATCTACAGTAACCTGTATGTCATGATACATTGGAAGAAAAATAAATATTAGTTTAAAGAAGTGATTTCCTTTTTAAGTTAACCATATGCTTATTGCTGTGAATTTTAAATACTTGTGGTAGTGTGGGTGGGTCGACAGCACACTGACCCTGTCAACATATTACTTGCTACAGTAATAGTGTAGAGTTTATCTATGCAAGCACCATTGCCTTGTTATTGATGAAAACTTGTAGGCACTCACAGATAATTTTGCCCAAGACTCGACAAGTACATTTTTTAAAATACATTTTTAATCAGCATCTTATATTATTTTTTTGTTTTGTTATTGTGCCTATTAGACCCTATCCAATTTACAGGACACAAACCTTTATGTACATGTTGAAATGTTTGCATTGTCCATATTTTATACCAATGACCTTTGTTACACTGCTTTCCTAAAGACTTATGATATTGTGTAATAACATCTGAGCATGTTTAAATGCTTCAAACACCAAAGTCTTTTAGAGAATTCATGGAGTGAATTATGAAAACTGAAGCAGACAATAGAGAGTATCAGTCAACTACTGTCTTCTAATATTCTTTTAAATCTGCATCGCAATGTGAGTGCATAGTTAGGACTTTTTTGTTTACCTTTTCTGAGATGGCTAATAATTATTCTTGCATTGGTTTTCTCAGGAAGCATCAGGCTATTTATAGTCTTATTAAACCTTATTTTCATTTTCAGTACATGAAACAACACTTATCAAAAACTAAAGCTCTATCAAATGTGATCAGCTCCATTAAAGCATACTTATTTTATACTTTTTGAGTCATGCTGGGGCATTTAATAATATGTCCATGATGTCAAGGGGTAGCCTAAGCACCCAAATCACTAGTAGTAGTTATAGTGGCTGGAGTACGTGGCGCCATCCCACAGTACCTGGGTCCCCCAGTGCCTGTCCTTATTCAGATGTCACTAAAGCGTTCACTCCTTCTTCTGCACTAGTGACATATATTCAGTTCATCTTTGGATGGATTAATTGCTGAGTCTATTATAGGACATTCTCTATCAGTTAATTCTGTTCAATAAGGGCTGAAATTGCCATATATCATGCAAAACAGGGAACTTCTTTTTTACCTAAGTCTGAAAAAGATAACAGATTTTGGGTGCCTAGAGGGCAGCCAGTTAAAACGGGTTTGACTACTCACCGTGGAATAGGGAATTTCTGGTACCATAACTACTACAACACACTGTAGTATTTATGGTGCTTAAACTGCCAATTTAATGATAACCCTTTCTCTGTCATAAGAATTAGTATTTGCAAACTCAATAACACATGGCAGCTCAATATCCAGTCTATTAAGGCATACAATCAGTTGTCTAGAACAGCATCTTTTCTAATGACACAAAAATACTTCTGTAGCAAAGCTAGCATTTTTAAAGAAACAAACCAAAAGAAAAGAAATAAAAACAAACAAAAGCAAAGCAAACACACACAGAAACCCCACAGAAGCAATTTCTAGTATGGTGATTGGTGTTCTATTAAACTAGATTACAGTGTACCGAAACTGTGAATTGAACCTTAAATCAAAGTTCTAAAATTCCTGCATGCACTACAGGTAGATGAAATGTATTTGATTGCTCATTGGACACTGTTTTTTAAAATGCATAATTTCTATGAATAAATACAATGTTATATTTTCGCTTACAGGGGCACTCTAAATAAGAATTAAGGAACTGCAGAGGAAAAGGCAAATAGACCAGGCACATAATCCTAACAATGGTACACCAGACATTACTGCTAAACCATCCTGGAATTTTTTTTAAACTCACTCTCAATAAAAATGTAAGCATAAACTATTATATAAACCATTTGGAACTTAAATCTTCATGTACAAAATGACCGAAAATATTAACTATTAACTAGTGCAGTGCATCAGTGTTTTTTTTTTTCTTTTTCCTTTTTTAATAACTAAGTATTATATGAAACTAATTTCACGCTCTGATTCATACAAGAAATTCTTGGATGAGACAGTACAAATATACTCTTCTACATCACTGATTCCTTCCACATTTTAGCCTCAAAACAAAGCTTGAGGGTTATTCCATTATTGTTTTTTACTAGGCCACTCACAGGTTTATAAGGACATAGCCCAATCTCTAAGTTTCAAGTGATATCAGGGTTTTCCACACAATAAACACTTGTCTGCCCCTTCTTTCTTCCATTTCATGGATATCTGCCTTGCCAAGGCTCAAGGCTTATATTTAAATATTAAGGAAATGTTTTGTAACAACACAAAGCCTCATTGGTCAGCACAGGAAATTAGCACAGCAGTCTGGGGCATTTCTTTCTTCTGTCCATCTCGAGAATGAGTGGTTCTTGGACTCCTACAAGAAAAATAAAACAAAAACAAAATAATAAATTAGTATCTGCTAATAAAAAAGCCATGACTTATTATTTCAATAAAACTACAACACACTTGACAGTTTTACAGAATTGCAATATCTGTACATTTATCAAACATCCATCCAACAATCCCGGCAGAGGTTGCAAAATTAAACTAAGCCAGGAATAAAGTCTCTGAGAAAAATATCTCCACAGAAAACGTTTATAATGTAATCCATTATTGACTCAACATATTATACAGACAGGGACGGAAAACTTACTTTTCACACTCAAAAGCTCCTTACTTATTGGTTACCTATAAGGAAGGGCCTTACTGAGTTTGAAACCTGTTAAGGTTTTTATTGTTCCTATTTTGTTCACAGGTTTAACGCTTTCATTGTAAAGCATGCATTATGTTGAGTTATATATCCTTTAATATGAATTGGGATGACAATATCCATAGAAGAGGTATTTTTTACATCCATGTTTCATGTTTCCTCCATATTTTTCTAGAAGATAGTTACCTTAAAACTGGAGCTAGCCTGACAGCCATCTCTTGTTTCACTGTATAGTTAAGGATCACTGCTAGATAATGGTTACCCTATATTAATATTGAATGTGAGTTATGGTTCTCTCTGCGTCTGAATCTGTTCATATTTTTTCTAGTGTTGCAGTTTTAATAAAACACATTAGGAAAAGTAGGGACTAATACTAGATATTGAGCAAGAAAGAAAATACATTATATATATATATATATATATATATATATATATATATATGGTGAGCGGCAAGGCAAGGAGTATATTCATTAACTGAAAACTGTACTCCTGATGGATATGTCCATAAAGTAATATGAATACTCTTTGAATTTTAAAGTATTAGTAATGCCACACATGTAAGAAATCTATTTTTTAAAATTCAAACATTTACTTACTATATTCCATCATTATCTGATGACTTTTGGTCCAATTAAGGACTGCAGGCACGAGCTGCTCTTGATGTGCTCTGGCAATCAAATTATTCTCACAGGGTATCAGTGAATTCAATGATGCACTATGAGAAGTCGCAAACGATACACAACACGTGCTTGGTGTGCATGTTCGTGAGCTAAATGACAGATCAGCTCACCGCTTTTAGAAATTCAGCTTATATGCACTTATTCACAATGAGCAGACACTCAATTCTGCCAACATCAGCATGCTAAATGTGTTGATGTGTTGATGTCTTGATCTGATTGAGTATGCCAGCCCGAAACTTACATTGAAGGCTCACTAAATTGGAGGGCTTGGGAGCGTGGCTGCAGGCCATGCATTCAAACCCTCTAATAAGATAAAAAACTTCAATAAGAGGAAGTTGTTATAGTGACAACAGTGTTTCTTTTAGATACTGGGGGCATAAAGGAACCAATAGAAAAAAAATTACAGGACAAAAAAAAAAAACAACAACCAAACATTTGACTTAACCCTTTTAGGATGGAGGAAATTGTACATGCTCTAATTGCACTTCTTTCATATCTTTTTTTAATATTTATTCTTTATTGACATATTTCAATTTTTTTTACAGATATATAAAAAAAATACAGACATCCATACAATACACATGGTTGATATGAATACATATTCACAGATTGCTTGATGATGTTTATAAAATTTCATTAAAATTTAAGCATTATTTCTGACCAAATTTCATTTATATTTTTAAGCGGCACTGTTATGCCGAACTTACCTTTCTTTAATCGATTCCTCTTCTCTCCCTCTGTCAGGATCTGTTCTTAATTTATTCCTGTCTGCTCTAGTTTTCTTTAAAACATAGGACAAAGTCCCTACTTTGTCTTATGGAGGTTTCCTACGCCTGACCATCTCTGACCAGCAGAGGAGCAAAGAGTGCTTTGTTTACGGTGATCAAAGCAATTTTCTCACAATTCTCACCTTTGGTCCGTGATCTTGCGATGCTTCCTGTCAGTATTCCCGAACGTCCTGTCACTTAGACAGAACGCCGGCGAAACTACCGAATTTCGTCCTAACAGAACGAGAACAGTTTCTCCATTTGTGTTCAGACACATTTAGGAGCTTTGTTCGTATTGGAATTTCATTCATATGAATGAAACTCCGATCCTATTCGTGCCGCGGCTGCATCCTGCAGCCACTTAGTAGATAGCTCCCTGATACCATGGGATTAAGGGAGTTATCTACCAAAAGGCTGAAAGACCTAAATTGGTCTTTCAGCCAAATGCACTTATACAAAGTAAAAGTTACTTAGTATTAGTTAATGCTGCCCCTACTCGCTATACCGCGAGTAGGGGCATGTCTATTAAACAGTAAGTAGGTACCATTTAAAAAAAAACCATGGAGAACAGATATTTGGACCCATTGTATGTGATGAAGGGTTAACATAAAGTGCAAATATTACTCTATTAATCCAGCCACATAATCCGTAACGTTCTAATGTAGCACCTATAAAGCTCCAGTTGACCCTGTTGAAGGCTTTCTCAGCATCGACCAACAGGGTCAACAGTGGAACCTTTTACCTAAAAGCATTATCTAAGATGTTTATAGTTCTATTAGAAGTTCTTCCAGGGATATAGCCTATTTGATCAGAATGGATAATAACTGGTAACACTTTCTTGATTCTTGCAGCTAAAATAGCAGCATAGAGTTTAATGTCAAAATTGATAAGGGATATAGCTCTATAATTCAGTACAACAGTGGTCATTTTTTCTTTTTTAAGATGGGTAAAATGTTTTCTCTGGTTACTTCCTCCGTGAAGGATCTGTCACGGCACAAGGGGCTATGATCGACGCCGATCAGAGACTTGCTTTTATTAGAAGTATCGGCGCAGCCACACTGATCAGGCTGCATATGAGCAGGGCGGTCGCGCCAAAAAGGGAAAAAAATAACTTACCTGGGTTGCGGTGGAGTGCCAGGAAGACGGGTCCCAGCCGGTGCGGCGTTCAAAGGGATGCCAGCCACCCAATCTTAATGTTAAAAGGCACACTGCCCACATTAAAGATGGCGCCGGTGTGCGCCTGACGTCACGATATCGACGCACACGCACGTTTTGGGGTCAAGGGCCATATAATAACCAATCACAGCACTGAGAGGTATATTTAAACTCATGTAATGCCTTTTCTCAGTGCCCTGTCGTGGTTTCCACTTGTTGGTAGTCAGAGAGCGCATTCTTGGTATTGTATTTCTGGTAATTGACTTTGGCTATTGTTTTTGACTTTCCCTACTTCTGGTATCCTTACCTATGCCTAGTTTTTTTGAATGTTGGGTCACATAGTAATCGTGACAGGATCCTACTTGGGTGGCATAATTAAAAGAGTTTGTTAGATATGGGGTTATTTGATTCTTGAAAAGCTTATAAAAAAAAACATTATTATAACTGTCTGGACCTGGGGTTTTCTACTTTTCTAAATTAGATATAGCCCAATTCACTTCTTCAATAGTTAGCTTTTTGTTTAAAGAAGATCGATATGGGCTATTTAGTCACCAAAACAACTAGCGGTGATTTGAGTTCATTTAGTATTCCAGTGATATGAGGTAATTAGTCACCAAAACAACTTTAGCTCAATGAAGCAGATTTTGTGTATATATCAAGCCTCTGAAGTCTCACAGTTGTGAAATCACTTTTGTTTTTGTCCATGCAGCCCTTGCCACAACTCCCCTAGAGCTGCATAAACAAAGTGATTTAACTAATAAATAGCAGAGAATTGAGCAGTGAGACTGCAAGAGCATAATCTATATGTTACAGTTAAAGTGAGAAATCAGTTAATGTGCACAGTACCTAGTTAATCTGCAGTTTAACTGATTTGCTCAGTTAAAGTGCAGAATGAAGAGTTTTCCGCACTTTATCTAGGTAATGTGCACATTAACTGCTTCCGTCTAGTTAAAGTGCAAAATGTTTGTTTCTTTCCCTCGGTAAAAGAAGAAATTATTTATTACAAAAATGTCCTTGCAGAACCTGTTTCACCCATTCAGTGCAGTCTCTGCAGAGTCGTTCACTTCTCATCTGAAGGCAGAAAGATTCTGTGTGAACCTGTCTCGATTCTTTTTGTGAGCAAGTTCCTTTCAATGCTTGTTGCTTCTCAGAGGGGGGCTAGCTACTAACAATGCTGCTCCGGAAGTCCGATAAATACTTCTCTCATTGAGGAGAATGAGACCAAGGAGAGGTCTGCTCATGGACCACTGATTCCGACAGTCTTCAAATATATGATGATATTGAGAACAGTGGAGAGCATCTGCTGGGATCATTTAAGGGTGTTGCTGCATAATGTGCAGGAAGCGCTCGCTCTCTTGTGGTGGTGGGGGCTCCTCGTTTCTTACCAGTTCGGGATAACTGTTTGAAGAGGTATGTGACTATGTGGTCCAGACAAGAACAGAACAGCAGCCTGTGCACACCATGGTGTCCTCCAGAGCTGTGAGCCCCTCAGAGAGATGGAGGACAGAATGATTTTTTTTTTGCACTTTAACGAGTGCCTAGTAGGTAATGCGCAGATTACCCAGGTAATGTGAGAAATAAAATCATTTTCTGCCCTTTAACTGATCGCCCTAGTTAATCTGCAGATTAACTAGGTAATGTGCAAATTAACTGATTTCTACACTTTAACTGTAACATATACAACAAAACTGCTTCATTAAATTAAAGTTGTTTTGGTGATTATAGTGTCCTTTTAAGTTTTAAACATGCCTGAAATGGTCAGAAATCTAGCTCTTCTGAATTGTTGACTAACTGTTCTGAGTCTGATAATTTAATCTTTATATGTCCTTTTAGTCCTTTCACACAAAAAAAGAATATTAACAAGAATTCTCTTAATCCTTTCCATTTAGTTAAATTAATTTTTTTTACTCATTTTGAGTCTGTAAATCTAATATAAAATGTTCTTATGATTGTGCTTTCATGCTTTTTGTGTATTACAAGTTTATGTATTGTATTGTAATTAATCCGCCTCTTACCGTATATACTCGAGTATAAGCCGAGTTTTTCAGCCCATTTTTTGGGCTGAAAAACCCCAACTCGGCTTATACTCGAGTCAAGATCTGTATTATGGCAATTTGCATTGCCATAATACAGACTGGGGGGAGAGGGGGCTGGCAGAGCTGTAACTTACCTGTTCTGCAGCTCCTGTCAGCTCTCTCCTCCTCCGCGCCGTCCGTTCAGCACCTCGGTCAGCTCCCAGTGTAAATCTCGCGAGAGCCGCGGCTCTCGCGAGACTTACACTGGGAGCTGACAGAGGGAGCTGCACGGACGGCGCAGAGGAGGAGAGAGCTGACAGGAGCTGCAGAACAGGTAAGTTACAGCTCTGCCAGCCCCCCTCTCCCCCCCACTGAACTGCCACTGGACCACCAGGGAAGGAGAGCCCCCCTCCCTGCCATATATCAAGCAGGGAGGGGGGACGAAAAAAAAATATATAAATAAAATAAGAAATATAATAAAAAAAAATAATAATAATAATAAAAAAAATAATAATAAAAAAAAAGGGGGTATAAGGACCACTGTGGGAGGGGGGGGGGGGGGGTATAAGGACCACTATGGGAGGGAGGGGGTGGGATAAGGACCACTATGGGAGGGAGGGGGGTATAAGGACCGCTATGGGAGGGAGGGGGGGGATAAGGACCACTATGGGAGGGAGGGGGGGTATAAGGACCGCTATGGGAGGGAGGGGGGGTATAAGGATCGCTATGGGAGGGAGGGGGGGTATAAGGACCGCTATGGGAGGGAGGGGGGTGGATAAGGACCACTATGGGAGGGAGGGGGTGGATAAGGACCACTATGGGAGGGAGGGGGGGGATAAGGACCACTATGGGAGGGAGGGGGGGGATAAGGACCACTATGGAAGGGAGGGGGGGATAAGGACCACTATCGGAGGGAGGGGGGTGGGATAAGGACCACTATGGGAGGGAGGGGGGGAGAAAAGGAACACTATGGGAGGGAGGGGGGATAAGGACCACTATGGGAGGGAGGGAGGGGGGGGATAAGGACCACTATGGGAGGGAGGGGGATAAGGACCATTATGGGAGGGAGGGGGGGATAAGGACCACTATGGGAGGGAGGGGGGGATAAGGACCACTATGGGAGGGAGGGGGGGATAAGGACCACTAGGGGAGGGGAGGGGGAAGTAAGGACCACTAGGGGAGGGGACGGGGAAGTAAGGACCACTAGGGGAGGGGAGGGTAAGGACCACTAGGGGAGGGGTGAGTCAGGACCACTGGGGGAGGGGGGTGAAGGAACACGGGGGTGGGGAGGTAAGGACCACTGAGGGAGGAGGAGGGGAGGTCAGGACATATGGGGGGGAGGCAAATATCCTTGCACCGGCCCTGCACACACTGCATTCATACACTGCATTCATACACACGCTGCACTCATACACACGCTGCACTCATACACACGCTGCACTCATACACACGCTGCACTCATACACACGCTGCACTCATACACACACACGCTGCACTCATACACACACTGCACTCATACACACACACGCTGCACTCATACACACACACGCTGCACTCATACGCACACACTGCATTCATTATACACACACTGTAAATAAATATTCAATTAATATATTTTTTTTAGGATCTAATTTTATTTAGAAATTTACCAGTAGCTGCTGCATTTCCCACCCTAGTCTTATACTCGAGTCAATAAGTTTTCCCAGTTTTTTGGGGAAAAATTAGGGGCCTCGGCTTATATTCGGGTCGGCTTATACTCGAGTATATACGGTACTTTCTTTTCCTATTACACTTCAAAATTCTGTTATAATCTAACAAATCATATCAAATTATGTGCATTAGTGAATTAATATGTGTTAGGGATCAACCGATATTTATTTTTTAGAGCAGATACCGATAATCTGTGAACTTTCAGGCCGATAGTCGATAACTTACCGATATTTTGTACATCTACCATTTTGAAAAAAGAAACTATTTCTAAAAGGTAAATGCGCAAAATATACATGCAATGTGTAGTGGATGCAGTGTGTTTAGACAGGGGAGCTGTGTGTGTTTGTGTAGTGTATGTGTAGTGGATGCAGTGTGTTTTGGGGGAGTGTGTATATAATGAATGCAGAGTGTGTTTGTGTAGTGTGTGTATAGTGAATGTAGTGTCCTGATGTAGGTGACTTGATACATAATACTTGTTATTACTGTGCAATAATAACACAATGCTTAGAATAAGGGATTAATTTACTAGTGAGTGTCACCGGCCGAGATAGGGCCGTATAGGCTGGTTGGTTTAGGTCTAGCGAAACTAAGTGATGTAATGAAATGTTGTTAGAAGGATACCCCTGCATGGGGTATATCTATCTATATCTATATATATATATAGATATACTTATGCAAAGCCCAAATGAGGGGTGGGTATGATGACATAATGCCGCCCACAGAGGGCCTAGTAATGCCACGTGTAAAGGCTTAGGACCTGAAACAAGACCAGTATAATCATATTTACTTACAACTTTAGCTATGTGCACAGTTTCAATCTGAGACTTATGAAGGAGATAATGAAACCACCCAAATAGATGCAGGTGGACCAAAGTGCTTAATGTGAGGTAAAGATAATGTAGTTGATGATGGAATTACAGTTACTCAAGGAGACTGCCTAATGAGGGCTTGAAGCATAGGTGCATTCTTGATAACAAGTAGCATAAAGAGGTAGTATGCAACCCCTGTAAGACAGATGAAATGGAAAATACTCAAAAGAGTTGCCGGAATAGGACGAGGTTGGTTGCCCACTGCCAGGCATATGAACAAACATGATAAATCTTAGTGAGGACTATGTGTAGGAAATATGCATATAAACCAGTGGGGGTGGGAAGGACCAATTGGGTCTAGCGTTACAGGATTGCTGCGGGATCTGTGTTGGGATTAATGCGGGTGATAGGTAGGATGTGAAACAGAAAAAGGTTGTGTAGTTGTGGAACATTTGTATAGGACTGAGTTATGTTTATGATGAGACCGTAGAGTTACTAATAAACATCAAGTGCATGAAATGTTGAACAGAATAGAGACCGTATGTAAACTCTTATACACTTAATATAATACCTACCCACTGATCCAAATAATCGTGTTGTCTGCAGACAGAGTCATAACGGGAACTGAGGCCCGTGCCTCTAGAATGCAACAGTGAGCGAAAAGGTTTAGTGATTTTGATGGCCATATACCAGAAATAAGAGTAGATACTGCATAAGGAACCTGAGTGGTTGAATGTAAAGTGCATGTATGCAAGTTTGTAAAATTCGATGTGCATGAGCCGCTGAATGTGGGCTGGATGGGGCCAGCAAACAAAGAAAACATTCAGTTATCGAATCGAATGCCTGCACCATGTGTTGGAGGCCTTAGAGGGCTACAGACTTTGCTGGCGCTATAGAAATAAAATAATAATAATATTAAACAAACTGTAAATTAGCATATCACCAGAAGAACTAGTGCAAGTGCATACAGTAGTTAACAGACATAATTAAGTCTGACAATTTTAAAGTACGATGTACTAGGCCTGTGCAGAGCCCAAAAATGGCTTAGAGAATGTAAGTGGTGATGGGCAGTGAAATAAGACAGATTATTATCAAGGCAGTACCATAAAGGCTAACAACATGTATAGGCTTAAATTTGGACCTGACATAAATTTGTCAGGGCCACATGTATAGGCCCACGTTTAGGCCTGACATCATTATGACCGACATAATATTAAGGTATGTTTGACTAGGCTCGTATGGAGCACAGAAAGGGCTAAATCAACATAGTACGGACAGTGTAGTGACGGACAGTGAAATAAAACAGATTATTAACAGGCAGTACCATAAATGCTAACCAGATATAGAGGCCCAAGTTTGGGTCTGACATAAATTTAGACAGTAAGTAGCAACACCTAGCCACATATTTACTAAACAATGTATGTCCAATAAGTGCTGGAATACCAAGAGGGCAACCGTAAAGAAACATTAAAATGTAGGGTGACGAAATGCATATGATACATTTTTATGAGTTTGAGGTTGTTTTAGTAAGAGGTTTTTTAGATATTTAGAAGATATTCCTCTTTAAAGAGGATAAGGATTTTTTTAAATTGTGTACAGAGAATGTGTATACAAGTTTATATTTCTATTTTCCTCAACCAAATGTATAGGCCAATACTCTGGCTGTAGTGCATATCTCCCAAGTGTCCCTATCCCTCTATCATAATTTCCTCTTTTCTAGAAGCTCCATATTGTTGGTGTGTCTGAATGTATAATGGAGCTCCACAACAATAATTTTCACAGTACTAAGTCAATAAATGTGCTTAGAACAAAAAAATGTATATCTTTTCATAGAGAATTGTTTCTAACCTAATTTTAGTTGCATAAATTGATATTACGAGGCAGCTGGCGGCAACGCTCAGATCTCGCGAGAGGAACCCGGCGGAGCTGCTGGCAAGAGCTCCGCCGGTCCTCTCCTGCCTCCCTCACTGCTAATCCCCGCGGCACGCCTATGTATTGAGACCGGCAGGGGAGATCTCAGGATCCCCCTGTCGGCTGATGCAGAGCCGGCGCTATCCAAACGCCGGCTCTGCTCTCAGCCTCCCTCCCCACCAACCCACAGGCAGTGAGGGAGGCAGGAGAGGACCGGCGGAGCTCTTGCCAGCAGCTCCGCCGGGTTCCTCTCGCGAGATCTGAGCGTTGCCGCGGTAACGCTCAGATCTCGCGAGAGTGAACTCTAGCCCTGCAGGCTAGAGTTCACTCACCACTGGACCACCAGGGAAGGATGGCAGAACAAGGATCCCCCCTCCCAGGCATACGGTAACAAGGGAGGGGGGATATTAACTGATCTGCCTCCACCTCCACTGGACCACCAGGGAATGTAGCAAGGAACAAGAATCCCCCCTCCCCACATAAAGTAAGAAGGGAGGGGGGATATTGAGTAATGTACCCCCACAATCACCCACACACATACAGCACCTACACACATAAAGCACCTACACACATACAGCACCTACAGACATACAGCACCCACAGACATACAAAGCACCCACACACAGCACGCACACACATACAGCACCCACAGACATACACAGCACCCACAGACATACACAGCACCTACACACATGCAGCACCCACAGACATACACAGAACCCACAGACATACAACACCTACAAACATACAGCACCCACAGACATACACAGCACCCACAGACATACACAGCACCCACAAACATACAGCACCCACAGACATACACAGCACCTACACACATACAGCACCCACAGACATACACAGCACCCACACACATACAGCACCCACAGACATACACAGCACCTACACACATACAGCACCCACAGACATACACAGCACCTACACACATACAGCACCCACAGACATACAC
This sequence comes from Pelobates fuscus, assembly GCF_036172605.1. Lineage (NCBI taxonomy): Eukaryota > Metazoa > Chordata > Amphibia > Anura > Pelobatidae > Pelobates > Pelobates fuscus. The sequence goes on from NC_086317.1 coordinate 285,984,876, forward strand.
AGCACATACACACAACACACATACAGCACCCACACACATACAGCACCCACACACATACACAGCACCAACACACATACAGCACCCACAGACATACACAGCACCTACACACATACAGCACCTACACACACACAGCACCCACACACATACACAGCACCCACACATACACAGCACCAACACACATACAGCAACCACAGACATACACAGCACATACACACATACAGTACCCACAGACATACAGCACCTACAGACATACAGCACCCACAGACATACACAGCACCTACACACATACAGCACCCACACATACAGCACCCTCACAAAAACACACAGAACCCTTACACACATTACACAAACAGCACCCTAACACACAGCACACAAACAGTACCCTCACAAACACAAACAGGACCCTAACAAACACACACAGCACACTACCAGTACCCTCACACACAGTACATTAACAGCACCCTCACAAGTGCACACACACACACACACAAACAGCACCCTCACACACAGTACATTAACAGCACCCTCACAAGCGCGCACACACAAACACCCTCACCCACATAGTACACTACCAGCACCCTCACACACACATCACACTAACAGCACACACACACACACACAGCAGTGTGTGTGTGTGTATATATATATACATATATATATATATATATATATATATATACATACATATATATACGCGGCGTGTGCTTGTGCTTTAGGGTGCCTATGCTGTTAATGTCACAATACTGTTTGGTTTTACTGCAATAAAACATACATATTTGTATTCAGAAATGTCTCAAGAGTAAAGCAGTAACCCCCATGTATAGGGTTTATGGTGGTTTGGAAAGTTACAGGGTCAAATATACGTCTTGTCTATTTATTTATTTTTTGCATAGAAATTTCACAGATCGATTTGCTGGGCCTAGGTTGCCTTTGAGACTGTATGGCAGCCAAGAAATGTAAGTTACCCCATCATGGCATACCATTTGAAAACGTAGACATCCCAGGGTATTCAAAATGGGGTATGCCCAGTCTTTTGTAGTAGCCAGTTGGGCATAAACGCTAGCCAAAGTTAGTGTTCATTTTTGTTGTTGCATTTTTCACATAAAAACTGTACTTCTACTGATAATATTATTGTCAGTATATAGTTTACTGCCCTGAAACACTCCTAGTTATGTTCGGTGATGTCTCCCGAGCGCCACGGTACCCCCCATGTATAGGTTTTATGGTTTTTTTTTTTTAAGTTACAGGGTCAAATATACGCCTGTCGATTTTTCGTTTTACACATTGAAAATTGGCAAAGCGATTTTCTGGGCCTATCTTGCCTTTGAGAGAGCATGGCAGCCTGGGTAATAACATTTCCACTATTATGACATACCATTTTCAAAAGTAGGCAACCCAGAGTATTTCAAATGGTGCTTTTTAAGATGTATGATCAAACCACTTGATCAGAAATGAAGGCCCCACATAGTGGTAATAGTTTTATTTGTGCTTTTCTCCACACATGAACTCACTTTTCACAGGACATTTCCTATTCCTGATTTGAGTTATTGCAACAAAGCCTCAGTATTTTTTTTGAACATTGTCTCCTGAATATAACACTACCCCCATGTACTGGATTTTCTGTTTTTTTGGGAAGTCACAGGGACAAATATATTAGATGTCCATTTCAAAGTTGGAAATTTGACAAAGTGATTTGCTGGGCCTATGTGGCTATTTAGAGAGCATGGCAGCCTGGGTAATAACATTTCCACCGTTATGGCATACCATTTTCAAAAGTAGGCAACCCAGAGTACAACAAATGGCAGACCTTGAGATGGTCAAGCCATTTTAACAGAAATAATAGGCCCATGTAGCAATTTCTACTTTTATTTTTGTCTTTTTAATCACATAAATTGCATTTTCACTAGAAATGTCATAATCCTGGTATTAGTTAGTGCACTAAAACCTCAGTATTTTGATTTTAACCCTGTCTTCTGAATATAACGGTACCCCCACGTATCATTATTTCAGATTCTTTCCGATAAGTACAGGGCGAAATATATTAGATGCCCTTTTAGCTTGTAATTTTGACAAAGTGATTTGCTGGGCCTAGGTGGCTATTTGGAGAGCATGGCAGCCTGGGTAATAACATTTCCACCATTATGGCATACCATTTTCAAAAGTAGGCAACCCAGAGTACAACAAATGGCAGACCTTGAGATGTTTTGTCTAGCCATTTTAACAGAAATGATAGGCCCATGTAGCAATTTCTACTTTTATTTTTGTCTTTTTTTTATATTCTTTATTTTTTGCATGCAGAATATAACAAGATGGCCTGTACCGCCACAACAACAGAAACAGGCGCAATGTGTGCATAATAAACAATTACATGGCAGATAGAGTCCAGCACTTTTATAAATTTAAGGCTATTGTGACCTTGGTGATGGGCTACGGGGGTTTCTGGTAGCGAGGTCTCCAGGGGCACAGGGTTGTACTAGTGAGTTGGGTATAACATGAGTGTTTCGTGTGAGACACATGTATGGGGTGCTCAGTGAGATTCCTTGTGTGGTTAGGCTGGTCTGCGTGTCAGAGCCCCTACGTGTATGAGTAGGTAAGTCCTCGTTCTAGGTAGAGGTAAATGTGTGGTCTATTCTCTGTTTGACTAGGGAGGAGGGGGTGCCTCTATTGCGGTCCTCGGTCCGGTCCCCTGTTAGTATGGGTTCATCGTGAGTCTTAATGGTGGGCCTTAAAGGAACATGACAGTAGGTAGTCATTTATGTGTGGTGGAGGAGCGTGGTCAAATTATAAAGGATAGCGGCAATAATAAAAAAACAAAAACAATAATAACAAGAACAATGACAGTTTGCGGTAATATAGATCGGAGTTCAGTACTTAGTGTAGTCAGTCTGTGGACCCGTTATGAAATGGCAAGTCCAGCCACTTGGGCGTTGTTTTTCAGGTTTCTCCTCTGGCATGCGGTTTGCGTTGTGCTGAGCGAGGAGTGAACTCCGGTACGGTGGAGGGGTTTATATCTGCCAGACCCGTCGTGGCTGACCTTACTGATCCATGCAGGCTCAGGTGTTGCATATGTTGTTCCAGTTCCTGGAAATTCGTCGCTTTGTATGTCGCACCCTGATGGGTGAAGGATAGGGCTCTCGGGAACCCCCATCGGTAAGGAATGTCCTTAGCCCGTAGTGACTGCAGTAGTGGCGGTAGGGTCTTGCGCCATGCGATGGTGCCTCTGGTGAGGTCTGGGTACAATGATAGGGTATACCCCTCGAACACCAGAGGAGAGTGTCCACGGGCTGCTGTACGGATCAAGATCTTGTCTTGCAACGTTTGAAACCGGATGATCAGGTCTGCCGTCGCCTTCGGAACATGCCCTCAGGCTTGATCGCCTTCGCTTGTTTCGGCGGCAGCAGGGTATTGAGCAGGCGTCTGATATAGTGCGGTAAGTCAATTGGATTCACTGAGTCTGGGATACCCCTTATTTTCAAGTTGGTCCGTCGCCTGCGTTCCTACAGGGCTTCTGTTCTGTCCGCCGTAGCTTTTTGTCTCTGTTGAAGCTCAGCCTGTGTGTGTTCCACAGCCGTGAGTCTGGAGTCTTGTGTGTCCGTCTTTACCTCTAGGAGGGTTATTTTTTGCATGGCTCCGTCTATGGCGTCTTTGTAGTGGGCCATGTCCGCCGCTATATTCGCTCTCAGTTCCGCGAGCATGTCCTTAACCCCTTAAGGACCAAACTTCTGGAATAAAAGGGAATCATGACGTGTCACACATGTCATGTGTCCTTAAGGGGTTAAGTTGGGCGGCTGTGACAGGGTCTCATGTAGCCGGTGGCGTGGCTTTAGGCACTGCTGGCTGATTGTTCGAGGCCCTCACCCCAGGGTTGTAAGAGAGATCTTCAGAGGAGTACGAGGATCCCTAGTCTCCCGACGCCATTTTGTCCCATGCTGGTCTTTGAGGGCCTCGCAGCATCTCGCCAATATCATGGCAGAAGGGGCCTCTATCCGCCCTTTGTTTTTTGTTTTTCCGACCCATTACACTCTCATGTAGTGGTGTGACAGCTTGGTGTCGGGTCCTGGCGCTTTTCTGTCGTTTTACCGCAGTTTTTTAGCTTGGTAGCTCGGAGCTCAGGGAAAGTGTGGCCGCTCCGTTCGGCTGCTAGCTCCGCCCCCCCCCCTTTTGTCTTTTTAATCACATAAATTGCATTTTCACTAGAAATGTCATAATCCTGGTATTAGTTAGTGCACTAAAACCTCAGTATTTTGATTTAACACTGTCTTCTGAATATAACAATACCTACATGTACAATGTTTCCAGGTGTTTAGTATATCACAGGAATAGTACAGTACCCCCACATACACTTTGATCTGAACGCAGAGAGAGGCAGATAGATCTTTGACTCAGATACTGTAGCATTAACCCTGTGATTAGTTTTTTGCTTTTTTTTGTGAAGGCACATTTCCATTACTAGTATTTTGAGTTGTTTGGTGTAGCCACTTTAGAATGGCTAACGTAAACATGGACAGGCCAAGGTCAGGGGAATCCAGAAGTCAGAGTAGTCAGTAAAACAAGCCAATGGGTCGGTACAGGCAGCTAACGAAGCATAGTCAGGACAAGCCGAGGTCAGGGAATCCAGGGAAATCAAGCAAACAAACTGCCAAAGTACCATACAGAGTGATTTAGTAGTTCAGCTCTGTATGGTAGACTTTGAAACAGTCTGTTATGCACAGGGCGGGTAGGGATGGACAGGAGGGGCAATAATAACTGGAGTCCTTTCGGACTCCTCTTTTCCAGCAAACACAGCATTTTCGTTGGGGTGACCTTTTGCAGGGTGTGGGGGGGATTCGGGAAGGGAAATGTTTGTTGAAAAGTCGTTGGACATCAGATTCGCATTCAGATATTGGTTGGCAAATAAATTGGTTTGCTCAACCAATAACTGAAATACTTCCTCTGACATGAACAAATCAAAATATTTTAGGGGCTCCCAAGCATCCACCATAACAGTGATGCCAGGGGTTGCCGTAAATGGGGGAATATCTGGGGCTGTCAGGTTTGGGGGCACCCAGTCTCCATCTGGCATTGGGCTTGCTGAGCGTCCTCTTGTTGGTGGTGGTGGGGCACCATCACTAGAGGAGTCAGTCATAGCCTCAATGTCAGAGGCAGTGATAGTGTCACTGTCTTGCAGAGTGTCACTATCACTGCCTGCCAGAATGGCGTACGCCTCCTCGGCCGAGTAGCGACATGCCATTCTAGGGGGGACTACTCAATAATTAATAAAAAAAATCTACGGTGGAAATTACAAAATTCCTACCTGCCTAACACCTTACTACCCACCCTCAAAAACCCCACAAAAAATAAAATAGCAGTTTAGGCTGCTGCGACCAGTACAGAAAGGGTTAATTTTTATTTTATTTTTTGTTTTTTTAATGAAAATAACCTCCCAAAAAAGTCAGCCTGATCAGAGAGCCCTCTGATCACAGTGATCACTGGTACAATACTGTACAGTACAGTGATCACGGCGATACTGTACAGTACAGTGATCACGGCCGCGGTGAAAGGGTTAAGGGAGATTTGGGTTACTGCGGCTGACAAAAGGTAAAAAAATAAATAAAATTTTTGACCCTAAATTATTTTTTTTTTTTTATATAATAGTACAAATGTACTAAAATCCCTAAACAGGCTGATCACAGTGTTAAATGCTGTGACCAGCACTGGAAGGGTTAAAAAAATATTATTATTTTTTTACTTTTTCTTTATTTTTTACAATTCTCTCTCCTACAGGGCTCTCCAGCAACGATCGCTCTGCCTCTCTCTCTCAGATCGAAGTGAGGTGAGGAGAGGGGCAGAGACAATGTGTCAGCCAGTGATTTAAAATCATTGACTGACACATTGTAACAGTGATCGCAGTGACTGGCTGTCACTGCAATCACAAACTGCAGATCACCACGGATTGGCCACAGGGGACCTGCCTGGGTTGCCAGGCAGGTCCCCCCACCGTGATCTGCAGTTTGGGAGGGATCGGGGACACATGGGTGGGCTTAAATGCAGCGGCGTGCTATGCCGCCGTGAAGGCGTTTAAGCCCATTACGTAACGGCGTGAACGGGTTAAAAAAGACTAAACATACCAAGCTATCTTTTACTTTTGTTTTTTACTTTAGTAGTTTTTAGCATAAATCTAAGAGATGCTGTGCTATCTGTTTAAATTAAAGATTAGATCTGTTATAGCCCCATCTAGTGGAAAATTAAAATCATACAATGATATTTTTAAGCCACTTTTTAGAAGTTGTTTATCAGTCACTAAACAACTAAATGTAATGAATTGTTAATTGGATTGCAACACACAACACACAAAACTAAATTAACTAATTTTGACAAAATGTTGCAATTCAGTTTTACATTCAATACAATTTGTGTTTAGTTAAAAAAACATCATTAAACTCAAATGGTACAGCTATACAAAAATGAAAATTACTACGGAATCTATCTGCTGATTCTTCAGAATGCTTTAAGATGAAAAAACAAAAATCACACAAAACCCTTTTATCTGTTTTCCAAATACTTTTGGCAACTGCTAACAAAGAGTTAATATAGACAAGGGAATCACTGTGTTCTGATTTTCAAATGGATTAGCGATTTGTCATTAAAGAGACACTATAGTCACCAGTCACTCAGACAGCCACTAGAGGCACTTCCTGTGTCGGTGCTGCACCGTCGTCGTTCTTGCTCTGCATGGAGGCACTGAACATTCCCCATAGGAATGTATTAATGCAATGCTTCTCTATCAGGAGATGCTGATTGACAGCACAGTGTTTTGCTGCATATACACAATAGACTCCCAATGCTTTCCTATGGGAAAGCATTGGATTAGATGAGATCATCAAGACTGAGGAACTCAACCATGGAGGCGGGGCCAGCCGTAGCGAGGGAACAAGTGAATAAACTCACCTTTTCAGGGTGATCGGAGCGAGGCTAGTCACCTGAAAAGCCACACCAGACTTATAATAGAATATATGTTTGCATAGTATTCGTTTAATGTGTATTTTTATGTCAGTGAGCTCACCAAAAACTCTATGAAGAATGAAATATGTATAATAATGGTATTTCCATTCTGTCAGTTTGACCTTAAAGATTTACTAACATTTAACCAAAAGTTAAAATGCTGATGTTGCCCAAACCATGTAATTGATGCAGGCATCGTTGCACAAACCTTTTTACACTGACTAATGCCTCACAGTTCATCAGGCTTCAATGCCAACAGTATCATTGCACATCCCAGTCAACTTTGAAAGGTATAAGCTTCTCATTGCAGTGATAAATCTTTGCATTTTACATGAAATTGGTACAGGGGTACAGCTTAACGTCCATCCTATCGATTCATTTTAAAAATTACTGTGGAAAATAGTGAGTGCCAAATGTGGTGGACTGCATGCTTCATACTGAAACTTTTGAACAGTCATGCCATTTTAAGAACTATGGTAGAGTTCTTGTTTTAACTAAGCCTAAGTCATTATAAGTTGCATTTTCAGCCACTTGAAGCATTGGTTGTGTTGAGCTATTTTAATTGCTTTTGTTTGATTTGTTCATTGCAAACAGCTGAAAGTCTGTACATTTTGACAATAAACCTAATTTTTTAATGGTGGATTAATAATTTTGATTACAATGATATTTACACTACATGGCTCTTGTGAGTGTACATCCATCAATATACACAATCAGAAGTTACCTAAAGTGTAAAATAGTAACACTATTATGGATTTTCATTGAATTTTTGTGTGATGGTATTATTACAGGTTGCCCTGAATACTTCACTTGCAAATCATAAGACAAGGATTATATCGTCTAATGTTGTCTTCACTGTAAATGTATACGTGATACCATTATTTTATATTATTACTCCTACAGCAGATGATGTTCACAGTATATGTTTATTTTCCATTTAAGGTCTTCATTTAATATTTTTGGTCAAGCTTTTTAAATGATTTGATATTTTTGGATAAATGTTTAAGATTTTGAAGAATATTTTTATATATTGATATTTTTATTTTGTAAAAAAATATTTTAAAAGTTCATCTAAAGATATGAAATGATTTGAAAAGCATATCCAAAAATATGAAGTCAATGTCTATATTAAGTGTTCCCTTCAACAATTAAGTTCTCTGCACTTATTGCAGTGGTTGCTGGTGACATTTTAGCCAGACTCCTCCCCCAGAATTGTACTCCTTTTTATACAGTACACTAAATCACAGTGAGAAGTGTGGAAGCACCTCTAGCGGCTGTCAATGAGACAGCCACTAGAGGCTGGATTAACCCTATTATAAACATAGCAGTTTCTTTGAAACTGCTATGTTTATAGAAGAAAGGGTTAATCCTAGATGGACCTGGCACCCAGACCCCTTTATTAAGCTGAAGTGGTCTGGCTGCCTATAGTGGTCCTTTAAATGACAATAAACCCTCTTGAGTACAGTGGTAAACAAATACTTTCTGAAGAGTGTTATGCTTACACAGCAAAATGGAATGCCAGACATAATTCCTTACTATATGACTTTCACTGGAATCTTAGACAAAGCCACACATAATTTCCCTGATGGAAAGGACTACTAACCTGTGAACATTTTCCATTGCTGCCACTTCAGCCAGAGCAGCCAGACTAAAGAATGCAGATACAGTTGGCATCTCTTGTGTTATACTGTGGTTCTCTTCAGCTTTTCCAGAGATCAAACTTTCTGCTCTGCAGTTCCCCTCTTTGTTGCAAAGCTCCTGACAAGTGTCCGTGTTTGTTTTCTCTTCTGCATAAAATATAAAAAACACTTGTTAACAGTGATTGAATTTGGCAAGCCATATACATTTAGTGTTTTACATTAGAATCACTTAACCTTGGGGTATATTTAAAATCTCCCATGTGCAAAAGACCAAATAAATCTTAATCATTCCTGTGACTTAATTTTATGAAAACCTATTAAAGGTGTAATAAAAAAGACTCTCTGTGTCTCTGTAGTCCGGAAAAAGCTAAGGGAAGTACTACCTGACCAGACAGTAAGTTCCTTTGTCTCCACACTTCTGGAAATCATCATGAACATTAGTTTATTTTGATATATCATGCTCTGTTATGAGCAGGTGCTGGGAAATGCGATAGGTGCAAACATGTCACTCTCCCTACGCTAAGCTGTTCACGTTGGACTTTGAGGAGCAATTTCTGTACAAGAAGACCACATTTTATTCAAATGTATCCATCTGGTTGCGGTATATTGAAGATTGCCATTTCCATCCTGACATTATGTTAACTCACAAAAAAGACAATCATCTGTGTACCCACCTCTATACTAAACCTACTGACTCAAACTTAAGTGCCCAGAATTTTCATCTGATTAAACAGACAACTTCTAAATCCAGACAAATCTTAAAAAAATTAAGTGAAAATAGTTGATACTGTTTTCTTACAATTTGAAGTTAAATGAAGGCATCTGTTTGCGTATGTGTTAGTGCTTTGCTAAACAAATTTTGGAATGCTGTCCGTTGACTTAAGGGACACTGTAGGCTCCCACACCACTTCAGCTCATTGAAGTGGTCTGGGTGCAGTGCCCCTATTGCACTTCAAGAGAACTGCAATGCTTATATTGTAGCTCTAAGTCTGCCCTCAGTGGCTGTCTACCAGACAGCCACTGGGTGCTTATGGAATCCAAACGGACTTTTGGTCCGTTATTTGATGCTGGACGTCCTCACGCTCTGCATGACGACCTCCAGTGTCAGAATAATGCTTTCCTATGGGAGGTCTAATGTGCACGTGGCCATTGTCACACTGGCGCATTAGGACTCCCGCGCTGGCTGACAGCAGCGAGGGAGGAGCGTGGGCGGAGCCTGACCCTGAATGGAGTTTTAACCCTTAAGCCCTGTGGGATGTGGGGGGACCTATTAACTCTATAGTGCCAGAAAAAAGGCCTTGTTATAGGATCCCTTTAGTTTGGATCAATAATAGTCAAGTGTTAATTTTTAAGCAAACATTGTGTACTAAAACTGTAACTGGAGAATGCTTCCTGTGTAAACCATGATGTATATGGAAACAATGTTAATGTACAAATAACCATTCAGCTGAAAGTTTTGGCTTATGAGGATATTTTACACCACGCCAACACCTCTTTACAATCATTTGTATACCTCATCTATCCTCTAGAACAGCCTTTCCCAACTGATGTTCTGCAAGAACAAAATTGGGGTACCACAGCGATTTGCCCATCGGGTGGCCCAAGCATTTAGGGCCACCCGATGAATATCGCTAAACAAAGGTTCGATCAGGATCCACGGCCGTCTAAGACCGCAACCGGACCCCTTGTAGTAATTGATTCTGGGAGGAAGCGACAGCACTTCCTTCCAGACAAAGTGCGGAGAGAGTGGAGGGAGATAGAGTGCAGCAAGGAATGAGCAGCTGCCAAACTGGCTCACCAGCCTCAGCCGGCAGCACTTTTTCCTGCAGAAAATAGGTAAGTGAACAGGAGGGTGACAAATATTAATATATATGTGTGTCTATACCTGTGTCAGTGTGTGCATATGTATGTCAATGTGTATCTGCAAGTGTATGTTTCCGTGTGTGTATGTGCCAGTTTGTGTATCTGTGTGTCAAGCTGTGTGTATGTGTCACTGTGTGTATGAGCTAGTGTTTATCTGTGTGTCAGTGTATCTGTCAGTGTGTGTATGTGTCAGTGTGTCTATGTCTCAGTGTATCTGTCAGTGTGCCTATGTATGCAGTTCCCAGTGTGTGTATCTGTGTGTCAAAGTGTGTATCTGTCTGTATGTGTGTGTATCTGTGTGTGTGTATCTATCTGTGTGCCAGTGTGTGTATTTGTGTGTTAGGGTGTGTATCTGTATATCAGTGTGTATCTGTGTGCATGTCAGTGTGTGTATCTGTGTGTCATTGTATCTGTCAGAGTGTTACAGTGTATGTGTCAGTGTGTGTGTATGTGCCAATGTGCGAATCTGTGTGCCAGGGTGTGTGTATCTGTCAGTATGTGTATCTGTATGTGTATGTGTCAGTGTGTGCCTGAGTGTATCTATGTGTGTGTATGTGTCAGTGTGTGTGTATGCGCCAATGTGTGCCAAAAAATATATACACACACCAACTCTACACAAATAAGCACACCTGCTCCTAAGTATTGCAATTTGATTACTATCTGTAAAAATTAGTGTATGTATAGCATATATGTTGATATACTATGTCAAAGGGTTCCACAGGAAAATTTAATTGGGAACCCCTGGTCTAGAACATACATTTTGCAAAATCCAGATAAAAGGCTAGCCTGACACATATGGCTTGCCAGTTGGACAGCAGTGTTCTATCCTCAATGTGTTTATACATCCCTAGAAGACACAATCACAACATTCCATTTTTAGCCCTTTCTAAATGGCGATGTCCAGCTGATTACAATCTCCAAAAAGCACTCCACTTCATCACACTCGTTCTTCTGTGATCAAGTAGGGGATGCTGACTTTAGTTAAACTAGACAAAGGTCTGTGAATTTCAACTTTCATATAGTGGTACCAAGTATTTAAGTGCTTGTCATTTAATTTAATATCTATAGGTTGATGCAAATTGGTTGACCTCCATGATCCTGGCAACTATGAAGTTAGTAATTTTACGAAGATTTTTCAAGGCATACGAATGACACCTACCCCATACCCAAACACAGTTTTTGGCAGAGGTAGGCATCTGTTTTCAAAATTATTGTTAGGCTTAATTAAATACAAAGGCTGTTCTAGTTATTTTACCTGGCATAGTGAAAGATGGTTTCAAAGTCGCACCTTCTTTCGATATACCGTAATCTATATGAATTCTCACTGTGCAAGTGTTCTACTTTAAAAACAAACTACAGAATGAAAAAAAAAAAAATCTCAGTATTTATCCAAAACAGTCTTACCCAATGTCTGATCTCCTGAAGAAGTCTGACACTCCTCATTCCGTACAAGATGTGTAATTTTATTTTTTCTTGCTTTTCTTTTTTGGCTTCCAACAAGAGGTTCCTGAATGGCTGTAGGTTCCGGAATGTGGGGAACTGAAGCAAAATTACTAGATCTGGACGTGTTGTCTGTGGTGTTTTTTTCTTCTAATATGGCTAAAAAACAATATACAATTAAGTCTGTCTTTAAAGAACTTTTAGAATATTTATACCAGATTAGGCAGCACAAATGACAAGAAACAATTGGTATAGAAACAATGTTAAAAAAGCTCTACTCTTGGTAGCCTGGGAATGTAAGCAATTCAGTTCTATTCCAGAGAAGCTTTATGTTATTTGTAATCAATGTGGAAAAAAATGACAAAACATATAAAAAGTTTTGATAAAGTAAAAAGTTTTGATAAAGCCCTAGAGTATATTGAATTTTTAAAATAAAGTAATCAATACAAGTTAACATTACACTATAGTCCCCAAAATCAATCAGATAAGTTATGGGATGGGGAGGGGGGTGTTGCTTACTGACATTCCTTGACACAGTGTGCCAATGATTTAAGTAAGGGTACAGAAGAAACAAGCAAGGGGTTATTCATATTTTAGTACCCTATATTTAATACTTCAGATTACTTTACTAATTTTCCTTTGGGTACATAGATGTCAATGCCTACAAAACATTTTAGGACTCGTTTATGCTACCAGTTAGATCAACTCCCTCATTGACTGGTCATTTTAGTAATAAACAATTTTGAAAAAAAAAAAAAGGAGACATGTTCTACATCAGTGGTTCTTCTACCTACATGTCTCTAAAATCGCATGCTTATTTCTATAGGTGCCCACAGGCTTGAAAGAGTACACCCTACATATCAGAATCAAAGCATCTATAAACAATACATTGTTTAAAGAAAAAATATAGTCTTAGAAATACAAAACTGTATTCCTAAGACTACAGTGTCCTTCAGCCTCCGTGTCCCGCCCTCACCCAGGTCATGAAAGATTTAAAAACACTTTCTTTTACTTACCTTATTCCATAGCCGAGGTCTCTCGGTGCTGGATCGATCTCCTCCTCGAGTGACATCATGGCGATATGGAAAATCAAATACACAGCAAGTGCTGCGCACACATTAGGATTTTCCAATGAAAAGACTGAACCAATGCTTTCCTTTTGGGATGTTCAAGACGTTGGACATCCTTATACAAAACGTGAGGATGCCCAGCGTAGTTTCCTGAAGTTAAACTCAAGGAAGCGCCTCTTGTGGCTAACTTAACCCTGCCAAATAAACAGTTAACATTGCAGGGTTAAGTGGACAGGGGCACTTCACTCAGAGCACCGCATTGCAATAAGGTGAACTGGTCTGGGTCCCTGTAGTATCTCTTTGAAGCAATGTTAAAAATATTTAGCAGAATTTGTTTTGTTACATTATGGAGTGGCCACTGGAGGTGAACATGCCTGCAGGTAATGATTATACTCACTAGAACAACTACATTAAGCTGTAATTGTTCTGGTGACTATGTACCACAACGTGCACACAAAAACTTGATGATCTCAGCCAATACAATGCTTTCCCACAGAAAAGGGAGGGTATTCTGCATGCACGGCAGAACGATGTGCCAATCAGCATCTCCTCATAAAGATGCGTTGAATCAATGCATCTCTATGGGGGAATGTACAGCGCCTCCATGAAGAGTTGTGGAGACGCTGAAAGAAGGTTCTGCACACTAACACAGGAAGAACCTCTAGTGGCCGTCTAAGTGACTGTACTATAAGTGTTATTAGGCACCATAACAGCTACATTAAGCTGTAGTTGTGCTCGTGACTATAGTGTACCTTTAAGAAAGAGAACAAATAGATACAAATTTAAGCTGGAGATGATTTCATTATTTCTAATAATGTTTTCACATCTTTTTACCAAATAGCTCAAGAAATAATAATAATAATAAAAAAAAAATCATCTGTTTTTAATTTGTCTATTTTGGCTTAAAATTTGAATTTACATATTGAATTTCACTTTGCACGATTTATTTACTATACTCCACCTTCTACTGTTACTAAACTCCACCTTTTACTGAAATTAAGTCAGTATGGGGAAATATAAGTAATTGTTGATCTGGAAAAAAAAATCAGCTATGGTCACATCTTACCTAATTTAGCCTCAATTTTTCAATTCAGATTATTATTGACTAAATTGAAAGTTTAGTGAATGCCTTTCAGAGTAAATTTTTCTGGTCCTATGTATTTACACATTGAGCTACTCAAATGTCTATCAAATGTAGAAATAATAATAAAATGTTTTTATTTTTCCTAATACATCTATTGGTACACTACTTGTATAAATATTGATATAGGTTATGGTATGTGGTATATAAGCATCTGACACATCACCCCACCCAAAAAAAATGTTTTGTTTAAACCATACATTTTTAAAATGGCACAGTAAATGAATACAAATATATACCTTTATCTGAATTACTTTGCTTGTCTTTTTTATGCTTGTATTTGTTTACAATTTTGTGGAAAAGGTTCTTCTTTTGTGACTGGAATGCACCTGTAGGACAACAAAAAGTACATAATTTGTAACTCAATATGATTTGCAGTATTGATGATTCTAGTCCAAGTTTCCTGGACAATATACTTCATTTACGTTACTCACACAAAGGTTTTCTATTATAAAGTCAAAACAGCAGTTTCTGTAAAAAATATTATTTTATTTTACTATACCTCAAATTGTAGTAAATTTAAAAACCGAGTTGCAAATGGTAAAAACAACTGATTTGGGAAAAAGTCTCCATCTGAGGCCTCAATTTAATATTATTGGATATTTGGATAAGCTTTTCGAAAGGTTTAATATTTGTGGATACACTTTTAAAATAATTTAATATTTTGAAACATATTTTACTATTTTTTATATATGTTTTGCATATGATTTATTTTTTAATGTTTTACTATTTTGAGGAAAAAAATAATTTTAAAAGTGTATCCAAAAATATTAAACCATTTTAAATGTATCCATGAATATTAAATTGATGCCTAAACTATATCCACACTTTGATTATTTTGCCCAAAATGTTCCTTTTTAAAAAAAATAATAAAAAAAAATCTTTATTTTCCTTGTGCAAGGGGTGGACAATCTTGCATACAATGCCACAACAGCTCGCATATGCATTACCTCAGTAACAATGATATGACATGAGTTAGCAGCGCACATTTTTAAATTAGAAAATAATGAACATTCCGTCAGTAAGCAAAGCAATACACGTGGTAAATATGTCAGGTTGGAGTGTACTGGCAGAGTAGTAGAACATACCAATAAAATGTAAAGGACATCTAGGTTACACCTATATAGTAAACTAAGTAATGTGGGGGCTTATTAATTTTGCTGGGACCACAAAAATAGCAGGGAGACCCAGTCCTATGGGTCTTAGATAAAAAAGCAGTGATCGTGTCATAGAGAGGAGAAGTAATTGGGACTCTGGTATGCAGGCATCTCGAGTCAACAGGGTAAACTAAAAACTTAAACTGAAACATTTCTGAGCGATACGCTAAAATAATAATGAACATAATTAAAAATGGGACTAGTGAAGGAGTCAGTCCGTCACTGTTTGGTTGCTGGGTGCTTTTTCTGTATCAGCCGTAGTCAGCTGCGGCACGTAGGGTAAAAGGGACGATCCTGCGTACATCCCAGCTGTGACCTGGATGGGCCGTGCTGTTTAAAGGCAGAGTAAGGCCCAGTCCCTGGAGGAAGGTTGCGGAGTCCTCCGCAGTGGAGAGCTGGTGAGTGTGCCCATCCCTGCTGACTATTAGTGCTCGAGAGGGGCCCCACTTGTAGCTGATGTTTGCAGAGCGCAGGGTCTTTGTTACGTGTTGGAAGGACTGTCTCCATTGCAGGGTGGAACAACATTTCTGCAGGAATTGGAGTTGCATCTCCTCAAACTGAAGGGGTGTTCTTTCAGTGCTTCTAACAGGGCCAGCTTGTCACGAAGCAGTGACATCTCGGGGAACACCAGTCGGTGCCCTGTTTGACTTGGCAAGTCGGAAGCAGCGGTCTACCTGAAGCGCTAAGAGCGCTGTGGCAATAGAGTGGCCAATAGTCGTCACAGAAAGTGAGGCAGTTCATGTTCGGTAACTGATTCAGCGATGCCCCTGATTCTGAGTTTATTGCGCCTCTGCATGTCATCCAGGGTATCCAGTCTAACCTGCATGGTTTTGTGGGATGACTGAAGTTGCTGTAATACCTTGTTGGTGTCTGTTTGAGTTTGGGTAATGGAGGAGATGTTGTCTTCGTTAACCTGTACTCTAGCTGTCACCACTGTGATATCCTCACGGATTATATTCAGATCAGCATTGAAGAAGACTCTTATGTTTGTCATCAGAGCTTTGATGTCCCCCTTTGTAGCTGGGGCTGACAGGTCTTCCCCTTGATGTGGGGTGAGTATGCTCTCAGTTCGAGGTATGTCATCGGGTGCATTGAGGAGTTCTTCCTCGGAGGAGGAATAATGTGGGTCCGGTCATGGCGCCATTTTGAGACTAGGCAGTGGCTTGAGGAGGTCGGCAATATCGTGGGAGCTGTCCTCCATGAGGGTTCCAAGATTTTTCAACATTTTTCCCATTGAAAGCTGAGCTGCTGGTCCCAAGTTTGCTGAAAGCAGTGCCAGCCGTGGGAGCTTAGCCAACATGTGTCCGCTCCCTTCAGCGTTCAAGCCACGCCCCCCTAAATTTTCCTTTGAAAATTATATTTACGTCCTTATTATTGAGCCAAAATATTAGTACAGGAAAACAGCATTTGGTTGTACCAGGCCACCATTAACATTTTTGGTGCTGTAGAAATGACACGGTTTCTCAGTCAGTGTCAATGCAGTGGCATGCACGGGCTAACAGTGATCTATTCTACAAATATTTTCGCTAAAGAATTAGGAAGTGGAACATCTCCATTATCATTTCACAAGCGGAGGGGTATGTTATGGGTGCTTAAAATTGTTTATTTTATTTTTCTGTTTTGTCAAACTGCTTAAAATCGTTCTGACAAAACGACCAAACAAATGAATTAAAGCACTCAGCCTCCTTCCAACATAAGTAATACAATAAGCTGAACTTGCTGCAGGATCCCTTTAAGAATGTTTAAAGTATCACTTTCAGTTATACATATAAAAGATACATTGCATATTATAACAATAAGCAAACAAGGTCACAAGGAAGAATACATAGATTTGTTTATGGCTTTGCAAACAGATGTATTTTTAACCCATTAAGGACGCAGCTTCAGAAGCTGGACATACCCTTAAGGACTCAAGCTATTTTTGAATTTTTTGCCGTTTGTGTTCAACTGCAATTTGCATCGCTCTCATTTATTGAATCAACACATATTATATATCGTTTTTTAAAGGACAAGATGGGCTTTACTTTGATGTGACTTATACATATATAAAATCTAATTTATTATTAAAAAACATTAAAAAAATGAAAAGAATATATATTTTTTTCACAGTTTTGGCAATAATAGTGTGTGCATAATATGTCCAGCTTAGGAAAAGTAATTCAAAATAAATTCATTTAGGTGTCTTGTTTTTCAAAGTGCATAATATGTAAAGGATTTCAGCTTATTTTAAAAGTTACAGGTCACAAAATACAAGGAGTAATATAACATTTAAATGTGAAATTTTTTTCGAAGTTGGTAAGTTTGACTTGTATGTTTGACAGCTGTCACAGAAAACAAAATTGCTACACAAAAGTATATATTTATATAAAGAAGACATCACAGGCTATTTATTTAACGGTATTTTGACACTTTTTACATAGCCATTTCCCCACCAATCTCTGCTACATATTGTAGTAAAATTGTGTTTTTTCAGTTTTTTGAAATACACACATATAACAAGGTTTTTTTAAATGTGTATTTTGTTAAGCTGCTGTGTGCTATTCCTGGTCAAAATCCCATTTTGTGTTCAGCAACATCTGCTGAGTACAACAATACCCCCATTGTATGCCTTTGCCACTATTTTGGGAAGCTACAATGAAATATAAGAGGCCAGACTATTTCAGTTTCTACAGTTAGAAAATTCAAAGATGGATTTAATGGGCCTATGTCTTATTTTGGGGCATTATAGTAGTTTGGTTGTTCAAATGACCACACAAAGGCCTTCCATTCGTGAAAGTAGACACTCCATGGTATCTCATATGGCATATATTTTGCCTTAACGGGTCACCATTTATTCACCATTATATGTCAAAATTTGTGGTAAAAAAATATTTTCTGCATTTTTTCCTTAAGCATTACATTTGTGCTGTGCATTATGTATATTTGATATGTTCCACTATGATCAAACACCCCTAATTATGCTCAGCTAAGTCTTCTGAGTAAAACAATACCCCCAATGTATGTCTTTGACACGATTTGGTGACGCTACAGTGCCATAAAGGAGACCTGACCATTTCAGTTTTTAGAGTAGACTTTTGAGAGACGAATTTGCAGGGCTTATGTTTCAATTTGGGCCATTATAGCAGTTTGACTGTTTCAATAACCGCAAAAAGACCTACCATTTGTGAAAGTAGACACTCCAGGGTATCTCATTTGGCATATATTGTGCCTTAACATGTCGCCATTTTTTCACTATTATATGTCAAAGTTTGTGGTAAAAAAATATTTTCCGCATTTTTTCCTTAAGCATTACATTTGTGCTGGGCATTTTGTATATTTGATATGTTCCACTATGATAAAACACCCCTAATTATGCTCAGCTAAGTCTTCTGAGGAAAACAATACCCCCAATGTATGTCTTTGACACTATTTGGTGACGCTACAGTGCCATAAAAGAGACCTGACCATTTCAGTTTTTAGAGTAGAATTTTGAGAGACGGATTTGCAGGGCTTATGTTTCAAGAATATTTGTTTACACTCACTACTCTGGGGCTTCAGGAAAGGAATTTGAAGTTGAAGAACAAATTACCTTCTGAAATGTTCTACCTCTTGGGCTGTCTAATATGACATTTTATGAGGGTGTAATTATTCTTTAATGTTTAATTTCAGATCAACAGCAAAAACAAATATGGGAAGGGCTGAACTTGATGGACGCATGTCTCTTTTCAGCTATTTAACTATGAAATTAAGAGAACCATTTAATTTTTTTTATACATTTATTTAAATATTTAGTTGATAAACCCTCTTTTTTAAATGGACTGATTGAGAAGGTTGCACTTTATATTAGAGGTTGATCATCACAATTGGAAAAGGGATATCATCCTTTAACACTAGACAGGCACACTTGAAAAAACTCCAGTGGGTAAAGCAAAACATGTTGTTTGGGTATGTCAAGTATTACTTTGCCGAAGATGAAGATAGAATTGCACCTGCAAAATGCAGAACAAGAGGTCAACTGCAGCGCAAAGAGCTCATGCTAAACCTTTACAAGTCATAGCAGTATTTTATGAACAATTTTATATTTGCATGTGAACAGTCTGAAGAATAAAGGTGTTTTGGTGTGTAGATATCCAGATATAGATAGGTCTCCTATATTTGGATCCACTCCAAGCTAGTGTCTGATCCTCACTATGCAAACAAGTGTTACTGGTGCTATATCACTTCAAACCTGTGAGTTTGATTCAAAAGATGTGTGGGATTAATTCAATATTATTCCAGTGCTGCACTATGAACATTGTTTCTGTTTGTATCAGGTTTATACTATTGAAAATAATGAATAGACCACAATACATAAGCATATTATTTTGCGTACCATTTATTTTTGTATTTGACTCCAAAATAGACCCAGTGGCCCTGAGATATAAACGTGTACTACAGTTCATGCAATTAGCAGTCTTTTTCTGGAATTGGGTTGGAAATTACATTCACAATGAAACATTATTTTTTGGAGTAAAGGTACAAGGAACTGACACATGATAGCTCCTCTTTAAAAGTTTGCAAATAATCACTATTGCAATCCTTTACAGTACCCTTTTTAACTGTTGGCGTCAATTTTTTAAAGTTATTAGATATGATTCTTTAGAGGGACCAAGCCACCAGCAACCATAGTAAATATTCTCACTAGTAATGAACAATTCCTTTAATTGGCCTTCTGTTTTAAAGGTAAAGATCTTATTTAAGGATTTTCTTCTTGTCCCCATGTCCAGATGGGTCGTGATGTTATTTATTTTGTGGATTTCAACAGAATGAAAATGAGGATGCATAGGTGACTACATTGGATTTGGTTTAAGTACTAAATCATCAAAAAAAATGTCATGGGAAAGTCAGGGAAAACACCCATGTTCACTTATATTTAAGATTATGAGAATATCAATTTTTTTCTCTCTCTCGAATGTTTGAATTAGATTGGCGGCAGTAATAAGTATCCAACTGGCACTTGACTTTGGGGGAGTTGTGAGAATGATCTTTCTGGGCTTGGTAGGGTTTTAGTTGTTAGTAGAGTGTTTGCATTGTAATACTTAGACTCCTACCTTTGTTGATTTTCTGTTGTTCAGCTAGTCCACTGCAAGCCTTTTTCTTCTTTCTAGGGACTGCAGAATTTTTGCGGTCAAATGTAACAGGGCTGTACTGAGGAAGGCTATTGAATTTCTTTTCAAACTCTTCTTCCAGCTTTGCTAAACTAGAATCCACAGAGACAAATCAAACAAACATTCCACTCAATGTAAGGTTCTACACGAATGTACAAGCAAGCAGGGTTATGATAACAAATGACGGTTAAGGTTTTTATAATGAACAATTAATATTTAGAATAAATGAATATGTTTTCTAATGAAGCATCTGGAAACAATAGGTTTGTCATGAGACTAGAAATATACCCAATGGTAGACTCTTCCTTTGGTTTAGTCTTTTTTAATTTCTTGCTACTGCTAGTTCCTGTTTGATTGTACGTCCAGTTGTCTTCATTCCAGCAGCCTTCGTGGTCTGATGAATTGCCCTTTAATGAATTTCTCTTGCCTGAATTAAAAACAAAACAAAACATTGTAATAATGAAAAATAGGCTAAAATATCACATGTATGCATTTCACATTCCTTTCTGGTCACGATAGTTCCATGTTGTGTTAATACAGACATATTTGATTTACATTTTCAAGAAACATAAAAAAATATTTTCACCCCTGTGTTGGATGTTGCATTCTAGTCTGTTAAACTGTTGAGCACCCCTGGTTTCACTCTAATATGTTCTTATGTACAAGCCACCTGTATCCTCTTCTTTCTCTCTCTCTCCCTCCTACGTATGTTAAAAGGAAAAGCATACTGAAGGCCTTTCCCCACCTTTTGGGTCAAGATGGTTCACAGAGCTGTTTGTACCTACTGTGGATATGGGCTGTTCTCCACTCTGATTCCTCCAATCAAGAAAGGGTGAATTAAACCAGAGCTCCAGGAGAGATATAATCTCATGTCTAAGTCTGTACTATAATATGTTTAGCAATTGATGGACTACAATTCAGAGAGCTGTTTTTGCTCACTGGAGACATGGTGAGAAGTGTATTTCCAACTGCAATGAGAAGTGGTATACTCATTAAGGGAACAATATGCATTGCTAAGGGTGCTCTAGGCACCATAACCACTACAGCTCAATTTACCAAAGTCTAGCACTTGAATATTTATATATATTTTTACATAATTATGTAATTGTATTAATTATATAATGGGGGACCTGCCTGACAAATCAGGCAGAAAGCCATATATTTGACCATGTAACTTTCCAAAACCCCAGAAAACGTGTACATGGTGGGTACTGATGTACTCGTAAGACATTGCTGAACACAAATATGAGTGTTTTAGAGCAGTAAAACGTTTAATGACAATTATATCATTGGGGACAGGTTTGTTTTTTTGTGAGAAATGCAAAAAACAAATATGAACACTAACTTTGGCCAGGGTTTATTGACTAAGTGGCTACTAAAAAAGACTAAACATACCTCATTTTGAATATCCTGGGACATACCCCATTTTGAATATCTTACAAATAGTACGCCATGATGGGGGTAATTTTCATTCCTGGGCTGCCATACGTTCCAAAGGCTACATAAGCGCAGCAAACCAATCTGGCAAATTTCAATGTGTAAAAACTGTAATGGGCAAATTCTTTATTTGACCCTGTAACTTTCTAACACACCATGAAACCTGTACACATGGGGCATCACATCATACAAATATGTGTGTTTTATTGCAGTAAAAGCTAACTGTATTATGACATTCACAGTTAAAGTGCCATTCAGAGTAAATAAACTTTCTTAATTTCTCATACCTTTTCAGGTTTTATCCACATGACATAGTGTTCCATATATAAATATTTGATGTGAAATGAATTTCACCTGAATAAAATGATATATAAAAAGTGTGGGTGCACTTAATATGAAAGAGGTAATGTATGACTGAACAGATATATAGCTCAAATTCTAGGATTTGTTTTGCTCAGAACTTGTACAATTTCCTTCGTCCTTAAGGGGTTAAACAGTGAAGGGGAAAAAAATAAAATAAAAAGCATGTCCAAAAACTACTAGCAGTATAATCACAATGAGTTGCATTGGAATTAATGCTTGGAGACTCTTTCAAAAACAGTAGAAACATTAGGTCTCGTGCATTACAAGTTTTAAGTTTTAGACAATACTTCACATTCACAAGAACCTTAATTATCCAAATACTTACCTCTGTCGACATTTGCACGTAGTGAGGTTAGCATGCCCTCAGACACTAACGTCTTGTAAAGAGCACCTTTGCAGGCCCTTTCTGACTTCCTGGAACCACATGCCTCTGTCTTTTTATTATTGTCAAAGTCCTCAGATTTTAGCATTTCTGGCAAACAGATCTGAAGAACCTCCTCTTTAGGCGACAGCTCTTCTTTTATGCATTCAGGCACCTCAAAAGATGTTTCCTCAGCAGGCACAATATTTGCTGGTTCTGGTACCATCAGCTCTTCAGTGGTTTCCAAGGGTTTATCAACTTTATCCTTTAACAGTTTCTTTTCTTTTGATTTTATCTTCTTCTTTATAGGCTTTAGGTCTGACGATGTGTGATTTGGACTCGAAGTGGAACAGGCTTTCTTGTTTGGTGAAACTGAAGGTGTTTCAATGCTCCAGTCTCCCTTTGCAACGGCCTCAATTGTATACATGACACTTTCAATATCTGACTCAGATGACTGCCTTTTTTTACAGGTCTTTTTTGGTGATCCTTTTTCTACAACATCGTGTTCGGATTTATTCTTTTTCTTCTTCTTTCTAACTTTTTCTCGTTTTAGGAAATTGAAAAATTCTGCATCAGAAGGATCTGGAGAATATGAGACTTCTTTTTTTATTTTAACGTGATCAAATTCAACTTTTTCAGAATCTTGAGCATAATCTTTTATGCTGCTAGAAATTAAATTTTTGTCTGTCTCTTCCACATTTGTCTCTTTCAAGCATACAGGTTTCTGCATCGTAACCAAATGATCATTGATTACATCCTCTGAAATGTCTATTTTCACAGCCTCGGATGCTACGCACATCTAAAGAAATTTAAAAAAAATATAAAAATGTTAAGACAAAATGAAAAAGGTTCTGATTATATCAATATATGTCAAAAATAGTGTGCTTAATGATAAATCTATACTGTAAAGCACATGTCATGCTTGTATACTGTCCTGAATCCTCTGGAAAAATCACAATATTTGGCCTTGTATTATTTCTCTTCAGAAGACACCAAAGAGAAGTTCGTATAAAACATACTGAGAGTCTGTTATTAAATAGTTACACTAAGCATTACAATCACTTCCGAAGTTGTTATGGTGCAAAACGTCTGTCTATGTATTCAGCGTTATACACATTTGATAGTCACTAAGGATCTATTTACTCCTTCTCCTATCTTGCTCAACAGTATCTTTATCTACTATATTACTATTCATTGATGGCGACCCGACATCAATATAACCTATCTTATACATAATATATACAAAAATGATACATTATTAGATCGCTAAATTGAATTTATAATCAAGTTCCTCTAAGATGTTTTTCTAAGAAATGTCATGCTTTCTTATTTTATATGTCATAGTTATATCTAATCTTTTCCATATGATTGGATAGATACAACTTCACTTATCAATTCATGGCTGTTTCACTTTTGGATATATTATCTCTTTCTCTCTCTCTCTCTCTCTCTATATATATATATTTATATATATATATACATACAGTCATCCGGAACTATTTTACAATGTGCATGTTACTGACAGATCCCATATATGGTTGTACTGTTTTGGGAGGCATTAGGCTGTAACTCATTTCCGGTTTTCAGCTTTCATGATGGCGGCTTACACACAGATGGAGTAATTAAATCAATTAAGTAAATAACTTTTTTGTATTATATATATGATGTTGTGATTGTTGCAATTTGTCTTGAGAAAGAACCACAAGTGGGTCCAAAACGTTGACGCTGCACAATTAAATTACATTTTCTATTTTTCTCTAGCAAAAGTCCTATGAGTGCCCATTTCTTTCTAATATTTAAAGTGTATTTACATTCCACTGTGGAGCAACGAGGCATTTCAAAGAGCTTCTTCGTTCATAGAACTGGCTAAAAGTGACTGCCTTCATACTTCTATTTTGTGTGTATATATATATATATATACATATATATATATATATTCCACAGAAATTCCTTGCACACAAGTTGAAAATCCCCTGTATTGCCGAGTGCGAAAACCAAGGCTTCAATAGATAAAATGGTAAATGGTGAGCCTGCAATCTTTATTTATGTAATAAAAATTCAACATTTCAGTCCTCTCAGAGACTTTGTTTAGGAAAAAAATGCGGTGTTTCTATAAGAAACACTGCTAGTCCTGAGATATTTTAATAATATTTAAGGTTTGTAAATCAGGCAGGCCAAAACAAAAGTCTGGCTAAATTATTTTATTCAAGTTGCAAGCGTAACACATGCACAACTTTGTTTGAAATTGCTCTCCTCTAAGGATAGAGAGTTTAACCAATGCACTGTGTATGATCTGTTGAGACAGTTAACATTTGTTAACTCACAGCAGCCACAGTATGACTGCTATCAGTTTATAGAACAGTTTCACTCATCCAACATGTGAATGTAGCGGAGTTTACATATGTGATAAAACTCCTTACGCTGACTGACTACCCTCACCAGGTTAGCTTCCTAGCCGCTATCAGGGACCCCGGGACGCTTCAGCCACAGATGCAGAAGCGTGACTGGGGTCGCTGAGGACCTCTTCCACCCTGGATCAGGATACAACTCTCTTGTTCTAGGCAGGGATTGTCCCTTCTGCCTTTGCTTTTTCTGTTCCTCTCTCAGGCATGTGTTAACACCCCTGCCTAAACATTGACCAGTTATTGCCTTTACAAAGGTACTTATGGCTCTCAGACCTATACCATTATAACTTGTAAATCAGAGACGAAGCAGGAATAAGGGACCAAGCAGTCAGCCTACAGGCCCAAAGACTCTATTACAAGGATCCCTGAATAAACAAACCAAGACACAGTTCCCAATAGAACACACCAGCTTTATTTTTTACTCATGACTAGCCCATATGTGCATTACATTAAACTTACTGTGACAAACTCAATGCACCAGTGCACCAAGTAAACCTTTACATTATGTGCATTTTTAATGCATTACATATCAGGGAATAACATTTACCCTAGTTTCCCACATGAGAGCTTAGTTGCAAGAGATCCCTCACTTCCTGGTTTCATACTTTTCAAACTTTCACAAATATGGTGTGTGTGTATATATATATATAATAAGAATAGATAACTCAAGGGACCGGAAGGTAGGGAGGAAAAACGTACCCACCTCCCGTCTCTCAAGTAAATAAGGTCACCTAGACTGGGTAGTAGGGGGTAACCCAAGAATTAATAAGTAGGAAAGAAAATACCCAAAAAGATATCTTACTAGAAGATAGCCAATAGGAGAAGGACCCAGTCCAATCTCAACAGTAAGTGTAGAAATAACAAAAAAACTAAAACTGTATTAGAGTCTATTAAAAACTTGGGACCAGACAGAAGTAGCAAGAGTCTCATAAAGAGAGAGATGTAGCATAGTAAACGGCTAACAATTAGTCTAATGAAGAAAGGTCCTCACAAAAAAGGGGGACGATATACTAAACTATGCACAGCTCAGGGAATAAAAGCAAAAAGAGTAATGGAAGGAGGGAAAAGGAAGGGGAGGGTTGATAGGTAGGTATAGCAATTATGCAATAACCCCAAGAGGAGTAATAACCCCCCGAAATCCATAAGGGGATACAGGCAGCAATACTAAACCCATAGATAGAAACCTCTCCCCAAACCAATACAATCCCAACAAGCAACCTTCTCTCTGAGCTAACCCTCTATCTCCTACGTAACACCTTCGTGGGTGTTCTAATCTAATAGGCTCAATCTAAATATCTGAAGCCCCAAGTAGAAGATACTAAAATATCATCAGTGCAGAGTGCTCATAAGTGCTAACAAACATAAAATAAACCTGACGCGCTTTTCGGCGTGATCGCACGCCGTCCTCAGGGGTATCGCAAATGAGGCTATCCCGGCAGTATATTTTATACCCGTAGTGAATTACAATCACCTGTGTGCCTGCCAATCGGTGTATTCAGCCGTTCCGGTCGTCTCACCAATAGTATTGGGGCATGGTATGAGACTCCACGATCCCTACCTACAGAGCTTAATCGTGAGCGGCCGGAGTAAACTGAAGTGATATGACCGGGTTCAAAGAAGTTAACCTTTAATATGCCAGGCTGGCTAAACGAGTAGACGTTACTTAATATTCCAATATACCAAAGGAAGAATACATTAAGTCTAATTCACGTACAAGAAGAGATAAACTCATATAAGTTATAACCACTAAACAAAAGACAGTGATTAAGTAGTCAGATCGGCAATTTATATAAGGGAACAACTAGAGGGGCACATCATATCAGGATACTAAATTACCACTATAGTGTATCGAAAATTCTATACACAATGTTGCCAATACACCTGTAAGTGAGTATCCAACTTAACAATGTGTACTCAAACATACAGATGATAATCTTGGGCAATTCAAATAGTGTGTATAATAGGACTATGGTTTAGGCACACTAGGTAAACAAAGTATTATTTTTATTTATTTATTATTGCCATTTATATAGCGCCAACAGATTCCGTAGCGCTTTACAATATTATGAGAGGGGGATTTAACTATAAATAGGATAATTACAAATAAACTTACAGGAACAATAGGTTGAAGAGGACCCTGCTCAAACGAGCTTACATTCTATAGGAAGTAAATATATATATATCACCACCCCAATGTAATGGGTATAAAGACAAGGGGTAACCAAAAAATAAATAAAGACTAATAAAGAAATATAAACATATATACAAACTTAACTCGAGATATCATTTTTTATCAGTATTTTATCAGTAAATTAGATAAATGGGGAATAAGAAAAGCCTTCATTCAACCCAAGTGGGGACAACATTTTAAGACGATAGATCCAAAATGCCTTTCTTTGTTTTAATCTTAAGTCCCAATTCCCTTTTCGCGGAGGTTGTGGTATGTGTTCAAGACCCATAAAACGGATACCTGCTGAAGAATGGTTATGATGTAAATGTAAATGTCTTGAGACAGGTGTCTCCAAATGTCTCCTGACTGAATTTACGTGTTCTCGTATCCTATATTTGAAATGACGGAAGGTCTTGCCCACGAATTTTAGGCCACAGGAGCAAGTCAACAAATAAACTACTCCTGTTGTATGGCAGTTGAAAAAGGAGGGAGGTTTAAATTTCTCCATATCACTACTGTCAGAGAACATCTTGGAATGTCTACTAATTGTGGCGAAACCAACTTCGCCACTGTGAACTGGAGAAGCCTGGTTGCTAGCCTCCTGCCCTGCGACTATGGCCCCTGGACATATTGTACTGGAAAAACTATATTTGGGCATGTAATAATTTATATTGCTGCTACTGGCCCTTTAAAATCAGCGATGGACATATTGGGACTTTTGGGACTAATGTCCCTTTAAGACTTTGTAACATATCACAGTAATACTGTCTTAAATATTATGTAGGTATTTATGTGTTCAGTTAAACTGGGGATATGTAGAAATGTGTGTTTTATGTGTTAAATGTATCAGTATGTAATTTTATGTCTTTTACTGTCTTTTTGCAACCATGTGGTTAATGGAGTCTGACTCTAGTCCTAGATAATTGGATTACTTCTCCAATTATCTCCAGGGCAGAAGGGAGGAAGCCGGGATGCATTGTGGGGGATGTTTTACTTCTGTTTGAGCCAGATTGTGCCATGCTGCAAGCCAGGGCCCAAAAGATACTTTTAGTAACTTTTGAACCCCTGGTCTGATTCATGCAATTTTTGAGTATGTTGTTCCCCCGAATGGATTGATTCCTGCTTAACCCTCAAAATGAAGTGTCGTCTCGTTCTTGGGGGGAATTGGATTGTAAGCTGACTGCCAAGAGTGTAAGCGGATTGTATGCTTTTCTTGTTCAGCTGTTCCAGTTCGGAGTGTTATTTCGTATCCAGATCGGGAGTTTGGTGTTCTGCAGTAGCTGTGCCTGTCTCTAGAAAAGGGGATTATCGCCTAAACGGATTTTTCCCCTTTTATGCAGAAACGGTCCGTTACACTAATAAATGGGCAAGCACTACAACGACCATATTGAAACGTACCCATTGGTAGATATTTTTGGAAATAGCCGGAAGGAGGGGTAGTCGAGAGGTGACTAGGTGCTAAAAGGTCTCTTTGAACCCGGTCATATCACTTCAGTTTACTCCGGCCGCTCACGATTAAGCTCTGTGGGTAGGGATCGTGGAGTCTCATACCACGCCCCCACAATACTATTGGTGAGACGACCGGAACGGCTGAGGACACCGATTGGCAGGCACACAGGTGATTGTAATTCACTACGGGTATAAAATATACCGCCGGGATAGCCTCATTTGCGATACCCCTGAGGATGGCGTGCGGTCACGCTGAAACGCGCGTCGGGTTTATTTTATGTTTGTTAGCACTTATGAGCACTCTGCATTGATGATATTTTAGTATCTTCTACTTGGGGCTTCAGATATTTAGATTGAGCCTATTAGATTAGAACACCCACGAAGGTGTTACATAGGAGATAGAGGGTTAGTTTAGAGAGAAGGTTGCTTGTTGGGATTATATTGGATTGGGGAGAGGATTCTATCTATGGGTTTAGTATTGCTGCCTTTATCCCCTTACGGATTTTGGGGGGTATTTACTCCTCTTGGGGTTATTGCTATACCTATTAACCCTCCCCTTCCTTTTCCTTCCTTCCATTACTCTTTTTGTTTTTATTCCCTGAGCTGTGCATAGTTTAGTATATCGTCCCCCTTTTTTTGTGAGGACCTTTCTTCATTAGGCTAATTGTTAGCCGTTTACTATGCTACATCTCTCTCTTTATGAGACTCTTGCTACAGTGTGCTACAAGTTTTTAATAGACTCTAATAAAGTTTTAGTTTTTTAGTTATTTCTACACTTACTGTTGAGATTGGACTGGGTCCTTCTCCTATTGGCTATCTTCTAGTAAGATATCTTTTTGGGTATTTTTTTTCGTGTGTGTGTATATATATATATATATATATATATATATATATATATATATATATATATATACACACACACACACACACAGGTGGTGCTCATTTAGTGACCTACCAGTTTTACGACGGCTCGCACTTACGACCAGGCGTAAGTGCGAACAGTCGTGGGGATTCCCTACTCTGGTGCGCATGTCTAGTTTATAAGTTTCCCAAACAAAGACAAACGCACGACAGCAGGTAATCCCTCTAATCTATGTTCGGGGAAATTTCCACGAGCATAGATTAGAGGGATTCCCTGCTCTGGTGCGTTTGTCTATGTTCGGGGAAGTTAAAGCAAGAGAACTGTTAAAGTGAGATTTCTGTGAGAATAGCAAGTCTTATGGCTTGACTGGTATATGTATTGGTGTTTAGCAATGTATTAACTATCCACTTACTTCAGGTGGAAGGGGTTTTCATCCACACTTTTTCCCCCACCACAACTCTTTTGGTGTGTGTATATATATATATATATATATATATACACACAAATTAATATGTCTGGGGGAAAAAAGACAGGATCAATAATGTATGTGTCATGAAATAAATTCATAATAAAAGAAAAGATTTTCAGATTCATATCTAGTATAGTGGGAGGACTTGTAGTGCTTTATCTGCTCCCAAGATACAAGGTTACTACGTAGGAAGTATTTGCTTTAACAAGGTGCCATGGCAGATAAATTTACTAAGGATTTTTACGAGTTCTGTAACAAAAACATCTCAAATCTATTGTTTATGCACTCGATGCCATTTTCAAATACTAGTAGAGGATTCTAGAAGCCCACATGTTTTGGAGTTATCAACAAAAATCTATCAGCTTGCCAATAGCATTCTTTATAAAAATCCAAATATTGAATGAAATGAGAATATGAATGACTGTCTGTTTTCCCTAACACATTAAGTTGTGGCTGTGTATCATTTTAAAAAATTTGGAAAAACATGTGGGTCCTCTTTTACCTATAGCTTTCTTTAAATCAAATGGATTTTATATTAGTCCAGTTATTACCTCTGCAAGTTGAAACAATGCTGATGTCCCACACTGTTTTGCTGATGCAGGTGAATCGGAATGTGATGTACTTGAGGAAATCTACACCCGAAATCAACAAATACAACAGTCATACAAATAAAATAAATATTAAGATGCATTAAAATGTTGGTATTCGGTAACCTGAGTAAACCCTTACTATGCTAAGATAATTCAGCCTATATACTTTCAGATACATTTTAATCTAACTATATTTTCGATTCTACAATTTATTTTGATCAAATGGATAAGCCAGTTGAACAGATGATACGTTTGCAAAACATTGTCTGTGATATAACTGACAATTAAAGGAAAAATAAAGAAAGAAAATTACCCCCCTACCATATGCATGCAGAACTTGAACAAAATTGATATTTGGTAAATGAAACTCTGAGGGAGCTGTGATAGAGTTGTGGCAATCTTTACAAATGGCTGCATGGGTTACCCTTTATGTCTTCAACTTTGCGATTTTGCTAAGTTGAGTTGGTACTTAGAGCAACCCTTTAAATACTAACAGGGTTATTCACTAAAGTCCAAATGGCCTCATACCGAACGAGGAAAAAACATCCGCTGCATACAGTGTTATTTGGATAATTAAAACCCACAGCAATTTCAGGGCTAATTATGTGGAGACTGGCCAGTGTTTGCTAGCCCAATGCTACATTAAAGTAAAATAAATAACAAAAACCCTGGGTCAATTAGACCCCCCCCCCATATTACTATAAGAACGGTTTTAAACCCCCAACTGATATGTGGCAGCTGGGAGCATATCTATTACATATTTCAAATTAGCAATTGAAAAGCTCGTAAAATAAGAGGGAGGACACAATCTCCCCTATGGATTACTGTCCACCATCCTTTCCGTAGTGGTGGACATGGTAATTAGTCCCCACCCACGGCTATTATAATGTAACTGATGTGGGTTGGGGCGGGGGGGTTGAACATGTGTGCACACCAATTAGCGGGAGGTGAGAAATCCAAATAATAAAAGGTAGTGGGTGGGGACTCTAAAATTAATATACAATGGGGTGGAGAAAGTGGACATGCCATTGCTCACCTTCCAAAAATGAACATTGTCTACCAATCCCTTAAAATAAATGAACACCCTACCTATCCACTCAACCTAATAATAATAAGGGAGGATATTAAAATGAATTTAAAAAAAAATTAAAACAATTTATTACTGTCTAAAGTATTCTTACTTATCTACAGGCCCTAGTCGCTAGATTTAAGTATTTAGTAGATATACTCCCACCTATATATTTTGTAGAGGGTTTGGATGTGAATGCACTGATATTAATCCGAAAATTAAATGCATTTGAGCAATTGCTGCCGATTCACTTGGTCCAACAAAATTCCGACCATATTTGGCTTTAGTAAAAATGAGATTTGCCATTGCGGAATTCAGTGATTTTCACTAGATTTCTGCCCATCCAGACATATCCAGTGTTTAGTGAATAACCCTGTATGTGCAAAAATTTAGTTAAGACTAGACAAATTTCTCAGGTCAGAGACTGTAAAACACAATCAGCTCATATAGTTATTTATCTGTACCACACAGCAAGCCTTCATCAAGGCTGCTGCTGTCCTTAATACTAATAACTATCATATTAGACTGTAATCTTTTTTTGTTTTTTTAATGAAACACATATATAATAGATAATAAATTTAAACGTGTTATTGTTGTTTTCATTTCTAAATACGTGTTTAGAGCTCTCTCACTTAGCAAAGTGATTACATTTTGTGAAGAGTGTAAACAGATGCCTGGAGGAGTGAGGTGGTAGGAGGCACAATAGTGTAATTAAAATTGTGTTATTAATGAGATGCTGATGGTTAATGGAAACTCAAAGCCAATCCGTATCTTTTCAGTTTTTTTACATATAGATACATTGAAAAATACTTACTTTTGAATGCTACCACATTTTTCCCTTTTTACTCTACTTTATAGCATAACAAAAGAGGGTTTACCCCTTGTTAGTTTAAATTATTTGACTAGATTCTGTCTGCTACTAAGAATATTTTCATACACAAAAAAAAGCTACAGCCAACCTAAACAAAAAAGCTACATAGCATAATACTGTTGTAGTATTGCACTCAAAAATCACTGGGTAGATCAATCATATAAGTATGTCTCAGAAAAAAATGTTTGTTTGTTTTTTCAGACAGCAACGATCCTGATATCACACTAGAAATAAAGTGTAAAAAATATGGTGCAGAACATTCTCTATTCCATAAAAAAAAATATATTTTATTGCAAGCTGGGCAGACTGGGAACAAAATTCGGTCCAGGCATGTTTTAATTGCAGCGGCCCTGTGAGGGGGTGTTTTGTCATTACCAATGACAAGCACGCCCCCTCTCAAAGTGAGCATGTCGGTTCAATGGTCTTCCAGAGTAGCCCATGCGCACAGCCCTGCTGAAGAGCTCTAGTATGAGAAAAGGGCCCTGTATTTGTTCTGAGCAGCACAAGCAAATTTAATGGCATGCTTGCAGGTAATGTATAGTAAAGAATTCACAGCATATCATGAATAACTTCACCTAAGCGTATGAATAAATGATATGGCCATGCCCTATGTGTTTTGTCCTTCAGACTACCTCAGAGAATTCCAATAAATCAAATTCTTTACTATATGTTACGTACAATAAAATATATTTTTATATGGAAGAGAGAACATTCTGCACAATCATTCTTGCACTTTATTTCTAGAGTGACACCAGGATCCATGCTGTCTGAAAACTCCGTTAGGAAGGTTTTAAGACATACTTATATGCTTGATCTACCTAGTGGTTTGGGAGTGCAACACTATAACTCGTTTTGAGCTATATCACCTAAACAATGTTATATTGTGTCGTTTTTTTATTCCTCTATAGGTTGGCTGTATCTCTTTATTTGTGTATGACATTTTGTGTATCAGGAGTGGTATATTCTGTGAGAGGCCAATATTTAACTGTGCTCAGTATGCAATTCCCCTCGCTGCTTTGGTGTCAATGGTTGATGTATGTGTGTATATATTTAATGACAAAGTTTTACCAAATAACAATTGCTGCACCGTATGTGACTATTGACATCTATTAACTTACTATATTATTTTTGAACCTGTACAACATACATTTGTTTTTATTTAATTTTTTTTATTTTACAGGGTGATCATTGAGTATTTTGTAAATGCTCTTGTTACCCTTATGCTTATGGTATTTATTTGAGCACATCTATACATTGTTGGGTTACCTCTGCTAAATGGAAAAGTGCTGATTTCCCACCACATTTTGACAGTTCGGGGCTGCTAATCTGTGAAGTATTTGATGAAATCTAGAACGAAAATAAAGAAGAATAAATTGTTATATGACATTAAATATGTTCAATATCGGGATAGGAGCAGTGTTATAAATATTTTTTTACACCTCAGCAAATCTCTCATGTAAAACAACATACTTCCCTTATACTGGTTTGATGATATCTACAGTGGGTGAAAGTATGCCACTTGGGTTAGTAATTGTTACATTTTAGTTCTATAACACACTGACATTTAGAATAAGCATTGCATTAATAGGCATAATAAAGCTCTAAATCCAAACTTAGATTTGGTCAAATATCATCATAGCTCACTTCAATTCCTAAACCGCACCAGAAGATTAGGTTTGATACACACCAAAGTAATTAATTTCATATTGCTCAACTGGTCACCATTTCCTTTATTTGATTTTTAGGGTATATACTTAAATGAAAAGGAGTGTTGATCATTGGTTTGTATGATGAGGCGCAGCCATACAGATTTATAAATCCCAGTTGCCTTGAGGAACCTTCTTGCTTATTTTTACACAAAACTGCCATGAAAGAACACGGCAGGGTAGACCAATATGACTATAGGCAGCACATTATTTCTTATAATTTAAAGAGTTTTAGGGTGCACCCTAAGTACCAAAACAACTTTAGCTTAATTAAGTTGTTTTTGTGTACTTACAACCTTTAGCAATCTCTGGACTGCTAATGTAATGCTAAGAGAAATGGCAGAGTCCATTACCTCCTCCCACCCCTGTAGGAATAATATGACACAAAACCTGAAACTTCCTGTACTGTTTGGAAGCAAGGAGGAAGCTTACATTTTCAGCAAATGTACAAGATTTATATCAGTGACTAGATACATTCATACCTTTACAGGCAGGTAATGTACAAAGAATTTCCATTGCATAACGAGCATAAAATACTGATTTATGTTCACAGGAGCAGCTAGTACTATTCTGTAACTCCATCACACTCTAGTTTTACTGTGATATATGGATTACTATTTCGTGATCGCTTCTATGCCCCTTTAATATGTGTCTGAAATTATTTCATTTTAACATAATCTACAAATTTTGGAAAAGGACTGATCCTGTCTTTAAAATGTATTTCTTGTCATATCCAAAATGGCCGCCCAGCATCGACCTAACGTGCAGAGTACCAGTGTCCAGCCACCCACGTACCTCCTGGGGGCCTGGGACCAGATCTGCTCAAGCTTTTGGGCCATATTACACAGCCGCGGAATGAGTCTCCAACGGGCGGTGAAAACTGTGGCATCATGGGTCCGACCCACAACGAGACGCCGCTGCTACAGATACCTGCCTCAAGCTCCCAGAACGGCAATCCGGCGACGCAGATACTTGCGCTCCCCACAGCGGGAAAAGGTACCAAGATGCTCCCACTCCCAAGTTCACACGAGGGGAAAAGCCCACCAAGCAGACCACATAAGCACCCCACCTCACCTGAAGCTATGCATTAAGCGCAGCAAGACCCAGCTCATCCTAACCAACGCTGCACGCCAAGCAATCAAGCGGTTGAACATCCCACAGGTCACCACAAGAGCAGACTCCCAACACAGAAACATCGAAGACAGGAGGAACTGCCAAACAGAGCACCAGCGTTTCCCGGTGTCAGGGGTCGGCTGAACTTGAACTGGACTTACCCGTTCGTGCCAGAGTCATGTAAACGGCTATGTACCTTTACCTAGGGTTTATCATTTGGACACTGTCCAGACGTCAGTATCATTTGATTTTTTGTTTTTGCCTTTTTTATCGTTAGCCAATATTTGTTGGCGACCGTTTGTTAATGTTTTAAGCTTGAATCCACGCTCTTTTCAAATACTATACTTTTTACCTCGTTAGTTATAGCTGAAGTTAATCGTAATCTATGTTTAAAAAGCAATGTTTTAAGAGGGCGTCAGTAACAAACCATCATAACTGTTACACTCACCCCATAATTTACCTAGCCTGTACTAAAAGTTGGGTTTCACATTAATTCGTGATTCCCTTAAGCGACTCCCCAAACGGAATCAACCACAACAGCTTACTCGCATAGTTCCCATAACGCTGGATACAGCATTTTACTCACTTATCCCACGAGCAGAAAAGTTAAGCGTTGTCAATTTAGCTTATTTTATTTAATTTTATGTTATGACTATTCTTAAGTAATGCCAATCGACACCGGATATCGCATAACTTAACTTTATAAAAAATGTGCAAGTTCAATCCTGTACCTCTATGTCTAAATGTTTTATGATGCGCTGGAGGACTGCCTTTGGGGTACCTCCCAAGCGACTGTATGAAGCTTCTGCACTACAAAAATAAAGAATTAAAAAAAAAAAAAAAATGTATTTCTTGTGCTGGGATTTTTGCAATAACCTACATTGCCCTCTATCTTTCTTAGTTCTTAAAGTTTCCTACCTCGGCAAACTGAAACAGTGCTGACTTCTCACATTGCTTAGCAGAAGGCTGGACATCCGATTGTGACGTGCTGGAAGAAATCTTAAAATAATATGTAATTATCAATAACTTGTTCTTGACGATTAAACGATTTAAAAAAACAAAAAACTTTTTAAGGCTTTCCAATAAGGAGGTACATTTTGGCTGTGTATCTATAGAAGTAACTGAAAACAATTCTAGCAGTCTACAATTCAAGGTCTGTTCTGAGTTTTAGACATGCTATAGATAAATATCAATATCTGCTGCATAATATATTCAATAATGTATACTTAAACTGATACACTTTTAGCCCTTCAAAGGAGATTTGAAGTATAAAATGACCCAGTATTACACCTATACAGTATTGGTATTCTTTTTTACTGTAGACCTTATTGACCCATCTCCAAACATAGCTCTTATGGTTGTGACCATAAAGTTCTATTTTGGTCTCGTCACTCCAAATTACAGTGTGCCAAAAGCTGTGAGGCGTTGTCGGGCATATTGTAACTGGGCTTTTTTGTGGCATTGGTGCAGTAAAGGCTTCTTTCTGGCAACTCAAATCACACAGCTCATTTTAGTTCAACTATTGTCGTATTCTGCTCCTTGGAACAATCACACCGACTTTTTCCAGAGCAGCCTGTATTTCTCCTGAGGTTACCTGCAAGTTTTTCTTTGTATCATGAACAATTCTTCAGGCAGTTGTGGCTGAAATCTTTCTTGGTCTACCTGACCTTGGCTTCGTATGAAGAGATCCCAGAATTTTCAACTTCTTAATAAGTGATTGAACAATACTGACTGGCATTTTCAAGGCTTTGGATATCTTTTTATATCCTTTTCCATCTTTATAAAATTCCATTCCCTTGTTACGCAGGTCTTTTGACAGTCTTTTCTGCTCCCCATGGCTCAGTATCTAGCCTTCTCAGTGCATCCACTTGAGAGCTAAGAAACTCATTGACTATTTATACACAAACACTGATAGCAATTTAAAAAGCCACATGTGTGGGAAATTAACATTAACAAGGTGTGTCACCTTGTCAACTGTAACAAGGCTAGACATTCAAGGGTATGTAAACGTTTGATCAAGGCCGTTTGGGTGATTTCCATTATCATTATGATTTAAAAAGAAGCCAAAACAACTATGTGATAAAATATGGCTTCATATGATCACTATCCTTCAATAAAATACATTTTCTGATCATATCATGATCAGTCCTATTTTCAAAAAAAGAAATCCAATATTTCACAACTTCTGCTAGGGTATGCAAACTTTTGAGCACAACTTTATGCTGATTAAGACTTTTAAATAATAAAATAAAATAAAAATGAATATAGACTAGGCACATTTACATCAATTAGTAGACACATTCCATGAAAATATAAAACATGCATACCTCAGCAAACTGAAATAATTCAGACTTCCTGATCAACTCTGAAGAATTTGAATCCTTTGACAAACTTGCACTGGAAGACACCTTGAATAAAAAGAAACTGTATGATTCACAGAGAGCTCACTGGATGTTATTTTTCAACATATATTTTCTGTATTGGCTTTACATATACACTTATACTGTGTACTCCTGAACCTGTAATGTTAAAAACACTACTTAGCCCCCCTTAACTATAGTAAAAATGCACCTTATTTCCTTCATCTGCCTACTTGGCTGACATCAGAATTGTTAATCTCAGCCAATCACAACGTTTTGCCATTGGAAAGCATTAGATCGGTGGATATAGTCAATTCTGATGATCTCAGCCAAGGAGGAAGGCAAGGGGGTCTTCTTGGTCGATCAGAATCTCCTCACAGAGATGCAATACATCACTCTGGGGAAAGTTCAGCGTTTCTATACAGAGCATAACATCAGTGCTGTACCAGGAAGCACCTCTAGTGGATGTCTGAGGGGTGGAGCCCAGCTTATATTCTGATCTAAATTTGGACCAGAATTTTAAGATTTGATTACTGAGGTTGTTTTTGCCGCCAAGTCTACCTCTAGTCCTGTCTATCCCTAGTTTAATAGGATGTATCCATAACAAAAGAGACAGGTCAGATAGCTCCAACATGTATTTTTCAATATCTTGCCAACACTCATTAGATCCTATATTTATACATTTAGAAAGATGTTTGAGGATAGCAGCACCATGGTATTTCTTTATATTTGGAATTGCTAAGCCTCCATTATCTATGCTTTCCTTTAGTAGCTTTCGGTTAATCCTTGGCTTCTTTCCTCTCCATATATATTCCATAAAGCTTTTCTGAGTTTTTGTTAATTGCGATCTTTGTGAAGATATTGGGAAAGCCTTGAAAAGAAAATTCCATATTGGTAAGACATAGGATTTAATGATGTTTGTTTGTCCCAGCCATGAGACTTTTAGGGTCTTCCAATCATTAAGCATTCTGGTTGTCTGGTTTAACTAAGCGTCGTAATTGGCCCCTGTTAGATTATTTGGATGAGATGTGATAATTATCCCCAGTTAAATCGATACTATCTGTAGCCCATTTTAAGCTATATTTTTCTCATAGTCTGTCCTTAGATTTCTATCTACCCGTAGGTTTAAGCCCATAATGATAGATTTAGATGTATTGAGCCTATAGTTTGACACACTACTAAAGATTTCTAATTCTTTAAGTAAAAAATAGATCGAGGTTTGGGGATCTGTTAAGATCAATCTGCATCATCTGCATACAGACTTAATTTTGCCTCCTTGTTACCAAATTGTATTTCTTTAATGTTGTTATTCATTCTAATAAATTGGGATAGAGGCTCCAGAGTGAGATTGGAGAGAAGGGGTATACCTACCTAGTCCCTTTTTGAACACTAAACCAAGGACAAGCAATACCCAATCCGATTATCCTCGCTTAAGGGTTAGTATAAAGAGCCAGTATTGTCTGTAATATTCATCCTTTTAAACCCATCCTAATTAATGTTTAAAACATAAAGTTCCAACTAACCTGATCGAACGCTTGATTTGCGTCTAATGATAATAATATAGTCTGGTCAGTTCTTCTGTTAGAGAGGTCAATCAGATCTACTACTCTACGTATATTATCTGAGGGTTGTTTTCTAGTGACAAACACTACTTGTTCAGTATGGATCCAAGAGGGAACTATGGATTTCAATCTATTGGCTATAATGGCTGAATAGATATTTAGAACCCCATTTATAAATTAGATAGGACGGTAGTTTTCAATCTGAGATGGATCTTTATTGTTTTTTAGTATTGGTATTATATTTCCCTGGAGTAATTCTGAGGTTATTTTGCCTCTCTCTTAGAAACTGTTAAATTATTTTGCTAGATGTTTGCATATATCAGCTTTCATTGTCTTATAAAATATTCCCGAGAATCAATCTGGTCCAGGGGCTTTTTTTTTTTTTTTTATCTATTCCTAATTCAACTTCTTCTCCTGTTATCTGGTAGTTTAGAGCCATGATTTGATCTTCTGTAAGACTTGGTTGTGCACATTTTTCTAGATTTTCTTGGATCTCTTGATTTGCTTTAGTGGTTTTTAAATGATACATTGTTTCATAGAAGGACCCAAAAGACTGCCCGATTTTTTAGGGGGAATATATGGTTCCCTCTTTATTTGATATTTTATATATGCTATTGCCAGCTGTCCATTTTTTTTTAGCTTAGCTGTCAAAATGTTGCCTGCTCTATTTCCTTTGGAGTTGTAGATCTGATTTAACATCTTTAGGTTGGCCTTTACATCAGAAGGATTTTTCTTATTTATCTCATTCTCTTTTGAGAGGACTATGTATAGGTCTGTGAGGGTTAAACCCTTTTTCTGTTTATTTCTGGCTCCCATTTTTATCAGATGACCTCTTATAACACATGTTTTTGTGCACCATATTTTTTTCGAAAGAGATCTCTGCGGTTAAATTTTCCTTAAAAAAAAATAGCCTAGTTATTTCTTTTAGATATTTTAAATTTTCTTCAACACTTTTAGTTACGCAGCACTCATTGCATTGTGTCCATGCCCTGAATCATTCGAAAAGTTTCCACGGTGGAATCTTCAAACTTACCACCCAAATGCTATACATTCTGTAACTGTATCTTTAAAGTGTGTACTACATTGCTTAACCATATAGTGTTTATTTTATCTTTTTTAGATGCATAGCTAAATCCCTAATATCCTGTATCTAGCATATCTGGCCCCCTAAAAAAATGGTACATGGGGCTACTGTTATATTCGTGAAACAATGTTAAATCAAAATACTGAGGTTTTATTGCACTAACTCATATCAGGATTATGAAATGTCCTGTGAAAATTGGGTTCATGAGTATGAATAAACACAATAAACACAAATAAAAAATATAACCACTAAATGGGGCCTGCATTTGTGATCAAGTGGCTAGACCAAAAACCTCAAACACCATTTGGAATACTCTGGGCTGCCTACTTTTGAAAATGGTAAAGGTGGAAAAGGTATTACCCAGGATGCCACTCTCTCTCAAAGGCAACATAGGCTTAAAAAATATATTTTGCCAAGTTTCCAGATATGAAGATTGAAATGGGAAAGCCCTATATTTGACCCTGTAGCTTTCCAAAACCCCATAAAACCCGTGCATGTTGTACTCGTGAGACATCGCTGAACACAAATATAAGTATTTTAGAGCAGTAAAACATATAATATCGATGATATCAGTGAAAGTGCAGTTTTTAAGTGAAAAATGCAACCCTCCCCTCCCACCCACAATTAGACTACTATTTTGGACAGCGTTTGTGAGTAAGTGGATAATGAAAAAGACTCGACGTACCCCATTTTGTATACCTTGCATTGCCTACTTTGCAAATGGTATGCCATTATAAGGATAATTTTAATTCATGGGCTGCCATACTGTCTCAAAGGCAAAATAGGTCCTGCAAAGCAATCTGGCAAATTTCAATGTGTAAAAACTGAAATGGACAAACCCTATATTTGACCTTGTAGCTCTCCAAAACACCATAAAACCTGGTCATGAGAAATTTGCTGTGCTCAGGGGACATGCCTGAAAACAAATATGTGTATTTTACTGTTGTAAAAGCTAACAGTATTATGACATTCACAGTTAAAATGCAGAAGAAATGCAAAATGTCTTAATTTCTCACTTTTTAATTTCACACTTTATTAAATTATGTTTCATATATAAATATCTGATATGAAATGAAAGCACTATTTCTCCTAAACAATATGATATTTAATAAGTGTGTGTACACTTAATATGATAGAGTTGAATTATGGTTGAACAGACCTATAGCTCACATTTTACAGTGTGTGTTGGTATAAAAAGCCTTAAGGGATTAGGAATACAAACATGTATTCATTACACTTTAGTGTTAGCCTACCTATTTAGCTGTTCATGCCCCCAAGGAAGTAAGAAAACAAAGGATTTTGCTTATAATTAATCCCTCGCCTCCACTGGTTGACCTCATCGATACTGATGATCTCAGCCAATCCAATGCTTCCCCATAGGGGGGCTAGTGTGCATGCACATCAATTGCTACACTGCTCCAATCAGCATTTCCACATAGAGACGCATTGAATTTAGCATCTAGATGTAGAGAGTGGAGACACTGAATGTTGGTCCTGCAGTTTTTGCGGGATCTCATCTAGGAATTCCCTCTGGTGAGTGTCCCGATTGACAGCCACAAAAGGAGGCGGTGTTAGCCAGCAATGTAAACACAATATTTTCTGTTTATACTGCTGAGCCTGCAGGGATTTTCTCTTTGCCTTAGGACTGTAGTGTTTCTGGTGCTTAGAGCGTCTTTAACATGGTAAATAAAGCTACCTATATATACTGTAGTATATTACATACTGAAAATAAGGGCAAATTGCACTCTTAAGTCTACTCAAGGGGGCTGGATTAACTCTACAAAGACTTCACATACGCTGAGAAATAGATCTGGATCCTCTTAATTGTGAGTACTATTCAAAATTGATAAACAGAGTACTCTATTGTGGGATTTACTCTTGTATAGTCACGCACCAGATGAGTGTTTTACCAGCCTGGTTCATGGCTCTTATTCCTTGCCTCTGGTTATATTGGTTATTGTATCTGGAGTCTCCTATTGTATCTGGAGTCCCCTGGTTTCATTGAATAGTTTGTAATGTTTTAATGCTGAACGAAAGTTTGGAACAGCCCATCCATTCTGTGTTGCCTGGGCTAATGGGGAAGCATTATCCCAAGAAGCAATGGGCTGCTGTAACTGGCAGAGAGTGTCAGCGGCGGAACGCTTTCAGACAATCATCATGCACATTGCTGGGCATACCCCAGGAGGGACATTATTAATGGTAAACTGTTTACAAACTGTGAAATACTGATTGCAGAGACAGTGCTAGGGGACTTCAGGCTCTATAACCATTTTAATAAGATTTTAAAAAAATGGTTATAGTGCATACCGTGTCCTTTTAAATTAAAGGATCACTATAGTGTCAGGAAAACAAACTTGTTTTCCTGACACTATATAACCCTTAGGTCCCCCCCACCCCTCAGGGTCCCCCTCCCGCTGGGATGAAGGGGTTAAAACACCTTCAGCCACTAACCTTTCACCAGCGCCAGGTGACCTCACCTCCCCCGCCGTGGTCAGCTCCTGAGTGGAGCAGAATGCGCATGCGTGGCAAGAGCCGCGCGCGCATTCAAACAGTCCATAGGAAAGCATTTCTCAATGCTTTCATATGGACATTCTGCGTGCTGAATGTGATTTTCGCATCCAGCATCGCAGAAGCGCCTCTAGCGGCTGTCAGGAAGACAGCCACTGGAGGCTGGATTAACCCTGCAATGTAAACATAGCAGTTTCTCTGAAACTGCAATGTTTACCTCTGAAGGGTTAAAACCTGGGGGACCTGGCACCCAGACCAATTCATTGAGCTGAATGGGTCTGGGTGACTATAGTGTCCCTTTAAGAACAAAGCATCTGCCAGGCATGAGAAATCGTTCAGATCTTTGTGGTGATTTATCTGAAAGAGTTAATAACGTTACCTGTCATATACAAAATGTATACTTGTTTTACTAAGTGTGAGGCGAAGGCATGGTGGCATTCTGTTTACTGTACTTTTGCACATCTTTTCATTCATCTGAATATTAGATTAGGAACACAGCATGGTAGAAGGCCATATTTTCACAAAGGGAGAATTCCTTATAGCCATCACAGTGACTGTTTAGATACTAGTATGAAGTAACACTTGGCTCCTCATCTGGAAACAGGAGTGCCATTTACATGCTTCTGTCGGTGACTCTTCAGTCACTCCTCAGCTTGTTTTTATGCCACCACAAACATGCTCAGTGTTAAATAGAAGTATACTATTAGCAAAAGTGCTTTATGGAACACTGATTACTTATTTGTCAAACTATAACCTAAAGTCAGAACAGTTATTCCCATAATTCAATTATCTCATTTTGAAATTCACCTCTGTCATTGAGCTTTCTACATGTGTGTCCACGGCATGATCCTCATGAGCAGTCAACGCATGTTCACCCGCTAAAAGCAGCATACTGAGACCTCCCATCTGTGTT
This sequence comes from Pelobates fuscus, assembly GCF_036172605.1. NCBI lineage: Eukaryota > Metazoa > Chordata > Amphibia > Anura > Pelobatidae > Pelobates > Pelobates fuscus. The sequence goes on from NC_086317.1 coordinate 286,028,586, forward strand.
GGATCTTGAGAATAAACAATAAAAAAAAATATAAATCGAGATAAGCATGTTACATAGAATTGGTATAGCTTGGTGAAGATATGAGGAGGGAGAGGGAATGGGACACATGGAGGGGCTGCGGGGCAGAGGGCATGAGGCACATGGGGGTGTGGGGGGTGGGGTGTGGGAATGAGACACAGAGAAGGGGGAGGCCCCGGGCAATTTTTGCACCGGGACCCAGTGGATTCTAGTTACACCTCTGAGCAGGGGTTAAAACAAGCGGAGTGATTTGAGGATGGATGTATGAGATATATACAGATGAGGTTGCTGGAAACTTTTGTGCAAATTGTATTTAGTTGCTAAAAGTGCATGCTGATAACAGCTAATAGGGTAGTAAAATGTAAAGTGTCTGTGCATACTACACTGCTGTATTTGAACATTAAAGTATTTCAAAAACATAATAAAAAACATAATAAAGTTTGTCTGTTGTATGTCGCTGATCCAGAAAATTCTTTGCCATATGTGATGGCAGAAATCGAACAGTACAGTAAGGTATCCAACTATAAACTTAACTTATCCAAATCTATTGCAATGTATAAGAATATAGCACCAGATATAATAGAACAACTACTAAATAGATTCAACTTTTCTCAATCAGAAGAATTTGTCTACCTAGGAATTAGAATAAATAAAAACCTAGAAAGAATAATGGAAACAAACTTTATGCATCTTTTGAAAAATACAAACAAAGACTTAAAAGAATGGTGCCATTTAGAAATATCGTGGTGGGGTAGAGGTAACACTTTGAGATCTTATGTTCTGTGTCAGGACCCCGCGGGCGGCTGCAAGGGGAGGCTGCAGTCCGCTCGCGGCACTCACCCTCCAGCCGTCCGCGGTCCCCTTCTCCACGGGGTCTCGGCGAGCGGCATCCCTCCAGCCTCGGATGCCGCCCGCGTCTTCCTCCACGCCCCCCAGCGGCAGCATGCATGACGCTGCACGCTGGAGGACTGCCCAAGATATGTCACGCCGGGGTCAGTCACCTGACCCGGCATTAAAGGCACAGTGCCTCAGTCACAGTGGGGGGTTTAGATATCTCCCACGTGTGATTGTTAATTCTGATTGGAAATTATCCAATCAGAATTAACCTGATGGTTTAAATACTTACCTTTCCTGTTCCTCCCTGCCCTGTTGTGGTCTTTGCTTTTTAGTATTGATTCTGAACGTGTGATTTCTGGTTACGTACTCTCTGGCTTGTTATACTGACTTTGTGACTTTCTCCTACCCTTTGACCTCGGCTTGTTTCTCGTTATTCTGTTTTCTGGTTCCCCTTACTCGGCTTGTCTCCTGACTATTCTGTGTGTGCTTAGCCCGGCCACTCTAAGGACCGGTACTGCACACTTTCTGTGTGTGTGTCTGTGTGTGTGTTAGCGTGTTGGGTTCCCTGAATCGTGACATTACAACAGGGCCATAATGGAACCTGCTGACATACCCCAGCTTTTGGTTAATCAGGAGGCTAGAATGGATGGCTTGGACCACCGTATGGTTCAGTTTGCTCAAGCCTTACAGACCATACTGACTCATACTGCACACTTGCAGCCTGCCGTCCAGGAGGTGGCTGCTGCTGTGTCCGAACCCATTGCCACTCCAGTACCCGTTCCTGCTCATGTAGTCCATATGACACCGCCACAGCGCTATAGTGGTGACCCAACTTTGTGTCGTGGTTTCCTCAATCAAATTGACATCCATTTGGTAATGAATCCACGTTCCTATCCCACTTACAGAACTAAAATTGCCTTTTTGATAAACCACTTGTCTGGGAGAGCTTTAGCATGGGCCAACCCCATGTGGGAGAATACGTCTCCTATGTCCTTCGCAGATTTTCTGACAGCTTTCAAACGCACGTTTGATCAACCCGGTAGGGTTGCTTCTGCTGGCAAAGCTCTGCTTAGGGTCCGACAGGTTAACAGATCTGTAGCGGATTACACTATCGAATTCCGCACTCTAGCAGCTGAGGTGGTATGGAATAATGATGCCCTCGTTACAGCCTTTCAGGAGGGTTTGGCCGCTTACATCCTGGACGAAATAGCATCCAGGGAATTGCCTGTCCTTCTGGACGATCTTATAGATTATATCATCCGTATTGATAATCGTATTAGAGAGAGACGTAGTCAGAGGCGTATGTTTACACAGATGTCACCTGCTTTACCCAGTACTGCGTTACTGGCATTACCCCCTTCTAGACTACCTCCCCCTGATACCTTGCAATTGGGTGTTACTGGGTTAACCGAGGTAGAAAAATCATACCGAAGAAGGGAAGGGTTATGCCTTTACTGTGGGAAAAGGGGACACCTTCTAAGAACCTGCCCTGAATTGCGGGGAAAACTGCAGCACCCAAGGCCTATAGAGGGGTCGGCCTCGGGCGTTATGTCGTTTACCCCTCACGCCCCCATTACTAGACCATTTATTACGGTTACCCTTTTTGTTGGAAATACCTCCGTGATAACCAAAGCCTTGATAGATTCAGGGGCTGCTGACAATCTTATGGATGAGTGTTTTGCTAAAGCCACATCGTTGACTCTGATCCAAAGGGTCACTCCCTTGGCTGTGGAGGCCATAGACGGTAGACCACTGGAGAAGCCTCTGATGACCCATGAGACCAAAGAACTGGTTATGTCTGTGGGTGCCTTGCACAAGGAAAGATTGTCCTTTCAAATAATCAACTCCCCTACAGCCTCTATCGTTTTGGGCTTCCCCTGGTTGGTTAAACACAATCCGATGATTGATTGGGGTTGTTTGGAGATACTCTCCTGGGGGGAATCTTGTCAAAAGGAATGTATGACTCGTGTTTGTCCTGTTGGCTTGCTTAACGTACCCACAGCCAAACCACTATCTGTTTATGTTCCCCCTGTGTATGCAGACCTAGCTAAGGTGTTTGAAAAAAGGGAGGCAGATAAACTACCCCCGCACCGTGAATATGATTGTGCCATAAACCTCTTACCTGGTACTATGCCGCCTAGGGGCAAGGTATACCCTCTTTCTGAAAAAGAGAACCAGGTAATGGAGGAGTACATACAGGAAGCCTTAACTAAAGGTTTTATCAGAAGGTCCTCCTCTCCTGCTGGGGCTGGTTTCTTTTTCGTTGCCAAAAAGGAGGGTGACCTACGGCCTTGTATAGACTACAGGGGCCTGAACAATATAACGATTAAAAATGCCTACCCTATTCCCCTCATCACGGAGTTGTTTGACCGGGTCAAAGGTTCTAAATACTTCACTAAATTGGACCTCAGGGGGGCTTATAACCTTGTTCGTATAAAGGAGAATGATGAGTGGAAAACAGCATTCAATACCCGTAGCGGACATTATGAGTATCTAGTCATGCCTTTTGGACTGTGTAATGCTCCCGCGGTGTTCCAGGACCTCATAAACGATGTCCTCAGGGATCTATTACATGTCTGTGCCGTGGTGTACCTTGACGACATCCTTGTATATTCCCCTGATTTACAGACACATCATAATCATGTTAGGATGGTGCTTAAAAGGTTATTACAGAACGGACTTTATTGTAAATTAGAAAAATGTTTGTTCGATCAGACCTCGGTGCAATTTCTAGGATATATAATTTCCGAACAGGGTTTCAGTATGGATCCTGCTAAATTAGAAGCCATACTATCCTGGCCGCTTCCCCAAGGTCTTAAGGCTATCCAGCGTTTTATAGGATTTGCCGACTATTACAGGAAATTTATAAGAAACTTTTCACCACTTATCTCCCCTATAACGAAGCTGACTAAGAAAGGTCTACACCCTAGGGTTTGGACTCCTGAAGCCCTTAAGGCCTTCGACACTCTCAAGAAGGCATTTGCCTCTGCTCCAGTACTGCGCCACCCTGATCCTTCTCTTCCCTTTGTTATGGAAGTTGACGCTTCTGAATCAGGTGTGGGAGCAGTACTGTCACAGAGGTCATCGTATGACGAACCCCTCCATCCCTGTTGCTACTTTTCAAAAAGGTTATCTGATCCGGAAAAGAATTACGATGTTGGGAACAGGGAACTATTGGCTATTGTGTTAGCTTTTAAGGAATGGAGGTACTTGTTGGAGGGTTCTAAACACAAAATCATGGTTATAACAGATCATAAGAACCTCTCCTATATAGCTGATGCTAGAAGGTTGTCCGCCCGGCAGGCTAGATGGTCTCTATTTCTTTCACGCTTCCAATACGTGATTACCTACAGACCTGGTTGCCGTAATGCCAAAGCTGACGCTATCTCCCGACAGTATGAACCTCTAGAATCTGTTAACCCGACCCCTGAACCTATTGTACCTGCGTCTCAGATAATAGCTGCTACCCGTTTGGTTGTTTCGTCCCTTGTTCTCGATAATATTAAGACATACCAAACTCAAGCACCTCCTGAGACGCCTGTTGGCAGACTATACGTTAGAGTGAATGACAGAAAGAAGTTGTTAGCTTTATTTCACACCGCCAAAACTGCTGGTCATCCGGGGGTTACCAAGACTTATAAGGGCCTCCTTCAACAGTTCTGGTGGCCTTCACTCAAGCGAGACGTAGTGGATTTTGTGCAGGCTTGTCGGGTCTGTACGCAGTGTAGTTTTGTGCTGAGATGGGGGTCTCCTTGTCGTTTACTTCCGCCTATCACCCGCAATCTAATGGTGCAGCCGAACGTGCTAATCAGTCTGTGGAATTGTATTTGCGCTGCTTCACTAATGCGCACCAGGATGACTGGTCTCGCCTCCTTCCGTGGGCTGAATTTGCCAGGAATACGGTGTCTCATTCGTCTACTGGCTTAAGTCCTTTTGAGGTTGCTTATGGGTTTCGGCCTTCCGTCCTTCCCGGTGCGTTCTCCGACAAGGGAATGCCCGCTTTGGACCAGCACCTCGCCTCTTTGTGGAAGATGTGGGATCAGGTCCATGTTGCGCTGTCCCGTTCAGCGGCTGCTCAGAAGAAGTTTGCTGATCGCCATAGGGGTGCGGCCCCTTCCTATGTTCCGGGTGATAGGGTATGGTTGTCCTCCAGGAACCTCCGCCTCAAGGTTCCCTCGATGAAGTTCGCTCCCAGGTTCCTTGGTCCCTACAAGGTGTTGCGTAGGGTTAACCCCGTTTCCTACTCCCTGGACTTGCCTTCTTCCATGCGCATTCCGAACACGTTTCACGTTTCGCTTTTGAAGCCCTTGCTTTGCAACCGGTTCTCTCGTCCCCTCGGGCGGCCTGTTTCCCCTCGCACTGTCCCCAGTGATGTGTACGAAGTGGCTGCCCTTCTCGACTCTCGTGTTTCTAGGGGTCGGCTGCAATATCTGGTGGATTGGAAGGGGTACGGCCCTGAGGACCGATCTTGGGTTTCGTGCTCTGATCTGCACGCTCCCTCTTTGATCCGCTCCTTTCATGCCCGGTTTCCTTTGAAGCCTTCTGCTTCCCGCCCTCTGGGCGGTCTTCGAGGGGGGGGTAATGTCAGGACCCCGCGGGCGGCTGCAAGGGGAGGCTGCAGTCCGCTCGCGGCACTCACCCTCCAGCCGTCCGCGGTCCCCTTCTCCACGGGGTCTCGGCGAGCGGCATCCCTCCAGCCTCGGATGCCGCCCGCGTCTTCCTCCACGCCCCCCAGCGGCAGCATGCATGACGCTGCACGCTGGAGGACTGCCCAAGATATGTCACGCCGGGGTCAGTCACCTGACCCGGCATTAAAGGCACAGTGCCTCAGTCACAGTGGGAGGTTTAGATATCTCCCACGTGTGATTGTTAATTCTGATTGGAAATTATCCAATCAGAATTAACCTGATGGTTTAAATACTTACCTTTCCTGTTCCTCCCTGCCCTGTTGTGGTCTTTGCTTTTTAGTATTGATTCTGAACGTGTGATTTCTGGTTACGTACTCTCTGGCTTGTTATACTGACTTTGTGACTTTCTCCTACCCTTTGACCTCGGCTTGTTTCTCGTTATTCTGTTTTCTGGTTCCCCTTACTCGGCTTGTCTCCTGACTATTCTGTGTGTGCTTAGCCCGGCCACTCTAAGGACCGGTACTGCACACTTTCTGTGTGTGTGTCTGTGTGTGTGTTAGCGTGTTGGGTTCCCCGAATCATGACATTCTGCCTAAGTGGATTTATTTGTTTAGGATGGTGCCATTAATTATTCCTATACCATGGCTAAAATGATCAAATCTTCTTTTGCTAATTTTGTTTGGAGGGGGAAAAAGCCTAGAATAAAAATGAATACTATGAGCTGTAATATAAACAAAGGGGGATTGGGCTTCCCAAATATTGAAAGATATTATGAAGTAGGGATAATGTATCATATGGCAATGCTGCAAAAAGAGATCTATCCAAAAGAAGTATGGTGGAGGATTGAAACAGATCTATGTCAAACTAAAAATCTGTCTAATATTATATGGAATAATAAGGTATGCGATTATTCATTATCATTTGTGTTGAATCAAATAATTCTCATATGGGAAAAAGTAAAAAAGAAAATAGACATCAAGAATAGGATCTTGGGTTTCCAAGATATAGAATGTCTTGAAACGGATATAATGAACATATCGCTAAAAGATTGGAAAGCTGTAAATATTAGAAAGGTTGAAGATCTAATGGTGAATAATGAATTAAAGACCTTTGATATATTAGTCAGGACAATGTCCCTTCCAAATCGAGAGGCTTTTTCATACCTAAGAGTTAAAAACTATTTGAAGAACAAATCAATTATGAATAATGGAGAATCATACCATATATTAAAAACAATCTTTAATAGGAAAGACTCAAAGAATCTTTTCGCAAAATGTACAAAATTACTCGATATTACAAAAACAGAGAACTTTCCAACAGCAATAAAAAGTTTGGAAAAAGCTCTGAACTGCCCTATAGAACTAGAAGAGTGGTATGAAGCAATAATCAAAGTAAATAAATATGTGCACAGTCTCTCCTTAATGGACACTTTTTACAAAGTGTTCAATAAATGGTATTTGGTACCCTCAAAATTGTCAAGAGTGTTACAAGATAATAATGATCTATGTTGGAGATGTGGTGAAACTAAGGGGGATTTATCTCCACATATGGTGGAGCTGTAAAAAGGTATTACCCTTTTGGCTTACGACCAAATCATTACTATACAGTTTAAATGATATAAAAATAAAAGCTACACCAGAAATTATGTTGTTGCACTTGAGATGGCCTTTCCTTAGTAAAACAAATCAAGTTCTGACAACACATTGCCTGGTAGCGGCAAAGATTATTATTGCCAGGAATTGGAAAAATACACAGCCATTTAATGTGTTACAGCTCATTCAACAATTGAAATATCAGATTCAAATGGAAACAGGGCTGAATAAAATTAAAAATCAATATAAGGACTATGATAAATGGGTATATTGGCTAAAAAAACTGGAGCAATTAGAGAGGGAATTATTAATAGCGTCTTAATAAGCCATAGAGAGATAAGAATGAAATAGACATCATTCCTCACAATAAACAATAAAAACGACTGACTTAGTTGGAAGATATAGTGTGAATGAAGGTATGAATGAAGGTATGAATTTTAATTAATAAACAAAACAGAGGAGACAGGGATGAGCCAGTAAGTATTTATGATGACTAATATACCAAGCCATCAATGATGAAATATTTGAAACGATAAAACGGCAGGTATGGTCTGAAATAAAAAAAATAAAAATAAAATAATAAAGAGCCAAATAAGAAAAAAGTGCCATGTGAAATAAATAATGACTTCAAAACATCATAGTGTTAGAAGTATGCCATACAGAAGCGTAACTAGAAACGACGGGGCACAAATAGACCCATACGTCTACCCCCCACACGTCCCAGCCCCCCCCCCAAATATGCAGACAAACAGATACACATGCAAACATTGTTATACAGGGGAATATTCAGTAAATAAGGATAAGGGGTGGGTGGGGGCCATAAATCACAATGGGGGGGGGGGGGGGAGACGGACCTACTGTCCTCCCGCCCTCCCCCACCCGTGAGCGGTGGGTGGGGGCCATAAAAATAATGAGGGGGGGACCTACTGTATGATGTTGTATCGATCAGGTAGTGTAAGGGTTAAGCCCACTTCACAGTGACAGACCAAAATCCCCGCAAACAACCGCAAACAGTCCATTTGCACAACCGCAAACTCCCCATTTGCACAAGGTTGGATACCAAGCTAGCCATGTCCGTTCCTTGTCCTCACTGATATCATTGAAGGTCTCTTCCTCCACCCAGCCACGTACAACACCAAGGGTCCACGAAAGGTGACAACAAGCCCCCTGGGACGCCTGCTGTGTTTGGTCTTCCACCTCCTCAAAGCCACCTTCCTCCTCTGACTCCTCTTCTTTAGACTCCTCTTCTTCAGACTCCTCTCTCTGCGTTATTATAAGGTGTATTAAGAAGTACTATTCTTATCAGTTTAATCCCTGTTACGAGTAGAGGACTATTTCCTTGTTTCGCCAAACCCCTTCAAAGATGGAAAAAGCGGTATGAGTGGAAGAAACAAGGAAATGTGGTCAGGTGGTGGTGCCAGCCCCACCGAGGGCTTGTACCCAGGTATGCTAATAAACTGAAAAAAGAAAAAGTCTCCCAAGAAGGAGATCTAAAACTGGCATAGGAAAAGGTTAGACAACTATAATAAAGTGATACCTACAAATCCTAGTGAGCATAGGCAGAGAGTATGGAGACCGGAGTGATGCTGTCATAAAAAGTGTCAATAAGGTGATATAAAGTTAAATGTATCGCAGACACACAGCCACCCTTTCTCTTAGCTAGTTTCCAGAAATGCTGGATAGGTAGAAGGGCTATAAGACTCAGAGAGGTCTAAGAAGAATCCTCTAAACTAGCCCTAATCTCCTTAAACACCTTCAAGGGTGTTCTAAGCTAAAGCTCAATCTAAACGTTTAGATGACTGCCTGATTTCCCATCACAGATGCTGGCTAGGAATAACACTGTGCAAGACAAAGAGTGGGTCTAAGTGCCCATAGTTCAGTAAAGTGTCCCTAGTTAAGTGAAAAAGAGAATAACGAGCTAGCGCCCAAGAGAATAACGAGCTGGCGCCCTATCAGGGGACGTGTATATGGCATCGATTTTAGGAACCGGGAGATGGAAAAAGATGCTTGGTCGGTCCTCCTACTTCAAATTTGGGGCACTGCGCGTGCAATCTAATGTGCCACCAGATAGGAGTGGTGTGTTAAGTAGTACTATTCCTATCAGTTTAATCCCTGTTATGTGCCTTTTTTTTGTTTGGTTTTTGAAGCCACAGTACAGCACCAGAGGCCAGAAAAATTAGGCATGTACAAATTAATATTTGTTTCCCAGGCAGAAAGTGCCCTAAAACATTGCGGCTTGAACCCTAGTTGGTGGCGGATAAGTCACGCAAGTCAACCGGCATTCAGAGCTAAAATACAGCAGCGTGTGGACCATTTTTAGCCCAAGCTCATCTCATCAGGCCTTTTTTAGTCAAATGTATCGCCCACTGTCAGTCCCTTCGGGATCCATCCCTCATTCATCTTAATAAAGGTGAGGTAATCTAGACATTTTTGACCTAGGCGACTTCTCTTCTCAGTGACAATACCTCCTGCTGCACTGAAGGTCCTTTCTGACAGGACACTTGAAGCGGGGAAGGCCAGAAGTTCTATCGCAAATTGGGATAGCTCAGGCCACAGGTCAAGCCTGCACACCCAGTAGTCAAGGGGTTCATCGCTCCTCAGAGTGTCGATATCTGCAGTTAAGGCGAGGTAGTCTGCTACCTGTCGGTCGAGTCGTTCTCTGAGGGTGGATCCCGAAGGGCTGTGGCGATGCGTAGGACTTAAAAAGATCTGCATGTCCTCCATCAACAACACGTCTTTAAAGCGTCCTGTCCTTGCCGGCGTGTTCGTGGGAGGAGGAGGATTACTTTCACCTCTTCCCCTGTTAGATTCCCGTTGTGCTGTGACATCACCCTTATATGCTGTGTAAAGCATACTTTTTAATTTATTTTGCAAATGCTGCATCCTTTCCGACTTGTTGTAATTTGGTAACATTTCAGCCACTTTCTGCTTATACCGGGGGTCTAGTAGCGTCTACACCCAGTACAGGTCGTTCTCATTCAGCCTTTTTATACGAGGGTCCCTCAACAGGCATGACAGCATGAAAGACCCCATTTGCACAAGGTTGGATGCCGAGCTACTCATTTCCCGTTCCTCCTCCTCAGTGATCTCAATAAAGGTATGTTTTTCCCCCTAGCCACGTACAACACCACGGTACCAGATAGGTGACAACGAGCACCCTGGGATGCCTGTTGTGGTTGGTCTTCCTCCTCCTCCTCAAAGCCACATTCCTCCTCTGACTCCTCTTCCTCACAATCCTCTTCCAGCGTTGCCGCAGGTCCAGCAAGCGATGCTGATAAGGCTGTTTCTGGTGGTGATGGTGACCACAACTCTTCCTCTTCACGCTCATCTACAGCCTGATCCAGCACCCAGGAAGAAAACAAATGGTATGATGTCGCTGATGGTGCCTTCGGTGCGACTGACTAGGTTTGTCACCTCCTCAAAAGGACGCATGAGCCTACAGGCATTGCGCATGAGCGTCCAGTAACGTGGCAAAAAAATTCACAGCTCCCCAGAGGCTGTCCTAGCACCCCGGTCATACAAATATTCATTAACGGCTTTTTCTTGTTGGAGCAGGCGGTCGAACATTAGGAGTGTTGAATTCCAACGTGTCGGGCTGTCGCAAATCAAGCGCCTCACTAGCATGTTGTTTCGCCGCTGGATATCTGCAAAGTGCGCCATGGCCGTGTAGGAACGCCTGAAATGGCCACACACCTTCCTGGCCTGCTTCAGGACGTCCTGTAAGCCTGTGTACTTATGCACAAAGCGTTGTACGATCAGATTACACACATGTGCCATGCACGGCACATGTGTCAACTTGCCCAACTTCAATGCTGCCAACAAATTTGTTCCGTTGTCACAAACCACTTTGCCGATATCCAGTTGCTGCGGAGTCAGCCACTTTTCCACCTGTGCGTTCAGGGCGGACAGGAGTGCTTGTCCGGTGTGACTCTCTGCTTTCAAGCAAGTCAAACCCAAGACGGCGTGACACTGCCGTATCCAGGATGTGGATAGTACCTGGGGAGCTGAAGGGGAATTATATTTATATCAAAGTACACTTAGAATGAAATTATATATATATATCTATCTATGTATAGCCCCTTAACGACCGTGGACATACTATGTACAAAAACGACCGCGTCAAATAGGAGTCCTGGACTAACCTAGACCAGCGATCCACGGCAATCACGGTCGGGATCACCATGATCACATGGCCGCAATAGGAGTCTAGGAGCTGCCAGCAGGAGGACTGTCTGAGCTGTAAGTCCCCCAGGCTGCTAAAGAGTAAAAAAAAAATATATATATATATATATATTATACATATATATATGTAAAATATATTATAAAATAATTTAAGTATTTTATATTTTATATATATATATATATATATATATATATATATATATATATATAAATAATTGTCCATTAATATTATGTTTTAGTAGACTTTAATAAAGTTTTTCTTATTTTCCTTCCACACTTACTACTGAGATTGGACTGGGTGCCTTTCCGAATGGTTGTCCTCTAGTAAGACAACTATCGGATATATTCTCTTTATCTTGTTTCATTATCCTTGGGTTACCCCCTTCTACCCAGTCTAGGTGACCATTTTTTACTTGAGAGACGGGAGTTGGGAAAGGTTGTTCCTTCCCTATCTACTGGCCCCTTAAGTTTTTATTCATATATATATATGATGTCATTATAAGTGTACTTTGATGTATATACATTTATATCTCAACATACACTTATAATGAAATCATATATATGGATTATATATAAATACATTATATAAACACATATTGGGGTGTTCTTTGGCAGTAACCCCTAAAGTTCTCCGTAAATGTATTCTTAAATTGCAATGTGTGTCAAAAAAAATCACCAATTAATATAATTTTCTTTATAAATTTGGCATAGATTGGTGGTAAAATTATTGCATGAAAAGAGTCAAAATACCCAAGTTTAATACATTAGGGTGTCTTTAAAAAATAAAAAATACAATATATATATATATATATATATATATATATATATATATATACATACAAGTGAAGGGTTATTCAGGGATTCCTGACAGATATCAGTGTAACAAAGTCCCGAAATGCGTCCTAACATGAATGGAGAAAACGTTCTCACTCTGTTAGGACGCAATTCGGTAGTTTGCCTGCGTTCTGTCTAATTGACAGGACGTTCAGGAAAAGTGACAGAAGGCTTTGTGGGAACACTGAGGAAAGGTGAGAATTATGGGAAAATTGCTCTGACCACCGGAAATGAAGCACACTTTGCTCCTCCGCTGGTCAGAGATGGTCAGGCATAGGAAACCTCCATAAGACAAATAGTCCCTATTTTGTCTTATGTTTTAAAGAAAACTAGAGCAGACAGGAAGAAATGAAGAATGGATCCTGACAGAGGGAGAGAAGAGGAATCGATTAAAGAAATGTAAGTTCGGCATGACATTACCGCTTTAATTGTTAATCAAAAACTGTAACTTAATAAATTTATTAATGCATGTATCTCAAAAAGTATTTTTTTTTTTTTTTACTTTATTGTAACAGCTAACTTTAATGACCTCAAGTTGTGATTGAATACCTGTTTCTTAAAAATCTCTGACAACAATTCTGTGGCATTAGCACATATTCTTCGTTTTTTTTAATAGTGTAATTTGCATTAATTTTTATTTATTTTTTAATAATCTATTTTAGTTCTATATATTAACATTATAACATCACTTCACTAAAATGTGTTTCTTGTCTGTATAATCATTTCAATGCTGGGCAGCAGTTATCTCTAACCACTGACATGTTACCATCACACTAATGGCTATTCTTTTGCGCAGGTCACCAAGAATGATTGTATATTATCTTTGTAGAAATTGAAGTCAGATCTACAATTGCAAACACCCATACTAATAATTTTATATAACATTTTTAATTGTCTTTTAGAATGCTTGCATGTTGTGTGAATTAATAATCTGTCTACATTCGCACCCTCATTTAAAATGGAAACAAGCTAAAATTATAACCATAAATAAACAATTATATTGCAATACTATTTGCTATCTCTGCTCTAAAATCATTTTCTAGCACACAAAGACATAAGTCTTTATTAGAGGTAGTGCTAGAATAAATCAATGTTATAAATAAAATACATGAATATTGCACTCATTAAACTGGAGAACAACAGCAGGACACTTAAAAACACTCATTATAGCCTCAATAACTGTTGTACATTTATTCCTTGAGTACCATAATGTGCAGTTGGCATAATAGTTGATTTTATCATAAGACAGAGAAGGCTTTCCGTATATAGTCAGTTTATAATAATATCCCAAACTCACCTGCTATGCCAAAATTAAGCTGGGGCATTTCCTCTCCCTTTGATATTTTCTTGGGGATGGGGAGTTCTTTGACAGCATCCGGTGGGAAGGTCCAGAGCTTTTTCCTGGTCGTAACAGTTGGTGACGGGGTCTTCACTGGTTTATTAGTTGCTGGACACCATTTATAGCCAGGATTTGCCTTCATAAACGCATCCTTGTACTTGGAAGTGAAACAAAAAGAACACAATGATTCACTGTCACATAGTTCTAAGCAAAACTGAAGAAGCTTTTTGGGATCAATAAGCAATGCATTTGCATTAGCAAACATCAAAAAACATGAAAATGCAGGAATAAAATGTAAAAATATTATAATAATATAGCATAAAAGGTAAAAAATATGATAATATAGAATTATATATACAAACATTCATCTACATTGAAAGAAGAATAAGAAAGATGGAAAGTGAAGAGGTTTCTTAGAAAACTAAGTTAATAAGAAGCAGATGATTTGCAAGTGTTTTTCTTATGCAGTCTCAGGTCAGAAAACACATTACTACTGATGAACTGCTAAAAACGTACAAGTCATCTTAACTCTATAAGCACTGGCAATAATTAAGAAAAAAAAACAGAGTATGTTTAATAATTTATTATTTAAGGCAAAATAAAATTTTTCCTTTTTCTGTAATTATCTATTAATTTTCAGAATGATAAGCATTATTCTCTTCCACAGATCATACAAAATTAACAGAAATGTTAAAGCATGTTAATATGATAATCAGGTCATTGCAACAACGCTTCCTCATAAAGCATATAGACCTCATGAGAAGAGAGTAAAACCCCTGTCATCTTTCTGTGCTAGGAGAATTTAGCACTAAGTAACATCTGTAAAAAAGGATGAAAAGATATAACAAATAAACAAGGCACTCACTGTTCTTATAAACAGTGTCATTTGGGGGCGTGGCCTGGAGCTCAACCGGAGCAGTCGCATGACAGAGTAGCTCCGAGCTACGGAGGCCTAAAATCAGCGCTACGAATACCCGAAATTGAAAAATCTAAACCACAAAGATGTCTCAGCTCAAAGGCAGGCGTCAGACAGAAAAGGGTGACAAGAATAGTTTTTTCGCTGCTCGGAACACCCAAGGTAAACCGGTGAGCGCGCAAGATGAAGCGCAAGATGGCGCCGACGAGGACGAAGGAGGCAGACAAAATTCCATACAGACGGATGTGCCGGTGACACAGGGAGTGCTACAGCGTATGCTGGACGCCATGCATGACAAAATACAAGGCACACTACAGTCAGCCTTGAAAGAGATAAAATCTGACATCCAAGACCTGGGCAACAGAACTTCCTCCTTGGAAGACAAAATGGCGGATCAGACGGAGGCCTATAACGCAATGCGGGCAGAAATGGAAGAAATGCAAGAGGATATACTTACATTCGAGAATAAAATGGCGGATTTTGAGGACAGATCGCGCCGCAACAACCTTCGGCTTAGAGGCATAGGGGAAGCGGTAGGCCCGTCAGACCTCCACGCACACTTGCAAGGCCTATTCAAACTCCTGGCACCAGACTTGCCTCAAGACATGCTCCTGATGGACCGCTACCACAGGGTCCCTAAACCCAGCTTCTTATCTTCCGAAACGCCGAGAGATGTGCTGGTGCGGCTACACTATTTTCATGTTAAGGAAGTGATTATGAAATCCAGCAGGCAACGCACGACATTCCCGGCGCCATACCAAGGAACCGCAATCTACGCGGACATATCAGCAGCCACCCTGAAAAAAAGGAAGACCTTTGCACCCCTCACTGAAATCCTCAGACAGCACAAGAAACCATACCGGTGGGGCTTCCCAGTTAAGCTTCTGGTTCAACACGAAGGCAAGATAGCGGCGATGGGAACGCCAGAGGTAGGCCTAAGGATCCTTCGGGAGTGGGGACTGGCACCTCAGCAGACCGCGACGTCGGAGCTGGCGCAGAACAAGCTGACACCAACGTGGAAGAAAGCAACCAGAAACAAATAGTACCCACGAAACGTGGCAAGTATCCCTCAATGACTGTGGGACTTTATCATTTATGCTAAAACACGTTTTTTCACTTCAGGTAACTGAGCAAAAATCCCGCAAGGGAAGGACATCTGTGATTGTGAAAGGAGAGTAAGGTGGAAGGTAGACAACAACTAAAGAACATATACTATAAGGAAGTACACCCTAAAGTTTAAGGGTAAGAAAGCTGCCTCATTCCAACCCTCAGGTTAAGCCTCACACATCACACTTAAGGGTATAGAGGGTACCACTAGCGAGTAGGCCGCAGAAGGGCTCCGAACAGGCATGGAAGCTTCAAGCATCCTACCCCAAGGCACCTCTGACAGGAGCCAAGCCAAATCAATGGCACTTTGTTTAGTTATGTTAAATTATCTATGTTTTGTTTTAATGTTTCACACTCTTGTTTGTCATATAACACGAAAGCACTATGATGGCCCTCATTTCACTGTCTCGACCACGGGGACAATCCAAAATAGAGTTACAGAAGGCAGGGAACACACGGTGAAGGGGAGACCACCCGGTTCGAAATGGCTGGGTAGGGTGGTAACCCCATACATAGATTACCCAACACAACAGGTACAGCAGAAAACAGATCACAGACCCCCATGAAAATATATTCCCATAACACCAGAGGCCTTAACAGTCCGGCAAAACGCAGCCTCCTACAACAGGACCTAAGACGCAATAGACCAGATATTGTGTGCCTGCAGGAAACCCATTTTAAGACCAAGGCGCACCCTCCCCTGCTTAAACGAGACTACCCACACCAATTTCACGCCACAAACACAAGTAAGTCCAAAGGGACCTCTATCCTCATAAACAAAGATGTGGCTTTTGAACTTAACCAAGTGGAAATTGACGAGGGGGGACGGTATGTCATAGTAGTGGGCAAATTTAATGATGTCACATACACAATCACAAGCATCTATGCCCCAAATTCGGAGCAAAGGAATTTCATACACAAAATACTTCGCAAATTAGAACCGATACAGAAAGGTATTAGCGTAGTATGCGGAGACCTCAATCATGTTATTGACCCCAAGATAGACACAACAGTGTCGCCAACAACAACTAGAATGAGACCACTCAAAAGACAAGGCAAAGCACTACAGAAACTATTGCACACATACCACTACTATGATACATGGAGGGCGACCCACATAGGAGAGAGGGGTTATACATTCTTCTCCACGGTGCATAATACATATTCCAGGATAGACGGAATTTTAATGACAGGGCAATATTTAGACCAGGTTCAGGAATGTGACATCAAGCAGATCACCTGGTCAGACCATGCACCGATGACAGTGATTCTGGCTGACAGATACGACTCAACACATAGAAGTCCGTGGAGACTGAATAGCTCCCTACTAGTTGACTCCGGGTTCCGGAAAACATTGGAACAAGAACTGCAACTATACTTCAAAGAAAACACAACCGCAGACACCTCACATAACATAATATGGCAAGCACATAAGTCGGTAGCACGGGGTCTGTTGATACAGAGGGCGGCGCACATTAAGAGAAGGTCAGAAGCCCAAAGATGTAAATGGCAGAAGGACCTAGCAGACCTCACGACACTAAACCAAACAAAACCCTCTCAAGACTTAAAGGACCGTATAGTCCAGATTACACGTGAAATCCGCAACCAAGCACTAGATAGAACAGGCCAACACCTGAGCAGACTCAGGGCGACCCAATACACACAAGGCAATAGAGCAAGCAAACTAGTAGCCCAAAGCCTCAAAACACTACAAACCAGACAAAAAATTGCATATATCCAATCGGACAAGGGACATAAGATTACGGCACCTAAAGATATCAGCAATGCCTTTGCCAAATATTACACCTCCTTGTATAATCTAGCAGATAACAAACAAATTCCACAACCGCAACCCTTAGCCATTAACGAATATCTCAGCAAGATCCCATTACCATCACTAACTGTTCAGCAAAGCCAGGCACTTTCATCCCCGATCACAGAGAAAGAAGTGTCAGAGGCGATCCAAGGATTGCCGACAGGCAAGGCCCCGGGCCCCGACGGCTTTGCAAACTGTTACTACAAGACGTTCACTTCCACTCGCACGCCATATCTAACCAACGCATTTAACGAAGCCACAAAAAACGGTCAACTACCAAAAGAGTCACTGATGGCTCACATCATAACCCTCCCAAAACCAGGAAAGCCACCTACATGTCCTCAAAACTTCCGCCCCATATCCTTATTAAACACAGATGCTAAGCTGTACGCTAAAATATATGCACAAAGACTAAGCAACATACTCCCACATATCATACACAACGATCAAGTGGGATTCGTGAAAGGCAGGCAAGGGGGGGACAACACCAGAAAAGTACTAGACACCCTGTACAGCACGAAGCGCATGAGGGTGGGCTGCGTAGTGGTGGCCCTAGACGCAGAAAAGGCCTTTGACCGTCTGGGATGGGATTTTCTCGGGGCGGTCCTAACAAAGTTTGGGATGCCGGAGGTCTTCCTCTCAGCGGTCAGGGCCCTATACCACAATCCCACAGCTAAAGTGGTAAACGCGGGATTCATCTCAGACACTATCCCTATAACTAATGGCTCAAGGCAAGGGTGTCCCCTCTCCCCACTACTATATGTATTAGCACTGGAGCCGCTGGCGGTGGCAATTAGGCAGCACTTATCTATTCACGGAGTGAGAGTGGGAGACAGAGATTACAAAGCAAACTTGTATGCGGATGATATACTGCTTACAATAACGCAACCACACATATCTCTACCTAATCTGATGGAGACCATCTCAGAATATGGACGTCACTCTTACTACAAGCTTAACATTACTAAGACACAAGCAATGGGGATAGGAATACAGACGGACGCCCTGGAAAGACTCAAATCGGGGTTCAATTTTGACTGGAGGGCAGACCACATTACTTTCTTAGGTATAGACATCCCAGCAAACCTTCTCAAACTTCTAGACAAAAACTACAAAAAATTACAAAAGGAGATAGAAAAAACACTGGAGGGGTGGGAAGGCAAATATCTATCTTGGGTAGGAAGAATGGCAGCACTTAAGATGATGTTATTACCGAAACTACAATATCTACTAAGAACACTTCCCATTTATCTACCAAAACACTATCTGACGGCCATGCAGAGTCTCTTCACGAGATTTGTATGGGCAAAGAAAAAACCTAGGGTGGCATCCTCAATCCTGCAGAGGCCGACCAAAGAGGGGGGGCTAGGACTACCTAATATACACAAGTATTATAGAGCAGCGCAACTAGCAGCAGTCAAGATAGCTACGGCGGCGGGGGAGGCCCCACAATGGACACAGATAGAGGCACATTGGGTAGGAGGGCGGGAATTACTCAACCTCTTCTGGCTACCGCACACCCACCGCCCGACACATATAGACCCTCTCCCGACCACAGCCCTAACTTTAAAAATTTGGGATGAGGTGACACACAGGGAGAAGGAAGGAGAAGGTGTGTCACCACAAGCCCCAATATCCACGGTGGCCGTGGGAATTCAGACATTCGACCATATACCCTGGAAAGAGGGAGGCTGCACCACAATCCACCATCTATGCACAGAAGGAAAGATAAAACCCTTCCCTGAACTTCAAACGCTATACAAATTGCCCAATAAAGCAATATTCCCATACTTACAAGTAAAATCATTCCTAGGGGAGGTCAAAGTTCAGGACCAGGGGCAACACCAAACACCTAGCATAGAACAAATCTGCTTATCACCCAAACCAGCCAAGCAAACCCTGTCAAAACTCTACAACGAGCTCCAAAGAGACGAGAGGGAGAACACAATGATATTTCAGGAGGCATGGCATAAAGACCTTGGGCGCAACATACCAGAGCTAACTTGGGAAAGAGCTTTCTCAATACATAAAGGAAATACGATGTGCACCACACATTTAGAGACAATTAGGAAACTTCAATACAGGTGGTACATGGTACCCGACCGGCTTTCGAAGATGTACCCAAACTCACCTAATGAGTGCTGGAGGTGCGGAGCTCAGGGGGGTACGATGCTTCATATATGGTGGTCATGCGCCAAACTAACATCGTTCTGGGGAGAAGTAGAAAGAATAGCGGGGCAACTCATGGGGAGGAAGTGGTCAATAACCCCTGAACAATGCTTATTGTTCATGATACCCAAGACTAAAGACAAGGTTGAGGGTAAACTGATTTTCCAATTGCTTATAGCAGCAGTGACGATTATAGCTAGGGCATGGAAAACAACAGTAACGCCCCTGAAAGAGACCCTCATAACCCAAACATCGCTTAACTGGGAATATGAGCTAATGGCTGCTAAACACATGAAGCCACAAACACATACCATCCTAGCAGGGGAGAGATGGCAGAATTTCCAGAAACTGGAAGCCACGGCCAGAAGTGAAGCATCCTCACATATAAATGGAGAGGAAAACATTGAGGGCAGCCCATAGGTACTGACATGGTAGACTTATTCAGGCACAGGGAAAAGAAATCAGACAAGTAGCGTAAGGCACAAAGATGTCACGAAACTCACAATAAAAGAAGGGCATGAGAAGCCCAGGCAACCACATAACTTAAATGAGAGAGAGGGTGGGGGGGGGGGGCCCGAAGACGGTCACTCAAGGTGGGGAGTGAAGAAATTTGGAGATTGGGAATGATAATCTGTTCTATGTATAATCCCTCAGATGTAAACAAATGTTCCTGCACAAACATCCCTTTTTTTTTTTCTGTACCCTGGCGAGCAGGCGCCGCAAATTGAAATGACAAACAAGAAAATAAAATATATCTCAAATTGAAAAAAAAATAAACAGTGTCATTTATTCTTAACCTCTTAAGGACTGAGCCAAATGTACACATTGTGAACGAAACAAAATGTAAACAAAACCTGGCATTTGCGCTATATGTCTGTCCAACCGTAATTCACCTCTTTCATATTAAATGCACCCACACTTATTATATATCATTTTATTCAGGGGAAACAGGGCTTTCATTTAACATCAAATATTAAGCTATGAAATATTTTGGCCAGTGTTTGTGACTAAGTGGCTCCTAAAAAAGACTGGACATACCCCATTTGTAGTACCTTGGGTTGTCTACTATTGCAAATAGTATGCCATCATGGGGGTAATTTTCATTCCGGGGCTACCATACGGTCTCAAAGGCAACATAACCAATCTGGCAAATTTCAATGTGAAAAAAACTGAAACGCAAGCCTTATATTTGACCCTGTAACTTTTGAAAACACCATAAAACCTGTACATTAGGGGTACGGTTATACTCGGGAGACTTCGCTGAACACAAATATTTGTGTTTCAAAACAGTAAAACGTATCACAACAATTATATCGTCCGTGTAAGTGCCATTTGTGTGTGCAAAATGCAAAAAATGACACTTTCATATCATCGTTGTAATACATTTATATATATTTAATACAATTGTTGTAATACAATTATATATATATAATTTTTTGAAATTATTTTTATTTATATATAGGTGTATATATAGTGATATATACGTATATACTTATGTATATAGATCTATATATATATATATATATGTATATATATATATATATATATATATAATTTCGTTCTACATGTATGTTGATATCAGTTTATATACATATTATTGTATTATGTATATTGTATATTGTATTATTATATAATTAGTGTATTATATATATATATATATATACATTATATATAGACCTAAAATTAGAAATCCTTATTTTAATGAATAAGCCTGTTAGACTTCATGAAGGAATGAACTCCCAAAAGTTTGAGATTCCTAATGTCTTTAAGGCCAATAAAATGTTGTTAACAAGATGCTTCTATAATCATTATTTTGTAATGACGTTGATTCTGGTAAATCTTGAATTCTCTCTGTACAATATGCATGCCCAGCATAGCTGCAATTTACAAGTCTCATATTTCAGCATCATAAAAAGTAATCAAATACTTATGGGAGCACAGGTTAGATGACTGGTGAGTCATGAGTTTTACTTCTACTCTTTTTTTCTCCTTTATTGGTCAGTGGATGCAGCAGATAAGATTGGGCAGACCTCATGTCCATCACTTAGAAGCTAGCAACTAATTTGTCTCCACCAAAAACAAGAAAACAAAAAAGCAGCCTCTTACCTTGGTAGGCCAACCCCAGACTTCAAACCGCAAACCTCTACTAATTGGACATAAATTACACCTATAAAACCAACCTAAACACACACCCCCATGCCTAACACATGCAATACATCACTACCCACCCCATCCTCCTCCCCCCTCCCCTCTCCTTCACCTCCCACCCTCCCTTCTACCCCAACCCGCCAACCCCCTCCCCCCCCCCGAGGGAACGCGGGACCCTGCAGAAGGACACACTAACTCTGCCTACAGCCCACAACCGCTAGAATCAACACCCCCCCCCCGTCGGCCAGACGAGGGACACCCATGCCCGCTCCACCCCTAACAGACAAACACCACTAGACAATAGACCATCTACTAAGACCTCTACCACACAAGACACGGATGACAAAAATCAATGTACTACATAGCAAGGGAGGACACACACAACCCACCAAGATCCACAAGACAACCCCTACCCTCACCTGCCTATACCGACCAGACGGATCTACCCCAAGACACGACCACCACCTACCAACCGACAAATAGAACCACACAAACCAAACCTACAACCACACAAGGAAACCGTGACATGACGCAACACACCAACACTGACGAGAGACTCTCCCCCCAAGACAAACCACCACCCACCCCCGAGGACCAAACCGTCACGGTGACACAGGGGGCCAAACATGACCACAACAACACAGAATCAAACTAAACCAGTGTTGAAACTAAATATATATCTGTTATTCAAGTATAAAACACCATACTGTATGGATCATCCAACCCCCCTTTTTTCTCTCATTCTTTATCCCCCCCGAATGCTTAAAAAAATTCTACAAATAAAGAATAAAAAAAACAAAAAAGCAGCCTCTTGTCCATTCAAACTCTCTCCTTTCAGATGCCAAGAATGGTACCACAAATAAAGAACAGAAATTAGCATGTTTGGGCTAATGCCAGTTGGTTTCCCCTAGATTTTGGTATGTCGCAACTCAGAAGTCACTCTAACAACCCAAAACTCATCTCCAAGTCTAATATTGACAAGAAACATGTTACCTGCTGTCTAAACAACTCAGACAGTGACTAGTACCATATTTGATACAAAACTGATAAGGCATCTGCTTCCAGGAAAAAGCAACTGTGATCCTACAAATGTCCTACAGAATACTGTCATTATACACTAAACCTCTACATTTAATGCACTTCTACAAAAAGTTATCGACTTTTTCTGGAAACACACGAGTAAGTGTGGAAAACAGTGCTGCTTCCTGCCTGATAATGTCACCATTCCCTGTGTGACAAAGAGTACCCAGGAGAAAATGAAACTACACATGCAAGTGTGTTAACTATCCAAAGTATGTAAGAACAGTAGCCTTCACCCAGCATTCTTCCTGGAAACATATCAGATTTCAGAATCCACCCAGTGAAAGATAAAATAACATTTTAATTACTATGTGAAAAGTTGTTCTTATTTTCGGAGGCTGGTATTTACACTTCCTCTTTGTTTTCTTATTACTAAGATTAGCAGGTCCTTATAACTTGTTAGTTAAACAAGCATGCATGTTTAATATACTTACAGATGGCACAAAGCTTGCATTTATAACAGAAAGCCGGCAATAACAATGCCAGGTTGTCTTTTCCAATATATGTTCTAAACACTTAAGTTTCTCCTCTGTTTCACTAAAATCAATATTGACTCAGTAAGAAAACTAAAACTAACGATCAAATCTCAATGTGGCCCTCTACTGGCCAGAAAATATAGTCACTGGCAAAGTCAAAATGCTCTGAAGATATATATTACATGTTAATTATTCTGGGGGCATAAGGGGAGCTGTTTCTTACACACAAGAGTTATTGAGACAGCTGCATACTATAATGCAAAATAAAAAAAATAATATAGAATGAAAAGAAGACGCAAATAGGATAAGCTGTAACAAGTATAAAGCAAAAAAAAAAAAAAATAATAATAATTATACGTCTAAACAAAGAATGAATACACCCCAAATCGAGGAGGGACTCAATACTGGTATTTAGAGAAGGGAAGAATTAAAGAAAATTCAGCTATAATAACTAGCTTAGAGATCTGTCTTATGGGGCACTACTAAAAATGTCCACAGCTATAAGAGTCAATAGTATCTAATAGGAAACTATTTAAAGTCCTATCCACTTGAGAAAGCTCTAAGAGAAACGCGTTGTGGTATTTTATTAAAGGTATTTTACTCTTTTATTTATTTTTACCTGGCACCAGAGTTATTATTGTTCCAGTGAGAATGTTACTCCAAATAATCCTTGGTGGGGATTATGCCACTCAAGCTTTATCCATTGAGCAGTCTGCCTGCTCAATAAATGTTAGTAACCACTTGGTATTTTATTATTTCACCTCTGGCTTTTATACAATAAGCACTATTATTGTTTATTTTATATTTCATATGGTCCTTATACCAACAAGATATCCATCTACTACAAAACGTCACGTTTCCAATAAGTGGGGATTGTACCACTGTATGCCATCCACACTAGAGCTAGTCTTTAAGCTCTGGAAAACATGAGTAGGACCATATAGACCTCTTACAAAATAGTACTTAGTACCTGTTAGGATATACGGCACCATTATTTGCTGTCTTTTTATTTTTCATATGGATCTCACAAATATCCCATGCCCATACCTTACTGAGGAATACTTTCCCTGACAAGATTGTGATTGACTTCTTATACAAGGCTTTATTTGGTCATTTTGCTGTATTTTTCAGATATAGACTCTTTTGGACTTACTTTCTAGGCTCCTGATTATTATTCAGTATTATAGTTCGAACTTTTTTGGTTTTATTTTCTTTTATGTATTTTCTTTTATATACTGTCTTGTATATGTGCTTGTATAGTTTATAATCAGGTTTTTTTTCACCTGTGGCACCGCCTCCCCCTCCACCTTTTTTTGCTTTGTCTACTCTATTGGGCCTGTGAGTGAGCCCTATTTTTCAGGTGTGCTGCCTTATATTTATCTCTGGAAGGTCTAGTATATAGGCACTGATCCTTTGTACATATTTTTTATGTTTTGGGTAGTGCCAGCCAGGTAGGTCCATGATTCCCATATCTCTAATATCTGCCATACCCTACCTTGTGCTGATCTTATCGGTGCTTAGTAGCCCTCCTTCCTTGTGAGATTGTTATTAGAGCGAACATTAGTTTGGGACATGCTTGTGTACAAGTTTCTCTAGTGAAAAGTGCCACAGCCTAACTGAGTGACAGCTAATGTGATCTTCCACTCAATCAGTAAACCGAAAGAATAATATTTAATGCAATTTAATGTTAGTGTTTGGGTCTTGGCAAATTCACATAAATCAACACAGGCATGACACATATACATTGAATACACAAATGAACATATACTTTCAAACTAAGGTTACCATTTTAGTGGGTTTTTTTTTCAGATGCTTTACGTCATATGTCAGGGCTGTAAATATTAAAATGCAGGTACATCCTTTAAAGTGCAACTACATTTAGTGAAGAAGCACGTGTAATTTTCTCCATGAGAATACCGACTAACCTCTTTTGCCATATCAGTATATTTCTGCTTTTCATTAGGGTCCAGGTAAGCCCACCAGTCTGCCAATATTTTTGTAGCACCCCGATTATCCAGACGAGGATGCTCTTGACGCACCAGAGACCGGTGTCGTTTGCAGAATAAAAGGAAGGCATTCATTGGCCTACGAGCTCTTTGCTCGGGTGAATCATTGTCTTCTGCTTCATCGACTTCATGTTCCAGACCATCAGTATCTACAAGCTGGACCTTCAAGAAAACATTTTTTTTTTTTAAATGTAAATAAATGTTAGTTATTTCAGAAACAGTGGTAAGAGAAAGAGTGCAAACTTTTCAGGCCTATTTGCATTTGTTGCATTACTCTTTGATCTAAAATATCACCAGATGTTGATTAACCCAAAATGATGAATAATAAGCTAATAAGCATTAACATGCAAAATGTTAATGTCTTACTGAACATCTTACCATCATTGGGGGAAGACGTTTAAATTCAGTATCCAGTAGCATCCCCTTTGCAGGAATTACTATCATATGTTAATTGAAACTGTCTATCAAACCCACACAGCAGGCTTGGATGAATTTTTGCGTATTCCCCTTTCCATAATTACATCTTTTTAAGCTGTGTTTCATGAACTATGAATTATTTGGAAAGCTCATTAACAACCTTGTCGAAAAAGAGGATTGGGAACCTATCCTGTAAGAGATGAGATCCTTCCAAGGTTCATTCCCGTCATCTCTGACCAATAGTCACACATATTTCACAGACACACATTCATCATCATACCTATATACATGTTTCAACTATACACATTCACATTCCATTAGCATCATAAAATTGTGCACACACACACATTTAAAATTTTACAAACACAAAAAAAAAATGTGGTTCCTAAGTTTTTCCTTCTGACGTCTAGATTCTATAATATTTAGGGTTAGATTTGAATTTTATTATTATTGGTACTTATATGGTGCAAACTTATTCTGCAGCGCTTTACAATATTATATTGGCGGAATATCCAACATTAAATTAGACAGTTACTAAATTAGTCTCAATGTTATATAGGATGAAAGGGTAGGCAAGTTTAGGTTTTAGTGGTGATATAGAACATAAAAAAGTAAAATAAATAAGTAACATTTTGTCATTTTATAATGCAGATCTTCATTCTTATATGACATTAGGCTAACATTTAATACAGCTTAGAGCAGTAACATATAGTGACACTGGGATACAAGTTAGAAACATTGTAACATTTGACCATATAACTTCTCACAAACCTGTAATTATACATAAATTATACATAAATTTGAGAAAATTGCATCAAGAAAAACTACCAGAATTTTTAGCCTAGCAAAAACACACATACCTGCTCAAGTGAATTAACCAATGGGGTATTTTTGCAAATAGTAAGTAATGATTAGCATACTTTGTATTTTAAAGAAACACTATGGGCACACAACCTACTACAGCTTAAAGGGATACTACTGGCACCACAACAACTTTAGCTTAATGAAGCCGTTTTGGTGTATAGATCATACCCCTGCAGTGTCACTGCTAAATTTTCTGCCATTTTTGAGTTAAATAAAAAAAAAATTATGTTTATGCAGCCTTAGCCACACCTGCCTGTTACGCACACAGCCTGCATGGAAAAAGAAAGTTTTTTTTCTTCTCAATCATATGTTAACTTGCTTTAGAAGTTTTTATATCCTGCTCTGTAAATTAAACTTTTATTATACATAGGAGGCTCCTACAGCGTCTAGAAGACTATTATAAAAGCAGAAGATAAGGAAATCTAAATT
This sequence comes from Pelobates fuscus, assembly GCF_036172605.1. NCBI lineage: Eukaryota > Metazoa > Chordata > Amphibia > Anura > Pelobatidae > Pelobates > Pelobates fuscus. The sequence goes on from NC_086317.1 coordinate 286,055,444, forward strand.
AAACAGAATGAGCACTAGAAGGATGGTCTGCCAGAAATGGGTATATGTGACCTTAACAGCCCCACTTGTGTCAGACTACGCACAGAATACAATTTTAATTCAATTTTTAATTGATTATTTTCACAACTTTTAAGGACTTTTCCGATACCACTGCAATAGTTTATTAAATTCATCAGTTGTGCTACAGGATCTGTAAAACGTAACAGTCTTAACAGTCTCTATGGATAAACAATAACATGAATTGTTATAATAAAACAATTTATAATAAAAACAATAATAATAATTTTACATTAAAGCCTAAATATTTAAATTAGTGTCAGAAATGGAAACATGCACATTTTTTTTGTATTTAATCTCAGTTTTCAGAACAAAACAATAATTTTGCATGTTATAAGCCAGACCTTCAATTAAAAGAGGTTTATTTAAATCCAGTATTTGCTGTTTCATAAATCCTTTTGCATTGCTTTTATTTTGAATTATTTGCAAAATCACATAGGTTATCAAGAGGGATGTTTGTTAATCTGCCCATATTAATCACATCCAAAACCGACTGAACCAAAACACAGTGATATAAAGCTGATTCATTATGGTATTGGCACATAACCAAACAGACCACATGATCTTAAACCACTAAATGCATCTTTTAAAATTATCTTGGAAAATGCAGCTCATGAACAGGCAGTACATAAAATAACACTATTGCATCTTATGCTTATATTGCGCAGCCCTCAGATGCAATATTAAGCTAGGCTAGAATTTTGATTTTACATTTTGTAATGTCCTATTTAATAAATCTCCAATTAGTGCATTGTGAGATTGTTTAGATGAACATTGGATTAGTTATTATATACATTCGGTTCACCCTTTCCAAAGGGAAATATGGAGAATCAATGAGGAAAATTCAAAAAAATATGCCCAAATAGCATGGAAAAACTTTCTGTTTTAGTGAAATCAACTGTGAACCACACAATTCACGAAAAAATACCTATGCTTAGACTGTATCTGAATAAATTCTGAATTAATTTTTTCCAAATCAGATAATTGTATTACATTTGGCTATTAGATTACAATCGATTACAATTTTTTTTTAATTTTTTTTATTCTTTATTTCTTTATTCCGGTGATTCAGGTACATATTGGAGACAGAGTCACGTAAACACCAAGGCTTATACATACGCAAAAAGGTAAACTTAAACATAAACAGAAATACAGGGTTAAAGCATATGCAGACAAAGAGATACAGCATTTTCATAATGACCGAACAGGTTAAGCCACTCATTCTGTGCTTTACAATGTTAGATACATTTGTGGAACAGGCTACATATTTTTAACACATTTGTTCATTACGTGGTGCGCAACCGGTTCCTTGGTCGCTTTTCCCTGCTGACCACATGGCACCATGGTTAGGGATGTGCACACTAGGCCAATTGTAGGCCACCCTTGGGTTTTGAACTGTTCGTGTGCTTCCTCACCCTGGAGAACACAGTTTTTTGGGGGTAACCCAGCGCTGCTGGATTAGGGGACAGAAAGTAGAATAGTAGAAAAGCAAGAGGTAGAGAGAGTAGAAAATAGAAGGTAGCTGGTGTGTGTACCCCTGTGGGGCGTAGTGGTGATGAGGGCGAGTGAGACCTCATCACCACTAATTTGTGGCTATCAGTATGTGAAATGCCAGGGTCCCTTGACGTTTATTCATGTATTCTGGGAACATAAACAGGAGAAAAAATTCTGCAAATGCCTGTATTGGTTGTTTCAGTACGTCAGAGATTAGCCTAGTTATCTGTTCCCAGAAGGGGCTAATTATTGCGCAGTCCCACCAGATGTGTAACATGGTTCTCCTCTCCGAGGCACACCTCCAGCATTTGTCTGATGTGTTGGGGAACATGTGTTAAAATTACATTTTTAAGAAAAACAAAATACAAATCTACCTTTGTTTCTACTTTTCAGAGTTTTTCTACATTTACATCATCTGTTGTTCTTTAATATTTATTACAAGAAATATTTTGTTTACTTTTCGTCGCAACATAGGTCTCTAGTGGCTGTCTGTAAGTAAGCAACAACAAGTACTTAATCCTTAAAGGGACACTAGAGTCACGCAGACCACTCCAGCTCATTAAGTTGTTCAGTGTGCGGTTTCTCAGATCCCTTACCCCTACATAGGAAATTATTGCAGTTTTTAATAAACTGCAATTATTAAATGTTAGTGTAAACTCCACCTCCAGTGGCTATCTACCAGACAGCCACTAGAGGGACTTTCTGGTTATTAGGCGACTTTTGATCTTGCGTTATGTAAAACCTCATAGGAAATATTAATGCAAGCGCAGCCATTGCAATCCATGCACATTAGGTCTCTCCTGTCGGCTGACATCAGCGCTGGATTTAGGTAAGTGACAAAAATGTTTTTTAACAACGGAGGGAGGCACTATAGGAAGCGATACTGCTAGGAAAACAACTTTGTTTTCCTTGATGTATAGTTTCCCTTTAAGACCTTTGATTTTTAAAGGTGTTACTGTTCAGCGCCACAACATACAGCATAATACAGCAAGGCCTCCCATTGAGAAGCTCTGGATTGAATGCTTTTCTGGCGAAGCGTGGTGATAATTGTGCTTGCGCCATACACGCTCAATGAGAAGCATTGGATTGGACCACAGACCATCAAGCATGATGCTTTGATCTTTGGCACATCATGCTGATGTGCTAAATCTTTCTTGGCACTCTATACGTTTTTTTTTTTTTTTTTGCAGGTTCTTTTTATTTTATTTTTAAAAAAGGATGCTGGGCAGTATCTTTGGCAGCTTGTGATACGCAGAGTAGTGACAGTAAGGACAGTAATGCTGGACAGACCTTTAAACTAGTGTTCGAAAGTAAGCACTGAACCGCTGCTAAGCTCCTATTTTTTGCATAAAAAATGTAAATGTAATGAAGACTAAAAATAAATTTGTATTATTCAAATCTTGCTTTTTAGATGCATATTACAGAAATATTTATGTAGAAGTAGAAATAGATTGGTGTCACATACAGCAGATGTGACAAAAAAATAACCAGGGTATAGTCACTAAACAAGATGAACACTGGTGAAAATGTCTAAATTGCGATCTCAATGGTAATTCTCATATTTGCTAAAGCCAAACACAGTTGGCCCAAGGGAAACTGCAGCATTCAGATTCATTCGGTGTCCGGATTAAAATCTAAACCCTATACAAAGTTTAAGCTTTGGAAGATTCACAAAGCATTGATATTAATATTTGGGATTTAATGCATCCGACTAACAGCATGCACATCATAAATAACTTTTTTGCAATTTAATTGATCATTTGAAGTAATATTTAGCAGATGGCAGCATAAACGGACAGCAGGCAAATAGTTAAAAAACCCTCAACGGCATGATGGTTAATTATGTGGTGTCTGGCCTGTGCTTGTCACCTAATAAAAAAAAGTTTGAATTAAAAGTAAAAAAAACCACTCAAACCGCCTGTCACTATCTCTCCTCCTTCTTCTAGCAGCTAGTGATTTCTCTCCTCAGGGCCCTTCACCTTCTCTACACACACTAAGACAACCACACATACCCTGCCCTTTACCCTCATTTGCCAACAGCCAATGTGCACTCTGGAATGCCCGCTCTGTCTGCAGCAATCTGTAATCAACAGCCATGTGCAACCTTTTCCTCTCAAACTCACTCACACTACTAGCACTCATGGAGACCTGGCTTTCCCCCTCTGATAGTGCTACTACTGCCTCATTATGTTTTAGTGGGCTACAATTCTCCTATACTCCACAACTGTAAAGGAGGTGGTGTAGACATCCTTCTCTCCCCTGTACCTTTAAACAAATCTCCCCTGCCCCACCCCTATCCTTTACTTCCTTTGAAGATCAAACTGTCTGCCTACTTAAACCAATTCCTTTAAGAATTACTAACATCTACCGTCCCCCCCCCGTCCCCTTCCCAGTCATGCTAGGCTATTTATTGAGCACTTTTCCTCCTGACTACCTCACTTCCTCTCCCCTGCACTCCTTTCCTTATACTTGGATATTTCAACATCCCAATCAACAACCCCAACTGCACTAATGCCTCTCGTCAGCTCTCTGTAACCTCCTCGTTTGGCCTCATGCAATGGTCTAATTCTGCAACCCATACAGTGGGAAAAACTCTTGAACTTGCCTTCACCAACCTCTGTACCACCTCTAATCTCCTCTATCTGACCACCATCTGCTTACTTTTGACATCAGCACACCCAGGACCCAATTGACACCACTCTCTGGTCATCAATATCACAGAAAACTATGTCTTGACCTAGAGAACTTCTCCACTAACCTCCAAACTCTAATTTTACCTATCTCAAACCTCACCTGCCCTAGCTCTGCAATATCCTTCTATAATTCCACCCTCCCCTCTCAACTACACATCATGGCACCTCCTACACTTAAACGCAGCAAGCACCCTCAACTACAACCTTGGCACACCAAGCTGACTCAATACCTTCAAAAATGCTCCAGAACTGCTGAACGCTGCTGGAGGAAGTCTCACTCTACATCGGACTTTCTCCACTATACATTTATGCTGCACTCTTACAGCTTGGCTCTTTCCTCTGCAAAAGTAAATTACTTGAATACCCTCATAGCCAAAAGCTCCCGCGAACCCAAACGATTATTCCACACTTTTAACTCTCTTCTTTGCCCTGTTGCTCCTCCTCCTCCTACTGACTTAACCGCCACAAACTTTGCAACTCACTTCACTAACAAGATCTCTACAATCAGGGAAGAGATCTCTCATCTCTCTCCTTCCACTTACAATACTTCCCCCAACCTCACTACCTCTGCTGTTCTATGCTCATTCGCACACGCTACAGCGGAAGAGGTTTCTGATCTGCTCTGGTCCTCCCGCCCCACCACCTGCTCCCTTGATCCTATTCCTTCGCATCATTTTGCCTCTCACTAAAATTCTCAATCTCTCCATCTCCTCTGGCATATTTCCATTACCCTTCAAACATGCAACTGTAACCCCGATTCAAAAAAAGCCCAACCTTGACCCTAACTCCCCGTCCCTATCACGCTACTGCCTTTTGCGTCCCTATCACGCTACTGCCTTTTGCGTCCAAGATCCTTGAAAGACTTGTGTATGTGAGATTGACAAACTTCCTCGAGTCCAATTCTCTGCTCGACCCACTTCAGCACTCTGTGGAAACAGCTCTGACCAAAGTATTAAACTATCTACTCGCTGCAAAATCTCATGGTCACTACTCTATCCTAATTCTCCTTGACCTTTCCGCTGCTTTTGATACGGTTGATCATGAACAGCTTTTTCTCATCCTCCGTAATCTCAGTCTATGAGATATTGCTCTCTCCTGGTGCTCCTCCTACCTCAACCAGTGCTCTTTTAGCATTTCATTTTCTAGCTCTGCCTCTTTCTCACAACCTCTCTCTATTGTTGTCCTTGAAGGTTCAGTCCTTGGTCCCCTACTGTTCTCGATCTATACTGCCTCCCTTGGTAAATTCATCAGGTCCTTTGGCTTCCAATATCACTTCTATACAGATGACACGCAAATCTATCTGTAATCCCCTGATCTCTCCCCGCCTCTCTTTACTAGTGTCTCTGACTGCCTCTCTGCTATTTCTAACGGGATGGCTGCCCACTTCCTTAAGCTCAGCTTGTCCAAAACAGAACTTCTGGTCTTTCCTTCCTCAAGTGTAGCTACTCCCGTTTCTGTCTCCCTCCACGTTACTGTTGCTACCATCAGATCCACCATGCAGGCTCGTTGCCTAGGTGTTCTCTTTGACTCTGACCTCTCCTTCACCCCTCATGTTCAGTCTATCGCCAATTCCTGCTGCTTCCATCTCAAAAACATTGTGCGCATCCGCCCCTACTTAACGCCAGATGCGACTATGGTGCTGGTCCATGCCACTGTCCTTTCTTGCCTTGACTACTGCAATCCGCTTCTCACTGGTCTTACATGTTCCCAACTTACCCCATTGCAGTCTATAATGAATCCGGCGTCGAGGCTCATCATCCTGTCCACCCACACCTCCCAGAGCTCACCCCTCTGTCAGTCTCTGCATTGGCTTCCCGTAAGATATAGGGCTCAATATAAAATTATGGTTCTTGCTTTCAAATCTCTACATGATGCTACTCACACTTATCTATCCTCCCTAATACACAAGTATGTCCCGTCTAGCCCCCAAGCTCTGCCGAAGACCCGTGTCTATCCTCTGTTCGTACTCCCACCTCTGATGCTCGTATGCAAGACTTCTCTAGGGCTTCTCCGTTCCTGTGGAACTCCCTTCCCTTTTCCGTTAGAAGCTCACCCAGTCTCCACTCCTTCAAAAAATCATTAAAAACTCACTTTTTCAATTACAGAATATCATTTAAACTGTTAATGGCTCAAAAAAAAAAAAAAAAACACTAAGTCTTCATTGAATACTATTCTACCAATCTACTTCCTTAACATTTTGTGTCACTTTGTGTCACCCTCTGTTTTTGTGTGTCAAACTTGTCTGGTTACAATTTCATGTTTGTTAGCCCACCCATTGTAAAGCGCTACAGAATTTGTTGATGCTATATAAATATAATAATGATAATAATAAAAGTGTTTCAAATAAATAATGGAACCAATGGATGAGGATATTTAATAAAAGAAAGGGGGGAGATCCATGATCAATATTAGAAATATGGCTATTTTTCAAATCTTTCTGACTTTTACTAAGCTAGACAGGGTAAGTTCATACCACAATGTGACTTTGAATATGACGTGAACAACCAACAACATTTTCTTTAACCAAGATGTTTTAATTTAATCCTACAATTTCATCTAAATATATTTGCAGAATCCGCATACATGATGGCATCATTTAGTTTTGCTTAAAGTATCACATTAAAGGTATAATTCAGGGTAGGATTTGTAAAGGGAAACACAAGTTTTTAAATTGTTTATATTTTAAGTGATATATACATTATAATGTATGCCTTTTCAGGCAGCATTACTGGATCCTGGCTGAGGTCCAATCAAATGCTTCTCATGAAGAATCATTGCTGAACCATGGGCACATGATCGAGAAGCATTGAATCCTATGCTTTTCTTTTAGAAACAGTGAAACTACACTGGGTATGCAGTGACATCTCATTTTGCCCTAAAGTCCTTCCACAGCATAACAGTGCAGAGGAAGAGCATGTGGTGGGCAAAGAGAGATTGGTTTGGGGGGTTGAAAATAAGAAGGGAAGTAAGTGTAAAATATGATGGAAATAGGGAAGGCACAGATGGCAGGCATTTGGGAGAGTAGGGACAAATTCACATTAAGAAAAAGGGGGGTGTACAAGTGCTAATTTAGTGGATGTGATATAGGTGAACAAGCTGCTTCAACACCAAATTCTTATCTTTAAACAATAGTGAAACAGTGGATGCAAGGTGAAGCGCTGTATATTTTAAACAATGTGAAATATAAAAAATAGGATGATACCTTAATTTCATACACAAAAGTCCATATGTGACATATAGTACCTTGAAATAAAACACAAATAAAGACAAAAATAGTGTATCCTGTGATGTAAATAAATAGGTATAGAATGAAATACATTTCCCACTCACACTTTTAAGAGCTAATGGATATAGCTCAATAAAATCGCTTGTAGGATCCGTAAAGGCGATCCTAATCCCTTCTTTTGGTGGGAATTCTTCCTCTTCCTTGGTCTCTAAAATCAGGAGAGGTATATGGTGCAGTACCTTAGATATAAAATCTATAAAAGGGTAAAGCAAAAGGGGTACTTACAAACCCAGAGCCATCCAAATCGGCTCTGATCAGGAGTGTACAATCCTTCTTTGTGCAAATAAAAGTAGCAGGAACAATGCCAGTAGTGTTAAAAAATATATATAAATACTTTATTTACATAAAAATATATAACATTATAAAAACACTTTACTAGGCATTAAAAAGTCCAATTCCATGAAGACAAGTGATCTCCAAGTTCCCAGGACGCGTTTCGCTCTGTCAGCTTCCTCAACTGGATATGTAAAAATGGAAGACTCTTCCATTTTTACATATCCAGTTGAGGAAGCTGACAGAGCGAACGCGTCCTGGGAACTTGGAGATCACTTGTCTTCATGGAATTGGAGTTTTTAATGCCTAGTAAAGTGTTTTTATAATGTTATATATTTTTATGTAAATAAAGTATTTATATATATTTTTTAACACTACTGGCATTGTTCCTGCTACTTTTATTTGCACAAAGAAGGATTGTGGTCCTTAACCACATACACTCCTGATCAGAGCCGATTTGGATGGCTCTGGGTTTGTAAGTACCCCTTTTGCTTTACCCTTTTATAGATTTTATATCTAAGGTACTGCACCATATACCTCTCCTGATTTTAGAGACCAAGGAAGAGGAAGAATTCCCACTAAAAGAAGGGATTAGGATCGCCTTTACGGATCCTACAGGCGATTTTATTGAGCTATACCCATTAGCTCTTAAAAGTGTGAGTGGGAAATTTATTTCACTCTATACCTATTTATTTATATCACAGGATACACTATTTTTGTCTTTATTTGTGTTTTATTTCAAGGTACTATATGTCACATATGGACTTTTGTGTATGAAATTAAGGTATCATCCTATTTTTTATATTTCACATTGTTTAAAATATACAGCGCTTCACCTTGCATCCACTGTTTCACAAATTCACATTAAGCCCACAGAATTCTTCTTACAGAAGTATTCACAGAGCTGCCTGCAAGTGAAGATGCTGATCACATCTGTCAGCAGCGTGCAGAGTTACTGCAAATACACTCTCCTAAACTGGAATAAAAGTGAGTTTAACCGATTTTTAACCCATTCAATAATAAAATAGTGGATTTGCCGTAATCTAAAGAGTTTAGGGAACATTATAATAAAAAAAAAATAGTTAAAATGAATGTATAGATTTTTTCAAATTAGCATTTTCTGTTAAAACAACATATGCATCTAAAACAGATACAATTAAATGGTAAGCTGTGTAGAATTTACCTTTTCAATATCTTCCTCCTCATCGTCATCGTCTTCATCTTCAGAAAAGTCAAGAATTTTGTTAGCAAGTAGTGGATGCCACTGAAGGCATTTTCTCTTTGGTCGTTTTCCAGTTCCTTCTCCTTCACTAGATTGATCCTTATTTCTGGTGCTGCCTTTCATTACTGTTATCTGAATGACAAAATTTGACATTTGAGAACATTATCAGAAGTAAGAAAAAAAATAAAAATAAACACATCTAAATGTATTTTTAATAACTTAGAGAATACTTTAAAGGGACACTACAGTCAGCGTAATAAAGCAGTTTTAGTGTAAGGATCATGGCCCTTCAGTCTCAATGCTCAACAGTGTTAATTTTTGTGCCAAATTTTAATTTTGTTTTAGTCATAATCTTTTGATTAAAAGGCCATTTTAATTTTAGTCGTATTTTAGTCATCTGAATTGTTTTAGTTTTAGTCGCCATATTTCAATTTAGTTTTAGTCATAGTTTTTTTACTAAAATGCCATTTTAGTTTTAGTCATCTTAATTGTTTTAGTTTTAGTCTAGTTTTAGTCAAATAAATCTAAAAAAAAGTTTAGTCGACTAAAATTTGACTAAAATTATAGTTGACAAAATGAACACTGTTGCTCAATTCTCTGCCATTTAGGAGATCAATCACTTAAGATTTGTGAAGGGTTTATATCCTCATATTTAAGACTGAATTTAGTCTGTCTAATTAAATTTCTATTTTACTTGCTTTTAAAGAGATGGTTAGTTTTCAACATTATAGCCCACTTGAGTTATGCAGCTGGAAGTTCTAATTCACCTTAATAATCACTGTTTTCTAATTGTTTAATTTAATGGTACTGTTTTCAAATTATTTATCCCTATAGTTTTGGAACTACATTCGGTTTCATTTATATTTATATTCCTACGCAAGTGAAGTCCTATAGTTCACCTACCTAGATTTAAATGCATGGGAAATGTATTATCCTTCAAATTTTTCTGTTGTTCTATTGATCTGTGAGACAGCCCCTAGTTTTTATTTGATTTCGACTATAATTACTTTTTAATCAATTAACTAATAACGTTTTTGTACGTTTTATTGGTGACGGTTTATAACTTCTGCTTTCCTTAGAAGAAGTTCTGTTTTTTTTGTTTTTGATGCAGTATTTTTTCTGGAGTATTTGATGCTCAATATAGGGTTACCCCCTTGTTACCCTCACTAGATGACCCTATAAGAACCCTTATTGCATTCTGATGTAAAAATGTTAAAATATAAAATGAGCCATAATTTTGGGCTGGAACTTCTTATCACAAAATCTTATAACACAGGAGAATAAAGATGCATTTCTCTGTTGTTAAACAGGTATAAACACAAATAGTTACATATTCATAAACTATTTCTATGTAACAATTCCTAACGCTAACCTTTGCTCCTCACCATCATCCATGATGAAAGTTTGTGGCATCTAGTTATTTGGCTAGTTATAGTCCAACAATTAAACTGGTCACTACCAAAGTTATAATATGTAATATTTTGTAATTGTACTCAAACTGCACCTTAACAATAGGCATTCTAACTGGGTTCAACAACCAATAAATCATATGTAATTAATTCTAACACATACTAACTGGTTGGATATAAATGAATTTAAACTGAAATCTCAGCAAGCCTGTATACACACAACCGCGCGCACACACATTCACTGTTTAAGAGCTTTGCTTTTGTTCATTGCTTGAATAGAGTAATCTTTTCTAAACATATGGCGCAGTAAGCCTCACTGATCCAAATAATTCCAGTCTTGTATAATAATAGAAGCAACAAAGCAATGTATTCTGTTTCCTGAAATGTATTTAGTTAGTTCAATTAGTTAATAAAATCAGATATGCTTGTATTAAATAATCAATTAACATGGGAGTGGTCATCTACAAAATGCTCTTGTCGCATTCACAGATCTGCTGTTCATTCGTGAGTTATTATCCTGGATACACGGTGAAAACATTGATTTGTTTAGATATCCTACATCATTGTACAGAATGCCACTTTGATTGAGCAAATGTAAATCATTTTACTCATTTTTCATTTTTACCTAGTTCAGCCTTTTAGACATCTGTGGATCGTTTAAATAAACATAATAACATTTAACTCTTCTAGGTTCCCACAAAAATCCACTAGAACATGCAATTATGATAAAACTGCAAATTGTGCTATAGAATGATATTCAGTGATACTTACAAATTAAATTACCATTTACATAATTTGCTTTTTAAGCCCTATGAAAAAATAAGATTAGCATTGAGGAATAAATATCATCTCTCTACCATACATAATGTTTGATATTGTAATAGAAATAAACAACATGGTTGAATATAAACCAGGGCTTGTCAAATTTGATTTCAATCTAGGAGCCAGTTAAAAAAGTTAGGAGTCCGTTTTTTTCCCCCAACGACAAGAATACAATTCATAAAGGAACACTATAGTCACCAGAACCACTACAGCTTAAGGTAATGGCTCTGGTGTATATAGCCTTTCCCTGTAGACTTTTCAATGTAAAAGCTGACTTTTTGGAATTAAGGCAGTTTTTACATTGATGCCTAGTAACACCTCTAGTGGCTGTCACTCAGATGGCCACTAAATGTCTCCTATCTTGGTCCACAATATGCAGCACCTACATTCAGCTACTCCAAGCTCTGCATGGTCCACATATAGATAGATGCTTTTAATTGATTTATTGCATCTCTATGAGGAGATGCTGATTGGTAATTGATAATCTCAGCTATGGAGGCGGGCCAGCTACAGCGAGAACGGTACGGCGCTGGAAAAAAAGATGAGTAAAAACATAATTCCCAATGTGATCGGAGGGGGCTGGTGACCTAAACATACACATTCACTGGCAGCCACCTGGACTGACACACACACTGACAGACACACACCCACTGAGAGAGACAGACACAGAGAGAGGCAGAGACAGACACTGACAGACATACACACACACACTGACAGAGACAGACAGACACACACACTTGCCAGAGACAGACAGACACACACACAAATGTTTTTTTTATTATTGATACACTCACAATATATACACACACACACACACACACACACGAACATTCATACATACACACATGACAGATACACAGAAATTAAAAAGAAAAATACATATTTTTAGCCACCCTCCTACCTTTTCAGCTCAGGAGTGTGGTTCCCCTAGTGTCCAGTGGGACTGGGCAGCAGAAGTTGACATCTGGTTAGTGGGGATGGCTGTGGTTAATGGGAGTAGGCACCCACTGTTCCAGACTCCATCCTTCCGCCTCTCTCTCCAGCTCCGTGCAGCTCTGTGTGTGCCGGGAGGAAGTGAAGGGAACTGTAATAACTTCCTCACGGCGATGAGGTCATGCACAATAAAGGGCCGCCGGTGTGCGGCTTTAGGGCGGGAAGTGGGCGGGGAGCAGGGTCGGCTCTGCGGCATGGGTCTTTACCTGGTGTCCTGCCAGGCTAGCTTGTCATTCCCCTGCGCTGCCTCTGCACCGGGAGGAAGTAATTACATGTCTTCACTTTTTCCCAGCACACAGAGAGCTGCATGGGGATTGAGAAAGGAGGAGGAGGGAACAGGCTGACCAGTCCTAGGGCAAAATATTTAGTCGCCATGGCAACCTGGGATCTGTCGAGCACTGATATAAACAAACATATATGAACCCTTTGCTCAAACTCCCACTACTCTTGGGCAGCAGCAATGGCTACAGAATTCATCAGCCCAAATACAAAGGACAAACAAAAAGTTGCTCTTCGTGAAATGCTAGTGTAGGACTCACCTAAGAAGTTTTCCTTGATGTGACATATGAGCTTACATTTTAATGGCCATTATTTCAGTGTTACTAAACCCCTCTGTTATTTAATTGTGCATATGGATTTCAAATAGGGTGAGTAAATAAGGTGTTTTTTTTTTGTTTTTTTTTAAAAACACTTTATGAGATGAGGGGAGTGGGGGAGCATGAGGGAGAAGGGGGACCAGTGGGCACAATAGTGTTAGGAATACAACTTTGTATACCTTTAATGAACACTATAGTGATGGGAATCCTAACATTATAGTTCTGGAATATATATTTACGTCCCCAGCCCAACTCTGTGTAGGTGATTTTACTTAGCTTTTCTCCACTGTTAAGATGGTCTTGCTACAGCTGGCTCTGCTTAAATGGCTATAATCATCAATATTGATGATCTCAGCCAATCCAATGCTTTTCCACAGACTGTAGCACATGCGCGGTAAAACGCCACGCTATGCCAGCATTGCCTCATAGACATGCACCGCCTTAGTGACTGCACTTAAAGGTGTTACTAGGCAGCAATGTAAACACTGCCTTTACATGCTGTAGATACCAGAACCACTATATTAAGCTGTAGTGGTTCTGGTGACTATAGTGTCCCTATAAAAGAATACTTTATAAAGTGTTTGTTTACACTACTATATGAGCTAAAGAACAACATACATGTCTTTCTTCAATTATGCATGGCTTGACAACATCCATAGTAACTCCAAGGCCTTGTCTCACACTCATAGGAACAGCGATTGTGATGCTCTGCGTTTAACATCCTGCAGTAACTCCCACATCGCCAATGTACTGACTGAAGCTTGGAAGATACTTCACCTAATTTTTTCTTGCATTGCGACTATATTATCATGTGTTACTAGAGAATTGTTTCCAATTATACCTGTAGTTTGCCACTGTAATTCTCTGTGCATGCAGTTTATATCATTGTAATTTAATGTTTCTGCCCAATATTTCATGAACACAGTTATTAATATTTGGGTGTTAGAATTTGGTTGCTAAATATTTCAACACTTTTGCTTCTCTACCCCTCCCCTCCTCTCCCCATCCCCATGCTCTTCCTGGCTGTAAATGCCTAACTGTTCTATCTCAATCTCTGTTCTTCAGGCCTCATCTCATACTCATACTCATTCATAGGAACAGCGATTGTGATGCTCTGCAATTTAAAAAAAAATAATATTCCCTTCACCACTTCCCACCCGCCCACCCAGGTTCCCCTAAATATATAGCATGCTCCTCCAGCTGTTTGAGATTCTGATTCAATTTCCTCTTCATTCCAGCTGTTTGAGATTCTCACTCAATTACCTCTTCATTCACTTTACATTTTACCAATAGCTGCTTCTCTCTGTTAACTCTTTTCACCATCACCTACAAATTTCCCCTGCTCCCTTTTGTCCCAAATCCCCACGGTATCCTTTAGATTTTAAGCTCACAGGCTATCTATCTAAGCACTTTGTATAAAAGAGCTTCAATGGCTAGTTATCAGCTTACAGGCAGGGCTCTCTCTCTACCTCTTGTATTTGTCTGTGTATATTGTACATTCTCCACTAATTGTACAGCGCTGCAGAATCTGTTGGCGAATTATAAATACCAATAATAAATAAATAAATAAATATCCCCTATAATAAGGTGGCCTATTAGTCATAAAAGAGTATTTTTTTTTAGAGATTTGTTTTTAGTTTACCCCTTTGGCAGTGACTCAAGCATTGCAATTAGTGAGACAGATGACAGAAAGATCGAGATGGAAGTAGATGAGTCACATTCTTAGCCACCTATTACGCCAACCAACAATCATTTGAATAATTTACCTATAGGCCAGTCAATAAATATGCCAAGCATGCACGGCTAGCTCAAAAATTAACTGTGAATTGCACTACTATTGCAATCTACCCAGCATGTTGTACAACTTTAAATTATGATTACAAGCACTACAACAACAATAGCTTGCCATAGTCAAATACTATGATAAACCTAGTATGTATGGTATAGAGAAATGGTACCCATTGGAAATTGAAGTGGTTATAGTGCTTGGACTGTACCTTACAAAAATAAGGCTATTGCTTGGAGTCTCAACAGCAGCCACAGTATTTGTAATGTTCTTACCTTGTCCAGAATTGACATGTTAAGTAGCAGCAGGTAAATTATGTCTGACCGCAAGAAGGGGGGTGTTAAACAAACAGCCTTACCCAAAATATCTTACAATTTCAAGTCTTAAAGTTTGAAAAAGACTTACTGCCACAAAGGGTTTATAAAACTATGCAATCTCCTCTGTGGGATCTGACATGATTTTTATGCTGCAGCTTTAAGAAATGCAGCTACAATTTTAGCCGTGGAGCTGCACTCTGCTGGCTCAACAGCTATATCAGCACTGTAATCCGAGAGCAATCTTCATTGCTTTTGTAATTATGAAACAAAAGGAAGGGATAATAACATGCGTTTGCTCAGACAGCAGATCACATTTCACAATGTAAAAAGCCTGTGGTCATAGCGTTTAAATACAGATCTTCAGCATGCAACAACTGTTTTCTAGTAGCCATTGGACACTTGGCGTATGCACTTTGATATAAGCAGATGTGAATTTAGTAATGGGTTTTATTTATATTAGGGTTCATCTAGTATATTTGTTATTTTTTTTTTAAACTTTCAATAAAACACGCAATATAATATATCAGAAAGGTATGAAAAATACAAGCATTTATAATAATTAACAATTTTACAAAGCCAACAAGTAATGTAATTCAGATTTAGAGAACATGCTGCACAAAATTTAAAGGGACACTCCAGGCACCCAGACCACTTCTGCCCATTGGAGTGGTCTGAGTGCCAACTCCCACTACTCTTAACCCTGCAAGTGTAATTATTGCAGTTTTTTATAAACTGCAATAATTACCTTGCAGGGTTAACTCCACCTCTAGTGACTGTCTACTAGACAGCCACTAGAGGGCACTTCCGTGACCTCCAGCGTCGCTCATTTCCCTATAGGAAAGCATTTTCAATGCTTTCCTATGGGGAGCTCTAATGCGCATGTGCGGCAGTCTCGCCCACCGGCCGACGCAATCACTGGGAGGAACGGCGGCGCCGGAGGAAGAAGCAGCGACGTGGGACATGTCGCTGCCTCTGGTAAGTTACTGAAGTGGTTTTCACCCCTTCAGCAACCGGGGATTGGGGGGTGGGAGGGAGAGGGGACCTGCAGTGCCAGGAAAACAGATTGTTTTCCTGGCACTGGAGTTTCCCTTTAAGCAAACTGTAAGCTACATATAAGTGCACACAAACATTTGATAAATTACCTGGGTTCAGTTTATTATGAAACTTAACATGGAAAATGTCAGTCACTGAAATGAGACAAGTTCCATATCTGGATATATACTAAGCTGAGGACCAATGCAGCTCTTACATAATATTTAAACCATACTCTTGCACGATGCAGCCACGCACATTATATTATCACATGTATCTACTCATGTTTAAGGTAACAGGGTGTATGTATGACTGCAAGGGGCCTGTGATGCATGTATGCGAATGATGTGTGTACCATGTATGTAGAATGGTTGTGTGAGTGTGTATATAAGCATATATTCATCATTAGCAGAGATTTGCCTTTGTTAAAGATGTATAAATGCATAAATTCTCTTAGAAATGAGTGTAATTTAAATGTCGGTTTAATACGCTATACTGAGAAAAGTGTATGGGATGGTAATTACAGGCTACTTGCATGATGCATTCTCTATTGTTTCACTGCACTAAGCCATTAATGAACATTTCTAAGTTTCACTAAATTGATGGTTTAATAACTGCACACTGTGAACAAATGGGATATTGTTTGGATGTAAAACAAAAACTGATAAACTGAGAATCTTTATTGCATCAAGTTACTTACTAAGCAGTAACCCACGCATACGTTTTCTATTTGGGCTCAAAAAAGGATGATCATCTTATGATTGAAAAAAAAAAATTGCTCCCTCGGCAACTAAAAGTCCACCTTTTAGCCACTGCCATGATGATTCAGAAATTTAATTTCCATTGTTGCCGCCCAGGAGTATATATATATAAAAAAAAAATATTCTAAGTGTGTATTTATTAATTATTTTAACACATAGGGCCGGATTAAGAGCCCATTACGATTACGATGAGCCTAATCTCGCTTTCATCTCTCAAGCAAATCCATACTCCCTAACAGCAGCGTCCAGTGAAGCAAGCAGGATGTCAGTGGGTAAAAGGGTGGGCCACTGACATGAATCATGTAACCACTGTGCCACATGAAAGAGGGGCGGTCTGCCCAAAGAATTGGAAGGTCAGCTTGGCATGAATGCATCAGACTGCCCGCCAATTATGCAGGCTGGGAAGCTAAGGACGTACTATGCAGACAGCACCCTCAGCTTGGCGCAAATGTGTCTAATTTACTCACTCTACACTTTCTGGGTACAGTCCCCAAGCTACACTTGTCCACTCCTCTCCTTACCATCGTACTAGCAGGTGGAAGCTCCTGGTATACAATTTGGGACAGAGAAAAGGTGGATGTAGTGAGTGTAAAAGAAAGGGAACATGTCATAGAGTTAGAGCGACCAAAGCAGTAAGTGCATTTGCACAGTGTGCAAAGTCAGCTTCATCTTAACTAATTTCAATGTCAGCCAGTCCATGGGCAAGGCCTGGAGTTTTAGTTACATCAGGCCCTATGTTAGTTGGGCCCTGCACTCGGGCACACCAACAATTTAGGGGTCCTATAAAAGAGGAACATTAGGATAGAAAAGATGGACATAGGTATTTAGGCCCAAAATTAGGAATTTACCTAAATAGAGATGCTTGGAAGAAATGTAGCATTTAATATATATATATATATATATTATATATATATATATATATATATATATATATATATATATATATATATATATAAAAAAGAAATAAATTAGAATTCAGAAAAATAACATATTCTTTCATGTTCATGATCGTGTTCATTCCAATTAAGATATGCAAATATTATTGTAATGTTAACCATAAACAGTAAAGTCATCAATGACTGGATGAAAATAAACAAACAAATAAAGAGTTCATCTGCTTCTTGAAGTCAGTCATACAGAAGAACTATCTAAATGTGTTTGACCTTTAATCTTACACTATCAAATCATAGTACAATTTTTACTTCATGTATATTTCCTGTTATTAGTAACCAGATGGCGAGGCTAACAGAAGGTACATTTAATCAATGCAGACCTTCAGCATGGTTTTTTAAAAAAAATATATATATATATATATATATTTGTCACGTTTAACTGGCCATCTGGTTACTAAGAGTATGACTAACATACTACTTTATACAACAACTGTTCGTAAAACTGCATTTATTCAACCAAAGTTTACCTGTCAGAATGTCTAAAGCCTGCAATGCATTATATTTACACAATGGGTACTGTCATGGGCGTCTGCAGGAAATTTTCCAGGGGGGAGGGAGAGCATAATTGTAATAACATTCATGCTCTGCCCCTTTTTGACAGTGTCAGGAGGGCCAAGTAATTATCACAAAAAGCGCAGGCATGCAAAAGCTTAATAAAATAATTGAGTTGTCATTGTCTGATTTGAGTGTTGCAATTTCTAGTCTGTTTTACTGTTAACACTATTCAATGCATCACATTTGTTTTATATCCATGATCAAGGCACTATAACTGAATTATAAAAATAAAAATGACTGCACACAAAGCCATTGCAACATCACTAAGTAGCATGCACAGCAGTTACTGCAGTACTAGGAGACACTCACAGCACTAGCTACAGCACCAGAATGTGCCCACAGTACCAGATTGCACCCTAAACACTTCTGCACCTTATAATGCCAGTAATAATAATAAAAATAATAATAAAGGGTCCTGGAAGGGGCCTTCTAACAGAGGCCGTCTCACCATCCATTAGAGAGTCTGTTAGAAAAAATACATTTTCACCTATGTGTCTCTTAAGCCCTGTTTTGTGTTTCTTATTCCATCTTTTGAATGTCTTACCCCTCTTAGTGTATCTACCCCCTTATTATTATTATTATTATTATTGCAATTTATATAGCGCCAACAGATTCCGTAGCGCTTTACAATATTATGAGAAGGGATTTAACTATAGATAGGACAATTACAAATAAACTTACAGGAACAATAGGTTGAAGAGGACCCTGCTCGATCGAGCTTACATTCTATAGGAGGTGGGTGTAAAACACATTAGGACAGGAATTTGCAATCAAATAAGGTGGACTGCCCTTTAGGAGAGGGCAAGAGACAGGTATGTGAGGTAAGGGTTAGTCTTGGAGGCCATATGCTTTCCTAAAGAGATGAGTTTTAAGGCACTTCTTAAAAGATGCAAGACTAGGGGAGAGTCTGATGGCGGTAGGCAGGCTATTCCATAGGAAGGGAGCCGCAAGCGCGAGTTGGCCGTACGAGTGCGGACAACGGTTTAGTTTACCTTATCCTCCATTTTCCCCTTTGTGTCTTACACCCACCTTGTGTGTCTCTTACTGTCCTCTTTATGTTTTAATACCCCTCAACCCCTTTGTGTGTCTCTTACTTTCCTCCGCCCCTTTGTGTGTCATTGTCCTCTTCCCCGGTTCCTCTGTTTGTCTCTTGATCTTCTCCCCCCCTCCCGTGTCACTGTCCCTTTCTCCAGCTCCTCTGCGTGTGCCATTGTCCTCTTCTCCAGCCACTCTGTGTGTTCCTATCCCCTTCCCCAGCCTCACTCTTTGTCATTGTATTTTTCTCCATTCCCTCTGTGTTTCTGCTCCCCACCTGCTAAATACATACACACAAACTGTGGAATACATGCACACACAGACTGACGAGTACACAGATTTCTAAAATGCACACACAGACTGCTCAATAAACACACACAGACTGCTGAATATACACACCCACAATGCTGAATACATACACTCAAAACTGAATACACACACACAGACTGCTGAACATAGACACACAGACTGCTCAATAAACACACACAGACTGCTGAATATACACACCCACAATGCTGAATACATACACTCAAAACTGAATACACACACACACACCCAGACTGCTGAACATAGACACACAGACTGCTGAACATAGACACACAGACTGCTGAATACACGCACACAGACTGCTGAATACACGCACAGACTGAGAATATATTTAGACTTGGGCCTTAATGAAGTGGTCTGGGTGCCTTGTCCAGCTAGGGTTAACCATTTTGTTCTATAAACATAGCAGTTTCAGAGAAACTGCTATGTTTATAAATGGGTTAATCCAGCCTCTAGTGGCTGTCTCATTGACAGCCGCTAGAGGGCTTGCGTGCTTCTCACTGTGAAAATCACAGTGAGAAGACGCCAGCGTCCATAGGAAAGCATTGTAAATGCGTTCCTATGAGACTGGCTGAATGCGCACGCGGCTCTTGCCGCGCATGCACATTCAGCTGAAGAGGAGGAGAGGAGGAGGAGAGGAGGAGAAGAGCTCCCCGCTCGGCGCTGGAGAAAGAGGTAAGTTTAACCCCTTCCTCTCCATCCTGCCTGGCGGGAGGGGGTCCCTGAGGGTGGGGTACCCTCAGGGCACTATAGTGCTTTCCTGGCACTATAGTGGTCCAAAACCCTATACGTACCTATTTTTGTGAAACTATAGGCCTGTATTTGTTGCAATGCTATGTTTAAGCAATTTAGAAATGTCATTTACACACTATATGTACCAATGCTTTTCCATTGATTGATTGGTATATTGCAATTGAATTATATTTTATCTCACAATGTGAAACAAAATATAACTATAAAATAATAAATTTTTAAAAAGCAACACAATCATGAACAACTCTTTATCGGTTGTTTTTATGGTGCTGGTCAAGGTGATCGGCAAGTGACTGCCTATTGTGACTGAGATCATCATTGTCTAGACAGTAAAATTGTCTGCAATATCCTTTTAGCAAAAGTAAAAATATTTTTATTATTGTACCATGGTGTTAAAAGTGATATGTTTTACCAACCCCAGCATATGATAGTCAATGAGACACCAGAGTTTCTGGTCAACTTTAAAGCGGCACTGTCATGACAAACTTACCTTTCCTCAATCTCTTCCTCTTCTCCCCCTCTCTCGGGATCTGTTATTCTTTTCTTCCTGTCTTCTTTAGTTTTCTTTAAAATCATAAGACAAAGTAGGGACTCTTTGCCTTATGGAGGATTCCTCCGCTTGACCAGCTCTGACCAGCGGAGGAGCAAAGTGTGCTTCATTTCCGCTGGTCAGAGCAATTTTCCCATGATCCCTAGCTTTACTCCCTGTTCCCACAATGCTTCCTGTCAGTATTGCCGAACGTCCTGTCATTTAGACAGAACGCCGGCAAAACTGCCGAATTGCATCCTAACAGAATGAGAAGAGTTTCTCCATTGGTGTTAGAATGCAATTCGGTACTTTGATCGTATCGGAATTTCATTCTAATGATTGAAACTCCGATCCTATTCATTGCCGCGGCTGCATCTTGCAGCCGCTTAGTAGATAACTCCCTAATTCCCACGGTATCAGGGAGCTATCTACTAAAAGGCTGAAAGACCTAAATTGATCTTTCAGCCAAATTTACTAATACTAAGTAAAGATTACTTAGTATTAGTAAATAATATGCCCCTACTCGCTATACCGCGAGTAGGGGCATGTCTAGTAAGCAGTGAGCAGCCTGTGGCTGCTCACTGTAAAAAAAAAAGAAAAAAAATATTGCCCCCCACCCCTAAACGACGGGTGGGGGCCCTAAAGTAAAATAAGGGAGGGAGACCTATTGTCCCGCCCCCACCCCTGAGCGGCGGGTGGGGGCCATAATGGTAATAAGGGGGGGGGGGGGAACCTACTGTCCTCCCCCCCTGGCCCCCACCCCTGGGCGGCGGGTGGGGGCCATAATGGTAATAAGGGGGGGGGACCTACCGTCCTCCCCCCCGGCCCCCACCCCTGGGCGGCGGGTGGGGGCCATAATAGTAATAAGGGGGGGACCTACTGTCCTCCCCCACCCCTGGGCGGCGGGTGGGGGCCATAACGATAATGGGGGGGGCGGGTGGGGGCACTAAGTAAATTACCCCCCCCCCCCATCAAGGTGACTAGAGGTCCCCAAGCCCCTAGTCACCCACCCCCCACCCAAATAAAAATGCCCCTACCTAACCCCCTCACCCTAAAAAATAGTGAGGGGGGGAATAAAATTGCTAACCTGTAAGGTAAAATTAAACTTACCATTCGACGTCTTCTTTTTTCTAAAATCTTCATTTTTCAGCCCCAAAAAAGGCCAAATAAAAAGCCATCATACCCGTCGAACTAAAAATAAAATAAAAAACCCGAGCGCAAAAAAAAACCTGACGAAAAAGAAAAAACCCGAGCGCAAACAAAATAATCCATCTTCACCCATGGAGGGCTCCGCACAGACTGAGCTCCGCAGGGCGGGGGAAGGCTTATAAAGCCTTTCCCCGCCCTGCAATTAGGCTAAGAACACTCTGATTGGTGGGTTTAAGCCAATCAGAGTGCTCTTTGTCATTTTACAAGCGTGGGAAAGTTCTTTGGAATTTTCCCACGCTTGTAAAATGACACAGAGCACTGTGATTGGATGGATTTCAAGCCATCCAATCACAGTGCTCTGTGTCATTTTACAAGCGTGGGAAGTTCTTTGGAATTTTCCCACGCTTGTAAAATGACCCAGAGCACTATGATTGGATGGATTTCAATCCATCCAATCACAGTGCTCTGTGTCATTTTACAAGCGTGGGAAAGTTCTTAGAAGTTTTCCCACGCTTGTAAAATGACCCAGAGCACTGTGATTGGATGGCTTGAAATCCATCCAATCACAGTGCTCTGTGTCATTTTACAAGCGTGGGAAAATTCCAAAGAACTTTCCCACGCTTGTAAAATTTCCCACGCTTGGGGGGCTTAGGAAGTGGTGGGGAGCACTGCTCCCTGCCGCTTCTATAGTTACATATTACAAGGAGGGAGCTGCACGCCGGTAGCTCCCTCCTTGTAATAAACTGAACGAACAAATGAACACTGATACTCAGTGTTAGTTTGTTCGTTTGATTTTTTCTATTCATTCGTCTGTCTGATGACTGAATGAATAGGTGAAATTCCCATTCGCATGTCCAGGTGTTTCACTGGGCATGTGCGGGAATCTCACAGTCTGTGTAGTGTGGGTAGATGACGTGTCCCACAGGGACTTCACCTACCCACACAAAGATGGCGGCGCCCTGAATAAAGATCGGGGCAGAAAATAAAGAATACAAATAGGTAATATGGGGGGCTTAGGGGGTGACTAGGGGGTCGACTGGATGTAGTGGAGGCGGGAGGGGGGTTAAAAAAAAAAAACGGGATTCGGCATGACAGTGCCGCTTTAACATTTTACAGCTGGGTAATTATGGGACACTGTGATATTGTACAGCGCAACGGAATCTGATGGCGCTATAGAAATAATAAAATAATAATGGGCATTAAAAATAAATAACGGTTTAGTAGATATAAACTAAATTAATACATTCATTTTTCATGCATGAATTCATTGGAGCTATATCTTGAAAGAGCTTGCTAATGCTGCAGTTCTTATGAGCTGCAGCCTTTGCGAGCCCTCAACTTTTTTTCCCTGGTAGAGACTTTCATCAGAAGTGCGTCATTTTAGCTGACCTGAGGGCTGAGTGGAAGGAGGCAGGTGTGCTTAAGTAGAGCATGACTGCCACTTCTGTTATTTCAGGGGAGCTAACAGAAGGAGCATCTAATCCTGGGATGCTCCATTGTTTATTTATAAAAGTGCTGATTTCCTTTAGAAATCGACACTTTTATAAACTGAGCTAAAATAGGATAAGCTAAAATAGGATAAGCAAGCTAAAGTGCTTTTGAGGTGTGGAGTGGTCCTTTAAGAACCACATGACAATCTATCCCATCATGCATGGCAGGGTTTTAATGCAGTAAAAGTACCAGCAGGGGCCCCTTAAGGACACATGACATGTGTGACCTGTCATAATTCCCTTTTATTCCAGAAGTTTGGTCCTTAAGGGGTTAAGTCCCTGCTGGTACCAAGGAACCCGAGGTATTTTTCGATAGCTGAGGATCCCCTCTGTCAACTAGGGCCACAGATGGTGGCCCCAGACTGACAGATGAGCTATGAGCAGTGTTAAAATTGAGTGATGTATAAAGCCCTTTAACTACTTTTAAATGTCATGGCTGAGTTCAATAGCGCAAAGCCACAGTATTTTAAAATGAACCCGTATCCTGCAACATTAAAAAACAGGGAGCCCTAGATATCTTTCGATACCTGTAGGTCCTCCTTTTGTCAATTTGACAGACTGACAAAAGAGCTATGTGCAGCAATCTAAGTGAGTGGGACACATAGTCCTTTGAATTAAACACTGTGTCTGAGCTTAGCCACAGTAATTTTAAATATGGTTTTGCCTACCATTGCCCCCCCCCCCAGTATAAGGGAGACCACCAGAAAGGACTCTGGTGACGACTTTCTGCTTGCCACCTGCTCCTTGAATGGTGCGCTGCCCAGCACTGGTAACTCTATCTAGGAGCTTCGTATCAGAGGGAGATCTACCTTTCATGCTACAATCACACAGTTCAGAGTGCTCACATAGCCCTCTGTACTGTGCGAGATGGAAAATCTAAAGTTTTTTATTCCCTTATTTTATTTCTATTTAATATTGTGTTATTAATATTGTATCGTTATTGTGAAGAAAATAGACTTTTCATTCGTATCTTTGTAAGGCCATTCGTTACTTTTATGTTTTGTTAGTTCAGTAGATGAAACTACTGAACACCGACCACCCTCCTGGCTCATTATATACAAAGGAAACTGTTGATTTAGCGCTCTCACTGGGTGGCCGCCGTTCGTATAGCCAAACGCCACGTGGAAGAGAAAACGGCGGCCATCTTGCTTGCACGAAAGGAGGCAGCGGGACTTGGTCGTCGAGTGTCTGGAACGAAAATCGGACACTCGACTTCCCGAACACCGCTACAAACATACGAACGCTTGCTTCCTTTTCACGAACAGCTAGGAGAGCGCCGTTCGGTAGTTTAGTCCCCAAGAACAAGGGGAACAATCATGGGGCTCTGTTTTCATTCGTTTATTTGACTTTATCGAAATAGACTGAACTCATGGAACAGTTTTGGGCAGGAGTGTGTGGTCGGTGAAATGAGACTTCCATACAATTCGAAAACCCCTGAACTGATCTGGGTGATTTTTGAATATGTTGGTCACCCAGATCATGGCTATCAGGGGATATGTCATTTATGGGGATACCATGTCAGTTCCAACTTTTGTGGAAAATATATTTTTTTCTGCCTGGAGATAATTGGGTTATCCATTAGCCTACCTAATTATCTCACAGGCAGAGAGGAGGGGATTGTATGTTTGCAGTGGGAGTGTTTCACTTTGTCAATGTAATGCTATTGGTTGTAACTTTTGTGTCCTGGTGCCCCACAAGGTCCAGGTGGAAGGTCCCCTTGCATGGGGACTTGCATAAAAGACAGTGTGGCATCAATAAGCCATTATTCCTGTTGTGCCCTTCATGAAGTCTAGGCTCATGTTTGGGGAACTATCTACTGACTGGGGAGAAACTTCTTGGAAGCTGCATTCATCTGGAACTATTCGTATCTACACCCGAACTGCAGCTATAATCATTAAGGCTCAGCAGTTCGGGAGAAACAGGCGAACAAGGTACCATAACAACCAACGTTCGTAACAGTTATAAACCATGCATAACTCTAGCACTGAAAATGCAGCCTGTCTCTCGATAGTGCTGTCCCTGGAACAAATGGCAGCCAAGTGCCATTTAGAAATCAATTTAACATATATATAATTATTTTGAATAAGAACACTTTAAGTAATTATTACTACTGTATACAGTTTTTTTCTGATCAAAATGCTGTTATTTACTTGGATGTATACAAACATATTTATACTAGTCAATGTCACATTCCTAAATGCCTAATTTTTTTTATTGTTCAAGAAATTTGCACTATAATTCTATAGAACACTGCTGCACAATGTCACTTGGTTCACATGCATCACACTTCTTTTATACATATTACTTTTAAATAAAAAAGGTACTCACAGGCACTTAACTATATCAAAATATTCACAACTATGAACAAATGCCCTTTTTTTCAGATGTTCATTGTATCTATGTTTTTAATTGGCTATGAAGTCTCCTACACGTTAATTCCTCTAAATGATGTATTAAGTATTATTGATTACGGTAAATTGTTTTAATTATGTGTGCTATATAATTGTTTTTGTCACATACATTTGTCAGCTTGATAAAGACCACACTGGTCGAAACGTTGCTTTGCACATTCTGGTGACAATACATTGCTTGAAATTTAACCTTTGGAGTGCCCTTATCCTTTCTTTTGTAAATGTGTGTGTTTCTGTAAGTGTGTGTGTGTTTGTCAGTGTATGTGTGTGTGCCTGTCTATGAGTGTATGTGTGTGTCTGTCATCCGGATGTCTAAAAGTGAATGTGTATGTATAGGTCACCAGCGTCTCTCCGATTGCATGGGGATGGTGTTTTTACTCGTCTTTTTTTTCCCAACGCTGTGACATTATTGCCACAGCTGGGATTATCAATTAACAATCAGCATCTCCTCAAAGAGATGTATTAAATCATTGAATCACCTACATGCAGAGCGTGGAGATGCTGAATGTAGGTGCTGCACATTGTGCAGCACTGAGATAGGAGACGCTTTAGTGGCTGTTTGAGTGACTAAAACTAGAGCTGTTAATAGGCAGCAATGTAAACACTGCCTTTTCACTGAAAGCAAATTTGTCAAGCCCTGCATTAAAGGACCACTATAGGCACCCAGACGACTTCGGCTTAATGAAGTGGTCTGGGTGCCAGGTCCCCCTATTTTTAACCCTGCAGCTGAAAACATTTTTAGAGAAACTGCTATGTTTACACTGCAGGGTTAATCCAGCCTCTAGTTGCTTTCTCCCTGGCAGTCACTAGAGGCCGCTTCCATGATTTACACTGAGCAACTCGCACTTATTTGACGCTGGACATCCTCACAGAGTCCAGCGTCAAAAAAAATTCCCCATATGAATGCATTGAGTAATGCTTTCCTATGGGCGAGTTTGAATGCGCGCTCGTCTCTGGCTGCGCATGCGGCTCCACTTGGGAAGCCCGGCGCTGGATTAAAGTAAGTGGATGAAGGGGTTTTAACCCATTCAGCACCAAGGGAGGGGGAGCCCAAGGGAGGGGAGCCCCGAGGAAGGGGGCACTCCAAGAGACTATAGTACCAGGAAAATGGGTTTGTTTTCCAGGCACTATAGGATCCCTTTAATCAAATTCTCTTATTTATGAAATGTCCTTACTTTTTCAGAATTCCTCTATGATTATTGGATTGCAGTAACCCTTAAACTAGCAGGCATGGTGTTGGGGTTATGATAATAATTCAGACTAATTCAAACATGCTACAATTACATTACATTACTGTGGTCTGATTTTTCATTTGTTCAAATCCGTAAATAACGAATAATAAGATGAGTAATTAATTAATTTCAAACTTAACTGCAGGCCAGGAGGAATTGATTCTTACATTTAACATCTCCCCTGATTGGTTGACAGTTGTGGCACTTAGTGTACACAAACTAATACGTATTCTGTTTAACTTATATTAACTGCTTCTGCATTTTATAAAACCATCAGTCTTATAAAACTGACATGTTTTGCATCCATTTCCCTTTTGTCTGCATGCATGTGAAATGTCTATTGTTCAAGTTTTATCAATCTACTTGAAATATACTAAATGTTTGTATTGATGAGGCTAAGGTGCACTGACATGCTTTGAGCTCACATTCCGTCTTCCCATGTTGCAGCTTTTCTATTTGCTAGTATTGTCTCCTGCAAGTGATAACGTGCAAGAAACAATACATAATTTATTAGTAGCATGGTGATTTTACTGCTGAAGGAAGAATGTCAATACTCGGCAAAACCAACATGAACTCAAAGGAAAAAAAGATTATATATTTTTACCAAGCGTATTGGTATTTATTTTTCTGATGTAAAGTGTTTTTGTGAATAAAATATCCAATATAGCGGTCTTAACAGAATACCTTTTTGACAATTCTAAAGTTGGCCTTATTTTCCCCTTTTCAATTAGCTCTCTGGCAGGGGCAAGTAGAAACCAGCAACATAAATACAGTTTGTGTACTTAGTCTGGGATGCTTTCTTGTGTTTTTGTTCGGCTATGTTCTATAACTCGTTATATTGTTTCATAAGGACATGCAACCTTTATGCTTTTTAATATAGCCGTTGAGTCTCTCTTGTCACCTCCTGAGTATATAATTTATCAAACTGTAGGACATAAGGCATTGCATGAAGAGCTGTCCATCAAAACACTTAAATCCACTCTATGGCTGCATGGGTGTCCAACCTTTTGGCTTCCCTGGGCCGCATTGAGCGCAGAGGAATTGCTTTGGGCCATACATAAAAACTATAATATAATTAATTTAAGTAATAAAACCTCAAAACCCCTTTTTATTAATTTTAATATATAATTTGTTTAGTAGATAACTCCCTTATATGTTATCCTTTTGTGGGATTGCCATATTTAAGGATACCAAATTAGGGAGCTATCTACTAAATATATACACATGTATATGCATGTGTGCTGGCATTTCGTCTATGGTATATTTTGTGTTGCTGAGCACCAGGCATTTTCTAATTTAATCAGTAGGAGTACAGAGCAGCACAAGTTGTACATATATATATGTAGGTTTTATAAATGCCCCCCCTTTACTTTTGACCCTGCCCCCTCCCTCCTCCCCCCCATGTGACCCCTAAGTATGAATGCTGGAGCCGCCACTGATAGTATGCAGAAAAATGTGAATTGGAAAAAGTGTTTACAACTACTTATTTATCTGCAGACTCAAATTTTACATTCTTTGTCAATTCTCCAATATTTATTGTTGAAAAACTGTAGTGAACTGAAAAAAGAATCACATTATACACATTAACATGTAACATAGCTGTATTTGACTATAACAAACGTGGAAAAATTTTCTAAATGAGATATTTTGGCCTAAAGATTACAATTCTGAATTAAAAAAAAACTAAGTTCTTCATTAATAAAATTATGTATATATTGGACATAAAAAGGAGCCCAAGACCTAAATTTGCCCTAGGGGCCAAAACGGTTGTGTGTCCACCAAAGCCTGAAAACAGGAAACAAAAGTGTTTAGACATTTCTAAAAAATATATATGCATAACCTAATTTTTACCACTAGGTGTCCTCTTTTTAACAGAACAAAGCCATGCAACACTGACATTGCAGCAAAAAAAAAGTTTTGGACGCTGTAAGCAAACTGAAACTTAAAAGTCATATACGAGAACTTAATTAGGCAAAAAAAAAGTTTTAAACTATATTTTTAACCGCTCTGAAAGTAACCCCTTAAGGACGGAGGCAATTTTCCAAGTTCTGAATCAAAACAAAACCTATGAGCACAACGGTGCCGCCCATGTGTACAGGTTTCTTAATATTTGAAAAGTTACAGGGTTAAATAAACAGCCATGTGAAAAAGAGAGCACACCCTCTTGAAATTCTATGGTTTTACATATCAGGACATAATAACGATCATCTGTTCCATAGCAGGTCTTACAATTTCGTAAATACAACCTCAGATGAACAACTCATGACATATTACAGAGTGTCATGATTTAACAAAAATAAAGCCAAAATGGAGAAGCCTTGAGCGACAGTCTGCTGGTCTGGAGCATTAAGGTGTGTGTTAACACAGTGCCAAGGACGAAATACATCAACAATGATCCTAGAGAAGCAATTGGTGTTACCTATCAAACTGAGAAGAGTTATAAGGCAATTTCCAATTATTATAAAGTTCACCGATCAACAGCAAGAAAGATTATTTAAAAGTGGAAAAGATTCAAGACCGTTGCCAATCTTCCCAGGAGTGTCCTAGAAAAGTCACCCCGATGTCAGACCATGCAAAGCTCAGAGAAATTACAAAAAAAACAAGTTACATCTCAGACTCTATAGGCCTCGGTTAGCATGTTAAATGTTAAAGTTAAAGTTTGGAAGGGTTGCCAGGAGAAAGCCTCTTCTACTTTTCGGGTGGAATCCTCCATTCATAGTGAGTGATATCTGGGTTTTGACATCCACGGCCAGGCCATTATTCCAGCTAGGTACCTGATGACTGGTAGGGCATATGTGTTGATGGATGGGATCTTGCCATTGAGCCTTCAGGACTTGTCTGACTCTCTCTCTTGAGGTACTTGGATGCTGCTATCCTCTCATGGTTGCTCTGTGCTTGTGGTACCCCCAGGTCCTTGTAGCTGTTCTCTAGATCTCAAATTTGACCATCTGGTACACTTATCTAGCCTGAATGACATTCTGATTTCCTTAAGGAATATCCAAGTTAGGTGGATCAGTGAGCCAATGTCCTGCTCACACTTGGCATTCATTTTAATGTCGTCCGTGTGGCGGATAGTCCACACTATTGCACTACCTTGGCTCTCAGTTCCTTTCCCCTCCGCGTCTGCTCAGCAAGCGCCTCTCTCTAACCTGTTCGCGGAATACCCACCGAGCTGAAATGTCCCAAATACTTCAGCAAGAGGTCCCTGTGTTTTCCCTGGAACTCCGGTCCGGTAATAAGTACAACCTTGGCCCGTTAACCTTCCATCCCGGTCCTTTCCCCTTTCCCAATGCGAGTGCTCTGTCGAGGGGAACTACAAGACATCTAAAGGAACCATTGGAATCTAGGAGCCAGGAGAAACCCCCTTTCCACGACTATCCAGAGACCCCGTTTAAGTACCGGCAAATACCTGTAACCGCCTGGAACTATTTTCGGCTCAGACCACACATGCGGTCGGTCGAAACTTTAAATGGTTTGACGTTTCTCCAAACCTTCATGGATCAGATCGCTATATGGACAGATTGGGCACTCCAGCGTGTACAAACCGGGGATGTAAGACTTGTGGGGGTTCATAAATATTTTTAGTATTTTTTGTGTTTTTTCAGGGGTTTTATGTATTCGGCTCTCTGTATCTGGTAGATAATTAACTTAGCGAGCTTTGACTCGATTGTCTCCTGGAAACAGAGGCGTTCTATGGGTAAAGAATGGAGACCCCAGGCTGGAGGTCTGGGTATAAAAGGCTGCATTCTGAGCAACAAAAACAGATTAATCCCAGAACTATGTCTCATCTGGTTATTGGGGGAACAGAGTTATATTCACCAACGGTTCCAGTTCTGGCTGAGATTAGAGTTTAGCGGAGGTAACCAGTTGGGTTACCAGACTGGTGATGGTAATTGCACTCCTGATCTTGATAATCTGGCTAAATGGGTTGAGTCCTATGCAGAACAGCATTGGGGATAGTGCATTACCTTGGTATATGCCACTTTTGATGTTCACTTGTGTTATTGTCCTGGAAATGGCTTCTAGAATTATTTTCCACTTGCCCAAAAGTTTTTTTATGAGGCTCTTATTAATCGTGTATAGAGCCAAGCATTCCAGTATCCATGTGTGTGGCATTGTGTCAAAGGTATTCTTCTAGTCAATGCGGGCTGTGAATAGATTTGTTTGGCTGGTCTTAGAATCCCCGTGACTGCTTAGTCTACCAGTAGTTGGTGTTTTGATCCTCTGCCGTTTCCAATTCCCTTTTGGATCTTGTGGGCTATGATGCATGACAGGACCTTCCATGTTGTAGGGAAGCAAGTGATTGGTCGGTAATTATATGGTTTTGTTCCTTTGTAAAGGTCCTTCATGACCAATATTGTTCTGCTTTGGTTTAGACAGTCAGGGTGGGAGCCTATTGATAGTAGCTGGTTCATTTCTGCTGCTAGACATTCATGCAGCATTGTTAAAGGAGTTTGCTGGTTTTTGTGATGGTGTTGGTATGAATTGTGGTCAGTGGCTCATTAACCACAGCTAGCATACTGTAAGGTGGCAGTTTTCTAGTGATCTTTGGTAATCTTGCCTAGTGGTCACCGGACAGGACACATGCAGAGGTCTTGTGGAGTCCATGCCTTGATGCATTAGAGCTGTTTTGACAGCACGAGAGGGATTTACATGATATTAGGAATGCCAGGAGAGATGGGGAACTAATGCTCTCAAGGGGAGAATCGTGGCGTTTAGAGTGGCTGATATTGAACTTTGGCAAGCTAAGTTCTGTTATTTTCAGTTTACTTGGTTTGCTTAACATAAAATAAAAGAAAAAAGTAAAAGGAGTAAAGGCAGGAAAAATAAATAATACAAAGAAGGGGACAAAAGGAGACTTGTGATATATACATAGTCCTTTTTTCTGTTTTATTTTTTATTGTTGGCTAATAGTGGGAGCAATCACCAGCAAGTTTAGCCTTTTGGATGGTCATTGCAATAAGGAAGGAGAAAAGAGAAGAAGAAAGGGAAAAAAAGGAAAAGGAAGAAAATAAATTTGAAAAAATAAAATAAAATTCCATTTTATTGTTTTTATTTACTGTTTTCATATTTAAATTTATTTTTCTTCAATTTAACCCCTTAAGGACACAGCTTCAGAAGCTTGTCTTACGCTTAATGAAAGCAATTTTTGCATTTTCTTGCTGTTTGTGTTCAACTGTAATTTGCATCTCTCTCGTTTATTGCACCGACACATATTATATACTGTTTGTTAAAAGACAGAAAGGGCTTAAATTTGATGTAATATATATATATATATATATACATATACACACACACACACACACAAAAATAGATAGGTCAGATGATGTAACACCTTTATTGAATAAATACAAACGTATTTTTTGGAAAAGACCTGAGAGTGCATCTCTTGCTTTCCAATATATATATATATATATATATATATATATATATATATATATATATATATATATATATATATAAATGCTTACTGATTATAAAAAAAATACAGAAAAATTTAAAAAAAAAAAAGGAAAAATGTGTGTTTTTTTACAGCTTTTGCAATAATAATGTGTGCATAATTAGTGTAGGTAAAAGAAAGTAATTAAAAATAAATTCATTTAGTTGTTCTGATTAACAGAATATATAATGTGTCTGGGATTTTAAGTTTTTTTTGGTAGTTACAGGTCACAAAGCACAAGGAGTAAAATAAACTTTTAATGTGGAGCGATTTTAGAATTTGGTATGTTTGTCTTGTAAGCTTATTAGCCATAAAAGAAAACAAAATTGCCACACAAAAGTATATATTTATATAAAGTAGACATCACAGGCTATTGTCCTAAGGTTGTTTTGACACTTTCTACGTAGCCATTTCACCGCCAATCTCCGCTAAATATTGGAGTAAAATTGTTTATCTTTTTTGTTTTTTCATGTGAATTTTGTAAAGTTGGTGTGTGCTAATCCTGTATTTTGCGTTCAGCTACATCTGCTCAGTACAACGATACCCCCATTGTATGTCTTTGGCAATATTTCGTGAAGCTACAGTGCCATATAGGAGACCTGTCCTTTTCAGTATTTACAGTAGAATTTTGAGAGACGGATTTAATGGGCCTATGCTTCAATTTGGGGTATTATAGCAGTTTGACTGTTCAAAAAAAACCCACAAAGGCCTACCATTTGTAAAAGGAGACACTCCAGGGTATCTCATATGGTGCATATTGTGCCTTAACATGCCCCCATTTTTTCACACATATATGCCAAAGTATGTGTTAAAAAATAACTTGGGAATGTTTTGCATACGGATTGCATTTTTGCTGGGCATTTTTTTATTTCATATGTGCCAGTAAGTTCAAACCCCCAAAATTATGCTCAGCTAAGTCTTCTGAGTAAAACAATATGCCCAATGTATGACCTAGACACTATTTTGTAAAGTTACAGTGCTGTAAAATAGACATGACAAGTTCAGTTTTTTAAGTGAATTTTCATGGAGGGTTTTGATGCGTCCGTGTCCCACTTTGGAGCACTTGAGCAGGCTACATATTACAACTACACCATAAAGGCATACCATTTCTTAAAGAACACATCCCAGGGCATTTCAAAAGGCATATTTTGAACCTTAGCGTGGGATAATTTTTCCGCTAGCTTGTACCAAGTGTACACAAAGTGAGTTTGCACAGTATATTTTGCAAACCTTATGTGTTCTACTACTGTATAATACTACATATGTTGCTCAGCTATGTCGTCTGAGTACAACAATACCCCCATATGTACCTTTGCCAGGTATATGTGGATGTTGAAGGGGCACATTTGAGATGCAGCCATTCAGTTTTTTTTCTAACTTTGAAATTTTACGCTGTGTCCATGTTCCATTTTGGAGTAGTTTAGATGGTTGGTTATTGAAACTTCCCCACAAACACATACTATTTATTTAAGAATACACACTGGGGTAATTCAAAAGGCATATTTTGAACCTTAGCGTGGGGTAATTTTTTTCTCTAGGTTGTTCCAGGTGTAGTGGTAATGAGCATTTTTAAATGTATTTTTTTTTTTTACTTTTTAAGACTTTGTAACTTTTTTAAACTAGTTTTTAAACTTTTATTTTGCTTATTAATTTTTTTAAACTTTCTTAAAACTTTTTTTTTTTTTTTTTACAGATTTAACATTTTTATAAGCATTTTTTTTACCGTTAACCGATAACTAACAGTAAGCAGCACTAACGGTAAATTCCCCAATTTCAAAATACATCATTTTAAAATATTTAAATTAATTAAATAAATTGAACCCCTGAGGGTTAAAAAAAAATAATAGGTTAACTCTAAGGGGTTAACAAAAAAAATTGGATCACAGTATAATACTGAGATCTGTATTTTGATCACTGTAGGTAGTGATCAACTGGCAGGGAAGGGGTTAATTTTTATTAGGACTGCGTAAAGGAGGGTGGTATTTTTTTTTTTTTAATGTTAACCCCTAGCTAGCCTAACACCAAATTACCCAATTCCCCACTAACTTCCACCCACCCCAGCTACCTAAATATATGATTTTAATATATTTAAATTATTTAATAAAATAAAATTAACCCCTGAGGGTTACAAAAAAAAAGCAGATCACAGTTAAATGTATACCCTGCCAATTGATCACAGTAGTCAGTGATCAATTGGCAGGGAAGGGGTTAATGTTTTATTAAAATGGGTAAAGGGGCGTGGGATTTTAAATTAACTTTATTTTTTTTAACAGCGACAAGATCAGGTCTGATCCATCTCCCTGCACTTCACACAGAACCCAAAAGTGCAGGTAGGCGAAGGTAAGTCTATGCAGCACATGTGCTCGCTCTGACAGCCTGTCAGAGCGAGCACTGCTGCAGGGGCAGCCCGATCAGTGCTTCCAGTCTGCCTGTAATACAGAGGCAGGCCGGAGAACCGTTAACTCGCGATCGCCTCGATCTGGGGTTAATTTAAACACGTGACGGACGAGGTCCGTCATCCGTCGTCAAGGGTCTCCCATGGATGACGGACTTCGTCGACCACCCGTCCTGAAGGGGTTAAGGAGCACCTGCGCATATATATATATATATATATATATATATATATATACATATATATATATATATATATATATATATATATATATAACATGCATAAAGTAGAAATTTAAGTACATTAAAAAAAAAATCTGCCTTTCTAAAAAATGTTGGCGCTTGCGCTTACAAATTTAGTTAATGTAGCACAGGTAGGCGGTTAGGAAATTTTTCCATCAAAAAAGATACATATGTGGGCAGTAGGTATTAAGAGGTTGACTACCCTGGTCAAGAGGTAGAGGTGGACCAGGAGATTTATAACAGGGTCCTCAAACTACGGCCCACAGGCCAAATCTGGCCCGCCAGGTCCTGAACCCGGCCCAAGCACTCAGGGCCACTCAATGGGCCCTATATCTTCAGGGGCCCGGTCAGCGCTGTGGCGTGCAATAGAGGGACCGGGCCCCTTTAAAAAAAAAAAAAAAAACATTGCAGCCGCAAGTAGTGCTGGGAGGAAGTGATGGCCACTGGGAAAGAGAGCCAGGCCGCGGGAACCAGGCCGACTCCCATCAGCCACAGCCACTCTCCTGCAAAATAAAGGTAAGCAAAATTAGCTATGTATGTATGTATGTATGTATGTGTTTCAGTAGATATGTATGTATGTGTGTATGTATGTACGTCAGTATGTATGCCAGTATGTGTTTATGTATGTGTGTATTTATGTATGTATGTCAGTATGTCTGTCTGTGTGTATGTATGTATTTCAGTCTGTATGTATGTCTGTGTGTGTGTGTGTATGTATGTCAGTATGTGTCTGTCTGTATGTATCTGTATATGTGTATGTATTTCAGTTTGTATGTGTGTATGAATGTATGTGTATGAATGTATGTGTATGTATGTCCGTATATATATGTATGTGTATGTCTGTGTGTATTTATGTCAGTATGAGTGTGTGTGTGCAGTGTGCATGAATTTGTTCATATTTTTTATAGTCCGGCAAGCAACAGTGTCTGAGGGACTGTGAACTGGCCCCCTGTTTAAAAGGTTTGAAGACCCCTGCTCTATAACATCAGTACAGCCTTGATTCTTGCAGCGGTTTCAAGGACTTGCAGTGCATTCATCAGCTTTTTACTCATGAAAGATATTAAGTGAATAATAACTTTCAGAAACTTTTCCTGGTGATGTACAATTGTGTTACTGGAGGAACACTGCATAGAAGGAAAAAGGGACAGCAAGGACAGGCTAATAACTGTGAAATCACATATCAGAAATAGTAATTAGCAAGAAGGATGTGTTTTACAATACAATAACATGTGGAAAACTTTTTTTTTTTTTTTTTTAAATACAATACCAAATGTTGCATGGAAAAATACAGCTATTTAGTTTGAACACTATAAATGCATAAAAGACATGGTGGTGGTCCCTTTGTGTGTCTAAATATTGGTAGTTGTGGGGAGCGTGATATTCCAATGCATAGGGCCAACCACTTCCTTAAAGCAACACTATAGTCACCTAAATTACTTTAGCTAAATAAAGCAGTGTTAGTGTATAGATCATTCCCCTGCAATTGCACTGCTCAATTCACTGTCATTTAGGAGTTAAATCACTTTGTTTCTGTTTATGCAGCCCTAGCCACACCTCCCCTGGCTATGATTGACAGAGCCTGCATGAAAAGAAAACTGGTTTCACTTTCAAACAGATGTAATTTACCTTAAATAATTGTATCTCAATCTCTAAATTGAACTTTAATCACATACAGGAGGCTCTTGCAGGGTGTAGCAAGCTATTAACATAGCAGGGGATAAGAACATCTTAATTAAACAGAAAATAGGGCTCTCTTTACAGGAAGTGTTTATGGAAGGCTGTGCAAGTCACATGCAGGGAGGTGTGACTAGGGTTCATAAACAAAGGGATTTAACTCCTAAATGGCAGAGGATTGAGCAGTGAGGCTGCAGGGGCATGTTCTATACACCAAAACTGCTTCATTAAGCGAACGTTGTTCAAGTGACTATAGTGTCCCTTTAATAAATGTCTACATAATGAGATTTCAGAGTATAGGTAAAATGCATTTTACATACTACACATTACAACAGGAAAACCAGATAATGAATAACAGGTAAATCTGAAGCCTGTAAGGGCCTGTGAGCTGCAAGCAGAAATCACTGTCCTGTGAGTCAGCATTCTTCTGGTGAATCTGAACACAATAAATCACATCAATAACTGCTAAAATGTGATACATACATCCACCTTTTACGGACTAGAACACCATCAGGATATGTCTTGCCAGAAAAAGTTATTATGGCTACACCAAATGTGTAACAGCCTCATTTTTCTCTATCAATATTATGCATTATCATTTTAAACTATTCTTTTTCCAAACAAAATATCATGTCTCACACATTTTAGCTAAGACATAATTACAATGTAAACAATGAGAATCTTTCTAAAGACTGGAAAACATTTTTTAGAAAAAGGGGGAGAAAAAAACAAAACTTCCACACAGTTATAGTTACATCACTATGATATTTTTCTTTACTCGGATTATATTGTATTGCGGCTTCTCTGGCTACTGAAAAAGCAATTTGCATTTGAAATGCAGCTATGACATAGAACAAAGGCATAGTCTGCCCCCTAGTGACCGATTTGCCATGAAGCCTAACACTAAAGTAATATATTCAAATTAACCTTTTTGCAGTCTCTATCAGAACTGGTGGCAAGCTAATAGAAATGCACACACAGATTAACTCTGCAACAACTGTCATCTATACTATGAGAACTTCACATTAAACAGTAAGAGATAAAAAGGAGAGTATACTTAAATTAATTATGTTTACAATTCAGCAGATTTTAAGTTTATATTTATTTCCATAATAGTAAATATCAGAAGGTGTTTTTTTGGAATTAAATATAATGTAAATATATTACGCTGCAGCAAACATTAACCCCTTAAAGACCGGACTGTTTTTGCGATGTTGTACATTAAGGACTAGAGCGGTTTTAAAACTTTTGTGGTGTTTGTGTTTAGCTGTAATTTTCTGCTCTCTCATTTATGGTTCCCACACAAATTATATATAGTTTTTTTTCAGGACAAGAAGGGCTTTCTTTACATACCATTATTTGTATCATGTCATATATTTTACTTTTAAAAAATTATAAAATATGGTGAAAAATTGAAAACAAAACGGGTTTTTAGACTTTTACTTGAAACATCTTTTAATTTTCTACAAAAGCTAATGAAAAAAGCTGCTAAATAGATTCAAAATTTTGTCTTGAGTTTAAAAACACCCAGTGTTTACATGCTTTTTGGCGCAAGTTATAGGGCTATAATAACAAGTAGGAAGTTGCTCTTTCAATATATATATATTTTACATTTATCAATAATGACATTGTAACACTGTTATCTGTCATAAATCCCCGAATCACACCCCACATGTTCATATTTTTTTTAAAGTAGACAACACTGGCCAAAGTTAGCATTTATATTTGTTTGTGTGTTAAAAATGCAAAAAACGCTAACTTTGGCCAGTGTTTGGGACTAAGTGGCTACTAAAAAATGCTGAACATACCCCATTTGCAATACCTTGGGTTGTCTTCTTTTGAAAATGGTATTTGAGAGCCCAGATTACTATATGAAAAATTGCTAAAAAAAAAAAATATATAGGAAACACTGTATATACATTATTTCTTTTTTCATTTGTTTCCATTTTTTTCATATTTTTCTAATTTTTTCATTTTTTATCTTTTGTTATTTTTTCATTTTTCCTATATTTTTTTTAACAATTTTTCATTTAGTAATCTGGGCTCTCAAATACATCAATGCAGTTTAGCATTATTGTTTATAAGTAAGTCGGTTTTTGTAGGGATTTATATATACATGGAGTAACATTGGTTGTCACAGGATATATCATTTCCACAAAATTCATATTTATAATATTCTCTTATTCTCTTTGTGTATATTTAAATATTTCTATATCTTTAAAATCAATGAATTATTAAATAGAGCATTATATTCAAAACCATTGAGTGCGGTATCATTTGTTGTTATATGTTTGTTATGAGGTAAATGGGCTACCTTGATACCTTGAACCAATACGGATAAAAGAGTGCCTGTACATATAATTATTGTTATAATATGAACTAGTTGGGTAATACTTTGCAATTAATATGTTTTTTACTGCATCTCCTGACCTACTCTTGGTACATGGCAAAGGTCTAAAACCATCCCGGAGTGCTTTTTAGAGATTCTTGAGCAGTATGATTTCAGTTCTATGAACCTGCACTAGCTTTTTCATTACTGACCAAGAGTATTAAATAAAGATGTCTGCCTCCGTAGAGCAAGGCTAAGCTAGGTGATGCAATGAAAAATAGATATTTATATGTATCCAGAACAAAATTATACATACAGACGTTATAATATATGCATTTTTATTTTAAACAATAATACAAATAATGACAGTCTTCCTTTAATAGAACTGAGAACACTTCATCTCGATTTGTTCTGCAGCTGAAAACGTTGCTGTTGAGTATGACAGCCACTAGAGGCTTTAAGACAGAAAAAAATAAGTAAAATCATCTTGCTAACCCTTATAAGATAAGATAAGTAAAACATAGTTTTAACCCTGGCAATGCTTGCCCAGTCACCTTAACTGTGACTAGAGCACTATAGCGTCAGGAACACATATTTCTATAGCTTACGCTATTGTTCATTAATTATTATTATTATTTATATAGCGCCAGCAAATTCCGTAGTTCTGTACAATGGTTCATTTAAGTCAGCTTTGCTATAGTATCTCTTCGTTCTAAACGGTGTATATGTGGGGAATAAAAACCACACTCAACCGAACAATTACATACAGCATTGTTAAAATTAAATCTTTTAAAGGTTACCTATAGTGAACAAGTTATGAGATTTCCTTAAGATGTCTCTAAATTATAATACAAATCCATCCTTATATATCAATTAATGGAACATGTTTTTAATCAGTAGGCATACTGTATTGACCATTACACCAGCAGTATTTAAAGAGAATCTGTAATGGACATTTTCGCATACCTGAAATCACTCTCTTATACATTGAATACATCATATATCAAAACAATACATGATGTATTCAATGTAAAATATACAGATTTACTCACTTTCCCTCCATTCCAGTGCCACTTTGTGGGTGTTGTTCTTTATGTAACACCCACCTCCACTCCACATGGCCTCTTCTTTGATTTACCCTGCTTAGGACGCATCCTGAAGCAGGGCAAATCTCAACAGTGACACAACACACTGGCTTCCCCCACTGGCATGCGCTGTGGTTGCTTTGGGTAGAGTCCAGAGAAACATCTCGTGGGAGGTCTTTTCTGCTCTCCCTTGTCATTCAATACCTTGGCACGCCGAGGCATAGACTGACAGCTGGGAGAAAAAAAAAAACCTTTTAAATAGGTTTTTCTCTTAATATATACATTTGCTACCAAAACTGCCAGCACAATGTATAGATAGAATACTGAGCCTTTGTGCAGCTCAATCTAATGATCATAAGTTGTTTGGGGAATGGTAGACGCCCTTTACAGCTGAAAAGGTCTTAAGCCTACAGTGAGGAAAATACATGAACCAATAAAACCACACTGAAAACTAATTAGACAAAGAAATATGGAAACACACACGCATATATATATATATATATATACACACACACACACACACACAATCATGCACAAATTGAAATGCACATGCATACACACAGGCACTATGATATGCATAGATATACATACATAGATATAAACATGTTCCCCATTTGTTTCTTTCTCTTTCACATGCTTATACTCATGTCATATTATATCCCACCCCTTTAAATGATATTTTGGACTCTCTGGGACTATTCCAATTACCGTATTTATCGGCGTATAACACGCACTTTTTTCCCCTGAAAATAGGGGAAAAATCGTGGGTGCGTGTTATACGCCGATATCCCATAATTACTTACCTGTCCTGAAGCGTGGGCCGGCTTCACAGCGCGCACCGCGGTACAGGAACTTTAATTTAAGGTTCCGGTTTCCGGCGGGACTGAAAGGAAGTGTGCACAATAGTGTGCACACTTCCTTTCAGTCCCGCCGGAAACCGGAACCTTAAATTAAAGTTCCTGTTCCGCGGTGCACGCTGTGAAGCCGGCCCACGCTTCAGGACAGGTAAGTAATTATGGGAGGGGAGGAGGGGAAGTACACTATGGGAGGGGAGGAGGAGGAAAGTACACTATGGGAGGGGAGGGGGAGGAAAGTACACTATGGGAGGGGAGGGGGGAGAATACTATGGGAGGGGAGAGGGGAGAATACTATGGGAGGGGAGGGGGGGAGAATACTATGGGAGGGGAGGGGGGGAGAATACTATGGGAGGGGAGGGGGGGGAGAATACGAGGGGAGGGGGGGGAGAATACTATGGGAGGGGAGGGGGGAGAATACTATATACTATGGGAGGGGAGGGGGGGAGAATACTATGGGAGGGGAGGGGGGGAGAATACTATGGGAGGGGAGGGGGGAGAATACTATGGGAGGAGGGGGGGAATACTATGGGAGGAGGGGGGAATACTATGGGAGGGGGGAGAATACTATGGAAAGGGGGGAGAATACTATGGGATGAGGGGGGAATACTATGGGATGAGGGGGGAATACTATGGGATGAGGGGGGGGGGATACTATGGGATGAGGGGGGAAATTTCCTGGAATTTCTTTCTAAAAATGAGGTGCGTGTTATACGCCTGTGCGTGTTATACGCCGATAAATACGGTACTTTTCTCTCATAGTGAAACAAGAATATTTGATCAAATATGAAAATTAGCATTGAATTTTATTTCTGCATGATATCAAAGTTTTGTGTCTGATGCGCAGCCTTCATGCAGAAGAAAGAAAATTATCTGCCAGTATTTTCTGATAACATGCTGCATTCA
Source organism: Pelobates fuscus (assembly GCF_036172605.1). Classification (NCBI taxonomy): domain Eukaryota; kingdom Metazoa; phylum Chordata; class Amphibia; order Anura; family Pelobatidae; genus Pelobates; species Pelobates fuscus. The sequence continues at coordinate 286,097,541 of NC_086317.1, forward strand.
TCTTGCCATTCATTTCACAAGATTCCCCATGCCTTTAGAGCTCACCCCTCCCCCCAAAAACATCAAGGAGCCACCACCATGCTTCACAGTGGGGATGGTATTTTTTTTTTTCACTTTAGGCCTTGTAGATCCCTCTCCAAACATAGCGCTTATGGTCATGACCATAAAGCTCTATATTGGTCTTGTCACTCCAAATTACAGTGTGCCAGAAGCGGTGAGGCATGTCAAGGTGTTGTCGGGCATATTGTTAGCAGGCTTTTTTTGTGGGATTGGCACAGTAAAGGCTTCTTTCTGGCAACTCGACTATGCAGTTCATTTTTGTTCAAGTTTCGTCGTATTGCGCACCTTGAAACAATCACACAATCTTTTTCCAGAGCAGCCTGTATTTCTCCTGGGGTTACCTGCAAGTTTTTCTTTTTATCACGAACATTCTGCAGGCAGTTGTGGCTGAAATCTTTCTTTGTCTAACTGACCTTGGCATCAAGAGATCCCTGAATTTTCCACTTCCTAATAAGTGATTGGACCGGGCTGACTGGCATTTTCAAGGCTTCGGATATCTTTTTATATCCTTTTCCATCTTTATAAAGTTCTATTACCTTGTTATGCAGGTCTTTTGACAGTTCTTTTCTGCCCCCATGGCTCAGTACCTAGCCTACTTAGTGCATCCATGTGAGAGCTAACAAATTCATTGACTATTTATACACAGACACCAATTGCAATTTAAAAAGCCACAGGTGTGGGAAATTAACCTTTAATTGCCATTTTAACCTGTGTGTCACCTTGAGTGTCTGTAACAAGGCAAAACATTCAAGGGTATGTACACTTTTGATCAGGGTCAGGGTGATTTCTGTTATTGTGATTTAAAAAGGAGACAAACAAACAACTATGTGATTATAAATGACTCCATGTGATCACTACTCTTCAATAAAATACTTATTTTTGCATGATCAGTCATATTTTCAAAATCAATGCCAAAATCCCACTATTTCTGCCAGGGTATGCAAACATTTGAGCACAACTGTATAAGCAGCGCATTGGACAAAGATACTAGAAATGATCAGTTGCACACTACGGATAAACGTTCAGCAGAATATTTTGCAAGTACAATAAATAAAAAAAGTTATTTTGTAGTACACGTTTAAAAGTTTGTCACAATGAAGTATTGGGACCAACACATGATTAACTTAATTGTGATTAAATTACTTTATTTTTAAAGAATCTTTTAGTCACTCTTGGAGGGATGCAGGCTGCTTTTTGGAGGGTTGGTGTCTAACTGCAATTTCTACACTTTTTGCAGTTCTTTAAACTGCTGGGTAAACAGCAATACAGGATGAAAATAAAGACTTAAAGGAGCACCATAACAACTTCATCTAAATGGTGCCAGAAGGCCCCCAGGAGCACTCTTAAATCAAGAGGTATAATTTTTCCTGAATGGCTTAACCCCAAAGTGATCCTCTAGCGCAGATCTCAACTCCTCAGATGGCATCTGTATTCTGAAATCTGTTTAAAGCTAGGAGGACCACCTGGGAGGGGTGCCACTTATTGGTTGAGAGCCACTTTGCTGTATTAAGCATACATTTAGGTTATTTTAGGCTCTAGCAGGTTCTAAACAATACATGTTTTTTTGTGTGCCCCCAAGTGATTTTTTTTTGTATGTACAGTAAACGGAGGCTGGGTTTCACATTCTGTACAAAGCCTCAACGTCAGGTATGTGACATTTCAAACACACACAGAAGAGAGTCCATAGGTTCATGCACCAGCAATAGATTTACGGTATGTCACACATGTAATCCTTACAGTGACAAAGTAAAGGAAATGTATTTGGTCCGTCCAAGTTTTCATCCCTAAATCCACCACTTCACGTAGGCAGAAATGAAGTAGTTAGTCAGCCACTGCTAGTGAATCATTAGATGTAGGAATGAAGGGAAATTCCCCGAACATAGACCAGCTCTCTAACGTGGGGAACCCACAAACATGTATTCCTGACCCTATAGTGTTAAAACCATCATCTAACCCCCTGGGCCCCTCGTGCCTCCATAAATATAGAAAAATCTTACTGTATTCAAGCCTGAAGCTGTAGATACTGTAGATTTGCTGACATCCTCAGAAGTGGTAGCCTGATCCAATCACAATGCTTCCCCATAGGATTTGCTGAGACTGACAAAGAGGCCCTGGCCAATCAGCATCTCCTCATAGAGATGAATGGAATCAATGAATCTCTATGAGGAAAGTCTGCATGCAGAGGGAGGAGACACTGAATGTTTGGATGCATTTTAGGCAGCCATGACCCAGGAATGATCTCTAACAGCCATCTGAGGAGTGGCCAGTGAAGTTATCACTAGACTGTAATGTAAACACTGCATTTTCTCTGAAAAGACAGTGTTTACAGCAAAAAGCCTGAAGGTAATGATTCTACTCACCAGAACAAATGCAATAAGCTGTAGTTGTTCTGGTGACTATAGTGTCCCTTTAAGTCCCACCAGTCATAAAGCAGGTAAGTCGCAAAGTGAGGACTACCTGTACTTTAAAGTCTTTACCATGTACCACTAAAGTCTTCCAAAAAAGGGAGAAATAGCTTGTTTTGCTAGAAATACGATTGTTAGAAACCAAAGAGGTCAAAATTGTTTCAATTTTTTTTTTTTTTTTTTTAAGCTGCCATACCATAGAATGGCAATGATGGACTAAATCTCTTTTCTTCCAGTTTAAAAGTCTACGGTAAAGGAAAGGTTTTATTTTTTACAGTAAGAACAATAAGTATGTGGAATTATCTGCATGAAGAGGTAGTTTTATCAGTTTATATAGATGTTTAAACAGCAATTGGATAAATACTTGCAAAAACATAATATATACGGATATCAATTTTAATTAGGATTATAGCTTAGCGATCCAAGGATATCTGACTGCCATTCTGAGGTCAAGAAGGATTTTTTTTTCCTAGTTTGTTGCACAATTTGAAGTGCTTCAGACGGTTTTTGCCTTCTTTTAGAACAACAGCAAAACTCAAATGTGAGAAAGGCTGAACTTGATGGACGCATGACCATATGTAACTATATGTAGATTTTGTGAAAAAAGTTGCTTTGTGTATGTATGCGCATCTGTGTTGCGGATAATAATTTAAATATAACTACTGCGCAGGGGTGGATAACAATGTATCCAATATTTTGATGTGTAAAGGACATAATAAAGCATAGGAACATCTTGATTTCTTGAAATGGTGTCATGCCATTTCTGAACTGTGTTGCACCATTCAATATTTGAAGCATGAAAGTGATGGAAACCTATTTTGTACTCTGCACTCTAGCATGTTTCAAACATGTATTCCTGACCCTTCAGTGTAAAAAGCACTATTTAGGTGGCCGGTCCCACATACCCCCTTAAATTGGTTATAAATTCACCATTATTTCAGTGCTGTGTGGGTCTGCCAGCGCTGGTCGAGTCCCTCATTTGCATTCTTGGCTTAGATCATCAGAATTGACGATCCCAGCCAATCCACTGTTTCCTATAGTAAACATTAATCCTAGTTACACTCCTTTTCTATGTGCTGTTTCTGTTATTTTGTCTTGCCGATGCATTTACAGTGCTAAATATTAGCCTTTTAAGTACTAGTTTAGCTATAGAAGATGCTAAGACTGTTGCTGTCTCTCTTTCGAACAAATCTTTAACACGCGATATCTACTAAATTAGGATATAAAGAATAAGAGAATAAAAGAACAAAAAAAAACATACCACATTGTATTTATGCCCCGTTGCTGAGACTGTAAGGCACTTTGAGGCAGATCAGTAAAAATCTGTTTATATTAATTAATTTACATAAACAATCAGAACTGTTTTTGACATCTCTGAAAGTGCTGCCATTCTTATTGCCTGCCAAAAGAAGATGCTAAAGCTACGAAGCAGCCCCTCATATAAAATTACAGAAAGAAACAACAGGTGTAAGGGCTGACCTAGCTATTATCAATAATAAAACAAATGAAATGTAAAAAAAAAAAAAAAACACTTACAAGTTGTCTCACAACACACCCTTGGATAGAACTTTTATTTAACTGTGAGATTAAAAATGCAGTTACTGTGTCATTCATTTAAAATGTGAGCTTTATGGTGCATGCAAGCTTAATTGGCATCTTATAAGTGACCAAACATGCTGCTTGGCATTTCATATATTTTAACAAACAAAGGTTTGCTATAACCCTTTTCGTCAAAACGTGTTGGGCTAGTCCTTTCCTTTTTTTTTTTTTTTAATTCTTTATTTTCTGTTGTGCAAGGTATAACAATAGACTTACTCAGCCACAATAGCAGACGTAAGCGGTAACAGACAATAATCAAAACATGGCATATGAATAAACGGCACAGTTTTTAGGTTTTGTTGAGAGAAAACGTAGACAGTAGATTGACATTTCAATTAACATGTGAGTTTTCCTGTCTGACATGCACAATTTTAAGGAGTTAATATAACAAGAGTTAACCGTTGCTAGGGTTAGTTTAAGTGGGTACTAACTAGGGAGGCTATACATATTAAGCTTTGATAAAGCAAAATCTAGTAGTACGGTTCGCAGTAGTTTAAAAAAAAAAAAAAAGAACAAACAAACAAAAAAAACCAAGAACATTATGTATACATGTTAGAGAGACAAATAGTACGTTTACAGAATAGGTAGACTTAGTGAGTTGTCTTTAAGGCTTGGAGCGTAAACATGCAAAAAAAAAAAAAAATGAATTATGTTAGTTAACGCAAAGGCGAGATTTACACAATGTAGCTTAAGTTTTTTGTTTTTTTTTGGCAGTGCACATTTTTTATATAACATGTACATGTGAAAACATTAAGCTTTTGTTTTAGGATATGGTTGACATCAATTTTTGAGTACCTCCTGTTAGGCTAAACGTGTATAAAACTTCACTAGTTGGGCCTGGGTGTAGGTAGGGCTAGCTAGTACCATAGTGCGGTTCCAGTATACATGTCAGGCTATCTAGGAGCGCAACAGGTTAAAAGAATGGAACATGTCGCCATCTCGCAGGTAAGAGGGGTAAGTGCTAGGCATGAGCCCTCTCACTCTGTCGCAGCGGTGGCATTGAGTCAAAGTGTAACCCTAGACTCTATAGTAGAGGCGTGTACGCCAAACTGCGCTCATTATCTTATGTGGGGATCGTGAGTGGTATGGACGTAAGATTTAAGTGCATTACAAGTAGAGACCATAACAAAATAGATGCCACTTTAAGCGGGGGCGCATATGGCAATCGCCATAAGGGCATGGTGTGTCACAGACGGCCTCCAGCATGTCTTCAGAGCAAAAAGTAATAATTTGTATATTAAAGATTATTATACGTCGCCCTTACATAGGATATACTCTGTTGCGTTAAAAATGGAAAAAACATAGTAAGTATGAGCAGGGTGATGTCTATAGCTATGGTACTCTTGTGGTTAGCCGGCTTTAGATATGTAGCGACTAATGCTACTGAGCGGCATGGCCTCAATATACATGTAATAAAGGCGTTATCACCCAAAGTGGGTACAAACTGTAAACTGGCTTGGACAGGTATTTCTAGTACATCAATTCTAACCTGGAGCTTGTAACAGGCATAGTTGATTATGTAGCTATATAGTAGGCAATATAACTTGAGCTAAGACATATATTAACAGTTCAAAAGGCTATCTATTACTTATGGTAAAAATTAGTCTACAATGTGAAATTTCAACAGAACGAACTTGCTTTCACGCTGTCATGTCAAGATGGTCGGCCGTCTTGATTTAGAGGTCCTGTTTAGCGGTTTGCTGCGGCCTACAGCCGCATCCCCGAGTGAGAAAGTTAGAGAAAGTTAATGAAAGTTAACCGGTGCCCTGGCTAGGCTTCAGTTTAACATATTTGTGTTGTCCTTTTCGGTGGTCCCTGTCGTTTGTCGGAAGAGGTTCTCCCCCCTCCCCAGGCTTGTTCCATAGCCTGTGTCTGGTTGTCGGTCGTGGTATTGTGGAGCTTGGAGGGTGCACCCTTCGGCTCCATCTATGTGGTAACTGAGGCATATGTAACCGGTGTGGTGCTCCGTGGTCTGAAAGGAGCGATGTTTGCTGGATCCCAATTGTGGCTCGGGGTGGTAGGGGCACCGGGTCCTGTTTGGGGGGGTAAGTCTTGTGGTAGACCCAGGGTTCGTAGAAGGGCCGCTGCCTCCTGCATGCTGTGGATTTGGTGCAACGTTTCACCCTGTTGTATCAGGAGCGTGTGTGAGGGTCGCCAGCGATAAGGTACGTTGTTGCGCTGGAGTGTGGAGGTGAGAGGCCGAAGAGACCTGCGCCACGCCAGAGTTCCACTGGACAGGTCGGCAAAAAAGGTTAGTGTGGTATTTTCAAATTGTATGGGGGCCTTGCCTCGGACGGCCGTGAGGACCTTCGATTTGTCAGTCCCGTTTTTAAAGGATAGTATGGTGTCCCTTGTGGCCATTTCTGGAGCCCCAGCCGGTTTTGGAATTCGAAAGAGCTCTGTGGGTGTTATGGCGTTAGCTTGGTCTGTGGGTAAAATGGTGGTAAGCAGGCGCTTGACCATGTGTGGTAGGTCCGTCTCCGGCAACCCCTCTGGGAGTCCTCTGACCTTGATATTAAGTCTCCGTCTTGCGTCTTCCTGGGTTGCGAAGCGCCTTTCATATAGTATATTTTGTTCGCGTAGGTCCTGTATGTCGCTTCGCAGTGAGGCGATGGTACTCTGTTGTTCTTGGGAAGAGGCCTCCAGTGCTGTAATGCGACCTGTCAGGCCCTGCAGCTCTCCCCTTAACGCAGTGACATCGGCGAGGATTTTTTTTGGAGGTCTGCGAGCAGGGATTTTAACACCCCAGTGGTCACCAGTTCGGCGTCTGGGTCCTTCCTTGGTCCGCTGGGTTTTGCCTTCGGCTTTGGGTCTGGGGTTGGGAGGTATTCATCTCCAGCTCCCTCGGAGTAATCATCTGAAAAGTCTGAGCAGCCTCCGTGGAGCGCCGCCATATTGGATCCGCTCGGGCCGCACGCCTGCCGCCACATTTCCCCTATCGTGAGCCCTGGGGCCGGTTTATCCGGCATCTGCTTCTTGTGCTTTCGTCCCATCTGGGCTGGGGGGTGTTCCGCTGTCGGTTAACGGGTGTTGGGGGTATTTTCTGTCGGCTTTGTGTTAATTTTGTTTCGTTTGGTTCAGAGCTCCTAAGATGTGCGTCTGCTCCATTCTTTAACATTTTAACAGCCAACTAGTCCTTTCCTTTTAACATTTGTATTTCCTGAGGAGTGTTATTCTTCCCAAGGCATACCTCCCAGCATTTTAAATGGACAAAGAGGGACATTTTAATTTAGTGGTGTGAGCGTGGCCAGGGGCGGAGCTGATCTGTGAAATATTTAGGTAACTTACTAATAACAATTTATAAAACTAAAAAAGTAATTAAGAAAAAGAACAATTAATCTAATGCACACAGACTGATTTCTAAACATAATTGTAGTTTAAACCTACATTGTTGTGAGTATTCTTACTGTAGAGCTCCATTACACATTTAGACACACCAACAACTTGGGGCTCAAAGACAAGAGAGACATTAGGATAGAAGTGTGGGACAGAGGTATTGAGCCCAAAGTAGGGACTGTTCCTCCTAAAAAGGGAAGTATGCCCAAGGTTGCATCACGTACATTTCATATTATTTTCAGCTTTTTTTCCTCTTATGGTATGTAATTAACATTTAACTTGGGTGTGCAGCTTTACCACATGTATATTAATTTACCATTACAAGATAATACACAAAGTAGTATGTGAGGTAAGAATTGCAATTATTAAAAAAAAAAAAAAAAAAAGAGAGCACATTCACTTAACATGCAGTATTAATGTATTCATGCAGTGAGAAATGTTTCTAAAGTAAAAATTTAAAAGTCTATAAGAATTTGTTATTTGTCAAAGAGTTCAATTTATATAAAACTATTTTAAGAGATACAGAATCAATAAATGAACAATACAATGTTATACTCATAATCTTATTAAAACTACAAATACAATTGCTACCCTAGCGGGAAAAAAAATGCCAATTACGATAGGTCAAAATTTAAAGGGACAATATAGTCACCAGATCAACTACAGCTTATTGTATTTGTTCTGGTAAGTATAATCATTCCCTTCATGCTTTTTGCAGTAAACACTGTCTTTTCATAGAAAATGCAGTGTTTACATTACAGCCTAGGGATAACTCCACTGGCCACTCCTCAAATGGCTGCTAGAGGTGTTTCCTGGGCAAACTGACATTCAGGGTCTCCAACCTCTGTATGGAGACACTGAACTATCCTCATAGAGATGCATTAATTCAATTAATCTTTATGAGGAGATGCTGGTCGGCAAGTGCCCTGCCCCTGATCTGTCTCCTTGACAGTCTCAGACAATCCTATTGGAAAGCATTGTTATTGGCTTAGAACAACACTTCTGATGATGCCAGCCAGGCAAGCAGATCAGGGACAGAGGAAGCAGCTGCAGACTTGAATACAAGTAAGATTTTACTATAATTAGGGAGGCCAGGAGGGCTAGATGGTGGTTTTAAACACTATAGGGCCGGGAAAACATTTTTGCGTTCCTGACCCTATAGTATTCCTTTAAATAGTAGATAGTTTGAAGAGTCTGCAAGGCAAGTATAGAAGCAGCATACAGTTATTGATGTTGCTTTATCTAAAAATAATTAAATACATCTCAGATGCCCTCCTGTTCTTCATAGTTATTTTACATGGCAGATATGTGAGAAGTTAGTAATTCACACTTTTCCCTATTATTTTTGTGAATGCTCCATTTTAATGCTGGATCTATATGATAAGTATTAACTTAAATATTTTTTTTACTAAATATTGCATTTGAAAGTTTAGGCAATGGATTGTATTATCAAATAATTTAAGAAACAGTTTAAATACTGATCTTATAGGAACACTCCCATATTAACTTCAGCTGATGGGCCCTGTCTTACCTTTAGAGGTTAAACAGCTTTGCAATTTGGTTAAACAGATTTACAAATAATACATAATGTAACTGTAACGGACAGTCGGTGTTACAATTTAGATATTTTTATTTTACCCCAAGAATATTCCAGATACTTAAAATTAAAGGATCACTATAAGGTCATGAACACAAACATGTAATTCCTGACCCTATACTGTTAAAACCAACATCTAGCCCCCTGGGCCCCTCATGCCTCCATAAATATAGCAAAATCTTACTGTATTCAAGCCTGAAACTGTAGATCTGCATGTTGTTTGCCTCAGAAAAACAAGCTGTCTGTTGACATCATCAGAAGTGGTAGCCTGATCCAATCACAATGCTTCCCCATAGGATTTTGCTGACAAAGAGGCCATGGCCAATCAGCATCTCCTCATAGAGATGAATTGAATCAATGAATCTCTATTAGGAAAGTCTGCATGCAGAGGGAGGAGACACTGAATATTTGGATGCATTTTAGGCAGCCATGAACCAGGAACGATCTCTAACAGCCATCTGAGGAGTGGCCAGTAAAGTTATCACTAGGCTGTAATGTAAACACTGCTTTTGCTCTGAAAAGACAGTGTTTACAGCAAAAAGCCTTAAGGTAATGATTCTACTCACCAGAACAAATGCAATAAGCTGTAGTTGTTCTGGTGACTATAGTGTCCCTTTAAAAATGCCTGTGAGACTGGGGGCAGAGCCTGACCACCAAGTAGTGCAGACGTGGGTGACATAAGCTCCTGCCTGGCGGGCAGAAATTGGAGAAATAGCGGCGGCTACGAAGCCCAAAGACTTACCAGGTTGCACTACCGACGTTAGGGGTGCACCACCAAAGCAAGTGATACAACTCTGACGCCCGTCGGGGCCAGGGGCGCTGAACGCCAAGTGTCAAGTGCGGCCTACTGGACGGTTATCTCAGTCCCAACTGGAACACTTATCAGCCCTGACGACGGACTTACCGGCTACCGCACCATCGAGGCACAACCAAGATGGCGGCCCAGCAAAGGCCCAAGTCAAAAAGCACAGGCACTCAGTCACCAACGCAGCCCCTGGAAGCTTTTTACCGGCTCTGCATGAGCTTTTGGACAATACTCTGCAATCATGGGGTGTCCTATCATCAAGCGGTGAGAGAGGTGGCTACATGGATGCGCCCAGCTGTCCGGCGTTGCCACTATGGGCCCCTACCTCAAGCCCCCAGAGCAGCCATCCGGCTATGCAGACATCAACGATTGATAAGACGGGAAATGGCGCCATGGTGCTCGGGCACAAGCACTTGCTCCCACATACGCAGGAGCTGGATTACTAAGCAAGCCCCACACGCACACACCTCACCTGACCCAAGAACCAGGGACCAGCATGATATACCACTGCCCTTTATGGTCACAGCTGCAAACCGGGTTGCTATAAAGTGGTCCACCCCATTGCCTACCGCTGGAGCTGAATCCCAGCCTCACAACGCCAAATCTCGGGACATTCCTGCACTGGGCATAGGCTGAAGCACCCAATACTGTGCCTCACGGCGGACATGCACATTTCCCCCAACACTGACAAATTGCTATTTTTTATTTTTTTTATTTTAATTTAACTCCACTCAGCCTCTGTGAGAGAACTGGAGTGGATTCATCACCTGGGATCAAGTTGGGCTGCAGGGGCTGCTTGTGCTGCTGGACAGGCAGGCAGGGGGTGAACAGGCAGAGTAGGCGGCGTGGCAGCTCTGATCTTCCTGCTCAGCTTCCTCGCACATCGCTTAGTGATGTCGAGAGACAGTCTGACGTCATATTCCCCATGCCCGGGCACGCGAGGGAGCTGAGCAGTAAGAGCTCAGACTAGAGAACTCCCTTGCCACCCGACCGCAAATCAAGCTGCCGCTTGCCTCGGGGGTGCCAAAGGGTGGCCAGCCTGCTAGCTTTTGGGCCCCCCAGGACACGAGACTAACAAGGCAGTGCCGCCCAAGGCATATGCCTTGTTAGCCTTGTGGTGAATAAACCCTACCGGCGACCTATGGCCGCGTGCCCACAGAAAGGGGGGTTGGCATGTGTGTCATAGGTTCGCCATCGCTAACCTATAGGATGCTGAGGAACAGGAAATTTAGAGCATGAATTGAAAACAATTGCATGATGTTATCATGTCAACATGAAAAAAAATTCAAAAGAATGTAGGACTTGTAAATATATGCCACAAAGAAACAATGCTATTCTAAGGTGTCTTACCCTGTAAGAGAAAGGTGTGTACTTAATAAAGAGGCCACATATTTTTCTTTAGATTAATATTGTGCATAAACAGAGAGCAAAGGGTGACTATATATAAGGTCATGAGGAATGACAACAATTTATATTCTGTTAATAATTTGAAAAACGTTTCAACAGTGCAAAAAAGTTGATTTTATATATATATATATATATATACACATACACACACACGAGCCATGTAATGACAAAATATATATTTTAACACTGTGCTATTGCTCACCCTTTTTGAAAAACATGCCACACTTCCTTTCCTTTTTTTTTTTACTGTATATACTCGAGTATAAGCCGACCCGAATATAAGCTGAGGCCCCTAATTTTACCCCAAAAAACTGGGGAAACTTATTGACTTCAGTATAAGACTAGGGTGGGTAATGCAGCAGCTACTGGTACATTTCTAAATAAAATTAGATCCTAAAAAAATTATATTAATGTAATTTTTATTTACAGTGTGTGTATATAATGAATGCAGTGTGTGTATGAATGCAGTGTGTGTGTGTATGAGTGCAGTGTGTGTGTATGAGTGCAGTGTGTGTGTATGAGTGCAGTGTTTGTGTATGAGTGCAGTGTGTGTGTATGAGTGCAGTGTGTGTATGAGTGCAGTGTGTGTGTATATGAGTGCAGTGTGTGTGTATGAGTGCAGTGTGTGTGTATGAGTGCAGTGTGTGTGTATGAGTGCAGTGTGTATGAGTGCAGTGTGTATGAGTGCAGTGTGTGTGTGTGTATGAGTGCAGTGTGTGTATGAGTGCAGTGTGTGTATGAGTGCAGTGTGTATGTATGATTGCAGTGTGTATGTATGATTGCAGTGTGTATGTATGAATGCAGTGTGTATGTATGAATGCAGTGTGTGTGTATGAGTGCAGTGTGTATATGAGTGCAGTGTGTGTGTGTGAATGCAGTGTGTGTGTGAGTGCAGTGTGTGTGAATGAATGCAGTGTGTGTGCGTGTGAGTGCAGTGTGTATATGAGTGCAGTGTTTATATGAGTGCAGTGTTTATATGAGTGCAGTGTGTGTGTGTGTTAATGCAGTGTGTGTGTGTATGAGTGCAGTGTGTTTATATGAGTGCAGTGTGTGTGTGTGTGTATGAGTGCAGTGTGTGTGATGCAGAGTGTGATGCAGAGCATTGGTGGGGGGTGGGTATTTTTATTATTATTTTTTAATTATAATAATTGTCATTTTTGTTGTTATATTAATTTTTTATTAGTATTTTTTTTTTTTTATATATATTATTATTTTTAATATTTTATTTTATTAGTATTATTTTTTTTTTCGGCCCCCCTCCCTGCTTTATACATGGCAGGGTGGGGGGCTCTCACTCCCTGGTGGTCCAGTGGCATTGGCAGTTCAGTGGGGGGAGGGGGGCTGTCAGAGAGCACTTACCTCTCCTGCAGCTCCTGTCAGCTCTCTTCTCCTCCGCACCGGTCCGTGCAGCTCCTCTGTCAGCTCACACTGTAAGTCTTGCGAGAGCCGCACTATGACCCCGCGGCTCTCGCGAGATTTACACTGGGAGCTGACAGAGGTGCTGAACGGACCGGTGCGGAGGAGAAGGGAGCTGACAGGAGCTGCAGGAGAGGTAAGCGCTCGCTGCCAGCCCCCAGTCTGTATTATGGCAATGTAAATTGCCATAATACAGACACTGACTCGAGTATAAGCTGAGTTGGGGTTTTTCCGCACGAAAAATGTGCTGAAAAACTCGGCTTATACTCGAGTATAAACGGTTATTCCTTTCATCTCACGGACATTATTCAGAGACTAATTAGTAAATGGTTAAGACTCAGCAAGTGTGCAGGCATTATGCCAGATGATAAACCGGTCCCAAATACGTCTAGTATGATTAAGATCTACGTCTAAAGAGGCATCATTATGTACTGTAACTAATGAACACCTCACAATTTCAAATTTAAAGATGCAAAAAACAACAATCATTACACTTGGAGCAGACATTTTCTCTCTCTTTTTTTTTTTTTTTTATTCAGCTTTTGCATATATCTAACCTGTTACATTAAATATCTATTGCAAATAAAAGAAAAAAAATTACCTCTTTAAAAAATTTGTTTTGAAAGAGCAGCGTAAAAAACGTAGGCACCCAAAAGCAGCGTAAAAAACGTAGGCACCATCCACACATATTAACAAATAGCGCCCTCATGCTGTAAACTACATACTCAAATGAGACGCCACACTGAAAGATTAATTGTAAATTAGGGACACTCCCTAACATTTAGAAACTTTAACCAGAATTTATCCTCTGATTAATTACAGTGGATGCCTAGAAATTAGTTCGAATAAACAGTCATCAACAATCATCACACACGATTACTGGAACAGCTGAATAAACTGATAGCCACACCGTTGATGCGATCAGGTTATCCCCTTTTGGATCACTGTTTAGTGAATTGAAATGTGTTTGTTCTCTAGCGAAAGCCGCATACTGGACATGCGTAGTGTGTGGCTGGTTCTAGCTAGAACTAAGTGTTCCAGACTGCTTGATTGAGAGCTTGGTGAAAATAAATTGCTACCAATAAAACCCACACTTAGTAATGGTAGTGGGCTCATGTTCTAATCAACATGCACTTTGCCACAGTAAAAAGAGCTCAATATGCTTAGAATAACTCTTTAATTTAATAACTAAAAAAAAATCATAATAGTAAAAGTGTGTCAAGATTACTTATTGTACTTGCTTAATAATATAAATGTTCTAAATTTTTGTAAATATGTATTTGAGTGCATACTTTACAATAAATAGGATTATAACAAATGTGCAGTCAACTTTAATCAAATATTTATACCTTCACAGTGAAATACAAATAGGAAACTGCTGAAATAGGAAACTTGCTGTAAGATTAATATTAACTATACGAATAATCTAAAGAAATAGATTCTCGTCTGGAGCTCTTAATGATATTACCAATAGCCTTAATGTAATAAAGTTGAGTATCATACAAGTATCTAGGAATAGTGTCTATTACCTCGTACAAAGTTGCTGTATATATATATATATATATATAGAGCATCTATTATAAGTAAATGTTACACACACGTATATAAATAAAACATACAAAATCCACCGCACTAGCTTCAAAGTTCACATAATGTAATAGTTTTTTAAAACGCCTGACAGGCAAAAATAATAGGTTTTATATATGATCATATATATACATGACCATGCACTGAGCCTGCCACAACACCAATGTACCCAGTTTAGAAACATAGAATGTGACGGCAGTCTTCCCAATATTTTGAAATACTTTTAATTAGTCCCTGGCCTTATCTTAAGTCTAGGATAGCCTTATGCCTATCCCACGCATGCTTAAACTCCCTCACTGTGTTAACCTCTACCACTTCAGCTGGAAGGCTATTCCATGCATCCACTACCCTCTCAGTAAAGTAATTCTTCCTGATGTTATTTCTAAACCTTTGCCCCTCTAATTTAAGACCTCTTGTTGTGGTAGTTTTTCTTCTTTTAAATATGGTCTCCTCCTTTACTGTGTTGATTCCCTTTATGTATTTAAATGTTTCTATCATATCCCCTACTGTCTCGTCTTTCCTCCAAGCTATACATGTTAAGATCCTTTAAAACCTAGGTTTTATCCTGCAATCCATGAACCAGCTTAGTAGCCCTTCTCTGAACTTTTTTTAGAGTATCAAAATCCTTCTGAAGATACGGTCTCAAGTACTGCGTACAATACTCCAAGTGAGGTCTCACCAGTGTTCTGTACAATGGCATGAGCACTTCTCTGTTTCTGCTGCTAATACCTCTCCCTATACAACCAAACATTCTGTTAGCAGTTCCAGCTGCTCTATTACATTGTCTTTCTACCCAGGGCCGGCGCTACCATTAAGGCGGACTAGGCAGCCGCCTAGGGCGCCCCTTGGGAAGGGGCGCCGCCAGGAGCGCCGCCCCCCCCTAATGCTGCAGCCGCCCGAGCGCTCTGTAGAGAGCCTCAGGCGGCTGCAGCTTCGCCCGGGCTGGTGCGTCCATGAGGGCACACCGCCCGGGCGCAGCATGAAGAGAGGAGCTGACAGGAGGGAAGCGCTCAGCGCTCCCTCCTGTCACTCCCTCACTGTAGCGTGGCCGAGCGCTGTATGGTCCGCGGGTACAGGGAGCATCTGTCTCCTGTACCCGGCCGGACTAACGGGAAGTGAACACTGAGTGTTCACTTCCTTTTAGTCCGGCCGGGTACAGGAAACAAAAGCTCCCTGTACCCGCGGACAGTACAGAGCTCGGCCACGCTACAACATAGGTAGGGGAGGGTGGGGGGAATAAAGGGAGGGGGGGAGAAATAAATGGAGAGGGAGGGAGGGGGGGGAGAAATAAATGTAGGGGGGGAAATAAATGGAGAGGGAGGGGGGGCAGGAGAAATAAATGGAGAGGGAGGGAGGGGGGGAATAAATGGAGAGGGGGGAGGAGAAATAAATGGAGAGGGGGGGAGAAATAAATGGAGAGGGAGGGGGGGAGAAATAAATGGACAGGGGGGGAGAAATAAATGGACAGGGAGGGGGGGAATAAATGGACAGGGAGAATAAATGGACAGGGGGGAAATAAATGGACAGGGGGGGAATAAATGGACAGGGAGGGGTGGGGAATAAATGGACAGGGGGGAATAAATGGACAGGGAGGGGGGGAATAAATGGACAGGGGGGGAATAAGTGGACAGGGAGGGGGGGGATAAATGGACAGGGACGGTGGGCGAATAAATGGACAGGCAGGGTGGGGGGAATAAATTGAAAGGGGGGGGGAAATAAATTGACATGGTGGGGGGAAGTAATTGACAGGGAGTGGAATTGACGGGGCTAGGAGGGGGAATGAGAGTGGGGAGGGGAGAAGAGAGTGACAAAGGAGGGGGGAGAAGAGAGGGACACGCAGGGGAGAAGAGAGTGACAAGGGAGGGGGAGAAGAGAGGGACAAGAGGGGGGAGAAGAGAGGGACAAGGGGGGGAGAAGAGAGGGAAAAGGGGGGTAAGAGAAGAGAGTGACGAGGGGGGGGAGAGAAGAGAGTGACGAGGGAGGGAGAGGGGGAGAAGAGAGTGACAAGGGAGGAGGGAGAGATTGACATCCATCACACACACACAATGCACCCCTTGCACACAGAAAAACACACAATGCATTACACACACAGACACACACACACAAGCAATTCAACCCTTACATACAATGCATCCCTTACACACACAGAAACACACAATGCATTCCTTACACACACTCAATGCACCCCTTACACACACTCAATGCACCCCTTACAGACGCACACACTGCATCCCGTACATACACAGAAACACACATTGCAGCCCTTACACATACAAACACAGATTCACACAATGCATTCCTTACACACATATCAGGACATCCCCTACTCCTGTGAACAAACTATTTGGTGGAACATGAAGGTGGACCCTGGGGCCCAGACCATGAGCTGTGTTAAGGGCCTTTAAAAAAATGGAGCTGCTTTCCGTTCTCCCATAACACAAACAGCCTCCAGAGAGCCTGTTCTACACCAGACGAGTGGAGCCAGACTGCAGCTAGAGCCCATCACCATCCTCATCGGATTGTAAGTAGGCAATCTAGTATATTATTTGTGGCACTAATCTCTAATTTACCTCACATTAAAGGGACACTTTAGTCCCCAGAACCACTGCAGCTTAATGTAGTGGTTCTGGTGTCTATAGCCTGTCCCTGCAGGCCTTTTAATGTAAACACGGCGGCACTGCAGCACTTGCGTTAGTTAACATGGGGCATTGTGATGTCATATGGGGGGGGGGGGGGGGGGCAAACTTTACTTTTGCCTAGGGGGGCAAAAATCCTTGCACCGGCCCTGTTTCTACCTTTAAGTCATCTGAAATAATTACTCCTAACTCCCTTTCCTCAGATGTTGAGGTTAGTAGGGTATCAAATATCATATACTCTGCCCTTGGGTTTTTACGTCCAATATGCATTATCTTGCACTTATCCAAATTAAATGTCAGTTGCCACAGCTATGACCATTTTTCTAGTTTACCTAAATCATTTGCCATTTGGCTTATCCCTCCTGGAACATCAACACTGTTACATATCTTAGTATCATCAGCAGAAAGACATACTTTACCATCAAGACCTTCTGCAATATCACTAATAAAAATATTAAAGAGAATGGGGCCAAGTACAGATCCCTGAGGTACCCCATTGGTAACTAGACCTTGCTTTGAATATACTCCGTTGACAACAACCCTCTGTTGCCTGTCATTTAGCCACTGCCTAACCTATTCAACAATATTGGAATCCAAACTTAAAGATTGCAGTTTATTGATAAGCCTTCTATGTGGAACAGTGTCAAAAGAATTACTGAAATCTAGGTAGGCAATGTGTACTGCACCACCCTGATCTATTATTTTAGTTACCCCATCAAAAAAATCAATTTGGCATGATCTCCCTGAAGTAAACCCAAGTTGTCTCTGATCTTGAAATCCATGTGATTTTAGATGTTCAACAATCCTATCCTTTAACATAGTTTCCATCACTTTCCCCACTAGTGAAGTAAGGCTTACTGGCCTATAGTTGATTGACTCCTCTCTACTTTAAGTTAGAATGTATTTAACCACGCTGACTGATGATCACTGGATCCTAAACTTTCACCTACAGTAATATATTATACCAAATCTCCATTTGTTAACACTAAATCTAGTACTTCCTCCTTACGAGTTGGTTCCTCAACTAGTTGTTTTAGAGAAAATCCCAGTAGGGTGTTTAGAATATGTGTGCTCCTGGCACAAGCAGCTATTTTGGTTTTCCAATTCACATCAGGAAGATTAAAGTCACCCATGGCGATAACTTACCCCTTCATTGTCATTTTAGCTATTTCCTCAACTAGTAGATTATCTAACTCTTCTATTTGTCCAGGGGGCCTGTAAATCAAACCTACATGAGTTACTGTGTGATCTCCAAATTCTAACGTAACCCAAATGGACTCTGTTCGCCTCACTAACTTTTATTAGGCTAGATTTTATGCTATCCTTCACATACAGGGCCACCCTTCCCCCTTTCTTGCCTTCTTTGTCTTTTCTATATAAAGAGTAACCTGGTATTGCTATGTCCCAGTCATTTTTCTCATTATACCATGTCTCAGTAACAGTGACTAAATCTACATTATCAGTTGGCATTATTGGCACAAGTTCATGGATCTTATTCCCTAAACTGCGAGCATTTGTAGACATGACTCTAAGCTTATCTTTTTCTAACACTCTCGTTACAGTTACTTTCTGTCCTTGTTTAGGGGGGCAATTGGATTGATGTTTTGTCACCCTTTTGTTCCCCCTCTCCCCCCGTTTAAATATTTCCTGGCAAAACCTCTAAACTGTTCGCTCAGAACATGTGTTCCCTTTTGAGAAAGATGCCATATTTTTTGTACAGTTCATTTCTATTCCAAATAGAGCAATCATGAGAAACAAAGCCAAATCCTTGCTCCCGATACCATTCACCAAGCCACAAGTTAAAGTCCTAATATGTATTCGCCTGTCGATCTGAGTGTTATGCACAGACAGAGCTTCAGAGAATGAAAGTGTGGAAGCAACCTGCCGTATATATCACTGGCAAGAACACAAAACACTTCCTTTACCTCAGAAACCAGACAAGTACATCCAATTCCCCTTCCTGCTTTGCTATCTTCACAATGTTACGAATAAGTCTCCTTTTTCTGTGAGCAGTAGCTCCAGGAAGAGCTTACCCTAGTATAACACATGACAATACACCAATGTACCCAATTTGGCATACCCTAGTGTGTGTCTATATATATATATTTATATATATATATAGGTATGTCAAATTGGGTTCATTGGTCTACTGGCATTGTGGCAGGCATAAGGAATGCATTATCATATTTGTATGTATTTATGTATGTTAACTACCTAGAAAACCACTAAATAATAAATGACTTTTATTACCACAGCTGATATGTTTATCTTTTTTGTAGTTTATACTGTTTGCTCATAAATAACCAATTTCACTTAAATAACCCCAGACTTATAACATGCAATATTCCATTAAAAAAAAAATATCTTCAAAGATTTGATTTAGTGTGTGAAGGATAAAGTGAGTAAAAATAGAGAAAATAATGGAACACATTAGAAATTTGGAAGAGACATTTGTGAGAAGGTATACAAAGTGGGAAAGGAGACCCAGGGTAAGATAAATTCAGGATCTGAGTCCGCGTGGGAGACAGGAATGGTGAATGAGAAAAAAGACTTGACAAAGAATGACCAAAAAATAAAGTTTTTTTAGAGGATAAAGAAATGGAAACTAAAACAACAAAAAAAAAACCTGAAAATAGACTATGGAACTAGGAAAAAATGAAATGGGAAACACAAACAAGAAAAGTAAAGGGTGAAAAGAGGGACTGGAGGAGGGAGGGTTGTAAAAGTAAACAGAACAGAAAATGCCATTTGTGCATGTTAAACTATAGGTTTATAGATAAGAACAAATTTGCTGTGAATGTGTGGTAAAATAACAAGTTGCAAGATTGAGTTAAACTAGAAGTGTTAAAAAAATAAAATGGTGTAATTTCCCAATAATTTGCAGTGTTTTTTTTTTTCAATTTGCCACAATTCATTTTGAAAAAATAACTCCCACCAGATCTCCACATTTTTTTTTTTACATCTTCTAGGATTATATCCTGCCAGATATATTTGAGAATATGATTCATGTGGTGGTGATTATGGGGTTAGAAAGAGAGACACTGAACTTTCACCCTGCTAGGATTCTGTGCAGTTTTAATCCAGTTCGTATCATTATGAGTTTTCTATTTTGTTGTTGTTATTTAGTAGTTATTAATTTTAGTAGCTTAGTATTATCAATGCTGGATCCTTCTGCAGAGTTGCAAGCCTAGTAGCACAATATTCACAATCACAGTACAGTCTATGTGCAAACATGTCAGCTCATTATTACTTTAAAATGTACTCAGCTATGCATATTACCTGTGATGGATGTAATGGAGGGATGGGGGGAGCCAGACTCGATCAGGATTCAGCACACTTAACAGGTAATTGTTTCAGGTACAACACTGAAAGCAAAAAGGACAAATTATAACAGCCTTCTATAAAGTTACTGGTTTATCAAGACATTTAATCCACCAGGACATAAAAGTTTTCTTAATTTGTAATACTTGGATACACATAATACAAAAAGAGTGTTGTCTGATGTTTTCAATGCAGCCAGTCTCTATTAGATGGCTGCTATAACATATCTATGACAAGAGCAATGCTTGCCATGCTTACTATATGTAGTCAGATAACACACGGGATAAGGTACATACTTATGCATCCTACTTAAAAAAATGTTTTAAGTAGTTATGCTCGCATAACTGCCAGCTTGTAAAAATAAATTACTTTATTACAATTCATGTTAAAGAAACACTAAGCACCAAAACAACTCTAACGGAATTAAGTATTTTCAAGGTATAGATCATGCCCTTCACTGCTAAATTATATGTCATTTAGGAGTTGAATTACTTTGTTTATACAAACCCGGCCACACCTTTCTTGTCTGACTTACACAACCTCCCTTCAAACATCCTGAAAGGATAGATTTCCTTATTAAACTACTTTTTGCACAGTGTTCAATAAGTTAGAATTTATTATCTCCTACAATGTTAATAGCCTGCAGGAGCCTCCTGTGCATCATTAATGTTCAATTAACAGAGCAGGAGAAAATAACTTCTAAAGTAACAGCACACTGTGCTGGAAGATCTGATTAAAAATGAAACCATTTTTTTTTTTTTTGTCATGGAGGCATGTGATTCTCAGACATGGGAGGTGTGGTTAGAAAAAACGTTTAACTCATAAATGGCAGAGACTGGAAGGTTTCCTCAAATGTGGTATGCATTTGCTTTTTGCTTTACTTGCTTTGTTCTTGTGCACAAAGAAGAAATATAAACAATTTTCATTAATATTTTAACTAGAAAAATAATACTTTACACATAAATTCCTCTTTTTCACTCTTAGAAGCGGTCACTTCGTTGCTCAACTTTATATATACTCACAGGTTTCCAAGCGTTCCATGGCAGAAATTACAAGATAGAAAGAACACTTACATTGATATCATACGGACATGAACAAAAATAGCTACTGTCACTTATGTAAATTAACTTTTGGTTTTTCTCCCAGTATTTTTTATCTCAGTATAACTACCTGAACATAAGACGTCAATGTATATAAACAACACCATAGGCAAAGAAACTGCACAACAATAAGTAAGATGGGTGGACCTTGAGACAACAATTACAAAAAAGGCAAATTCAAGTGTTTTGACGCTTAAAAACAGGATGACTAATAAGGTGTCCATAAAACAAGGTCCAAGTACTATTCACGGAATGAGAACAAATAAAAAAGGAAAAGGAAAACAAGCACATATCCAAAACCTATCACATAAACAAAACCAGAGGAGAGTGCCAAAAATTAGATACACGCCTGTAGCGGAATGAACCGTGGACTGTCATCCTTATTCCTGCTATGGGCTGCCCGTAGCTTGTCCCCCCTAATATTTCCTATGTTTCGTGCTCATAGTCCCTGGATCATCTTGTTGTGTCCCCTGTTCGTCTGGCCTTTCGGTAAATAACAGCCATTTCGCCTATTAACACCGTCGTGTTCGAAACCGAACAAGTTACCGAACACCAGACCACCCATATGGGGAGTGTACCCCTGTTCACACCCCTACAAACCACAATTACATGAACGTTTCAAGCGGTCGGCTGGTGGCCGCCATTTGTATTGGCGAACACGTGGCGGCGGCCATCTTGGGATACGAACAGAGACAGAAGTGTTTGGTCGTCAAGTGTATGGAACTAAAAACACCGCTGGGACTTCCACTGTCCATTATATTCGTGGGGATTCCGGCGAACAGAGTGGCATTCAGGGGGAGCAAACTCCCTAACAAGATACACCCAACGAATGCACGCACAGTTTTGGATTGTTTTTTTCATGCAGTTTATACTCCTGAAAGGGAGCGACTGCACAGCCTAATTTCATGGAACCTTTTTGGGCAGGCGCCTTGTGTGCGGTCAGGGAATCATGGGAGTTGTAGTTCAGCAACATCTGGGGGGCCGCAGGTTGGACAGCCCTGGTCTAAACTATACCCCGGTGGAATTCCGGTGGAATTTCAGCTACGTTCGTGGGATTTGAGCGCTTTTCAGATATGTTGGGCACTCAGATCCAAACTATCCTGGGATATAGGACTTAAGGGGGTACCTTGTGGGGAAATATATGTTTTGTGGTGATTCCTATTGTACGTGTCCTGGACCTGAGATTTAATGTAATTATATTGTATACTTTGTCTCAGTTTACTCTTAGATCCAGTGGGGAATGCCCCTGGAATGTGTAAGTGGAAACCCCTTGAATGGGGATTCTCATAAAAAGCCGTGTGTGGCTCCATTAAAATGAGTTATACCCCCAGAGATGAGTGTTGTACAGTTGCTGGGAGATTCTTGGAGTATTTTCCTGTATTTGGCTGTTCCCATGGAGTATTCTACTTGTTCCTGAGTGCATGTTGGAGAATACAGCGGAGGAGAGTCACTGCTAGGACTAGGGCTCCGCTACAACGCCTAAGCACTTTGTGTTGGAATTCGGGTTGATGATAATGAGGAGGAAAAAATCTGTCATTGTGGCTAGGTGTCAATCCAACCCTTTGTTGTCAAGCTTATGGATGAAGAATCTCTGATATAGTCAAGCCAAGGTTGCCAAGCTTATCTATAACGGGTCTCAGCAATTTGTAGTGCCTTAGGTTCGCCATCACTGTTCTAGAGCAGTGCTCCCCAACCTTTTTATCGCCGCGGACCGGTAAACGTTTGATAATTTTTCCGTGGCCCGCTTGTTTTGATTTAATAAGACAAAAAAAAAAAACAGTCACATATATTAAAAAAACACGCAGACACATACATAGTCAGAAAATCACAAACTCAGTCACATAAAGACATAGACTCAAAATTGTGTGTATGTGTGTGTGAGCGGTGCAGTGTGTGTGAGAGTTGCAGTGTGTGTGTGTTTGGGGCGGTGTGTGTATGGGGGCAGTGTTTGTGGGGCAGTGTGTGTAGTGTGTGTATGGGGGCAATGTTTGTGGGGCAGTGTGTGCAGTGTGTCTATGGGGGCAGTGTTTGCAGGGTAGTGTGTGTAGTGTGTGTATGGGGGCAGTGTTTGTGGGGCAGTGTGTGTAGTGTGTGTATGGGGCAATGTGTGTAGTGTGTGTATGGGGCAGTGTTTGTGGGGCAGTGTGTGTATGGGGCAGTGTTTGTGGGGCAGTGTGTGCAGTGTGTCTATGGGGGCAGTGTTTGTGGGGCAGTGTGTGTAGTGTGTGTATGGGGCAGTGTTTGTGGGGCAGTGTGTGTAGTGTGTTTATGCAGTGTGTGTAGTGTGTGTATGGGGCAGTGATTGTGGGGCAGTGTGTTTATGGGGCAATGTGTGTAGTGTGTGTATGGGGCAGTGTTTGTGGGGCAGTGTGTGTAGTGTGTGCATGGGGGCAGTGTTTGTGGGGCAGTGTGTGTAGTCTGTGTATGGGGCAGTGTTTGTGGGGCAGTGTGTGTAGTATGTTTATGGGGCAATGTGTGTAGTGTGTGTATGGGGCAGTGTTTGTGGGGCAGTGTGTGTAGTGTGTGTATGGGGCAGTGTTTGTGGGGCAGTGTGTGTAGTGTGTGTATGGGGCAATTTGTGTAGTGTGTGTATGGGGCAGTGTTTGTGGGGCAGTGTGTGTAGTGTGTGTATGGGGCAGTGTTTGTGGGACAGTGTGTGTAGTGTGTGTATGGGGCAGTGTTTGTGGGGCAGTGTGTGTAGTGTGTGTATGGGGCAGTGTTTGTGGGGCAGTGTGTGTAGTGTGTTTATGGGGCAATGTGTGTAGTGTGTGTATGGGGCAATGTGTGTAGTGTGTGTGTGGGGGCAGTGTGTGTAGTGTGTGTATGGGGCAGTGTGTGTAGTGTGTGTATGGGGCAGTGTGTGTAGTGTGTGTATGGGGCAGTGTTTGTGGGGCAGTGTGTGTATGGGGGTAAGGAGGCTTTTTTTAAATTTATTTAGTTAAACTTAATATATTCATGTCCCCCCTCCCTCCTCTCCCCCTCTTACCTTTACTGGGAGGAGGGGGGACATTTTTTAGTCCCTGGTGGTCCGGTGGGGATTCCCTGGTGGTCCGGTGGTGGTGAGGTGAACTGTAGCCCAGTTACAGGGCTAGAGTTCACTCTCGCGAGATTTGGATCGTTGCCGTGGTTACCGCGGCAACGCTCCAAATCTCGCGAGAGGAGGACCCGGAGGAGCTGCAGGTAAGAGCTCCCGGGTCCTCTCTCACTCCCTCCCCTGCCGGCTGTCAGCAATGTGCCTGCAGACCGGGGAGGGAGATCTCTGATCTCCCCTCCGGTCCGCAGGCACATTGCAGGGCTGGCACTTGGGCAATGCCAGCCCTGCATTAGCCGGCAGGCTCGCACACCCCACACCCCTGGGCGGCCCGGTACCGGTCCGCGGCCCGGGGGTTGGGGAACACTGTTCTAGAGCATCTGCTGAACCAGGGATCTCACTGGTTGTTTGCAAACTCAGTAATTACAAGTCATCAAACCAGCAACTGGAATTGTTACATTGTCTCTTAATATTTAGCATAACGGATTCAGACTTCATTAAAATAAAGCATTGTCACGGTTACTTTCTCACTAAAATGCCTTTTCAATTCTTCCTACACATAAGTATTCTACACAGATGCAACACCATCCATCTTCAGTCCAATGAACAGACAATACTTTATGAAAGAAGCCTTCACTATACAGATCCACTGCTCTTATTTTATATAATACACAGATCCCCTATGTTTTGCATTTACAAACCTACTACTATTGTTATTTATTACAATAAGGTATTATATAACAAACCTGCACTATGGGTACAGGAACATGTCTACACTGCAAAAGCTGAAGTTCTAGTATTTGTCTTTGCTTTTTTATACAAACATGTTATACACAAGTGTCAGTACATTAAAAAAAAACTAGGGGCTATTTTATTTTATGGGTAGCCTATACATACATAGTGCATTCAGAAAGTATTCTGATCCCTCGATTTTTCCACATTTTTTTCAATGTTGCAGCCTTATGCTACAATTGTTTACATTATTTCACATCAATTTACACTTAACACCTCATAATTACAGAGCAAAAAAATATATTACATTGGCATAATACAGACTACTCAAAATATAGCTTAGATGTATTTGGATCCTTGTTGAGATGTTTCTACAATTTGATAGGACGCCACCTGCCACAAATTCATTTGAGTGGACATGAGTTGGAAAGGTGCACAACTCTCTACATAAGGTCTGACAACTGTACATATCAGCAAAACAGTATGAATTCACTTGTGTGCAGACAGTAAATACACTTAGTGGGTATTAGGTGAAACAAACACACAAATTACCCTTAGTTAGCTGTATTGTAGATAAAGGATTCCTCTTATATCCTCAAGGCAATAACAACAAAACACCAAAAAATTGGCAATCTACAATACAGAAATAATAGAGACGGACATAGCGCAATATTGTCACAGAGAATAGAAATAAGTGGTATAGATAATTGCACTCACAAACATAGTTTGATTGAAGGCATATCAAATATAATGATGTGGAAACTTCAGGACTTGTTGGACATCTTGTCCTTTTTGTCCTGGGGTGTACTCTTGCTCACCTTAGGCATAGAGGATGGCGCCTGAGCCTATCTCCTTAACAACACTAAAATCTGGTTCCCGTATTGACTTGCTCGTTGGTTGAAACTTGCCAGACTGCCTCTGAAACCAACACTAAAATCTGGTTCCCGTATTGACTTGCTCGTTGGTTGAAACTTGCCAGACTGCCTCTGAAACCAATTTGTTTCAGAGGCAGTCTGGCAAGTTTCAACCAACGAGCAAGTCAATCTGGTATTTATGGCAGACTGGGTAGACAAAAGACTTTTCTCACCGTAAGACACATGAAAGCCCATTATTAAATTGGTAAAAAGAACCTAAAGAACTTGCTGATGAAACGACGACTGAACTATTGGGCCACAATTCAAAGTGTCATGTCTGGCGGAAACCAGACATCAATCATCAACCCTGAGATTATATACAGTTGCAAGAAAAAGTATGTGAACTCTTTGGAATTATATGGATTTCTGCACAAATTGGTCATAAAATTTGATCTGATCATCATCCAAGTCACAACAATAGACAATCACAGTCTGCTTAAACTAATAACACACAAAGAATGAAATGGTGCCATGTTTTTATTGAACACACCATGTAAGCATTTACAGTGCAGGTGGAAAAAGTATGTGAACCCATGGATTTAATAACTGGTTGAACCTCCTTTGGCAGCAATAACTTCAATCAAACGTTTCCTGTAGTTGCAGATCAGACGTGAACAACGGTCAGGAGTAATTCTTGACCATTCCTCTTTACAGAACTGTTTCAGTTCAGCAATATTCTTGGGATATCTGGTGTGAATCGCTTTCTTGAGGTCATGCCACAGCATCTCAATCGGGTTGAGGTCAGGACTCTGACTGGGCCACTTCAGAAGGTGTATTTTCTTCTGTTTAAGCCATTCTGTTGTTGATTTGCTTCTATGCTTTGGGTCATTGTCCTGTTGCAACACCCATCTTCTGTTGAGCTTCAGCTGGTAGACAGATGGCCTTAAGTTCTCCTGCAAAATGTCTTGATAAACTTGGGAATTCATTTTTCCTTCGATGATAGCAATCCGTCCAGGCCCTGACGCAGCAAAGCAGCCCCAAACCATGATGCCCCCACCACCATACTTCACAGTTGGGATGAGGTTTTGATGTTGGTGTGCTGTGCCTCTTTTTCGCCACACATAGTGTTGTGTGTTTCTTCCAAATAACTCAACTTTGGTTTCATCTGTCCACAGAATATTTTGCCAGTACTGCTGTGGAACATCCAGGTGCTCTTGTGCAAACTGTAAACGTGCAGCAATGTTTTGTTTGGACAGCAGTGGCTTCCTCTGTGGTATCCTCCCATGAAATCCATTCTTGTTTAGTGTTTTACGTATTGTAGATTTTGCCAGTGACTTTTGTGAGTCTTTAGCTGACACTCTAGGATTCTTCTTCACCTCATTGAGCAGTCTGCGCTGTGCTCTTGCAGTCATCTTTACAGGACGGCCACTCCTAGGGAGAGTAGCAGCAGTGCTGAACTTTCTCCATTTATAGACAATTTGTCTTACCATGGACTGATGAACAGCAAGGCTTTTGGAGATACTTTTATAACCCTTTCCAGCTTTATGCAAGTCAATAATTCTTAATCGTAGGTCTTCTGAGAGCTCTTTTGTGCGAGGCATCATTCCCATCAGGCAATGCTTCTTGTGAAAAGTAAACCCAGAACTGGTGTGTGTTTTTTATAGGGCAGGGCAGCTGTAACCAACACCTCCAATCTCACCTCATTGATTGGACTCCAGTTGGCTGACAACTCACTCCAATTAGCTCTTGGAGATTTCATTAGTCTAGGGGTTCACATACTTTTTCCACCTGCACTATGAATGTTTACATGGTGTGTTCAATAAAAACATGGCAACATTTCATTCTTTGTGTGTTATTAGTTTAAGCAGACTGTGATTGTCTATTGTTGTGACTTAGATGATGATCAGATCACATTTTATGACCAATTTGTGCAGAAATCCATATCATTCCAAAGGGTTCACATACTTTTTCTTGCAACTGTATACACACATAATATCAATCATATTAAATTTACTTTTCCTGAATTTGTAGATAAGTTATCCAAAAAGGATTACCATCTTTTTGGTAATTATAAGGCAATTTCTAGTGTTATCCAATGTTTTCAGTGGTTCTTTACAGATTGAGCAAAACATGCAACCAAGGGGTAGAATTTATTTTACAGTTTATTTTCTAGTCCAAAGTCATGTTTGGGGCACTTTCGAAGCCTGCTAACACCGTTGTATATTTTTATAAAAATAGCACATTGAGAGTTCTTGGGCCTGTCATGTCAGGTCCAAACAGATAACAGATATTTAACCAATGAACATATATACCGTATTTATCGGCGTATAACACACACCGGCGTATAACACGCACCTCATTTTTAGAAAGAAATTCCAGGAAATTTCCCCCCTTCCCATAGTATTCCCCCCCCCCATCCCATAGTATTCCCCCCTCATCCCATAGTGTTCCCCCCCCCCATAGTATTCTCCCCCCCTCCCCTCCAATAGTATTCTCCCCTCCCCTCCCCTCCCATAGTATTCTCCCCCCTCCCCTCCCATAGTATTCTCCCCCCTCCCCTCCCATAGTATTCTCCCCCTCCCCTCCCATAGTATTCTCCCCCCTCCCCTCCCATAGTATTCTCCCCCTCCCCTCCCATAGTATTCTCCCCCCTCCCCTCCCATAGTATTCTCCCCCCTCCCCTCCCATAGTATTCTCCCCCCTCCCCTCCCATAGTATTCTCCCCCCTCCCCTCCCATAGTATTCTCCCCCCTCCCCTCCCATAGTAATCTCCCCCCTCCCCTCCCATAGTATTCTCCCCCCCTCCCATAGTATTCCCCCCCCCCTCCCCTCCCATAGTATTCTCCCCCCCTCCCCTCCCATAGTATTCTCCCCCTCCCCTCCCATTCTCCCCCCCTCCCATAGTATTCTCCCCCCTCCCCTCCCATAGTATTTTCCCCCTCCCCTCCCATAGTATTCTCCCCATCCCCTCCCATTCTCCCCCCCTCCCATAGTATTCTCCCCCCTCCCCTCCCATATTGTACTTCCCCCCCTCCCCTCCCCTAGTGTACTTCCCCCCCCCTCCCCTCCCCTCCCATAGTGTACTTCCCCCCCTCCCCTCCCATAGTGTACTTCCCCCCCCTCCCCTCCCATAGTGTACTTCCCCCCCTCCCCTCGTGTACTTCCCCCCCTCCCCTCCCATAGTGTACTTCCCCCCCCTCCCCTCCCATAGTGTACTTCCCCCCCTCCCCTCCCATAGTGTACTTCCCCCCCCTCCCCTCCCATAGTGTACTTCCCCCCTCCTCCCCTCCCATAGTGTACTTCCCCCCTCCTTCCCTCCCATAGTGTACTTCCCCCCTCCTCCCCTCCCATAGTGTACTTCCCCCCCCTCCCCTCCCATAGTGTACTTCCCCCCCCTCCCCTCCCATAGTGTACTTCCCCCTCCCCTCCCATAGTGTACTTCCCCTCCCATAATTACTTACCTGCCCTGAAGCGTGGGCCGGCTTCACAGCGCGCACCGCGGTACAGGAACTTTAATTTCATGTTCCGGTTTCCGGCGGGACTGAAAGGAAGTGTGCACACTATTGTGCACACTTCCTTTCAGTCCCGCCGGAAACCGGAACATGAAATTAAAGTTCCTGTACCGCGGTGCAAGCTGTGAAGCCGGCCCACGCTTCAGGACAGGTAAGTAATTATGGGATATCGGCGTATAACACACACCCACGATTTTCCCCCTATTTTCAGGGGAAAAAAGTGCGTGTTATACGCCGATAAATACGGTAATTTTTTTTAGACAAATTATTTATTTTATTGCCTTAGAAGCCATTAGTTTAAAACCAAACTCTATTCGAGCATAGTCAAAGCTCCCAGAGCCTTCTACTTCCTGTCCAGAGGAACATATTCATTCTTAAAAATGGGACACCAACCTTTTAAAAGTAGGTTCAGGGGAATAATTGCATTGTTCATGACCTTAGTAGCAGGAAATTACTGCTCTGCCTTTGTAAATGTACTTCTTTATGTGCTGTACCGCTGATACAAGTGTTCTTGAGACTTAAAAAAAACTATTAAACTAAAATCTGCTAGCTCTCAATGTTTCTGATCTATTGCCTCTTTCTTCATGAAAATCCCACAGATGGATGAGGGTGCTTCTTGCTTTTCTTATCAATTGACTTTAGGGCATTTTCCATTTTATTTGATCATCCTCCCAAATACTAAGCCTTCTTCCCATTTCTTCCTGAAAAAAGGCTTCATGAAAGTTTTCTTTGTTACCAGCAATTTTGAGGTTGTATTTTCAGATGCTCTTACTTTGTATGCATTTCTTAGAACTGTTCCAATACTGGACCTTTAAAAGTTTAAAGAAGCACTCACATCAACTGGAAGTTTGACACTTTTTAACCATCTTATAACTTCAAATCAAAGAATCCATTTTCTTATGCTATTATCACTGGCAGGATTTTTTTCCCCTGACATGCTGGATGAAGGGAATTGGAAAATACAACACACAAAGCACAGTGGAAGTACACTCAAGGAACTCACATAAGGTGCAATGTGTAGGTTAGTTATGTTGGATGGGTTTTTCTTTTTTTGTTATCAGTCCATCCTTCTTCCCCTTCCTCTTTATACATAAATGTATAAATGTGGCTTTCCGGGTTCTTTAATTGAGATCTAGAAAGCGGACAACTGAACTACAACTCTTAAAAACACTTGTAATGCTATAGGATAAAACCACCATAGTATCAAGTCACTTCCTGGTAGTTGAGAGCTTATTTAAAAACCTGCACAACTTCAGGAGTTGTAGCAAATGCACAAACTTCAAATTTGATTATCACATTAATTAGGTAAGTTTTCATATTATTGATTTTGTATTGTTAAAATAATACAAAATAAAAAAGCAGCTTGGGGTGTCCATTAAAAAGCACATATAACCAGCACTAAGTACAATGAATAAATAACTGCATTTTTAACAACTAGGTTTTAATAATTGCAGTTCAAAATTATTGAGCACTACAAAAACAAAAAAAATATATATAACACTTAACAGTAAAGAGGTAATAGGTTATTAGTATAAGTGGCAGATTGGAAAGGTGGACAAATCCTCCCCTCCCAACCCCCCCCTCCCCCTGTCAAACCCCCCAGAATGTCCCACAAAATGGCAGCACCATCCCCATCCAAATCACGGGACGTTGCCCATAGCCTTCTTTTCATGATAACCACAATGCTGAGCTGAAGTGTTTTCATTACTGGAATTTAATGTAGGTTGCTCATGGTAATTTCACACCTTAAAAAATGAAGCACAGGCACTAAAAGGTATCCTTATTAACAGACTAGTGTGAGGCTAGTTAATTATTCTACACGTTAAAGCGCATGTGTCATTTTTCTGGGATCTTCACATATTTAAAGGGACACTATAGTCACCTGAACAACTTTAGCTTAATGAAGCAGTTTTGGTGTATAGAACATGCTCCTGCAGCCTCACTGCTCAATCATCTGCCATTTAGGAGTTAAAGCGGCACTGTCATGCCGAACTTACCTTTCCTCAATCTCTTCCTCTTCTCCCCCTCTCTCAGGATCTGTTCTTCTTTTCTTCCTGTCTTCTTTAGTTTTCTTTAAAATCATAAGACAAAGTAGGGACTCTGTCTTATGGAGGATTCCTCCGCTTGACCAGCTCTGACCAGCGGAGGAGCAAAGCGTGCTTCATTTCCGCTGGTCAGAGCAATTTTCCCATGATCCCTAGCTTTCCTCCCAGTTCCCACAATGCTTCCTGTCAGTATTGCCGAACGTCCTGTCACTTAGACAGAACGCCGGCAAAACTGCCGAATTGCATCCTAACAGAATGAGCACTGTTTCTCCATTGGTGTTAGGATGCAATTCGGTACTTTGTTCGGATCGGAATTTCATTCTAATGAATGAAACTCCGATCCTATTCATTGCTGTGGCTGCATCTTGCAGCCGCTTAGTAGATAACTCCCTAATTCCCACGGTATCAGGGAGGTATCTACTAAAAGGCTGAAAGACCTAAACTGGTCTTTCAGCCAACTTTACTAATACTAAGTAAAAATGAATAGTAAATAATATGCCCCTACTCGCTATACCGCGAGTAGGGGCATGTCTAGTAAGCAGTGAGCAGCCTGTGGCTGCTCACTGTAAAAAAAAAATAAAAACGACGGGTGGGGGCTAAACGACGGGTGGGGGCTGTAAAGTAAAATAAGGGAGGGAGACCTATTGTCCCCCCCCCCCGGCCCCCACCCCTGAGCGGTGGGTGGGGGCCATAAAGAGAATGAGGAGGGGGGGACCTACTGTCCTCCCCCCCCCCCGGCCCCCACCCCTGGGCGGCGGGTGGGGGCCATAATGGTAATAAGAGGGGGGGGACCTACTGTCCTCCCCCCCCCCGGCCCCCACCCCTGGGCGGCGGGTGGGGGCCATAATAGTAGTAGGGGGGGGGACCTACTGTCCTCCCCCCCGGCCCCCACCCCTGGCCGGCGGGTGGGGGCCATAATGGTAATAAGAGGGGGGGGGGAACCTACTGTCCTCCCCCCCCCCGGCCCCCACCCCTGTGGGTCGGGTGGAGGCCATAACAGTAGTAGGGGGGGGGACCTACTGTCCTACCCCCCCCCGGCCCCCACCCCTGGGCGGCGGGTGGGGGCCATAATAGTAGTAGGGGGGGGACCTACTGTCCTCCCCCCCGGCCCCCACCCCTGGCCGGCGGGTGGGGGCCATAATGGTAATAAGAGGGGGGGGGACCTACTGTCCTCCCCCCCCCGAACCCCCCCACCCCTGGGCGGCGGGTGGGGGCCATAATAGTAGTAGGGGGGGGGACCTACTGTCCTCCCCCCCGGCCCCCACCCCTGGCCGGCGGGTGGGGACCATAATGGTAATAAGAGGGGGGGGGACCTACTGTCCTCCCCCCCCCCGGCCCCCACCCCTGGGCGGCGGGTGGGGGCACTAAGTAAATTCCCCCCCCCCCATCAAGGTGACTAGGGGTGCCCAAGCCCCTAGTCACCCACCCCCCACCCAAATAAAAAATGCCCCTACCTACCCCCCTCACCCTAAAAAATAGTGAGGGGGGAATAAAATTGCTAACCTGTAAAGTAAAATTAAACTTACCATTCGACGTCTTCTTTTTTCTAAAATCTTAATTTTTCAGCCCCAAAAAAGGCCAAATAAAAAACCATCATAGCCGTCGAACTAAAAATAAAATAAAAAACCCGAGCGCAAAAAAAAAAAAAACCCGACGAAAAAGAAAAAACCCGAGCGCACATAAAAATAATCCATCTTCACCCATGGAGGGCTCCGCGCAGACTGAGCTCCGCAGGGCGGGGCAAGGCTATAAAGCCTTGCCCCGCCCTGCAATTAGCCTAAGAACACTCTGATTGGTGGGTTTAAGCCAATCAGAGTGCTCTTTGTCATTTTACAAGCGTGGGAAAGTTCTTTGGAATTTTCCCACGCTTGTAAAATGACACAGAGCACTGTGATTGGATGGCTTGAAATCCATCCAATCACAGTGCTCTGTGTCATTTTACAAGCGTAGGAAAGTTCTTTGGAATTTTCCCACGCTTGTAAAATGACACAGAGCACTGTGATTGGATGGCTTGAAATCCATCCAATCACAGTGCTCTGTGTCATTTTACAAGCGTGGGAAAGTTCTTTGGAATTTTCCCACGCTTGTAAAATGACACAGAGCACTGTGATTGGATGGATTTCAAGCCATCCAATCACAGTGCTCTGTGTCATTTTACAAGCGTGGGAAAGTTCTTTGGAATTTTCCCACGCTTGTAAAATGACACAGAGCACTGTGATTGGATGGCTTGAAATCCATCCAATCACAGTGCTCTGTGTCATTTTACAAGCGTGGGAAAGTTCTTTGGAATTTTCCCACGCTTGTAAAATGACACAGAGCACTGTGATTGGATGGATTTCAAGCCATCCAATCACAGTGCTCTGTGTCATTTTACAAGCGTGGGAAAATTCCAAAGAACTTTCCCACGCTTGTAAAATGACAAAGAGCACTCTGATTGGCTTAAACCCACCAATCAGAGTGTTCTTAGGCTAATTGCAGGGCGGGGCAAGGCTTTATAAGCCTTGCCCCGCCCTGCGGAGCTCAGTCTGCGCGGAGCCCTCCATGGGTGAAGATGGATTATTTTTTTGTGCGCTCGGGTTTTTTCTTTTTCGTCTGGTTTTATTTTTTGCGCTCGGGTTTTTTATTTTATTTTTAGTTCGACGGCTATGATGGTTTTTTATTTGGCCTTTTTTGGGGCTGAAAATGAAGATTTTAGAAAAAAGAAGACGTCGAATGGTAAGTTTAATTTTACTTTACAGGTTAGCAATTTTATTCCCCCCTCACTATTTTTTAGGGTGAGGGGGGTAGGTAGGGGCATTTTTTATTTGGGTGGGGGGTGGGTGACTAGGGGCTTGGGCACCCCTAGTCACCTTGATGGGGGGGGGGGGGAATTTACTTAGTGCCCCCACCCGCCGCCCAGGGGTGGGGGCGGGGGGAGGACAGTAGGTCCCCCCCCATTATCGTTATGGCCCCCACCCGCCGCCCAGGGGTGGGGGCCGGGGGGGAGGACAGTAGGTCCCCCCCCCCTTTTACCATTAGGGCCCCCACCCGCCGCCCAGGGGTGGGGGCCGGGGGCTGGAGGACAGTAGGTCCCCCCCCTTATTACTATTATGGCCCCCACCCGCCGCCCAGGGGTGGGGGCCG
Source organism: Pelobates fuscus (assembly GCF_036172605.1). Classification (NCBI taxonomy): domain Eukaryota; kingdom Metazoa; phylum Chordata; class Amphibia; order Anura; family Pelobatidae; genus Pelobates; species Pelobates fuscus. The sequence continues at coordinate 286,132,107 of NC_086317.1, forward strand.
GGAAGAGGATAGTAGGTCCCCCCCCCCTACTACTATTATGGCCCCCACCCGCCGCCCAGGGGTGGGGGCCGGGGGGGGGAGGACAGTAGGTCCCCCCCCCCCTTATTACTATTATGGCCCCCACCCGCCGCCCAGGGGTGGGGGCCGGGGGGGGAGGACAGTAGGTCCCCCCCCCCCCCCCCCACCTATTAATATTATGGCCCCCACCCGCCGCCCAGGGGTGGGGGCCGGGGGGTGGAGGACAGTAGGTCCCCCCCCCCTATTACTATTATGGCCCCCACCCACCGCCCAGGGGTGGGGGCCTGAGGGGAGGACAGTAGGTCCCCCCTCATTCCCATTATGGCCCCCACCCGCCGTCCAGGGGTGGGGGCCGGCGGGGGAGGACAGTAGGTCCCCCGTCCCCCCCTTATTACCCTTTTTTTTTTTTTTTTTTTTTACAGTGAGCAGCCACAGGCTGCTCACTGTTTAGTGGACATGCCCCTACTCGCGGTATAGCGAGTAGGGGCATTGGGGAGATTTTAATCTCCCTTGTGCTATTACGGGGGTCATATTGACCCCCATAGAGTGAGGAGGGGACCTGGGGGGCTTATGAAGTGGTGGGGAGCACTGCTCCCTGCCGCTTCTGTCTTTACATATTGCAAGGAGGGAGCTGCACGCCGGTAGCTCCCTCCTTGTAATAAACCGAACAAACAAACGAACACTGATACACAGTGTTAGTTTGTTCGTCTGATTTTTCTATTCATTCATTCGTCTGTCTGATGAATGAATGAATAGGTGAAATTCCCGTTCGCATGTCCAGATGTTTCACTGGGCATGTGCGGGAATCTCAGGGCTATCTAGTGTGGGTAGATGACGTGTCCCACAGGGACTTCACCTACCCACACAAAGATGGCGGCGCCCTGAATATAGATCGGGGCAGAAAATAAAGAATAAAAAATAGGTAATGTGGGGGGCATAGGGGCATTTGGGGGTGACTAGGGGGTCGATTGGATGTAGTTGAGGCGGGAGGGGGGTTAAAAAAAAAATCGGAATTCGGCATGACAGTGCCGCTTTAAATCCCTTTGTTTATGAACCCTAGTCACACCTCCCTACATGTGACTTGCACAGCCTTCCATAAACACTTCCTGTAAAGAGAGCCCTATTTAGGTTTTCTGTATTGCAAGTTCTGTTTAATTAAGATTTTCTTATCCCCTGCTATGTTAATAGCTTGCTAGACCCTGCAAGAGCCTCCTGTATGTGATTAAAGTTCAATTTAGAGATTGAGATAAAATTATTTAAGGTAAATTACATCTGTTTGAAAGTGAAACCAGTTTTTTTTTTCATGCAGGCTCTGTCAATCTGTCAATCAACCAGGGGAGGTGTGGCTAGGGCTGCATAAACAGAAACAAAGTGATTTAACTCCTAAATGACAGTGACTTGAGCAATGAGATTGCAGGGGAATGATCTATACACTAAAACTGCTTTATTTAGCTAAAGTAATTTAGGTAACTATAGTGTTCCTTTAAAGGAACACTATAGTCACCTCAATTACAGAAGTGATTATGGAAGGCTGTGCAAGTCACATGCAGGGAGGTGTGACTAAGGTTCATAAACAAAGGGATTTAACTCCTAAATGGCAGAGGATTGAGCAGTGAGGCTGCAGGGGCATGTTCTATACACCAAAACTGCTTCATTAAGCTAAAGTTGTTCAGGTGACTATAGTGTCCCTTTAACAAAGATCCCAGAATTTGACAGATCCAGTGTGGGTTCCGTGATTGCTGCAGGCTGCATGGGAGGCAAGTTTTACTTACCTCAAGTTTTCCTTTGCAGCAGACGCCATCTTCATGTTGCGGTCCTCTTTGGCTCCTGCCGTTTACCTGTCAGGAGCCGCAAGAGTACAACTCTGAGGCCTATTGAGCATCAAAGATCCTTCAGAGATTAAAGTCTGTATCCATAAGCCATCAGATGTAACAGCTGCTGGGATTGTACAAAAGTTGATAGCTGATGGCTGAGCTCCATTTTTTGTCAACCTCAGATTTATCATAAGACAAAGTAGTCCCTACTAGGTCTTATGTCATCTTTAGATTGTGTTGTGAATTCGAGTGATATTTTAATGCATTCTTAATCAGTATTTTATAAATATTAATTATGAAATACAGAAAAGTAACACAGCTGCTTTAAAGTGTATGCTAAAAAAAAATTATAATGGACCTATGAAAATAAATGCAATCTACTTAGTGAAAACATTTCAAATCAGTTTATGATTGCAGCTTCCATTACCATGGAACTTGACCTAGGTATTGTTTGTTCACTATATATCAATGAAAGCCAAATATTCATGCATCATATATGTAGATATTTTAAATAACACATTTCTTCTGAATTTTGATAACCATATATAAATTTCACAATATTTTTTTGAAAATAGAAATATTCAATCACGCATTTGCAGATGAGAGATTCACTCAATGCAAACAAAAATCTGCATTTCAACTTTAATTAGACATCAGGTTGCTTACAGTATAAAGTGACAGTATATCTGAGCTGTCACTATTTTCTCTCACTTCTACGGTGATAGATCTCACTTGTGGTCACTTCATGGGATCTTTGCACTTCTGTCACTACAGAGCAAAGGAAGAAGTCTATGACCACCAAGATGATGCACTGTGGTCAAAAAATGATTGATTGCTTTTATTAAAAAAGTGATTTTCGCATATGTTGGTTTAACGTCTAAAAGTGCTGTAATTCATCTTATTGGAAATCTGCTTGCCATAAATGTAATGATTTTTATGAGTTTAAATCTTGCAAACGGAGAACAGAGTAATTCGGTGAGTTTAGTTGTTTGCTCTAAATAGAAAACAAAGCAAAGCTAAAAATGTTTTTATTAAATTCCACTTTAAAGTAGAGATGGCACATGTTAAATTTTTGTACAATCAGCATGTTACATTTTTGTACAATCATCAATCAACATTCTGAAAGGTTTTGTCAACTTGGTAGTCCTGACAGCATTAAAGGATCACTAGAGGCTGCTTCCGCGATTCTCACTGTGAAAATCACAGTGAGAAGACGCTGGACGTCCATAGTAAAGCATTGAATAATGAAAGAAAAACAGAGTGGTAAACCGCGTCAAAAGATGCTCAGAATAGATATGATAAAATTATAGTATATACATACATATAAGCAATCCAATATTTTGGTGATGTATATAAACCTCAAAGGGAGATAAAAACAGAAAGATAATAGTGTATTAACATACACATAAATGTTAAATCACATATGGGTGTAAATAGCCAGTTAAAAGACTAACTCACACTTTACTGAGCTACTGAGAGCTCTGCCGAATAACGCCTGGACGGTATAATCCCCGTCTTAGGATATATGGATAGTGGCTGTATTGGATGTCCAATTCTCAGCAGCCGTACATAAGAGGAAAAAACAGAATAAAATCCAATGGTACAGTATGTACAGTGTGATTGGTAATATGATAAAAAGCAGGTATCCTACTTACGATTTCCAAAGCAATAACTTGCTCTAGTCGTGAAGACTTTGTGGTGGTATAATCCCCACCAAGGGATATAAAAGATAAGCAGGAATCCAATAGCACCAATAGCAATCCAAAGAGTAAAATAATATATTAAAAGCAAATGTCCAATCCCTTACCTTACGCGTTTCGCCCGGGTTTGGGCTTCTTCAGTAATGCTTTTCTATGGGCGGTTTGAATGCGTGCGCATGCATTGGGCGCAGACGTCGGCAGGAGGAGGAGAGGTCACCAGCGCCGAGAGAGCGGGGGACCTAATAACCCTATAGTGCAAGGAAAACAAGTTTGTTTTCCTGGCACTATAGTGGTCCTTTAACCCCTTAAGGACACATGACGTGTGTGACATGTCATGATTCCCTTTTATTCCAGAAGTTTGGTCCTTAAGGGGTTAAGCAGGGCCAGCGCGTCCTATAGGCAACTTAGGCAGTCGTCTAGGGCGCACCGGCACAGGGGGGATGCAAGTGTCGAGTGACTCAGCAGGAGGGAAGCACACAGCGCTCCCTTCAGCCAGTCACTCAGTGTAGCGTGGCTGGGCGGCGCAGACCACGGTACAGGAGCTTCCTGTACTCGGCCGGACTAAAAGGAAGTGCTCTCTCAGTGAGCACTTCCTGTCAGTCCGGCTGGGTACAGGAAACAGAAGCTCCTGTACCGCAGTCCACACCACCCAGCCACGCTACACTGAGTGACTGGCAGGAGGGAGCGCTGTGCGCTGCCTAATGCTACACAGTGGTAGAAGGCACAAAAGGGAAGTGGTACTAAGGGACACTGGGGGGAATGGAGAGGAGGAGAGACTTCTAAGGGACACACTGGGGGGGAGGGAGAGGAGGAGAGACCACTAAGAGACACAGGGAGGGAATAGGAGGAGAGACCACTAAAGGACACTGGGGGGAAGTGTCACATATTCATCTGCACATAAAAATGTGGTTAATGACATTTACTGGGGGGGCGGGGCCTGACCGCTGAGCCATGCAGACGTGTCTCCCTGGGGCTCCCGCACCAAGCGACTAACTGAGTCGGTAACCTGCTCGGTAAAGCGGTTACGAGACATTCTCAGTCCCTAACGAGACAGACAAAGCTAGGAACTACCGGGGGACACCAAACATGTCGCCCAAATGCAAGGAATCTCCGCATCGGCATCTGCGGCCTACACACGCGGCAGGCGCGGGAGGGGCGGCCGCTCCCCTGTGCCTATCAGACGTGGAAAGACCAAGCTTGCACCTCCGTTCCCCCCCCTATGGACCGGTGGGGGTCATCTCGGTCCCCGCCAGCCTGAAGCACAAGGCACTGCCACTCTCCCGACCAAGCGGTAACAGAGACGGCCAGCGCAAGATGGCGGGCAAGATGGCAGACAAGCACATGGGAGCAGAGCTCAAGTCACCACAACATCCTGACAAGCAGCTCATCCAGACGGAGCACTACTTCACACAACTAGACATCATATTACAGCGCTTCTGGGACAACATGGAGCAACGTAGTAAGCAGACACCCCATGCCCCGGAACAGAGGGTAGTAAAGCAGAGGGAGCAGAGCGGGAAGGGACCACACTCAGGCACCTCACGCAGAGTCGCACCCGCTATTCACGTCGACAGCCTACCTGGGCCGAAGGCCCCATGGAGATCAATTCCGCAGCACCGACCACACCGCCCGAAGCCCGACCGCCGCAGGCGGCAGCAGAACAACCGGGCTTTCCAGGACGCCCATGAAGGGGAAGACCCGGCCTCATCGAGACACCGAGTCTGTGGCTCACGGGTGCTGGCCTTACCAACGACCCGGGGCAGGAGGGCGGCTCCCCACCACTCGCCCCTTACCCTAACCATGGGGATAGTGCAGGTACAAACATCAGCGTCTACCCGCAGAGGTATCGGCTGAAGCGGACCGATAGTCCCGCAAGACCTGCCCGCAGAAACCCCGGTAATGGACTGTACTACGTATAACCGGCACCTGAACTGTTCTTGTTGCCTCCAATGACCACAACCACTTCTTTACTCCGTTCTTGCCCTGCATTGCCATGATGGACTAGCGGTTCATACAGCATGTTCCCATAGCCTGTTTTATTTATGCTTACCCTCTTGCTAGCAGTGCCTAAAACGAGCAAAGCGCAGGATTGTTGTGTTTAGCCTATTTACACATGTTTCTTATTTAGAAAACGCAAAGCCATACAGCTTCCACCATAGGCACAACTCCTATTGCCCAATACATGTCTACCCAGCTTTTTCTGACACTCACTGCCAGTGAATCATAGTCAGTTGCTTCACTACCTTACCAATCGCAATGGGAGCGGTTTAATATATGTAGCTTATCTGCCTACTAGGCTGACACATGCTATTCCTATAACCTAAACATATCATTTACGCAAGTATTTCAAACATGTTTTCAGCAAATCTAATGCCTGCAGGAAACTATAGCTATATAGTTCCTATTTATCAAAAATGTGCATTGTCCGGCACATACCTTACCTGCTATTTATCAATGGTTTAAGCTTGTTGACATATTATAAGATGAGGTACATCGACAGACCTGTTAGCATTTTAGGACTGCACCAGGGTAGCTGCTCTAATATTGTTAAGCATTGATAGTTCTCTTTACTTTATTTTATTTTATTTAATTTTGATGCACTTCAGTTGACCAAGCTTGTATCATTATGTTGTACACATGACGTCTTTTAAAAAAAAAAAAAAAAAATGGCAGTCTTTCCTTGGAGTGTATTGCATACCACCTTGTTATTGTTAACCTGTGTTACCCCGCAATGCCTCCTCTTTCTATTCTGTACCCCATAACGCATGTGCCATAATAAAAGAAAGATTTACAAAAAAAAGAAAATGGATAAAGAAGGACCTACTCAAACAAGCTTACAATCTATGAGGATTTAAGGTTTGCAGGTCCATGTTGTTAGGGGTCTTGCCCACAGACAATTGAGATTAGCTAACAAAGATTTAAACCTGGGTTTCCCATTTTTAAGGCAGCAAAATTCCCACTACTAAAAAGACAACAGGATAGTGTACAGGTTTATTTTTCACATTTAAAAAAAAAATAAAAAGTCTAAAGCTGTCATTTTATTATTTAGGTAATTATACTAGGTTAGGACATTTCAACACTGGGGCACCTTAGTAAAATGAATGCTCTGACAGAATCTCTGTTGTTGTCTGTTACCACTGTTCTATGCTTTTGATAAAACCGTATTTTATTAGGTGTGTATGTAGAATTCATGTATTAAATATCATTGTTCTTAACCCTTCCAGGGCCAATGATAAGTCAGGACTGCCAGAATAGCAAGTGACTTGCCAGCCATATTAAAAAAAAAAAATTTTAAAAAATGTTACATTCACAAGGAAACTTTATTGCCTTGTTTTTTCCCTTCTTTCGCTTACTAAGTTGTTGCTCTCATGTGACAAGCCATTATATGCTTTATTATGAACATCGTGTGTTAAATAACTTAAAGGGACATTATACCGCCCTGGAATGTTGCAAAGTATGTATAAGTTTGATAAATGATAAGATGGCTACTAAAGAATAGGCAAAATATTCTCCCCTTTTCTGCTCTGGTTTCTTAGCAAGTTACATAAGTAAAGAGTTTATTCACTGAAGTGTGATCTGTAGTGAATAGAACCTCAAATTGCAATATTTAAGGTAATATATAGCTTCTTCAACTATAGTCACAGCTTGACTATTTTTGCCTGAGTTTTTGCATTCTGGTATTAGAATCACCAAAATGAATTGTTTAGTATAAAAATTGCATGATAATCATTACGTTTATTAAATAAGCACTGTAAAGAGTCGCATAGCTGCTGAAATCCGTTACGCATGGAAGTCTGTTTAAAGCTATGTTATAGCAGATATGATCAAAGCTAGCAGGCGGACATCCCAGCGCAATTTGGCTAATACAGGGTTAAATTTCCTCAGGTTCAAAAGCCAGTTTAGCAGTGTCGGCCCCATAACAACTTAATCTAAATGCCTCCAGCCTTGATCTAAACTCCCCCCTGGGTAGAATCCGGGTTCTAAAAAAAATGAAAGTTTCAGCAAGCGTGGAGTTATACCGGGCAGGGATGCTGCTGATTGGTTTCGAGTGGTCAGTTGACGCTCTCATCCAATCAGTGACTCCCCATTCACAAAACTGACATGAAAAGAAATGTGCCCTATTTAAGCCAGTTTTGTGAAAGCGGAGTCACGGTTTGGTTGAGAGCTTCAACTGACCATTCTCAGTCAATCAGCAGCACCCCTGCAGTGGCATTCTGAAGGGGGAGGGTTGAGATAGGGCTGAAAGCGGCTTTGGGGATAAACTGAGTGCGCCGGGAGGCCTCCTTGCACCATAACTTCCTTTAGATTAACTCTATGGTACCCATAGTGCTCCTTTAAGGGCGGGCTTTAAAATACACTGTAAAAACCGTTGGCGTAAGCCTTTAAACATGTCATTGCTATCAGCTATAAATAATACAAACATACATTAACCCTTACCTATAAAGCTCTAACCAACTCTAGCCCCTCTTACATTTCTTCACAGATTCATAGGTATGCCCCTTCTCGGTCTCTCCGCTCTACTGGTGACTTTCTCCTGTCTGCTGCTCGCATCCTTACTGCAAATTCACGCCTGCAAGACTTCTCACGGGCAGCTCCTTTCCTCTGGAACAGCCTGCCTACCCCGTCAGACTCTCCACTAGTCTTAAATAATTTAAGAAGTATTGTAAAGCGATGTGGAATAAGCTGGCGCTATATAAATACTACTACTAGTACTAATAATAATAATAATTGGAAAAAAAAACAAACAAAACACATGCTGGGGTCTTCAAGAAACAAAAATTAAAAGAACAAAAACTTTAGTGTCATTCTATCATTTTAGATTTCTGGACCTCTCATTTTCCCCTGAAATAAAGGATTAATTTACCTGTAAACCAGGTAGAAAAAGGTTCCTTGTCATAGCTCTGCACTTCCCTCTACGAGATCAACAGTACACATAAATTCCTAACTTCTGATCTGTCAATGCATGAATAACACCCTCTCGGCAGTCTAACTAATAGCTGAGAGGGTTAAACCATGCACTTTAAAAAATTGCCAATTTCTCTTGAAATCAGCACTTTTATAAATTGAAAATGTTAACCTATAAGGTATGCTGAAGTGCTTTAGGGTTATGGAATGTTCATTTAAGAGTAAAGAAAGTTGGAGTTTAAATTATATTAATTTATGCAAGGATGCATTTGTATCGTCACACACCCTGGTCATGTGTTTCCAGGTGCCTTCAGCCCTGCCATAGACAATCAACAGGGCAGCTATTGGAGGACAATGCTGGGACAGGGAGTTTGAGGTCTGTACCTCAAGTGGGTGCAGACATCAGTAATCACTCCCTTGTGGTCAGGTGCACAGCCACTGAGATTCCCAGAATGGATTTTTACTTGCTGAATACTGGAATGTAAGGAGCAATTACTGTGGTTTACATTTGCCTAAGGTGCACACTAAACCAACATGGATCCAGGACCTCCACTACACTGCCAGGGAATATGACCCTCCAAAGGATCAACAGGATTCCAGGAGAATCCAACAGGAAAGCTAAGTGTGGAGAGAGGGGGAAACCAAAACATCACACACATTACGTATAGTCAGCGCACAGCACACACTACATACAGCCAGCATCACACATTACATACAGCCAATACACACATGCACAAAACCACACACTAAAAGGGAGGCAAGAGGGTGAAAAACTAAACTACACATTTTCACAAATTATATCTTAATGGAAAAACTGGGGCAAAAATAGCCAGTTGTGACTAGAGATGGAGAATGTTTTTATATCAGCTATTTTTCATCTGTTTTTCCATAAAGATTTAATTTGAGAAAATGTAAAGTTTAGTGGATTACCCTGACTATGCCCTGGTATAAGCAAGGTCTTGGAACTCTCATTTGAAATTATTTTGTGTCAAGGCAAATAGATTGTCATGATAAAAAGATAAATTGGGCTACCACTTGCACAAATAGATTTGCCTTGATTATACAGCATTAATTCTATTGCAATTTAAAATTTTAGTCAGACTCTAAACGGTCTAAAGCAGGGGATCCCAAACTGTGTGCCACGGCGGCCCAGGCACACAGGGGCGCTGCAAAACCATGCCTCACTCTCCCCTGCTGGCTCTGCTGGACTGGAGGGGAGACCAGAGATCTCCCTCACCAGCCCCCGAGCACTGTAATGCTAGCAGCCAGTAGGAGAGGGAGGGAGGGAGAGAGGACCCGGGGGGAGCTCTAACCTGCGGGTTCTCCTCTTGAGAGCTCGGAGCGTTGCCACGGTTACCACGACAACGCTCCGAATCTAGCGAGAGTGAACTCGAGCAGCTCCTGAGGCTGCTAGAGTTCACTCTCACCATTTGGACAACCAGGGCTTCCCCACCAGACCACCAGGGATTGGTACTGTCCCCCTTCCCAGGCGAAGGTAAGCAGGGAGGGGGATATCAAAATTATTATTATTTTTTTAATTACACTTTTTTTATATTTATTAATCTACCCTCCAATCCCACAGACCCCAATAATTCTCCCCTATACACATACACACTGTACCCCTCACACACACTGCCCCCCCCACACACACACACAAACACAGCTCCCTATACACACACACACTGCATCACATACACACTATCTGTTGAGTCTTTCACAGGTGGGGCCCAGGAAGCAGTAGTGAGCCAAAAGCGAGGTACCAATTAGGGATAAGACGATCTTGTAGTCAGGGTAAGCCAAGGTCGAGGGCAGGCAGCACAGGTTCAGGAACGGTATAACAGGCAGATAGGTCATGGGCTGGAAGAAGACAGGATTCACAGAAGTGTATATACCGAAGAGCACAGTATAACTGAGCACTGAGGTAGAGGTTAACTGGGTATATAGGGGAGAGGTATCCACCTCTCCCATATCATTGGTTAAACAGTGATAAGCCCTTTAAGCTGTTTCAGATGTTTTGTCCCTTTACAAGGCCGGCTGTCGGGCGCAGGCACGCCTAGAGTGTGTGGAGATTACACGTGGGTTCGGCTGGAGCTTCCCGCGGGTCACGGCGTAGCAAGCCGCGGCACCGTGTCCACGAGTCACAGGGATACCAGTTGTCTGTCCTTGCGGTCGGACACATCGAAGTCCTCGGCGTGCAGCGAGGATGGACCGCCGCAGGAGTGGATGGAGACGTGGCGGAGGACTCCCAGGTAAGCCTGGTTGTGACACTGTACCCCTCACGCACACACTGCACCCCTCACGCACACTACATCCTTCACAAACACAACACACCCCCATACACACAGTGCACCCCACACACACACACAAACACACACACACTGCACCCCTCAAACATACCACTGCCACTATCCCCTACTACAGCCCCTATCCTGGCACACCCCATGTAAGTTGTAAAACAGTTCTTAAACAGTTTAACTACTTACCCTGGGAGGGAACCACGGCACTCCTGGCACCATAACTACTACAGCATGCTGCAGTGGTTATTGTGCCTGGATTGTTTTTTTTTAAATAATCTACCAGTGCCCCTCCCGAGATTAGGTTCTAGATCCGCCCTTGACAGGGAAACATTTCTGAATAGTTGCCCTGTATATGCCGCAGCTCTGTACATAAGTATATCTAAATAATAGTAGAGATATTATTTTTCTAAACAAAATATTGGCCCTGATTTAACCCCTTAAGGACTGAGCCAAATGTACACGTTTTGATCAAAATAAAACGTAAACAAAAGTTGGAATTTGACTATATGTCTGTTCAACTGTAATTCACCTCTTTCACATTAAGTGCACCCACACTTATATATAATTGTATACAGGGGAAATAGGACTTTCATTTAATATCAAATATATAGCTATGAAACATGATTTAATATGAATAAAATATAAAAAAAAAATGAGGCAAATTTCAATGTGAAAAAAAAAGGAAATTCAAGCCTTATATTTGACCAAGTAACTTTTGAAAACATCATAAAACCTGTACATGAGGGGTACTATTATACTCAGGAGACTTCACTGAACACAAATATTAGTGTTTCAAAACAGTAAAATCGTCTGCAGTCATGTCCTTGATGTTTGTGACCACATCATCGTCCAGCGATTCTCAGTCACGTGACACGACCGGATTATATTTCCTGTCTGGTGCAATGTTTGACCGGTTGATCAGCGTATGGCACGTTAAGACTGAGAAAAAGGAGAAGAGTGCAGCGATGTCCTTCACGCTGACAGAATCCTGTGTGTGTGAACCTCACTCCTTCAGGGAGCAAAGAGGAGCATCTGAAGTTTGCAGTCGTATGCAAGGGTGGCCAGCTCCACTTATTTGAACATGTTTTGCATGGAAACCACAGTAAGCCATTCACACTAACGTGTACGATACAGCTTGCGAGCTCTGGAAACAATAAGGATGCAAATCCAAAGTCTGTTCCCATCCATGCTGCCAGAGAGAGTTCCTGCCAGACAGACAATCCATCCTGCTCTATTACGGGAACACGATATAGCCCATCACCGAGAAACCGGTATTGAATACAGTTGAGCCTCACATATGCCTAATCAGGGATATTCAGAAGGCCGTAACTCTTCGAAAAGACTTACCAGTTACAAAAGTGAAAAGTCCAGTCGTAAATTCAAACAGCAAAGTCTTAGTCCCAGGGATCCCTGGTCATAGCTCGATAGTACCGACTGCAGCTTCTATCACAAGGAAACAGGATGGCAAGAGGAAGCCATGAGACAAAGAGGCCAGCATCAAGGATCAATTGGATGCCATGGACATTGACGCATCCAAACAACAGAGTAAAGGTGGACTTCCGCAGGCAGACAATTTTGCTGTTCTCCTGGTGCAAGTCTTCCTGCCCAAGAACGAGAACTTAATTTGAAAGACCGTGGCCAAGATTCCGGTTATTCCCCTTGTGAACGAGATTACCAGAAGATTACAAGGGAACCCTACAAGTGTCCTACAGATGGTGAAATGGTTAAAAGCCGTATTTGTTTCGCATGCTTCCTATCTCTCGACGGTCCCTGATCTGGTCCCGCAACTTCTCACATTGTATCAACTCATCGAGAGCTTACAGAAACGGTCACGGCTTAATGGCAGCGCACTCATGTAAATCAAGAAGCGAAGCTGGTTTATGAAGAACAGTCTTCAGAAGAGGAGTCTGAAGAAGAAGAGCTTATTGCAGAGCAAGAGTCGGATGATAATTGGGAAGAAGAGGAGGGAGAGGACAAAGATAATAATGCAGAATCAGGAGAAGAAGAGTCAGAGGATGACAGAGAATGACAGAGATATGAGCGTTGGGTAGTAAATGGGGATTCTGACCAGGACCTGGATAATGAGAGCAAAGAGGGGTAGCTTTCAGCTTTTGTAAAACTATAGAATCCAGACCTCAGAACCACTTTATAAACGGAGACTAAGCTTCTCCAGGAGCCGGGCACATTTCAGCCTTCAGAATGTAAACCATGAACTGCCTTTCTTAACTCCCCCCACGAGAGCCCAGTCCCATTCCACATTTCCCCCGTCTTTTGACTGAAGAGCCTGTTCTATCTGTGGACATATAATTTTGTGTTTGGAATAAATTGCCACTACCATTGTAGGTAAAAAAAAAAAAGCTTGTTTTATTTCCGTTTTTTTGCTCTTCAACCACCAGGGGGAAAATGGCGTTCATCACTTGACAGTTGTACTCCCAGAACTTGTCCAGTTACTGAGGGAAATAGATCTCTGCTTATTTTAATGGTTCCTGAGTGGCTGAGGGAAGGAATTAGTTGAGGTAACCCATGGTTACCCATGGTCTGCTACAACCACTGGTATAAACAATTTAAACAACACTTGGCTTTGCATACAAGAATTAAATTACATCGCAAGCATCCCAGCCGTACAAAATTTGTTCTTTGTACCAAAATAGAGACACGTAAAACCTTATGTGTTGAGGTCTCTCTCGTGTAACTGGTAGTTCAATGCAAAACTAGACTCATGCCCACGCAGATACAAAACCATAGAAATTGTTATATTTAATAATAGACAGTATTTTTAAGAACAATGGATTCTTGGCACTTGAAATTTAAGTGGAGGTAATTTTTTGGATTTTGTATCCAACAATATAATTAACAACGTTTATTGTTACCTTATCTTTACCAACACAAGTGTAAGAACTTACCCAAGGAAGGCAAATGAAATGTAAGTACTTGGACTCAGTGTAGGAATGGATGTCATATGTCAGTGACCTATAAAATATAAAAAATTGTGTTAGCAACATATATTTTATAATTGCATATTATTAAAGAGTTACTCCAAGCGCTATGACTACTTCAGTGATTTAAAGTGCTTATTGTGTTTGGTATCTATATGTGCAGATTTTCAGTCTACAAAGGTTAATGTCAATCCTGTACAAAAAAATATATATATACATGTTATCAGCACGCATAGCAGGCTGGTTCACAACCAGAGGAGGCAGTTGTCATGTACCCTACTTTATTAGGACGGCACATGACATGCTTCCATGGGTTGAAAGAGATAACAATCAGCATTTGTCTGCATTAGATTTAAAAAAAAAAATCCATCTTAACACTACCCACACCTATAAAAGCATTTGCATGGCATTCATCAGGATGCCGTGATTCATGATCCGACCCAAGCAAAATCCAATTCGGAGTCCATCAAAGTATGCACCGTATACACTCTTCTCTCTGGTCCTCCAGAACATGGGAAGGCAATCTATTACATATAAATGATCCTGCTATCCAATCTTGGGATACATTCATAGCTACTACATCACCCATGTAAGATGATCCCAACAGACAAGAAATGGCCCAAACAGTAATCAGGGTTTTACAACAAGATTGTAGACCTGGAGGATTTTATTAACTGTGTTCAACCATTAATCTACTGGTACCTGCTAGAATGAAATTGGTCTAATAAACCAATTTCAACTTGGAAAGTCCAAATCTTTAAAGGATGCTTTTGCCAATTTTGTAATTTAAGGTTTCCTAGTGGCGTTTATGCAACAAGCCATTAAGCCAGAGTGCCATCTAAGGGAGAGACATCTAGAAAAGGCAACCCCCTTATACTCTGGCTCAAAGTATTTCTGTGAACACACCTAACAATTCCCAAGCTTCTGCCACATGTTCTATAGGAGAAGAACCCATGAAAGTCAGTCTAATCTGAGGATGTTTTACATCAGCGGAATTACATAGAAAAGGCAGAGACAATCTGTTTTTATTGTGGGCTTTCCAAACACACCGTAAAGACCTGTCTGTAAAAAGCTAGTAAATCTAAGGTATAAGTGGATAGACCCCTTACCTCGAACATATGCTAAAGCAACAATGACACCCCCTTTATATCTGTGTCTCTTATCTGTGTCTTTTTCATTACCCTGATGGATTCATGGACCCTAAAGTTACTCACGCACTTTCTGTACCTTGGTTAAGCAAACATAAGCCATTGAACTTAACCACGTTATCACAAAAAAACAAATAACCACTCCCTCTCATCCCAGAACTCATAGAAAGGTTGAAAACAGATGTTATTTATTCCAAAATGGATCTAAGAGGCACCTTTAATTTATTACGAGTTTGCCAAGGGGATGCATGTAAGACTGCCATATGTTCAATGTAATGCACCAGCCTCCTTTCAACATTTTTTAAATTAGGTCTTCTGTAACCTCCTGTACCACTAAATCGTCGTGTACTTCCATGACATTCTCATATTTTCACCACATCTGCCCACACATCGTGTTCACATGACCTAAATCCTAATACGTTTATGCCAATACAATCTCTACACCAAGATTTAAAAAAAATTTTTTGAAGCCAAGTAAAATTCTTAGAAATTAAATGGATCCCAAAAAGGTAGAGGTTATCCTAGAATGGCCTACATCTGGGAATAAAAACAAGAACAAAGCTTTGTGCGTTTTGCAAACATCTACTGCAAATTCCTATGGAACTTCTCCAGGGTCACCCAACTCCTTACACACCTCACCAAGAAGAATCTCAAATGGTTTTGGTCTCCAGAAACACAGCAGGATCTCCCAAAACAATATCATATACATCCCACATTTCATGTGTCTCTCTTGAAACTGGTTGTTGAGAATCCCTTTCCTGCCAGAACACCACCCGCTCCAAGTCCAATCATGAAAGGTGAATATGAAGTACAAAGCACCCTTGATTCCTGTAGACATAGGTGTACCCTCAAATACTTTATTAAATTGAAAGTGGTATGAACCCGAAGAAGATTTCTGGGAACCCGCTGACCATGAACATGCCCCTCGTCTCATCAGGTTTATTCTGCCTCATCCCATCGCCCTACTTCTGGATGCCTCCAGTGGTGGCATTCTACTGGAGGATACTGTCATGTCCCCGCCTTCGTGCTCACACGTTGCTTCCCCCTCTGCAAGACGTCAGGTTGGTTCAGTCGCGCCTAACCCCCAAGGTATTTTCTTCTGACTCTCTGAAAGGGGCATGTTGTCGATGTGAGTATTATGTAGGAGTGGGTGCACTTCCTTCTTACTATAAATAAGGCTGCTTTCCTAGTCCTCCATGCTCAGTGATCCTTGCTCATGCAAGCTCTCCCTTTTGCTCATGCTTTCATACATATTGTCTTACTGGTATTTGACATTTGGCCAGTTCACCTTTTCTGAATCTGTGCTACCTAAACTGACTACTTGTTACCTTTACTATGACCTTGTCTTACCCTTGACACTGCCTCGATTTCCACTCAGACTTCTATCGCATACTGGGCTCTGTCTACTAAATCCCAAACAGGGCAAACTTCCTCAGTGACACAAACACAATGGCTTCATTGCCAGCGTGCTGGTTTCTGAACGGAGTGACTTTACGCCATTCCGTTCTTATGCCCCATAATCGGCACTAGCAGTGCTGGCTAGGGGATTTCAATAGCATCCCCAGCGCATGCTCTGTAGCTGCCACAGGTTGTGAGCAGAACGACCTTCTGTTGGAGTACACTTCTGGTCTCCTTGACTCTCAATCCCTTTGTATTCAGTCTCTGTCAAAGAATTGAGAGACAAATGGAAGAAAAAATTTTTAATAAGTTTTTCTCCCAATCTAAACACTTGCTAGCAAAACTGCTGGAACAAAATATAGATGGAATTTAATTGTATTTTTAAAGAGTTAAAGTGGTTTTGGGAACTACAGGTGCCCTTTAAGGCTTCCATTATCCCCTTAATTTATAAAATGAGAGGCAAGCTTGGCATTAAATGTGGTAACCCCTCTCCGAAAACAAACAAACATATATAATATACACAACAAAACAAAAACGGCAGCACTCATAGGCCTCAGTGCCAACATTTCTCTGTTGCTTTATTGTATATGTATTCACAAAAAGTGCAAATATTTAGGTCAATATTTCAGACTTTTTCAAAAACTAACATGTTCATCTAACCTTCTGCATGTTTTGTGAATTAAAGGAACTGTATTGTATTAGGAATACAAATCTGAATACCTAATGCTATAGTGCCCCTGGCCTGCTTAATATTCAACAAACAGAATATGTTTAATACCAAGACTCAGGAGTGCTGCTTTTTGTTTTCTTGTGTTTGGACCTAGAGTGTAGAGCACCTAGGTAAAGAACTGTATAGTAGTGGATGTATATATATATATATATATATATATATATATATAAATATAAATATACACACCCACTACTATACAGTTCTTTACCTAGGTGCTCTGCACACTAGGTCCAAACACATGAAAACAAAAACAGCAGCACTCATGAGTCTCGCTTATATATATATTGCATGACAGAGAAATTCCCGTGTAAGTGCCATGCATTGTCCCCACCAGTATCCCCATCCTCACCAAAAAGACAAAATATATTTGTCACTGAGCTATTCAGATAAATTTGATAAACAGGGGTTCTATGTGTCTTCCTCATTTACGGTTATCATTTGTGAGCAGACAACTTGAAGGTGATTCTAGCCCCTGATCCAATTAACTTTAATGACACAACTACCCTTGTACTAACCCACTCATCACTTTATTTTAGAGATATTATCAATGACATTATTATTATTATAATAGAGAGGCGTGACAATGTGTACAGTCACTGTATTTATCCCCTATCCTCCTTATACCACCAAACTTAAACTTACACCCAAATATCTAAGGATTAAACTTACATTCTATTACAATTTCAAATACTGTCTTCTTCTGCTGCTCAAAAATTAGACATGGCGGGGGGCCAGGGGGGTAGTGCAGGGGCGGAGCGAACAGCAAAAACAGAGCAGACGTGTTGCCTCTAGCTTTGTGCTTCATGAAAGGAAAACACCAGTGATGGAGTAGTAATTGGGCACAAAACCAGTTGCAATATCCCTCACACAACATAGAGAGGCATCAAGGGTCGGAAAAACAAGAAAACAAAGGCCTCCATGGGACAAAATGCGTTAATTTTCTTTATCTCCTGCACTGTTACTAGCTTGCTAGAGCCCACAACAGCCACAAGTGTGTGCTGAACGTTCAATTAGTTCAATGAAATTAACAGAGCAGGAGGTAATAACATCTAAAATAAACAAATTGTGCACGAAGATCTCAAAGTGAAACCATTTTTCCCATGGAGGCTGTGTGAGCAACAGTCAGGGGAGGTGTGACTAGGACTGCATTTACATAAACATTAGTGAAATAACTCCTAAATGAGTTGAGCAAAGCCACTGAAGCGGAATGTTTCCCCGGTGCTATGATTATAGCACAGAGGAAACAGAACTGTTGAACTGGGGCACAGTCGGGTGCCATGGTCCTTTAAGACCGCGATCGGGCCCCTGTAACGTTGGCCGGCTGGGAGGAAGTGACAGCCTGTCACTTCCTCCCAGCCTTATGCAGAGAGAGTATGCAGCTGCAGCATGAGAGGAGAGGAGTACAAAGAGCTCCGGACCCCTCACTCACCTATGTGTGTGTGTATATTTCAGTGTGCTTCTGTGTGTATGTGTGTGTCAGTGTGCGCACACATATCTGTTTGCAAGAGTGTGTGTGTGTGTGTGTGTGTGTGCCCCCACATCTATGTGTCAGTGTGTGTTTTTTTTATGTCAGTGTGTGCATGTATCAATGTTTGTGAGTGTCAGGGTGTGTGTGTGTGTGTATATTGGTGTATGAATGTGTTAAGGTGTGTATTTGTCTGTGTCTATATGAATTTGTGTGTATGTGTCTGTTTATTTATATGTGTCTGTGTGTAAATGTGCATGTATATCTGTGTAAGTATGTATGTGGTAGTGTATGTGCATACATCCAAGCAGTCAAACACCAGCACAACATATAAACACTGCAATCGAACACAAAAATTAAATACAAAAACACCCCTGCATTCAAACTCCAAAACGTTATACAAAACATACATCTTCACTCAAATACTTCACACAAATGTACATCCGCATTTAAAAGTGAACATTACATTCAAACACACCCCTGTATTAAAAGACTAGAACTGTATACAAGCACCCCTTCCAACATTAACACTATACATTACACTATAGCGCTAGTAAATGCTGCAGCTCTGTACAAATAATTTACCCTACAAAATCTATTCCAGCTAGACGCTACATTTATTAAAACTCAAGAATCTTTGCTTTTTTTCTGATCCATGTAAAGTAGCATGCTCAATTTACACGTAAGTTACTCAATGAACAAAATCTAATTTTTCTTGCAAAAATTATATTAAAGAAACACTCCAGGCACACTATAGTTTGTTGTAGTGGTTATAATGCCAGGAGTGCCCATCTACTCCCCATTTTGACTTCTTACTTAGTGTCTGCCAGAGATGAGGCTCCATACATATTTACATAGTTACATAGTTACATAGCTGAAAAGAGACTTGCGTCCATCAAGTTCAGCCTTCCTCACATATGTTTTTTGCTGTTGATCCAAAAGAAGGCAAAAAAAAAACAGTTTGAAGCACTTCCAATTTTGCAACAAGCTAGGAAAAAAAATCCTTCTTGACCCCAGAATGGCAGTCAGATTTATCCTTGGATCAAGCAGTTATTACCCTACATTGAAAGATTATATCCTTGAATATTCAGTTTTTGCAAGTATGCATCTAATAGCTGTTTGAACATCTGTATGGACTCTGATAAAAACACTTCTTCAGGCAGAGAATTCCACATCCTCATTGTTCTTACAGTAAAAAAACCTTTCCTTTGCCTTAGACGAAATCTTCTTTCTTCTAGTCTAAACGCATGACCTTGTGTCCTATGTAAAGTCCGGTTTGTGAATAGATTTCCACACAATGGTTTGTATTGGCCTCGAATATATGTGTATAATGTTATCATATCCCCTCTCAGGCGACGTTTTTCTAAACTAAATAGGTTTAAATTTGTTAACCTTTCTTCATAGCTGATATGTTCCATTCCTTTTATTAATTTTGTAGCCCGCCTCTGCACTTTTTCTAGTGCCATAATATCCTTCTTTAGAACAGGTGCCCAAAATTGCACAGCACATTCAATGTGTGGTCTTACCAGTGATTTATAAAGAGGCAAAATGATATTCTCGTCCCGAGAATGAATGCCCTTTTTCATGCATGACAATACCCTACTGGCCTTGGCCACTGCTGATTGACATTGCACATTGTTGCATAGTTTGTTGTCTATAACAATTCCCAAGTCCTTTTCGTGTGTTGTTATCTCTAATTCGCTTCCATTAAGGGTATATGTTGCTTGTGTATTGTTTACGCCGAAGTGCATAACTTTGCATTTTTCAACATTAAATTTCATCTGCCATTTGAGTGCCCAGTCCTCCAGTCTATCTAAATCCCTCTGCAGCAAAGTAATATCTTGCTCACATTGTATTATTTTACAAAGTTTTGTGTCATCTGCAAATACTGAAACATGACTTTCAATGCGGTCTTCAAGATCATTTATAAACATGTTAAATAGAAGGGGTCCCAGAACAGACCCCTGAGGGACACCACTTGCCACCTCTGTCCAGCTTGAAAATTTACCATTAACGACAACTCTTTGTACTCTGTTTTTAAGCCAATGTTCTACCCAAGAACAAGCATTTTCATCTAGACCGATTTCCTTGAGTCTACACCATGCTCCTAAGCTAAGCCCCACAGTACAAGTCCCAGCTCATTGAAAAGAGGCAGGGGTTTATGTGATACACTCAACATTACCATAGTCTATGGGAGAAAAAGGATAAGCTGAGCCATTTGTATTAAAATGTGGAACTTAAAATGTATATGTTCAAAAGTAGATTAGTCAACTCTAGCCTGGACTACTCCTTTATGAAATGATCACCAAAGAAAATTATTGAACCAATGGTTGGTCCGGGTTCTGTGTTTTTTCTAAGACAAAATTCTTAAATTAATATTTACTGAAAGCCATAATACCACTCTGCTAAACCATAGGTTCTGATCAACACACTAATTACATCAAAGAATTTCTCCTGACAAGAACATAAAGACCTGTTCAAGCCTTACTTGGGGTAAATCACACATTTCATTAAAAACTGTAAAATCTTGGAAGAAACTTCATCAACTAGTAACCTGGGACTGCCCTGCTGTTCTCTAATTTGATATTTATCGGTTTTCTACAAAGGCTATCTAAGGACATCCCTTTCTATAACTATTTCACCAAGAGTAATTAATATCCACATCGGGGATCTTCCACAATTTCATCCCTCAACCAATACTGTAGGTATTTTACACCATCCTGAGAATGTTGAAGAATAAACAAGGGTACAGTTATGTCCTGAAAGATCTGGACACTGACACAAGTTTTGTTATTTTGGTTGTTTACCAAAATAAATTGAAGTTACAGTTAAATGATGAACATGGGCTTAAAGTGCAGTCGCTCAGCTTTAATTTGAGGATATTCACATCAAAATTGGAGGAAGGGTTTAGGAACTACACCTCTTTAGTATTCAGCCCCCCTTTTTCAAAGGACCAAAAGTAATTGGACAATTGACTCAAAAGTGGTTTCATGGACAGGTGTGGGCTATTCCTTAATCAACGTAGCAGGTTTAAGGTCTGGAGTTGATTCCAGGTGTGGAATTTGTATTTGCAACCAATTGTTGTGAACCTCCAACAAGCAGGCAAAGGAGCTCTCAATGCAAGTGAAACTGGGCATCCTCAGGCTGCAAAAAAAAAATTTCACCAGATAGCAGGAACATTAGGAAGAGCCAAATCAACAGTTTGGTACATTCTGAGAAAGAAAGAAAAAAACGCTCTGGTGAGCTCTGCAACACAAAAAGCAACAGTGGTAGATGTTCGTAAGATCCATTCCGTAGTAAATAAAAACCCCTTCACAACATCCAGTGAAGTGAGGAACACTCTCCAGGAGGTGGCATATCATTATCAAAGTCCACCATAGAGAGAAGACTTTACAAGAGCAAACACGGAGGTTTCATCACAAGGTGAAGACCATTCATAGGCCTCAAGAATAGAAAAGCCAGATTACACTTTGCCAAAACCATGTAAAAAAAGCCAGGCTAGTTGTGGAACAGCATTCTTTGACAGATGAAATTTAAAATTAACTTGAATCAAAATGATGGGAAGAAAAAAGTCTGGAGAAGTCATGACACGGCTCATGATCCAAAGCATACCATAACATCTGTAAAACACAGTGGAAACATTGCTTCCAATGGCACAGAGCCACTAATGCTTATTGATGATGATGTGACAGAAGCAGCTGGGTAAATTCTGAAGTGTATAGGGATATATTGTCTGCTCAGATTCAGCCAAATTCAGCAAAGTTTTTTTTAAGGCAATAAAGTGGAATATTCTTCAATGGCCGATTCAAAAACCTGATCTCAAGCCGATCGAGCATGCATATATCACTTGCTGAAGACAAAACTTAAGGCAGAAAGACCCATGTACAAATAATAACTGAAGACAGCTGCAGTAAAGGCCTGGCACAGCATCACAAAAGAGGAAACCCAGCGTTTGGTGATGTCCATTCATTCCAGACTTCAAGCAGTTATTGCCTGCAAAGGATTCTCCACAAAGTATTAAAAATGAATGTATTATTGTGTTAATTTGTCCAATTAAATTTGAGCCCCTGAAATAAGGAGACTGTATGGTTGAATTTCCTAAACGTTTCATACAATGTTTTTTTCAATCCCTTCAATTAAAGTTGAAAGTCTGCACTTCAATTGCATTATGATGGTTTCATTTCAAATCCATTGTGTTGGCGAACAGAGCCAAATTATGAAAATTGTGTCAGTGTCCAGGTATTTCCAGATCTAACTATATGTGTCAAAAACATCAAACAAGAAAAATTGCTGATTTCCATTTTTATCCATTTGAATATTTTGGCCTCAAAATAAAATTCACCATAAATGTCAGTAAGTGTACTTGCCAGGGTCATACTCGTCATCAGATTCTTATTCTTTTTATAAGAAACTAATTTCCATTTTGCACTGTCTTACACTACTTGTTTTGTCTCCTTTTCCATCTATAAAGGGAAAAGACTGAATTAAGAACGGCATCACAAATAGCAGCTTCTGTCCAGGAGTGTGACTCCATAGATGGGATATTCCTAGAGCCTGGCGCCTAGGACATGTAGTTCCCAGCACTGAACAGTAATTTTTTTTGTGTTTAGACCTGCTGGGCTGGGGCAGGGCACGTCTTCTGCACTTCTAGCACATACAGACCACAGGAATCACTTCCTCGAAGTCCAAGTGATCACTAATAAATCAGAGAGCAGTTACCAGTACTCCCAGTCAACACTTTTACTCACTGAGTGCCAGGCCTGTAATTTGTAGGCCTCAATCTAAAACTATTTTGTGTGTCAGGGCAAGTTGATAAAAACAGATGTTTTGCGCTCTCTTGGATCGTTAGTACTCCCAGAGACCCTTAACGGGCGCATAGATAGCCTTGCTCCTCTTTCCTTACCCACCTTGTCTCCATCTTGTGTGACACGGATAGTTGCGTTGTGTAACTAAAGTAATGTGCATAGTCCATACACATTACTTTAGGTGTAAGGTGGATTTTAAAAATTACACAACGCAATTAACAGTGTCACACACAACACGGAGACAAGGTGGGAGGCAAAGGAGGATTGAGGCTATTGAGGCACCCTTTACCGGTATAAAGGCATGACACCTTTTAATAGGCATTAACATAATGCCTATTAATAGCGTTTTTTCCCGTTTGAAGATACTGGTGGTATCTCCAAATAGGAAATCAACCTATTAATAGGCATTATGTAATTCACCAAAAAGGATTACATGAGGACAGGATGGCTCTAATTAGCAAGAAAAATACTGTAGAAAAATACTGTAAAATGTTACGTGGCAACATTTATTTGCCCTGTCATGTTGAAAAACTCCCTGCATGTAACATGTATACCCTACCTAAACACTTCTGATAAAGTGAGATGTAATGCTCAAACTTCATTTATAGTACAGTCTGTTTCATTTAGAATGTCCTATCTGTTGCTCTCCTGCTCTGTTAATAGCTTGCTAGACCTTACTATTTCAGTGAAATTCCAACGCAGTCAGTCTATATTCATGAAATACTAATTTTCCATAAGGTTCACAGCACCACTTTAACGTGGGACTGCACGCCCCATAACTACTACATTAAACTATAGATATTATGGTGCTTAGACTGCCCATTTTATGGATCCATAACTATGTAAAAGCATTATTTTCACGTATACAGACATTACCATTGTTTATCCTCTCTCTCAGTATGTGCACGCATATCTATATGATTAGGGGAATATTCTCTTGACTACAATTAAAGTATGAGAGATCAATAATCGCAAGGGCTGCCATATGCTAACTAAAGTGTTATTAGATTATGCCATCCTTGCCAGTGCCCTTATATCCTCTCCAGAAGCGTTTTTAAAGGCAAAAGAAGTGAAGTTTGTGCTGCTTTCACTACACATTACTTTGCTTTCTTGTGTCTCAATACACGACTTTCAGTGGGAGGGACTACATAATTCATGCTTCTGGATAAGAATCCCCTTGTCCAGGAAAAACATGGATTACTTGCCAAGAAATACTGAAACAATTGGGGGGCTTCAAATATTGCAACATTTGTAGTAGTTTCAGGTAATTTGCCTGTGTCCTTATTGTTTTATCCTGTCTCTTCCCTATTCTACACACTTACACCTAATAATAAACGACTGCAAATCCTCTGCACAAACATGCAAGCAAACACTGCTGTACAAACAGTGGAAGGCTGTGACTCCTATCACACACAAACCTCTCCTAGAACACATGACAGATAGGGCTGGCAACCTCATGGATGCACTACATCCAAACCCCTACAAAGTCGGTCACAGAGATCAGATTTTTATGCAACTGAGAGGAGAGAGAGAGAGACAGATAGAGAGAGAGAAAAAATGTCGACAGAGAAGGCAGAGACAGGATGATAATAATCAAGAGATCTTGGTTGCAAGCAGGATCGGTCTTGCATCCCCGTGCAAAATAAATATAAAATGGGTTCGAGTAGACAGACAACCCATAGGGACACCCAGGGAGTGAGACACAGAGAGAGTCCATCTTGCTGTTAGAAAAGGGGAGGGAGGTCTAACGAAGTGCAAAGCTCACCCGGCAAACTCTGCAAAACACCTTCATGTGCAATCAGGAAGCAGTGGGGTCTTCATCAGCCAACCCACCTCACTTAACCAGGGCTCGGCCAGCGAACAGCAAGCACATTGCACACAGCCACACTAAGAGAAAGTGGCGAGAGATTAACATAGAGCTGCCTCCCGTGGGCCCCCGGATCAAGTGGCTCATGTACATCCCCCCCACCTAGGTAGCAGAGCAGGAGCCCCATTTGCCCAGATATCCACAATATTGTGTGTACACGTTATCTGAATCTCAGGATAATACATGTTGTGTGTCTATGTGTATCCTCACACCGGGTGCCTGAACTAGACGTGTCATTAGCAGGACATGCAATGGTTTCAAAGCCCCAGGCCAGTGACCAGAATGAGATCTGCCACTATACAGCTATGTGGATCAACACACACACATAGTGGCTGGAGCCTTTCCCTGGACGCCCATCTCTCTCACTTTCCAACGTTCCATTTAATATTAACACAAACTTTTCAGCAATGATTCTCTGACACAAAGCGACAGATCGAAGTTTACCCCATTTACCCAGCTCCCCCCACCTCCCCTTTCACCACACAAGTGCCAGTGACGATGCTCTTTGTAAAGAGAATTATAATAATTCCTATTTGCCTCTGATTTATTCTGACATTTTTTTTATTTTTTCCACTTCCTGCGTGAGACTGATCATGCCATGGTAGTGATGGTTAACCTTAGCACCCCAGATGTTAGTGAGTGAACTACATGGGATCTGTTTGAACCTCCATTAAAATGATAACGCCTTCAATAATAATCATAATAATAATCACAATAATACATAAATGGTTAAGAAATTTAGATTTCTTATAGTTACATGGTTATAAATGTAAATTCAGCATCTAAATCTTTGTCATTCAAGTTTTTTTCTTTTTTCCTCGTGCACCTAGCATTGCAAGAAAAAAAAAAAGAGAGAGAGGGAGGCAAGAAGAGGGAGGAGAATAGCCAGTCTGGTTCCTCTAATTTTCTAGGCGATCTGATCGCAGCTTTCAGTTCTGTGGATTGATACGACACACTAGCAGTGGGGCCGCACAGTGCCAGGGGGCATTGCCTCCAAGTTTTCTGTCATCACGACCATGTCATGTCAGGACTTACCCCACAAAGATGACTTTAAACGGCGAGGCCTTCCCACCCCTAGCTCCCACTCTGTCAGTGCTTCTGTGTCAGTCCATCTTTCCTGTAACTTACTGACACAATGTAACTCAATCATAACATCACCCCCCCCCCCTTCCCTTGACAGCACCCCAAGGCTTCCCTACACACCCACCCCAGCCATCAAAGCCTGCAGATCCCATCTTTCCCTGTCACCATCTTTCTACTTTTGCCCAAGCTCTAAGAGGGAGGTTCTTCTGTCACACAATAAATGTACACACAATAACAAAACAAACAAAAAAAAACAGCAAGTAATATATTTAAAAAAGCCACATTCCCTGTTAGTGTACCCAGTATGTAGGGTACCCTCCACTTGTATCATTCCTGAAAAACAAAGTTTAAGGGTGTGGATGCATATTTTGCATGCCTCCATCTCCTGCCAGCTTGCTGACACCCCTTCTTTGCAGGGCACCTTCCTCCCTCTCTCCCCCACACCGGGTGCTGTTGGAGGCAGCCTGGCACCACTGGCCTGGCTCAATGTCTGCCCTGTGCACTCACCTCCCGGCCTAGAGACCCAGGGAGGAGGAAGAAGCAGGAGCCAGGCGGACTCACAACACGCAGCACATCTCCAGCTGAAGTTTGCACCGGCCCCTAAAAGTGACTGAGAATTGTCACCGGGACAGGCAGCAGCTGCTCCCACCCCTTCCCCGGCATGGACCCTGCATGCTGCTCGCGGCCCCCCCACCCACACCGCTCATTTTAAGTGAATAAAAAGTGTTTTAAAGAAGGGCAGCTCAATGCAAGAAAAGCAAGTGGCATTCAGTGTGTTCACTTACCTCTGGCTGCACTCATGCACTCTCTCTCTCTGTATAATATAGGTTTGATTAGAACCCCCTGTCTGTCAGTGTGCACCCCCTCCCCCTGCCAAGTAAGAGCAGCCTGGAGAGATATAGAGACAGGGGAGTCAGCTCTGTGCCTGGGAGCCGCTCTGTACACTGCTCCACATAGTGTACATGCACCCACAAACTGCACACATTCATTTATAAGGCAGCCTGCGATTGGCTGCCAGGGTGACAGACAGCACGGACAGCCATACACATTGCCTGTTACACCAAACCCTGTCTCCCTTTCTCACCCATACAGATATATATATATATATGTATCAGTAGATGTGCAACATACTGTATTTTACTCTGGAGAGCATTTTGCCATGTTTGCTTTATATATATTTTTTTATGTTTTTAATAAAAAAGAAACGATTATGGTACAGGTGAAGTGATAACATGTACACACAAACACAGTGCAATGACTTTGAAATGAAATAAACTGGTGATTACTGGTTAAACTGTGAGGCGGATGGGCACATCATGCACTGCTGTTGGAAGTCCAATGGATCCCGGAGTTGGCTCTTGTTTGATGTCAGCTTTCCCCGGCTCCCAGTGGTAGAGCAGAGCGCTGTGTGGTGATGGTTGCACTGTGCACAGCCCAGCAGCCACAGGATGAGCTGGTGTTACGGCTGCTCCTTCATGTTGTGACACTATCAGTCATGGAACACTGGCAGTATTCGAAATACGTAGGAACACACGCAGACATTCTACAAAGTACAATCTCTGCCTGGTCTTCTAACAGGAGCTTTCAATAAAACACTTTCAGAAGTGACTTACTTACTAAATGGAGAATAAAGCAGTTGTAGAGACGAATGTATTTTTGTTTGTTTTAATGATATAGGACAGGTGATTGCCACAGGAAAAACCTGAAAGACTCAGGCAATGAGAGGCTCGACCGAACTGTTCAGAAGATTCCATTTGTTAGTTATCGTGCTGATGCCTTCATACTGCCAGGGATAACATTTGATAATGAAAATAATATCAGGGTGAGGCATTCATTTAGAGGGCCGCAGATGAAAAGTACAATGAGAGCAAAGGGCATGGCTAAGAGAGGCAGATACAGGAGGCAGGATGCATACACACACATGTACACAATGTTTAAATAAATAATACAAATTTAAATAATAAAACAATACACACATTTAATCCTAGACATATTATATATATATATATATATATATATATATATATATATATATATATATATATATTATGTTTTGTGTAGGTGTGTGTTTGTGCACATAAACACATAAATAAGACATGTATAAACTGAAAGGGCCACTTATCAATGTAAAACAGGTATTATTTTGAGTGCAAAGTGCTAAATGGTGAGCAATAATCTACTGGTTTCCATGGTGAACGCACCTTATTTAGCACTTTAGCCCAAAATAACATCTGTTTTTCCTTTGATAAATGTCCCTCAAAATGTCCAGTAAAATAGGGCCAAACAATGGCTTTTGTTTTATGTTCTGAAAATATGTGGAGATTCAGGAGTTTATTCACTAAACTGAGAATTGCTGTGAATTGCCAAGGGAATGTTTTGCAAAGTAGCTTAACTGGAAAAATAATATATATATATATATATATATATATATATATATATATATATATATATATATATATATATATATATTATATTTATTTTGTTCATTTTGTATCAGTTTAGTATATAACTCCAAATGTATTTGCTGGCAGTGGTATGTACAGCTGTAAACATTTTATTTGTTTATAGATTATGTTAACCACTAGAGAGTTTGAATGTATTCTTATAATACTTCCACTTAGCATTACATACAGTTTTTATCATTGTTGCAGTCGTATATGTTCTTTTTCAGGAGAAGTCTGAACTGCATGACCATTACATCCTGTTTTAATGGTTACAATCCTAGTAGGCTGGAGGCGCATGGCCCTCGTTCTTGTTTTGACCAAAGCCAGGGGTTCCCTGAGGCACCAAAGACCTAACTCCTGTTCCCTGAAATTCCACTTCTAATTTTCCAATATAAATTTCAGCCATATTTGGATGCCACTGATGGACATTTCAAATGATGAGTCTAACTCAATGACTGAGTGATAAACTATTTACTCCAATATAACCTTCCCTTTATCTGGTGAATTACCTTGAGACTTTAACATCGGCTGGGTCAGCCTATTTTTTTTTTCATGTGTGTTTAATTTAGGTTTCTGCTTTTTGTCTGTATTTGCTGCAATATTATTATTTACAATTTGTCTCTTGGAGTGCTTATAGCCGTTATACAACCGGTCAACAATTGCTTTTATTATGAATTTTTTTGTATGTTTTCATTTGTTACTTTCCCTAATGTAGGTACACACTGTTTACTGATCAATACACTGTATGATGGCTTATTTTATGCTGCTGTATTGCACTTTGTGAATGTTGACACTTCCTATGTGAAATCTACACAAGTAAAGTCAGACCACATAGACCAAAATGAGAGGCTGCTAATAGGTGGAACCTCATCCTGATCAGGTAGGGGTCTGTCTGTAGCGTTCCACTCAGAAGCTGCAGAAACTGGTGAAGGCATCTGTTTTTTAATGCTTCCATTTCACATGCACAATTCTTTTTTACAGTATGACTTAGAGAGGGTAACTTTTTGATGATTGTTTAAAAATGGTGGTTCTGTGCTTGTCAGGCTCACTGGAATTTGATTTTCTGTGCCAGCTAAATCTTCACTTCAAAAGAATCTGTCCTTCCAAAGTTCAGACCCATGGGTTTTTTAGTCTTCTGAATTCTTACTGGTGGCTTTGCTACTCTGGAATATGGCAAGGATTTTGTAAGATTGGACAGTAGTCCATCATAATGAAAGATGAGTAATATACTACTATGAGAGACCTGGCTAAGATTGGCTCAAAATGAATCAAATTAGTCAAATATTCTTTACATGGGAAATTGTTAACTAAATATAGTCAAAGTTAAGCCAGAGTTAGTGCATGGGTGATGTAGATCTGGGTACCATAGGGGTATAGATCAAGCAAACAAGTACACAATATTAAAGTTGGAGTTATAATATAAGTTAGGTACTGTCATAAAACACAAAAGAATCCACAGAACATACAAAGAGGCCAATTGCAGAGGTAATTCACTAACCTTCGATCTCTTAAAAATATCAAATGGCTACGTGCATAAATTCAATACTTAGAATCTGTTAATAAATGGCTGAGGAATAGGCACGGTCAGAAATATCAGAAGGGATATTACTAACATAGGAGAGGTTTTGGAATATGCTCAGCTCCCACTTGAAAATAGTGAGAAAATTAGGATTAGCTAAATCACTTCCTAGTTTGGTGATACATCACATCAGAAAATGCAAATACTGGGATTTGGAAGAAATGCAGGAAATTCAAAAGTTATCTCTCTTCTTTTTTATTTTTTTATTTATACATTTAAAAAGGTGTCTTCTACAATCCAGCATATCCTTTTAAACGTAATTTAGACTAATTTATCAATTATTTTGTTAGTATTAAATACCTCTATGAGTTATGCGTTTATCATTAGTTATAGGTATTAGCACAAATTGTGATTGTGATTGCAAAATATATTATAATTACACTTTTCCATGTTTATTATCTTTTTCTTCTGTTCCTAACCCAATTATCTGTTCATTAAAACTTTATTTTTTCATATAGAATAGCTATGTAACAGAAAGGGTACTTTTAATCTCAGAGCTTCCTTGGGAGATTAATAAGGGGTCCTTGTACTGTGCTGTAGCCATTAAACCACACATTCAAGGAAATTCTAGGAAATAACTGAAAAGATGATATCATCCATTGAATGCAGGATTCTAACATATGATCTGTCTGTTGCAATAACTCCTAAGTGCATAACTTTTTATTTTTAATGTCTTCTTTTTCTCTGAAGGCCTAGATCTCATTACATTTTTCTTTATCCAGAGAATTGAGGGGTCTTCACATATGATTTTTGAAATCCTATTAGATACATAATACTAGTGAATATTTGAGTGTCCTAGCTTGTTCAATCACCACTCCTATCTTAACTCCCTTTGATTAAAGGGACACTCCAGGTACCAGTACACATTTAATGCATTTGGTAGATTTTGACCTCATTAATATGCTGTATTTTTTATTTTTTATTTTGCATGGTCAAATCTTTTCACTTTTTGCACCGAATAATACATTTTGCACCATAAGCTTGCCTCCTTAGCTATATGTGAAATGTGTCTTCTCATTCTAATGCAGGTTGTGTTGTAGTTCAGACCATTCAGTAGTAGTTCAGACAGCTTTGTGCACACATTTGATAAAGAAGTCTCTTTCTGGACAAAGGGTGTGAATAAATAGGCAAGCTATGGTGCAGTTTTCTGAAAAAAATATAATTTTTTAATGCAAAACAAAGAAGACATGATCTTGCAAAAATATAGCATATTAATGGGATCAAAACCATCAAATGCATTAAAGTTGTATTGGTGCACGTAGTGTCCCTTTAACAACTCTGCATTTCCTTTTTTAACTGGAAAATCCAATCACTATGACTATTATAGTTGTTTTTGTAGTGATTATGGTGCTGTGCGAATTTTGTTGTATTACCTATTTTTTTCCAAGTTGTTTTACAAAAATTGAGAATTTTCTAAGTATTCTATGTGGGGCAGTAGCACTTCAGTTGCTCCACCAAGACTTCTGAGACACTGACTGAATCTTCCTATTCCCCAGTATTCATAGTCTCTATATTTCATGGCAGGAGCAAATATTCAGACAGTTAATTACCAGTGGAACATCCTTAATTGTGATGCCCAGTTAAGGGAGATATAGGGGAAGCCTCTGTTGTTTTTTGTTTTGTTTTTCAAACAACTTACCGGTAACAATTATTTGATGAACGTTGGAAAGGCTCCATAACCACTGCAATAAATAGTTGTGGCTATGCTGATAGTAGGAGTATTTGTGGTGGAATCTCGGTAAAAATAAATTTAGTAGGCCGAGATTACCACGTGGCATGTGTACGTGCATATGCTGACGTATCGATCAGTTGGTTGCACGAGGCAAGATACGATCAGTAGTGTACGGAGCATGTGCAAGAATACAGGATATAGTATTCCCCCTCCTCCATTGTGCTGGACAAGCCATGCGGTCAAACAGGAAGTTAATTCTTATTTGTGTTGATTGGTCAAGGGAATGTGCGGGTGGAGCTTAATATGGGAGGAGTTATATGCCTATATAAGGAGCCTGCACTATTGTCCGGGGCTCAGACTTTGCTGTATTTTGGTGACGCTAGTCCCTCTGAGTCCCGATCGGTGATCCAATAAAGAATCTCTTCCTTCCTGAAGAAACCTGTGTCCATCTCTCTGTGCTTGGCTTCCGTCAGTTTCTCCGGTATCATTTGGTGCATTGGCCGGGAAGCTCATCGTTCAACGGTAGCTGAGAGGCAGAGGCGTGAGACGGTCTATCTTTGCCCACGTTCTCTACGGCTGCACCCCTGAACTTCTGCGTGGACCTCCCTTCGTCTCGGCGCCACTGGTCTGTTGTCCAGGAGATCATCGGCCTCTACGTGAGAAGTGCTGGGGTGTCCCCGTCGATGAGTGTGAACTCAGGTTCAGGAACGAGGAGGTAAGATAACTGCTGTTTTAGACGGCAGGACCCGCTAGGGGTATACCGATTGTGCGGTAGGCCCAAAGGGGTTTTTGAATCTGTATCTGCCCCCTCTGTCGGAGGGAAGGAGCGAAGGCGCACCGCTCGATCGAACGCTCTTTAGTCAGACCGTTTGATTTGGTTAGTCAGGCAGGGCGCTCTGGTGTAAAATAAGCCCTAGCCGGACACCGGTGTCTTGTCTAGACTAGCGTTCTAGGGTGTATATTTTGTTCGCTAGGTCGGAGGGACCGGGAGACTAAGCGGCGTCTGTGTAAATCCGGTTCGCTAGTTCTCATCCTATCTGGGCTAAGTGGGAAGGCGTGTAAATTTGGAACCCACTAGACTTTTGATAGTACGACTAAGAGGCGTCTGTGTAAATTCGGTCCTCTAGCTCGTTGTATAGTGCGACTAAGAGGCGTCTGTGTAAATTCGGTTCTCTAGCTCGCTATATATGTGGTGATTGGGCAGTGTGGCTAACCAAAACGTATGTAGATTGTTTTTAGGTAGTCCATTCAAGGTACTGGCCAATAGTTTAGTTGGGAATTGTAAATGTGTTAACGATTGTTTTAGTAAAGTGTATATCTTGTTAGATAGCGCGAGCTCAGCCGTCTAGCGAGAGTGTTAATAGTGTGTTGCTGTATTATAGTGCACGGTACCATAACCCTGTATATTTACTGACATTGTATAATAAGTACTAATCATTGTCGTCAATTGCATGTTTTAACACCATAACCACTAATAATTGTATTGTGACCTTAACTTGTACTTTGACCTATGCTAACCGTACTGTAACCGCTATTTGTAAAAGACGATGTTACTGGGGTGTGTTATAGACGGGTAATTCGTATATAGAGAATTATAGCGTGGGTGACTGTATAGTTACGCCAAAGGGCATAATATTGATTATATAGTGACTGGTGTAGCAGCTGTGTGTGTACGGGAATTCCCTGAGTGTTTATTGTGTTATTGTGTACGTTTCACTTGGTAACCGTACCACGTGGTGCTGTTGCCAAAGGAAACGGGTGTGACTGTTGAATAGTACGCGTGTATAGTAATCGTTGTCGACGACGTTCCATTGTTAAAAATGGGTGCGTCGCAGTCAACGATTCCGGATCCCTTAGGATGTATGGTTAAGAATTTTAAAAAGGGATTCAAAACCTGTGATTTTGGGGTTAAGATGTCTTCTGTGCGTTTAGTTACTTTGTGCACTAGGGAGTGGCCTACTTTGGTTGCGGCATGGCCGCCACGTGGCAGTTTGGATCTAACTCTGGTACAGCGCTTACACGTGGCTGTATCAGGTAGGCCTGAACTTTACGGCCAGTTTCCTTATATTGACTGTTGGAGACAGGCCGTAAATGACTCGCCAAAATGGCTCCAGACATGCCACGAGGAGCAGTGTCGCCTCATGGTAGCTAGGACTTGTTCGTCCACTAGGACTGGTGTTAGGCCCATTTTGGACACGCCCCCTGAGTCCGAGATCCCTTTGCCGCCCCCTTACTTTCCGTTAAGAGGAAGTGACGCAAACGCAGGAAGTCCTGCACCCCTCCCCTCATTACCCTCATCCACTTCCGCTTCCTCCTCCAGTACAGGATCCACCCCCCCTCGTACTAAATCTCCCCTTCCGGAACCAGAACCCACCCCCATTAGAAACGAATATCCTGATTTGGCGCCACTTCAGACTTCCGGTCAAGCTTCATCTAGCTCGGCTCGAAGTGTTCTATTTACGACCTTTTCCCAAAACCAACCTCCCACATCCCCATACCCTATCTCTCCCCGACCGGAAACCATGACTGACGCTTCCCTACGTAGCCCCATCCAAACCCGACAGTTGACTGGTGCCCAACAATTAAAGCATTATCAGATGCCTCTTCGCCTAAATCCCGGGTCAGCTTATATCGATGCCGCAGGTCAAATGGCACACGCTGACCCAGTCTTCGTATATGTCCCATTTACCACTACCGACCTTTTAAACTGGAAGACCCATAATTCCTCGTATACTGAGAAACCACAAGCCATGACTGATCTGTTCACCTCAATAGTACAGACGCATAATCCGACATGGGCTGATTGCCAGCAGTTACTAATGACTTTATTTAACAATGAGGAAAGGACAAGAATAAATCAAGCAGCCATTAAAGCATTAGAAGATAGAGCCCGTGCTTTGAACCAAGCTAATCCAGCAGCATGGGCCGCAACACATTATCCCAACACTGATCCCGATTGGAACGTAAATGGTGCTGATATGGTTCAACTCAGAGCCTATAGAGACGCTATAATTGCTGGCATGAAAGCAGGAGGAAAGAAAGCCATTAACATGTCGAAGACAGTTGAGGTGATTCAGAAAAGCGATGAAGCACCCAGTGTCTTTTATGACCGATTATTGGAGGCATACCGCTTGTATACCCCCTTTAATCCGGAAGACGCAGACAATTCCCGAATGGTTAACTCCGCCTTTGTCAGCCAAGCATACGGAGATATTAAGCGCAAGCTACAAAAGTTAGAAGGGTTTGCAGGTATGTCCATCACCCAACTAATGGAGGTAGCAAATAAGGTCTATATGAACAGGGATACAGAAAGTAAGAAAGAGGAGGAGCGCAAGATGCGTAAAAAGGCTGATATGCTAGCGGTAGCGATCGCAGGCGTAGATAGACGGGGCCCAGATAGAGGCGATAGTAAGTGGAATGAGGAACCTCTAAGTAGAAATCAGTGCGCTTACTGTAGGGAAGAAGGGCATTGGAGAAATGAGTGTCCGCGAAGAGAACAGTCTGAGAGAGACAGACCTAGGTCAGGTTACGGAAACTTTAGAGGCAGAGCGAGAGGTAGAGGAGGCCCCGGAGGGAGTAATGGGAACAGAGGAAGTGTTAGGGAAGATAGGTATATTCCAGCAGCGCAAAGGTCCCGCGATAGAGAAGGTAGGGACTTCGTAGGATTGGCTGACACGGTCATGGAGGACTATTGATACCGACCGGGCTCCATCCCCCTTGGTCGAGCGGAGCCTATGGTCGATGTATCAATAGGGGGGAAAAGGAGTGCGTTCATGATCGACACTGGTGCTGAACATTCAGTGGTGACTAATCTAGTTGCTCCTCCATCTGGAAGGACTATTACTGTGATAGGAGCAACTGGAAGAAGTGCTGAAAGACCGGTTCTTAAAAGTCGACTCTGTACATTGGGAGGCCACGTAGTAAAACACCAATTCCTTTATATGCCTGAATGTCCAGTCCAATTGCTGGGACGTGATATGCTATCAAAATTACAAGCGCAGATTACGTTCCTACCAAATGGAACAACATCTTTGAAGTTTAATGGACCTTCAGGTATTATGACTTTATCCGTACCAAAGGAAGAAGAGTGGCGACTTTATACAGTGTTGACTAGCCAAAACCCTAGGAGTGATGAGACATTGTTTAACATACCAGGAGTTTGGGCAGAGAACAACCCACCAGGACTGGCCCGCAATATTCCACCTATAAAAATTGAACTGAAACTTGGGGTTTATCCAGTGAGCCTAAGACAATACCACATCCCACAGAAGGCTAAGAAGAACATCCAATCCTATCTGGATAAGTTCATACGGTATGGTATCCTAAAATTCTGTACTTCCCCCTGGAACACCCCATTGCTGCCTGTTCAAAAGCCCGGTACAGATGAGTATCGACCTGTACAGGACTTAAGAGCAGTCAATGATGCGGTTGTTAGTATACATCCAGTTGTACCCAATCCATATAACCTGCTTGCTTTAATTCCGGGCGGGGTTACTTACTTCACAGTCTTAGATCTCAAAGATGCCTTCTTTTGCCTCCGAATTGCCGCAGAAAGTCAATGTATTTTCGCTTTCCAATGGGAGAACGCTGTAACGGGCTCAAAACGCCAAATGACTTGGACAAGACTGCCCCAAGGGTTTAAAAATTCACCTACCCTATTTGGTTCAGCCCTAAGTCAAGATTTATTGGATTTCGAGTCTATCCCAGGAGAATGTGTATTGTTACAATATGTAGATGACTTGTTGATAGCAGCAGTTACAAAAGAAAAATGTCAGCAAGCAACGCACGATCTACTACATATTCTCTGGAAGGCAGGATACAAGGTGTCTAGAAAGAAGGCTCAGTTGTGTTTGCCAACTGTCAAGTATCTGGGATTCCATATCTCTGAAGGTCAAAGGATTATGGGGCCAGAGAGAAAAGAAGCTGTCTGCCAAATACCAATACCCAAGAATAGAAGACAAGTGCGAGAATTCTTGGGGGCAGCAGGCTTCTGTAGGATATGGATTCCCAGCTATGCGATACTAGCAAAACCTCTGTACGCAGCCATCAAAGGTACAGAGCACGACCCCTTCTTATGGACCCAAGAACAGCAAACGGCATTTGAAGATGTGAAGAAGGCTTTGATGAGTGCCCCAGCATTAGGTCTACCTGATCACACACGACCATTCTACTTATATGTACACGAGCAAAGAAGAATGGCTGTGGGAGTATTGACACAGTACTTGGGATCATGGCAAAGACCTGTTGCCTACATGTCTAAGCAACTGGATGCAGTGGCCAGCGGACTTCCACCTTGTCTAAGAGCCGTAGCTGCAGCCGCCCTGCTAGTAGCTGAAGCCGATAAACTCACTCTGGGTCAAGAACTTTATGTACGAGTTCCACATGCAGTACAGACGTTGTTGGATTACAAAGGAAATCATTGGTTTAGTAACAGCCGTATGACCAAGTATCAAGCAATGTTGTGTGAAAACCCAAGAGTGCATTTAGAGACTGTAAACACCTTAAATCCAGCTACCCTTTTGCCACAACCTACTGAAAGTCAACATGATTGTTTGGAAGTAATGGAT
This sequence comes from Pelobates fuscus, assembly GCF_036172605.1. Taxonomy (NCBI): domain Eukaryota; kingdom Metazoa; phylum Chordata; class Amphibia; order Anura; family Pelobatidae; genus Pelobates; species Pelobates fuscus. The sequence goes on from NC_086317.1 coordinate 286,169,535, forward strand.
GAAGTATTCTCAAGTAGACCAGATCTTCGTGATTTTCCCATCCAGAACCCTGATGTTCAATATTATACCGACGGCAGTAGTTATGTAAAAGAAGGGATCCGCTATGCAGGATATGCAGTGACAACAATAGACAAGGTGATAGAAGCTCGGCCACTGGCGAAAGGAACATCAGCACAAAAGGCAGAATTAATAGCACTAACACGAGCGTTACAATTGGCTGAAGGTTTAAGAGTAAATATCTATACGGACTCTAAGTATGCGTTTTTAACCACTCATGCCCACGGAGCTCTGTATAAAGAAAGAGGACTACTGAATTCAGAAGGCAAAGAAATCAAGTACGCAGCTGAAATCCTACAACTATTGGAAGCAGTGTGGGAGCCGAAAGAAGTCGGTATCATACATTGTCGAGCGCATCTGAGAGGAGATGGTGATGTAACTAAGGGAAATCGGATGGCAGATAGTGCAGCTAAGCGTGCTGCTGAATCAGGAAGACAGGAGTATGTGGGGCATATAGTTGCTCTAATACCAACCCCACTGTCTCAATGGACTCCAGTTTATACAACTCAAGAAGAGGAGTGGTTAAAGACTGAACCGGGAAAGTATCTGGAGAACAAGTGGTATCAGCTAGAAGATGGAAGAATAGTTATACCAGCATCGCTAGCGGTAGAAATTGTCCAAAATTATCACAACGGGACACATTCTGGGAGAGACAGTACTGAAGAATCTCTTAGAAAACATTTCTACATACCAAGATTGTCCAACTTGACTCAGGCCATTGTACGTAGATGTGTAACGTGTGCTAAGAATAATGCAAGACAAGGACCAGTAAAGCCACCAGGAGTCCAGTTTATGGGGGGACTCCCCATGTCCGATCTACAAATAGACTTTACAGTGATGCCTAAATCGGGTGGACATCGTTACCTGCTGGTAATTGTGTGCACCTATTCAGGCTGGGTAGAAGCATGTCCTACTCGTACAGAGAAAGCAGGAGAAGTTGTGAGATTCCTGCTACGAGAAATAATACCCCGATATGGACTACCCTGTTCTATAGGATCGGACAATGGTCCAGCTTTTGTTCACCAGTGCCTACAACAACTGACTCATATGCTTGGTATAAAGTGGAGGCTTCATACTGCATATAGACCCCAGAGTTCTGGTAAGGTAGAGAGAATGAATAGAACTATAAAGAACCAGTTGGCTAAAATGTGTCAGGAAACCCAACTTAAGTGGAACGTTCTCTTACCTATAGCTCTATTGCGAATCCGCAGTACCCCTACCAGAAGGATGGGCCTCTCTCCTTTTGAAATTATGTATGGGCGACCACCTCCCGTACTTGGTAACTTAAGGGGGGATTTGAGTCAGTTGGGAGAAGGAATTACCCGGCAGCAGGTTGTAGAGTTGGGTAAGACTATGGAGGAGGTACAGAAATGGGTACAAGATAGATTACCTGTGAATATTTATCCCCCTGTTCATAATTATCATCCAGGAGACCAAGTGTGGATTAAAGAGTGGAATAATGTACCGTTAGGGCCCAAGTGGAGAGGTCCTTATGTTGTTCTTTTGTCTACCCCTACAGCGATAAAAGTAGCAGAAGTGACTCCGTGGATACATCACTCCAGGGTTAAACCAGCAGCAGTCGATTCTTGGCAAGTTACAGCAGATCCAGAGAATCCCTGCAAGATCCGGTTGAAACGCACTACTCAGTCGGAGTAACGAGGAATTATTGTGGATTACAAATTTTATTGTTACAGGTGTAAGTGAGAAGGCCATAATAAAGCCTGTCCTCTTACCATCACATAGTGTATAAGCCAGGAAAGTCCCGAAGGGACACCTGTGAAGACGAGCAGAACTCCATTCCCTGCAGCCCTCACATCCTGGAAGCTGAGGTTCCATCGCACGGACGAAGACTGAGGATGACGGCGAAAGATGTGCTTTTGATTGTGTTTATTTACATGTGTTTTTATATTCAGGAAGGTAGAGGTACCGACACTCCTAGCTGTGAGGTATGCATTAAGACTACGAGAACAGGTAACCATATTTCCCAAACCCTAATTTGGCATTCTCAATACGAGTGTAAAGGAGAGGTATCAAGATGTAGATACCTAAATATAGATTATAGTGTGTGCCATTTAGGAGTAGGAGAACCTAAGTGCTTCAGTCCGGAGTATCAGCCTCGTACAATTTGGTTGACTCTCAGGAATGGAGATCCTCAGGGGACCCTAATTAATAAGACGGTGTTAGAATCCGTACATTCTTCGGGTGTTCTGCTATTTGATGCGTGTAAAGCGATATCGAGTGGTAGAAAGCCGTGGAATGTATGTGGGGATCTTAGATGGGAGAGGACGTATGGGTCTAACGATAAATACATTTGTCCCAGTAGCAAAAATAAATATGTGAGTCCTAGATGCCCAAATAAAGACTATAACTTCTGTCCATATTGGTCTTGTGTGGGGTGGGCGACTTGGGGACAGACAGTAGATAAAGACATGATAGTGACTAAGTTGCCGACTAGCCCATATTGTAAGTCTATGGAATGTAACCCAGTCCATATACTTATTAATAATCCCGACAAGTTCCTAGATAAGTATGGCAATTTATTTGGGTTTCAGATATACGGGACGGGTTTAGATCCTGGGACATTATTGTTTATAGGGATAGAGACTGATACGGTATCCTCCCAGACTCATCAAGTATACCACTCCTTTTATGAAGAGATGAGTATAGATAATAAGATCCCCCATAGCGCTAAGAACCTGTTCATCGACCTAGCTGAAAGTATTGCCGGTAGTCTTAATGTTACCAACTGCTATGTGTGTGGAGGTACTAACATGGGAGACCAATGGCCTTGGGAAGCAAAGGAGGTAATGTCCGGTTCTGAGGCAGTTGACCAACTAATATCTACACAAGCCGATTATCATATGAGTGTTAGAGGTAAATCTGAGTGGAGATTAAAGACCTCCATCATAGGTTATGTTTGCATAGCAAGGAAAGGAATAATGTATAATACTTCTGTAGGAGAATTAACTTGTCTAGGGCAAAAAGCTTATGATGATGATACAAAGAATACAACTTGGTGGTCGGCTTCAAATGTCTCAGAACCATCAAACCCGTTTGCTAGATACGCCAATTTAAAGGACGTGTGGTTTGATCTATCCATCACATCTACCTGGAGAGCCCCAGCAAATTTGTACTGGATCTGTGGTAAGAAAGCCTATTCGGAGCTGCCACAGGACTGGGAAGGGGCATGTGTGTTGGGTATGCTCAAACCATCCTTCTTCTTGTTACCGATTGAAACAGGTGAGACTTTAGGTGTTAAAGTGTATGATGTGAATCATAGGAAGAAAAGGGGACCCTTAGAGATAGGTACCTGGGAAGATAATGAATGGCCTCCCCAGCGTATCATAGATTATTATGGGCCAGCCACGTGGGCTGAGGATGGTACCTTTGGTTACAGAACCCCTATTTATATGCTCAACCGTATTATAAGATTACAGGCGGTGGTTGAGATTATCACTAATGAGACATCACAAGCGCTCAATCTTCTAGCGAAGCATAACACCAGGATGAGGACAGCAGTCTACCAAAATAGATTAGCCTTGGATTACCTATTGGCAGTAGAGGGAGGTGTATGTGGGAAGTTTAACCTAAGCAATTGCTGTCTTCAAATAGATGACGAAGGGCAAGCAATAGCTGAGCTTACTAGCCATATGGTTAAACTAGCGCATGTGCCTACTCAGGTATGGAAAGGGTACAATCCAAGTAGTTGGTTTGGTAGCTGGTATGAATGGTTTGGAGGGCTTAAGGCAGTGGTAGGTGGAGTCCTACTGATTTTACTGTTGTGTCTACTCCTACCGTGTCTTATACCCTTAGTAGTTAGATCTGTGCAAAGCCTGATAGGAAGTATAGTAGAGAGGAAGGCTGCTGCACAGATAATGGCGATATATAAATATAGGGCTCTAGATCAGGGAGAACCAATGCAGGAAGACGAATGTTGAAGATTCACATCATAAGATAAGTCTGGTCTGGTTCAAGGTAACTTGCGGTGTAAGCAAAACTAAGGTTATGTGATGCCTCAAGTAATTGTAAAATATCAAGAGGCATCAAAGGGGGGAATGTGGTGGAATCTCGGTAAAAATAAATTTAGTAGGCCGAGATTACCACGTGGCATGTGTACGTGCATATGCTGACGTATCGATCAGTTGGTTGCACGAGGCAAGATACGATCAGTAGTGTACGGAGCATGTGCAAGAATACAGGATAGAGTATTCCCCCTCCTCCATTGTGCTGGACAAGCCATGCGGTCAAACAGGAAGTTAATTCTTATTTGTGTTGATTGGTCAAGGGAATGTGCGGGTGGAGCTTAATATGGGAGGAGTTATATGCCTATATAAGGAGCCTGCACTATTGTCCGGGGCTCAGACTTTGCTGTATTTTGGTGACGCTAGTCCCTCTGAGTCCCGATCGGTGATCCAATAAAGAATCTCTTCCTTCCTGAAGAAACCTGTGTCCATCTCTCTGTGCTTGGCTTCCGTCAGTTTCTCCGGTATCATATTCTTTTCAAAAGTAATAATAATTGATCACCATACCTGCTTACCATTTGGATGATAATAAGTTTAAAAGGGAACCAACTCTTTTCATGACTATTTTATTTATTACAAAGTTTACTTATGTCATACATTTAACAAATATGGTTTGTGAGGTTTTAACATTAATATTAAATGCAGAAATTTACATCATTCTGGCTTGGAACTGAGTACCTCCATTTTTGCTTTCTGTCAATCATTTTTTTATAAGGCATGTCCTTTGTACCTGTCAGTCAACAAAGAAAACCAGGTACAATGTTTTTCCTGTATCTGTTAATCCTCCTCAAATGCAATGTGTGCTCTGATTGTGCTCAGACTGAACTAAACAGGGGATTTTAGTTTTAAAGTTATATATTATTTAGGACTTTTAGCAAATACAGCACAGTCGCCGTTTACTTTACAGTCTTTGCAATGGAGCTCCAATACTCCAACCAAGTATCTCCGCCAAGTCTGCTACCTTGTAGCTATCAGGGACTCTGGAGCACTTCAGACACAGTAGCTGAGTTTTGACTGGGATCACTGAGGGCCTTTTCTCCCTGGACCAAACACCAAACGACACTTGGTAAAGGTTAAAACAACAACTAACTTTAATAGACATAGCACACATATTTTATGCCCCCATCAACCTTATTTACATACAATTAGGTACATAGAGTACTATAGTACAATGAAGGGTGGGATCAGACCGTAGCAAAGGCTGATGGGAGATTGAGGAGGAACAGGACAGCTAGTTTAAACTGGTCTGGGAATGTCCCTAGGACAACGCTCTGCTGGGAAAACAATAGGACAGGAAAAAGGGGAAGCGGGAGAGGCACAGACAAGCAATACATTCAGCATACCCTGCACCAATAATGGGCACAGGGTGACCAAAACACAAAAGGAATCTTGGGACCCACACATAGTGTCTGTCTTCCATCCGCAGTGACGATTACTACCGTCACAGTCTTAATAACAGGTAACTTGCATCAGTAGTTACATTTTGACAGTGAACATTTACAATTGGTGTACAAAGGCTACAATGCACATGATAAGGACATAACTAGCAATCTGGTGCATCCCTCAATAAATACAGATATACACATACAACTTCCCAATGATTGCCCCTCACCGTGTGCACCTAGTAAGGGACAGGTAGAAATAAAGAGCATGATATAAACTATTTCCTAGCGCCCCGAATACTCTCAGTTCAGTATCTTATCTAAAGCACCTCAGATCATTCGGAATGTCTTATGAGAATTAGTTGCTGGATGGGCACTAAGTTCCATTTGACATACTGAGCGTAACACTTCTCTGATTTTGAATAAGGATGGAGGCAATATCTGCAATTACTGCCTTCAAAATCCTGGCAATTATATGTTTCATTACCATTAATGTGTTTGTTAGTAGTTTACTTTGGGATAGGGTGATCGTAGAAGGACAAAGACCTAATAAAACATTGTAGTCAACATGGCAGGAGTAATTGCAGATAAGTGTTGATATACTCAAATAGCTCTGACCAAACTTGTTTTATACAAAAATACAGATACGCTGCAGCTTATTTATTTATTTTATGGCTGGACCATGCCACCAAATATGAATATAGGTTCCTTCTCCCCCACAATATCTCCAGCAAAGTTTAGAAACTCTCTGGAACATATCTTACTTGAGTCAAGTGCCATCTAAATAATACCTTTCTCAAAATGTCATAGTGGTTAGTGCATCTGGTAAAGCCCTGGTTCATGAGTAAGATCTTCTGGTATTCTGGTTCTGTAAAGATTATCCCAAAATGTCTCTCTCATTTAGTCTTATGGGTAGGATAGGAGACAAATTTAGATTTCTTAATAGAGGTATAGCAGATTGTTAAGGGTTTTTTTTAGTTAGGGAGATGTCTAACCACAAGTTCAAACTCTGAGAGTGATTGCTCCTTTATTCTTCCCATTAGGTTGGGGGATGAAAGAAGGTGCTATCTGAATATGTTGAAATCCATTTTGATGTATTGTTGAACTGAAGATTTGGCCCAAATGGGCAAGTGTTGCCAGTGTCTTCCTTGTGTGATATCTTTAAATTTGCAATTCAAGCACCCAAGGTTTCCAGTGGATCCATTTGTGATATGCTCTGCAATTATGCTATGCCCTGCAAAAATGTCTGCTCAATTGTCTTATAGAATGTTTTGTGGCCATAAGTATGGTCAGATAATCATGAGTTGTGTGTGATTATCATAATATATGGGCAGTATGAAGAGGGGTTTATTTAATATTTTTTATGTCTACCCATTGTTTAATTCCTGGCATAGAGAAGTGCAGCAGAGTTTGTGACAGGTACATTGCTTGGTAATATTCTATTAGATTTGGTAAGCCCGTATACTCCATGTTGTGCTGTAAAGTATGTTCCAAACTACCATGAGTTTTTTATAGTTATGAATAAATGTGTAATGCAATTTTTGTATAGGCTGTAACAAGGCGCTCAGAAATGGTAAGGGTTTGGTCCTAAATAGGTATAAAACTTTTGGCAGGTTCATAATTTGTATGACCACACACCCGCCAGACCATGATATTAAATTTTGTTCACCAAAATAGGTCCTTCAATTCACTCCATAGCTTATATACATTTGTGGATGGGATCTGTGAGGGGGTTGGGTAGATGTTAATGCCTCAATATCCCAGGTTTTCCTGTCTCCAGTGATAGTTATAATCCTGCTGTAATGTCTGCCATATTGAATCAGGAATGTCGACCCTCAAGGTATGTGGTTTAGTTGTGTTGATTTTGTGGTATGATATTCTGCTATAGGATTCTAATGTCTTATGAGGTTCATGTAGAGCAAAAACTTTTCTCTGCAAAAATAGTAATTTTGTGGGAGCTCCGTCCCAACTTTGTTCCTCTGATTTCCACATTTTAGCGAATTGCACTCGCTGGAGGTTCCAGTTACAGAACGTATAACAGGAGAGACAGTGAGCACCCCTGTCTTGTACCATTAATTATGGTGAACGGGGCCGAGATATACCCCACGATTAACATCAAAGATTTGGTATTTGAATATAGGCTCATTATAGCCTACACAATTGGGGTGGAAACACAAATCTCCCAAGAGTTTCCTGCATGTAACCAAAATGTAGGTAGTCAACTACCTTCTCCACGTCCAAGGACAGGAGAATTCACCCAATCCTGTCTCCACGTGCCAAACCCAAAAAGTGAATCAAATGCCTGCCTTCCTGCCCTTTTCCTATGGTAGGAAGCCGAGGACCAGTCCAGACCCGGTGATTTTACCACTGGGGGCTGCTTTGATAATGCATTCTATTTCTTCCCTAAATGTGGGTGTAATAAGGGCATATGCCTGTTGGGTGGTAAGCTTGGGAAGGTGTATGTGACTTCAAAAATAGTTAATTTCTTCCTGGTGTGACTGGTGTGTTGAAGGGCAGTGGTTTGCTTCCTTAATTTATTCACCAATAAACGACCCACTTTGTTCCCAGTGGAATTATATTTAACTTTATGCATAAATTCAGTTTTATCTCATTGTAATGAGTAAATTGCCTTCTATATGAGTGTAATTCCTTTATTTATATCCACAGACTGGTGAGCTTTATTTGAGGATTGCAATGTAAATAGTTTGGTGTTCGGGCCGACTAATCATTGGAGTTTAGGTTTTCTAATGAATGATGCATGATCTATAAATTTGCCTCAGATAATTCACGTTTGGATGTCTGTGGAGTTATTATTCCTGAAAATCAGATTTGATATTGAGTGACACAAATTCAATACAAACTATAAAAGCACAAATATGTAAACGTGAATACAAATATAAAAATATAGCTGATACCACACTGGTGTGTAACTCTCCCACAAAACACATAAACATAGAAACATAGAAACATAGAATGTGACGGCAGATAAGAACCATTCGGCCCATCTAGTCTGCCCAGTTTTCTAAATACTTTCATTAGTCCCTGGCATTATCTTATAGTTAGGATAGCCTTATGCCTATCCCACGCATGCTTAAACTCCTTTACTGTGTTAACCTCTACCACTTCAGCTGGAAGGCTATTCCATGCATCCACTACCCTCTCAGTAAAGTAATACTTCCTGATATTATTTTTAAACCTTTGTCCTTCTAATTTTAGACTATGTCCTCTGGTTGTGGTAGTTTTTCTTCTTTTAAATATAGTCTCCTCTTTTACTGTGTTGATTCCCTTTATGTATTTAAATGTTTCTATCATATCCCCCCGTCTCGTCTTTCCACCAAGCTATACATGTTAAGATCCTTTAACCTTTCCTGGTAAGTTTTATCCTGCAATCCATGAACCAGTTTAGTAGCCCTTCTTTGAACTCTCTCTAAGGTATCAATATCCTTCTGAAGATATGGTCTCCAGTACTGTGTACAGTACTCCAAGTGAGGTCTCACCAGTGTTCTGTACAATGGCATGAGCACTTCCCTCTTTCTACTGCTAATACCTCTCCCTATACAACCAAGCGTTCTGCTAGCATTTCCTGCTGCTCTATTACATTGTCTGCCTACCTTTAAGTCCTCAGAAATAATCACCCCTAAATCCCTTTCCTCAGATGTTGAGGTTAGGACTCTATCAAATATTCTGTACTCTGCCCTTGGGTTTTTACGTCCAAGATGCATTATCTTGCACTTATCCACATTAAATGTCAGTTGCCACAACTCTGACCATTTTTCTAGTTTACCTAAATCATTTGCCATTTGGCTTATCCCTCCTGGAACATCAACCCTGTTACATATCTTAGTATCATCCGCAAAAAGACACACCTTACCATCAAGACCTTCTGCAATATCACTAATAAAAATATTAAAGAGAATGGGTCCAAGTATAGATCCCTGAGGTACCCCACTGGTGACAAGCCCAAGCTTCGAATATACTCCATTGACTACAACCCTCTGTTGCCTGTCACTCAGCCACTGCCTTACCCATTCAACAATATTGGAATCCAAACTCAAAGATTGCAGTTTATTGATAAGCCTTCTATGTGCAACAGTGTCAAAAGCCTTACTGAAATCTAGGTAAGCAATGTCTACTGCACCACCCTGATCTATAATTTTAGTTACCCAGTCAAAAAAATCAATAAGATTAGTTTGGCATGATCTCCCTGAAGTAAACCCATGTTGTCTCTGATCTTGAAATCCATGTGTTTTTAGATGTTTAACAATCCTATCCTTTAACATGGTTTCCATCACTTTCCCCACTACTGAAGTAAGGCTTACTGGCCTATAGTTGCCCGACTCCTCCCTATTACCTTTCTTGTGAATGGGCACAACATTCACTAACTTCCAATCTTCTGGGACTACTCCTGTTAACAATGATTGGTTAAATAAATCTGTTAATGGTTTTGCTAGTACACCACTAAGCTCTTTTAATAGCTTTGGGTGTATTCCATCAGGTCCCATTGACTTATTTGTCTTTACTTTTGACAGTTGAAATAGAACCTCTTCCTCTGTAAACTCACGTGTAATAAATGACTCATTTATCCTTTTTTTAACAGAGGTCCCTTTCCTTCATTTTCAGCTGTAAATACCGAACAAAAATATTCATTGAGGCAGTCAGCTAGACCTTTATCCTCATCTACATACCTTCCTTCTTTTGTTTTTAATCTAACTAATCCTTGTTTTACTTTTCTTTTCTCATTTATATATCTAAAAAAAGTTTTGTCCCCCTTTTTTACTGACTGTGCTATTTTCTATTCTGTGTGTGATTTGGAAGCTCTTATAAATTGCTTAGCCTCTTTCTGCCTAATCTTATAGGTCATTCTGTCTTCCTCACTCTGGGTTTTTTTATAATTACTAAATGCTAACTTTTTGTTTTTTACTATTTTGGCCACATCTGCGGAGTACCGCAGTGATTTCTTGAATTTTTTGCTTTTACTGACAAGCCTAATGCAATTTTCTGTTGCCTTCAGTAGTGCAGCTTTTAAATAATCCCATTTATTTTGGACTCCATTTAAGTTGCTCCAGTCTGATAATGACTCCTTTACACATATTCTAATTTTAGAAAAGTCTGTTTTTCTAAAGTCTAAAACTTTTGTTTTTGTGTGGTGTGACTCAGTCACTGTTCTTATATTAAACCACACTGACTGATGATCACTGGATCCTAAACTTTCACCTACAGTAATATCTGATACCAAATCTCCATTTGTTAACACTAAATCTAGTATGGCCTCTTTACGAGTTGGCTCCTCAACGACTTGTTTTAGAGACAATCCCAGTAGGGAGTTTAGAATTTGTGTGCTTCTGGCACAAGTAGCTATTTTTGTTTTCCAATTCACATCAGGAAGATTAAAGTCACCCATGGTGATAACTTCCCCCTTCATTGTCATTTTAGCTATTTCTTCAACTAGTAGATTATCTAACTCTTCAATTTGTCCTGGGGGCCTATAAATCACACCTACACGAACTACTGTGTGATTACCAAATTCTAACGTAACCCAAATGGACTCTATGTTCGTCTCACTAACCTTTATTAGGCTAGATTTTATGCTATCCTTCACATACAGGGCCACCCCTCCCCCTTTCTTGCCTTCCCTGTCTTTTCTATATAAAGAGTACCCTGGTATTGCTATGTCCCAGTCATTTTTTTCATTATACCATGTCTCAGTAACAGCGACTAAATCTACACTATCAGTTGCCATTATTGCCACAAGTTCATGGATCTTATTCCCTAAACTGCGAGCATTTGTAGACATGACTCTAAGCTTATCATTTTTTAACACACTTGCTACAGGCACCTTCTGTCCTTGTTTTGGGGGACAATTGGATTGATGTTTTATCACCCTTTTGCCCCCCCCCCTCCTAGTTTAAATACATCTTAGCAAAACCTCTGAACTGCTCACTGAGAACATTTGTTCCCTTTTGAGAAAGATGCAAACCATCTTTTTTGTACAGTTTATTTCCGTTCCAAACAGAGCTACCATGAGCAATAAAGCCAAATCCTTGCTCCCGACACCATTCACCAAGCCACAAGTTAAAGTCCCTAATACGCATCCGCCTGTCATTCTGAGTGTTATGCACAGGCAGAACTTCAGAGAATGACAGTGTGGAAGCAACCTGCCGTATATCATTGGCAAAAACACTAAAAACTTCCTTAACCTCTGAAACCTCATTGCAAGCCAAGTCATTTGTCCCTAAATGGACAAGTACATCCAATTCCCCTTCCTGCTTTGCTTGCTTAACAATATTACAGATACGTCTCCTGTCTCTGTGAGCAGTAGCTCCGGGAAGACACCTCACAAGACCACCATTGTCCATCTCCACACCTCTTATGATGGAATCCCCCAACAACAACTGCTTTCTATTAGGCCTCATCATAGTCTTCAAGCCTCTCTGCACAACACCACTGGCCTCAATGCCTCTCTCCACAACAGCACTAGCCTCAGTGCCTCTCTCCACAACACCTCTAGCCTCAGTGCCTCTCTCCACAACACCTCTAGCCTCAGTGCCTCTCTCCACAACACCTCTAGCCTCAGTGCCTCTCTCCACAACACCACTAGCCTCAGTGCCTCTCTGCACAACACCACTAGCCTCAGTGCCTCTCTGCACAACACCACTAGCCTCAGTGCCTCTCTGCACAACACCACTAGCCTCAGTGCCTCTCTGCACAACACCACTAGCCTCAGTGCCTCTCTGCACAACACCACTAGCCTCAGTGCCTCTCTGCACAACACCACTAGCCTCAGTGCCTCTCTGCACAACACCACTAGCCTCAGTGCCTCTCTGCACAACACCACTAGCCTCAGTGCCTCTCTGCACAACACCACTAGCCTCAGTGCCTCTCTGCACAACACCACTAGCCTCAGTGCCTCTCTGCACAACACCACTAGCCTCAGTGCCTCTCTGCACAACACCACTAGCCTCAGTGCCTCTCTGCACAACACCACTAGCCTCAGTGCCTCTCTGCACAACACCACTAGCCTCAGTGCCTGTCTCCATGACACCATTACACTCTGAAAGTGCAGAAAATGAATTATGTAGAACAACAGACTGTGCAATATGCATTTTATCCACAACTCTAAGTCTACCATATCCTACAGTAATCCATCTGCCATTCCTAGTATGTCTCTGTGGCAGTGGCTTTGCAGCAGTTCCAGTCTGAGTTTGTTTACCAGATAATTTACAAATCTCAGACTTCAAAAATACAATCTCCTGCCGCAAGATAGAGAACTGTCTACAGATTAGACAACAACTAAACCTCCAAAAAGTGGAACGCGAAACAAATGCATAGCAACTATTACACTGAACTAAGTCTGCCATTCCAATGAGGTGAATAATTTAAATCAAACTAATCTTAACTTTTTATTTATCCTCCTGAATACCTCAGATTACCTCCAGTTTATCTCCAGAATATCTCCAACCACAGACACTTAGAAGCAACACTCTCCAGAATATCTCCAACCACAGACACTTAGAAGCAACACTCTCCAGAATATCTCCAACCACAGACACTTAGAAGCAACACTTAGAAGAAGCAACCAAGCTCTATTAGCCAAGCTAATGACAACAGCCCTTATATACTCCTAAAATCACCTCCCACTAGTAATGTTTAACACCTGGGTAGGCCTCTGCTTATTAGCAAACAATAGCTAATTTACACAGCAATCAATAGCAAGTAGCTACCTAATCCAATCAAATGCCTTATAATTACCAACAGGAAATCAAACCTTGTGCAATCAGTAACCTTTTCCTACAGATGAATCTTACCTGTAACAGTAAAAAAGAAAACTCTTAGCACAACTCTTAGACAGTTGAAGCTTCTGTAAAACTCTCCAGAATATCTCCAACCACAGACACTTAGAAGCAACACTTAGAAGAAGCAACCAAGCTCTATTAGCCAAGCTAATGACAACAGCCCTTATATACTCCTAAAATCACCTCCCACTAGTAATGTTTAACACCTGGGTAGGCCTCTGCTTATTAGCAAACAATAGCTAATTTACACAGCAATCAATAGCAAGTAGCTACCTAATCCAATCAAATGCCTTATAATTACCAACAGGAAATCAAACCTTGTGCAATCAGTAACCTTTTCCTACAGATGAATCTTACCTGTAACAGTAAAAAAGAAAACTCTTAGCACAACTCTTAGACAGTTGAAGCTTCTGTAAAACTCTCCAGAATATCTCCAACCACAGACACTTAGAAGCAACACTTAGAAGAAGCAACCAAGCTCTATTAGCCAAGCTAATGACAACAGCCCTTATATACTCCTAAAATCACCTCCCACTAGTAATGTTTAACACCTGGGTAGGCCTCTGCTTATTAGCAAACAATAGCTAATTTACACAGCAATAAATAGCAAGTAGCTACCTAATCCAATCAAATGCCTTATAATTACCAACAGGAAATCAAACCTTGTGCAATCAGTAACCTTTTCCTACAGATGAATCTTACCTGTAACAGTAAAAAAGAAAACTCTTAGCACAACTCTTAGACAGTTGAAGCTTCTGTAAAACTCTCCAGAATATCTCCAACCACAGACACTTAGAAGCAACACTTAGAAGAAGCAACCAAGCTCTATTAGCCAAGCTAATGACAACAGCCCTTATATACTCCTAAAATCACCTCCCACTAGTAATGTTTAACACCTGGGTAGGCCTCTGCTTATTAGCAAACAATAGCTAATTTACACAGCAATCAATAGCAAGTAGCTACCTAATCCAATCAAATGCCTTATAATTACCAACAGGAAATCCAACCTTGTGCAATCAGTAACCTTTTCCTACAGATGAATCTTACCTGTAACAGTAAAAAAGAAAACTCTTAGCACAACTCTTAGACAGTTGAAGCTTCTGTAAAACTCTCCAGAATATCTCCAACCACAGACACTTAGAAGCAACACTTAGAAGAAGCAACCAAGAAACAACGTGCTTATAGCCAAAATAACAGTCGAGTTCTTATAATACAATAAAATTATAAAAGAAAATATATATATTATAGGCATTTAACTTTTATTTTAATCTTAAAAAATATCATATACAATAACAAAAAACTGTTCAAATAACTATAAGGTCCCAGAGACGCATTTGAACATGAACGACTTCCGCAATCCGCTGTGATGGTAAAATAATATATACACTGGATTGAGGAAACCATTCACGGCGAAACATGTCTCTGGGACCTTATAGTTATTTTACCTATATTTTGGTATTGTACGTGATACTTTTTAAGATAATGTCTACTTAAAGTATATACAGTACTTTTAATTACTTCTGATTTGGCCACACAGTGCCTATATATTGAGCCAATTCATAGACTCTTGTTTTGAGAGTATTTTACCTTATTATAGTGTTTAACTAATATGTGTGCAATATTGCACTATTATACTTTCTTTTTTGAGATACTTGGAAGCACTATCTACACGGATCCACAAAGTTCTGGTTCCCAGAAGTAGGGTGTAGCTATGGACAATTTGAGTATTCCATTTTCTTTATTTACTCCATATATATTTTGTGGTAATACAATATTGTGTCACTTTTTATATTAAAGGTACACATACTTTCAGATGTACATAGACTATTCAAGTAAAGTAAAAGTTAAGTGCCTATAATATATGTGAAGGCTTGGCCTGCAGTTGTGGGAGGGGCATGTTACCCACTTAAACCCCCTCCTCACCTTCCTCAGTCCCGTTCGTTTTTGGCGATTTGCATGTCGGGTTGTCATTCCTCTCCTTTCCTGTTCCTCGTGGCTCCATTGTCCTGGCCTCCCATTTTGTCAGGATATTTATATCGGCAGACATTTTGTGCTATGATAGAAGTTAAAAGTGTATATTGCCAGAGTCACTCAGAACAGAGCAGACTCCATTTTGGATTTTCAGGCTAACAAAGAGACACAACATTTCTATCCTTTCTGTAACACTAACCACTTAGCCGGAGCTAAGGAATGTATTATATAAACAAACCAAGTGATACAATGAGTCTAACAGAGAAGGGAGATGGAATACTCTTCTTAATGTTAGCTTCACACAAGAAAGCCAGACACCAGTGACCAGATAAGACTCAGTAATTTAATTTTACTTTCTAAATATTACAAGATCCCATTGTAAGTTAGGGGTCAATTTGAGTTTACAACTGTTATTTTAGAAATTACAGCAGGGATTGCCGACACAAAGACTGAGGCAAATGCTTTGAACTGACAAGTAAACTTAAATTATGGCAGCCATATAGATAAGCCAAATTACGTCAAAATCGTCATCAGGAAAAGTTAACTGTTTCCTGAATAGGAAAGTTTAGTGTGGCGATGCTGCCCTCTATGGACCAAATACCTAAATTGCTATATGCAGGGTGACCCCACCTTCAATTTCCTATTGGCTTATCAAGTAATGACGAACAGAAAGTCTGGCCCTTTAAAAAATCAGGATCACAGGCTAAGGGAAAAAGTAAGAAAGGAGTGAGAGACAAAGCAAGTGAGTCAGAGACCAGTCAGTTGGAGTTTGGGCTTCCAGATTCGGACATGCAGAAAGATCTATGACAGACATTCACTCTGAGGCTAACACTCGCATACTTCCATGCAATCACCAATCCTGGGACTACCTATTCATCTGATGAGTACATCTACTTAACTGGTAATTATGCTGGTTTTATGTAATTAATCTAAATTAATTAAACATTTTCTAATAGCATGATATATGACTGGATAAATCACGGTCAGATTTCGATATGTAGAAATCTTAGTTAACTAAAGAATATATAGTTATAAACATTCCATTCTGCAGGTGGAATTAAAAGTAATTATATATTAATGTGATATCATCACATGTTAGCATACCGTTGTTTTTATCCAGGTATTATTGATTTGCTCTAAAATAAGATAAGATATCTTTTTAGGCAAATAGAAATTCGGCTTATAGAATATGGTAGATTACTCTTATTGGATGGTTCCAGGAAATGATTAATGAGCAGGATTAAATGTTATTTTAATTAAAATGACATGAGAATAGGTCTTATATGCCCAGGAGGATCTAGCCAGCATTGAAAGGGTTATTAGTTAACTGCTAGCCAAAGTTTTATGGCCTTTCGCTGTGCTGTGTGAAAGACTTTCTTTCTCTGTGAAGCCCCTCATAAATCTTGTCTTGACAATTGATGCTGTTAACCATTGGAATGTGTATTGCCATTGTATTGCATATTCATGTTATACTAAATATTCATTGATTATTATCACGCATGTTACATATTATTATTATTTAAATTGTCACAATAAATTGTATCTATTTTTATAACAAATTGTGATTTTATTTATATGGAATACATTTCACTTACATGATAACGATCTTTGGGATCTATAGAATTGAAATAGTGGGCAATTCTCGACTGTTTACTATTATTATCATCCCATAAATATCCCCACAGTATCCCTGCTGCTCGTTGGTCCGCGGTCCTCATGGGCTCTGCTCTGGCGCTCCAAGCTTTGGGTCTCCATTTTTGCAATTTTTTCTTGGGTCTCTTGGGGGGGGGGGGGGTAGGCTCTCCTGCGGCGCTGCTCGCCTCCGCTGGCAGCTCGGCTTGCCGCGCCACACTTTCAGGCGTTCTTGGCGGTCAGGCCCCTCGCTGCCGGCGGCGCTGTCGCAAGTTTCGCATCTGCACTCACCGACAGTCTTACGTCCATGTGGCCACGCAAGCGTGTGTCGGGTGCAGTTCTGGATGAGGTAGGATGCTTATGCATAGCTTGTCTATATGTGATGAGTCCTTGAATCAGATTTAGGCTGGCCTCTGCGAATATGGAGGTGATGAAATGTTGGTACCGGGATTTTCATATAATGTTTTATCTCCAACGTAACTGCTCAACTCCCTTTTCTCACTTAGGGCTTGAAGTTGCTGAAAGCAGTGTGTGATAAAACCATGTATGTGAATAATTACCTGCTTTAGACCATGCTATTCCCAGCTCACTGGTTACCTTACTGCAGGAGTCAGAGTTTACCTTGGCAAAAGCAGACATACTTGCAATTTATGCAGATATCTGTGCTGCTTCTAATTGCATGTATGTTGCTTTTATGTGCATATCTGGTGTGAGTCTTTATTGTCTTACTAGCAGGCGGGTGGATCTCATTCGGTCTTAACAAGGCCCAGGGTGCAGGGATTCAAAGGGGGGGGGGGGGATTCTGAGGCCACACTGGCTCTGCACGTTTATTAACCCATTATACACATCACTGCTCCCTGGCAGCACAGTTCCCTAGTAAGCTTACCCTTACACCTACTAGACATGTAGTACACCGCCTGGGTGACTTTACATGTGCGGTAAATTTTTGGGGTGCAGGGTGTACCTAGAACCTCTGAAGGTACTGATCTAGGGTTCCTCTAAATGGCATCTTCCCCTTGATCAATCGTTATATCTTTGTCAGGGTACCTGAAGCCTCTACCTCTGAGAGAGGTAGAGACTTAGACGTCCATCCGTCTGGACGGGCTGTTTCCTCTGTGCCTCGCGGTCCATCCGGTCACGTAAACGCCGGCCGCGAGGGACTCACTTGCTTTTCTAGCATGACGTCCGGAAACCGACGTCATGACGCCAACCTGGAACGACCTGTCACTCAATCCTTCAGAGACTAATCAGGACTCGTCGGAGGCGTGTCTACCCTTCCCAGCCAGGGTATTTAAACTTGCTTCTCCCATTTGCTCATTGCCCTGTCGTGGTTCTAGTCCGCCTAGTCACACAGTGCTCTTGTATTTCTGTTATCCCTTTGGTTCTGACCCGGCTTGTTTGACTTACTCTGTTTATCTCTGTTACCCTTGACCCGGCTTGTTCCTCGCTTACCTGTCTTCTCGTTCCCTCGACCTCGGCTTGTCTTTGACTATTCTCTATATTCTCCGTACGTTAGTCCGGCCATTCTAAGGTCCGGTATACGTATCCTGCACCTGTTTGTACTCTGCGTGTTGGATCCCTGTCCCGATCCTGACATTACGACAGGGCCAATGGATCCTGCAAGTACAAACAGTCAGCTTGGTCCTTCTGATCCTAGGTTCGAAGCCATGGAGCACAGAATGGATCAGATGGCGCTAGCACTACAGGCGTTATTGTCTCGTGCTAATAACCCGCCAGAGGAGACGCGTACCACTTCTATTTCTCCTGTGAGCTCAGGCCTAGAGGTAGCTACTGTAGGTGCCTCTTCCCGTATTACACCACCAGTACGTTATGGTGGCTCACCTGAGAAGTGTCGTGGTTTCCTTAACCAGATCAGTATCCACTTTGAATTACAACCTCGCTCCTATCCTACAGATAGGGCGAAGGTTGGATTTATTATCACCTTACTCATTGAGAAAGCTCTGAGATGGGCCAACCCATTATGGGAGAATGATAACCCTTTGGTATACAATTATAATGCCTTTATAGCTGCCTTTAGAAGAACTTTTGACCCCCCTGGTAGAAAGGTCAATGCAGCTAGATTACTATTGCGCCTGAGACAAGAGAACCGAACTCTTGTGGATTATGCACTAGAGTCCAGGTCTTTGGCGGCAGAAGTTAAGTGGAACGAGCAGGCATATATAGATGTATTTTTGAATGGGCTATCAGATGTAATCCTCGACGAGGTTGCTACTAGAGAGCTTCCTGAAAATCTGGAGGATTTAATTTAATTCATTTCTCGTATTGATGAGCGTTTAAGAGAGAGACAGAACACTCGAGAGAGGAACCTTAGACCTTCATTTAAATTAGCTCCCGCATTTCAAAGTCCTGATTCCACTACCTCACTATGTCCTGAACCTATGCAGATAGGCAATACTCGCCTCTCAGAGGAGGAGAGGCAGTACAGGAGAAGGGAGGGATTATGCATGTATTGTGGAGTCAGAGGTCACCTACACCTGAATTGTCCTAATCGTTCGGGAAACGCTCGCACCTAAGTTTCTCTAGAGGACAGGTCTTGGGTGTTTCTATTTTGTCCTCTACGCATAATTATAAAGATCACAGGCTTCTGCTACCAGTTTCTTTAACTTGGGAAAGGGGAGTACTAAGAACCATGGCTTTGATAGATTCCGGTGCTGCTGAGAATTTTATCGATCAAGCCTTTGCTACTAAACACACTATCCCATCCCAGTTAAGGGATACACCCTTGGCCGTTGAGGCCATAGATGGTAGACCTTTACTTGAGCCTGTTATCTCTCGTGAGACCAT
Organism: Pelobates fuscus; assembly: GCF_036172605.1. Classification (NCBI taxonomy): domain Eukaryota; kingdom Metazoa; phylum Chordata; class Amphibia; order Anura; family Pelobatidae; genus Pelobates; species Pelobates fuscus. The sequence goes on from NC_086317.1 coordinate 286,189,197, forward strand.
CCCAGTTAGCTTAACTGTTGGTATCTTACACGAGGAAAACTTATCGCTTATGCTTATTTCATCCCCTTCTGTTCCCATAGTCCTGGGTTATCCATGGTTAAAAAGACATAACCCTATTATTGATTGGGAGTTAGGGGAGATACTCTCATGGGGCCAGGGTTGCCAGGAGAATTGTTTACGGAGGGTTTCCCCATTGGGTGTAATTAACACACCAGGTAGTTCTACCCAGTCTGCAGAAATACAGATACCGCCCCGGTACCTAGACTTAAAAGCAGTATTCGACAAAAAAAATGCTGATACTCTACCTCCACACAGGACCTTTGATTGTAAAATTAACTTACTACCTGGTACCATGCCTCCGAGGGGCAATGTATACCCCCTATCCACTAAGGAGAATTCAGTTCTAGAGGAGTATATTCGGGAGAATCTAGACAAGGGATTCATTAGGAGATCTTCTTCTCCTGCCGGGGCTGTTTTTTTTTTTGTTAAAAAGAAGGATGGTTCACTAAGACCTTGCATTGATTACCGAGGTTTGAATAAGATAACCATCAGAAATGCCTATCCGATTCCCTTGATTACCGAGCTGTTTGATCGTCTGAAAGGCTCTAAAATTTTCACCAAGTTGGACCTCAGAGGGGCATATAACTTGGTGAGAATCCAGCAAGGACACGAGTGGAAGACAGCGTTCAATACCCATTATGGGCATTATGAATACACGGTCATGTCTTTTGGTCTTTGTAACGCACCTGCAGTATTTCAGGATTTGATTAATGAGGTTCTTAGGGAATTTCAACATGATTGTGTTATTGTATACCTGGATGACATACTGATACACTCTAGAGAGGTTGAGACCCACCACAGACAGGTCAGAAAGGTATTACACAAACTCCTGCAACATGGCTTATACTGTAAATTGGAGAAATGTAGCTTTGACCAGTCTCAGATAGACTTTCTTGGATACGTGATTTCTGGGGAAGGCTTTAAGATGGACCCTGACAAACTCCAGTCCATTTTAGAGTGGCCTTTGCCTAAGGGACTCAAGGCTATTCAGAGGTTTATTGGGTTCTCCAATTATTATAGGCACTTCATTAAGGGATACTCTTCTATTATTGCACCTATTACCAATATGACCAGACAGGGGGCTGACACTAAGACTTGGTCTAATGAAGCTCTCGCTGCTTTCAAGACTCTCAAGGATCTTTTTGCTTCTGCTCCAATTCTAGTCCATCCTGATACGACTTTGCCGTTCCTACTCGAGGTCGATGCCTCTGAGACAGGCGTAGGGGCTGTTCTGTCGCAAAGGTTAGGGGTGGATAAACCACTACACCCTTGTGGTTTTTTTTCTAAGAAACTGTCTGGCCCTGAAAGTAGATATGACATTGGCGACAGGGAACTCTAATCGGTCATTATGGCCTTAAAGGAGTGGAGACATTTATTGGAGGGGACCTTACATCCTGTTACTATTTTAACGGATCACAAGAACTTGTCCTATACTGGGGAGGCCAAGCGACTGTCCGCCAGACAAGCTCGTTGGTCCTTATTCCTGACCCACTTCAATTATGTCCTTACTTATAGACCTGGTTCTAAGAACTCCAAAGCCGATGCTTTGTCTCGCCAATATGAACCTTCTACTATATCGGAACCGGTTCTTTCCTCTATAGTTCCGAAATGCAATATTATCGCCAACACGAATCTCAGGATTCACTCTCCGTTACTTGCCGAGATCATTAAACTGCAACATCTAGCTCCTAAACAGACTCCTGAAGGTCGACGTTTCGTTCCTCCTGTTCTACAACTGGAACTGCTGCAATGTTTCCACAACAGCAAGGTGGCTGGACATCCTGGTATTCGCAAGACATGTGCTTTGATCTCTAAGGACTTCTGGTGGCCTGATTTACGGAAGGATATTAAAGATTTCATCGGTGCATGTGAGGTTTGTACTAAGACCAAGCAACCTCATACCCTTCCCTGTGGATTTCTGCACCCCTTAGAGGTTCCAGAGAGGCCATGGTCCTGTTTGGCTATGGACTTTATTGTCGATTTACCTATCTCTAAAAAACAGACTGTTATTCTCACCGTGGTTGACAGATTCACCAAGATGGCTCACTTCGTTCCTCTGCCTAAACTCCCGTCTTCTCCCGAATTGGCGGAGATATTCGCAAGGGAGATTTTTCGATTACATGGGATACCCTCCCAAATTGTATCTGACAGAGGTTCCCAATTTGTTTCCCGTTTTTGGAGGTCCTTCTGCTCTCAACTGGGTATCAAATTGAATTTCTCTTCTGCCTATCATCCTCAGTCTAACGGAGCTGCTGAACGCACCAACCAAAAGATTGAACAATATTTACGTTGCTTTGTTTCCGAACACCAGGACGATTGGGTTGGTTTGATTCCTTGGGCGGAGTTTGCACACAACAATCTCGTTTGTGATTCTACTCGTTCAAGCCCCTTCTTCATGAATTATGGCTTTCATCCATCTATTCTCCCTTCGGCTTCCTCTTCCCAGGGGGTGCCGTCGGTTGATGTTCATGTTGCCAATTTGAGGAAGTTGTGGGATCAGACTCGACAGATTCTTCTGCACAATTCTATGCTGGTTAAGAAACACGCTGATAAACGTAGAAGGGCGGCTCCGGTGTTTGTTCCAGGTGATAGAGTATTTTTGAGTACAAGAAACATCCGTTTAAAAGTGCCTTCCATGAAGTTCGCTCCTCGTTATATTGGACCCTACAGGGTGCTAACTCGCATTAACCCAGTTGCGTATCGTCTAGCTCTTCCAACTGCCTTATGCATCCCTAACTCATTTCATGTTTCATTGTTGAAACCACTAGTCTGCAACAGATTTTCCTCCACATCATCCTCTCCTCGCTCTGTTCAGGTGGAGGGTCAGGAGGAGTATGAGGTTAACTCTATTATCGATTCTCGAATCTCCCGGGGGAGAGTACAATATCTGGTCGATTGGAAGGGCTATGGTCCTGAGGAGAGGAGTTGGGTACCTCAGGAGGATGTTCATGCTCCTCGTCTCCGCAGGGCGTTTCACTCCCGCTTCCCATCTCGTCCCGGTTCCTTCCGCCCGGTGGGCATATCTGAGAGGGGGGGTACTGTCAGGGTACCTGAAGCCTCTACCTCTGAGAGAGGTAGAGACTTAGACGTCCATCCGTCCGGACGGGCTGTTTCCTCTGTGCCTCGCGGTCCATCCGGTCACGTAAACGCCGGCCGCGAGGGACTCACTTGCTTTTCTAGCATGACGTCCGGAAACCGACGTCATGACGCCAACCCGGAACGACCTGTCACTCAATCCTTCAGAGACTAATCAGGACTCGTCGGAGGCGTGTCTACCCTTCCCAGCCAGGGTATTTAAACTTGCTTCTCCCATTTGCTCATTGCCCTGTCGTGGTTCTAGTCCGCCTAGTCACACAGTGCTCTTGTATTTCTGTTATCCCTTTGGTTCTGACCCGGCTTGTTTGACTTACTCTGTTTATCTCTGTTACCCTTGACCCGGCTTGTTCCTCGCTTACCTGTCTTCTCGTTCCCTCGACCTCGGCTTGTCTTTGACTATTCTCTATATTCTCCGTACGTTAGTCCGGCCATTCTAAGGTCTGGTATACGTATCCTGTACCTGTTTGTACTCTGCGTGTTGGATCCCTGTCCCGATCCTGACAATCTTTGGCTGTTTGGCAGAGGGCGAATCTATGACTGCACCTTACTTGGGTTTGGTAGAGCCAGGTTACAGCGCTGCCACATGCCATCTCATGTACGTTTCACTATTTTTCGTGTCCCTGAGGATAAGCTCGGTTAGATGGCGCGAGTCATTGTATTCGAGTTTCCTTTCCTGCTGCGTCAATACACAGTCTTAAGCTATGTAGTTCTGGTTTTCGTGAGATTGCGGTCCTGCCGCAGGGTTTGACCCGGGTTTTTTTTCTTCTGTTTTTTCATTTTTCCCGGCTGGGCTATGTCTGCCCGCTATACCCGTGCTATGTTTTGTTCCAGTAGGAGCGTTAGGTTTTTGTTACCAGGCATGATCTGGCCCTTATGAGCCCCGTGGGCTGTACACGCACATGCGCTTTCTTTTTTCCCCAGCCTGTACACCTGGACTCCGACGGGCTCACTCTGCCCTCCAGTCGCGGTTGCCCCTACGTTTCTTCCTCGTTCCCCGCCCCCTCTTCATTTTCTTTCACACAGTACGTCCCCTCTCTCACTCTTTGCCCTCCTCTCTTAGTTAGCTGTTGCTGGCTGTCAGGGTCCTAGTTGTCCACTAGCTGTAATTTCCCTGGCTTCTTTGCCTAGGTAAGTGGTCCCGCAAGGCCAACACCCATCCTTGCACTCTGAGGTACTATGCCCCTCGGGCCAACTCATAGTTAGTCGCCTCGCACTGTGGCATAGAGAGGGCCTCACCTGTCACTCTCACTCTATCTTATGTTTAACTGTCACCGAGAGGCCAACACCCCGCAACAACCGCCCCTTCACCTACACGGGTATCGCTGCTTTTGGCTATTCGTGGTGTCGGATGGCAGTTTGGGGTAACTGGCACCTGCCGCTTTGGCTGGATCCGAACCGGTCTTCCCGCACCTCTTTCGTACGTTCAGTCCTGTGCCTCCTTTATGCTTTCTAATGTGGCCCTGCCTATGGCCTCTCCCGCAGCCGCTACCATTCCCGGCATTTCTGGGCTTGTTCGCGGGCTGCTAGCCTTGTAAGCTCGTGGTTGCCACCTTTCACGCCTGGCTCTCATCTTTCTAGCACTCGCAGTGCATGTGTTCGGACCTTTTTCCCCTTCGAGGCTCCTGTCTCACATATAACATTTACTGTCTCTGTTGATATGTTGTCTACGATTGACTTTCGCTTCTTTTGCCACCTCTTACTTGCATCAACTCTACCTATCCAGTCTACAACTTCACATGTTGTACAGATTTCTAGTCACACGTAATTTCATGTTTTCATACCAGTTTATTACCATACTCAAGGGTTCAGGTTCTGGGAATTTTCAATCTCCAGATTTCCCATCTACATCCAAGTTTTACAATCACTATCAGACCTATTTATACTTGTCATCACGACCAGGCATCAACTTTCAATGTAGGGCGATATCTGCTTGATCCAAGGATAAATCCGACTGCCATTCTGGGGTCAAGAAGGATTTTTTTCCCTAGCTTGTTGCAAATTGGAAAGCGCATCAGACTGGGTTTTTTTGCCTTCTTTTGGATCAACCGTTTAATCACAGATGTGAGGTAGGCCGGAATTGGGGGACGCTAGTCTTTTTCAGCTAGGTAACTATGTAGTCTATGGGATAGAGAGTATATACTGTCGCTAAAATTCCAAAAATTCCAAAAAATCCAATCCAATATGGAACAATTACCAACAGAGCAGCTATAACACCTAAATGTAATCTTTCTTATTTACATCAACATATAATCCAACAAAACATAAATGAAGGTGTAGCGCTACATACATGTATAGGAGTTGTACCAGAGAGTATTCGTATAGGTGACAATTCCACAAAGAATCCCAGAGTGTACCTATAATTATAGAAATCTCTGATAGTGTGATAATGTATGTACTTTATGATTTTATGTTACTAAATAGTCAATACACTCACATTCTCCTGAGCTTAACACCTAAGCTCAGGGATAAACGCTAGTAGGTCCGTAGAGGCGACCTTCCCCTTCTTTGGATTATGCAGTCTTCTACCGTCTCTTCTATATCTTGAACAAAATGTATATATGGTGCAATATTGCGGATTACAAAATATTTGTGCTCACTTGAATTAATATGTACTCACAAACGTAGAGCCTCTCCGTTCGGCTCTGTCACAGCACTGAGTGTAGTATAGGGACTACACGCCCATAAGCAGGAACCAACAGCCCAAAATAAGTAAAATTTTATAAAATATACACTTTATTAAATTAAAAGTGAAAAACAAATAAAATTAATACTTAAAATGTCTCTATAGGGCATATGGTCTTCACTGGAGCTTCCCCAGAACGCGTTTCACCGTAGTTCCAACGGCTTCCTCAGCTGGGTCCAAAATGATCCTTCATTTCCCTGGAGTCCTGCTTATATACCTCTTCCTCGTGCTGCTCTAATTTTCACCTGTTCTTTCGCTGATTACTCAGTGGTAACAGCTGATTGTGAATGTGTTCCAAGCCTCCTTCTCATGTTTACTTCAGCATGTGACGTAATACTAAACAGTCCCACGTGTCCTAATTGTCCAATGAGATATCACTATTCTCGTATAGTGTTAATATCTCGAGTTTTATATACTCATGGATCAAATTTGAACAGGACAGAAACAGAGAAGGGAAACAGTATCAATAAAAGGCAGTAGTAATAAATGAAATAGAATAAACTAAACGCCACCTTATGTGTTCACTAATAGATCACTTCTACACATTTCATTTAAGGGGCTTGTCGCCTAAATGCTTCTTTATGTTAAATATTCTAAAATTTCTTAACCCTTTGCAATTCAATTATATATGTATATATTTTGTACTTCTACACATTTCATTCAAGGGGCTTGTCGCCTAAATGCTTCTTTATATTAAATATTCTAATCTAACATTTCTTAACCCTTTGCAATTCAATTATATATGTATATATTTTGTACATTTTAACACATTTCTCCTTCCCTTAATGTGGGCACAAATGAAGTCATAAAATAGAAGGGTCTAAAAAAGGAATTTAAAACAAAATAAAACAAGGGTAAAGTGCATAGTGGTTTCATATGTGTCAATGAAACTCTAGAGATTACCTTCAATTACCAGATAGTACAGAAAAAAGGGGGCTGAGAGAAGAAACAACAAAAAAAAAAATGGAGAAAAAGTAACAAGTATAGGACTAATTTCAAGATATATGTAATAAAAACTATGTAAAATAGAAGCATGGAAAAAACATAAGAATAGTATTAAGACTGATAAAAAAATGAAAAAGTTATTCTAAAAAATGGCACATTTCGAAATCGCAGTTTAAACCATACAGGATCAGAGTGTTCAATTCAAAAATCAGTTTCATTTCTTCTTTACTAAGTTTTTGATTAAAATTACCTCCTCTCCAATCCCTATCCACCTTTTTTATACCCAGGAATAAGGTATCTTTAGGGGACTGTTTATGATGATATTTATAATGGGTAGGTATACTATGGTTTTCAGATCCATTTAAAATATTTCTGCAGTGCTCCTCAATCCTAATGTGCAGAGGGCGAGTGGTTTTCCCCACATAATTGAGGCCACAGGGGCATTGAAGAACGTAAATAACATTATTCGTATGGCATGTTATCATTTCTCTTAATTTGTATTCTTTTTCACTTTTAAAACAAGTTATTTTTCTTTTCTTGTTGCCTGTTCTCCTGCATGCCAAACAGCAACCACAACCATAAAAACCTTTTTCTCTATTCAAAAATGTATCATTCCTTTTTTGTTCGTTAATATAGCTAGAGGTTAATGTGTTACGTAGGTTTCCCACTCCTCTATGAATGAAACGTGGTTTCTCAGGCAGAATCGTCTCCAAAGCCGGATCTTGACGTAAAATGGGCCAAAATTTCTTTATAATTGTGCGGATTTTGTAGTTTTCAGAACTATAATTGCAAATAAAGGGTACGTCCTCTGAATTGGGTTTATTTCTCTCTTTATATGTGAGGAGATTCTTACGTTCTATTTCTTTAACTCTTAGTCTTGCTTCTTCCAATCTTTCTTCTTCGTAACCTTTTTCTAGAAAATCCCTCTTAATTTTATTTGATTGGCTTTCATAATTCTTCAAATCCGTGCAGTTCCTCCTAATACGTAAAAATTGTCCCTTTGGTGCATTTTCCAGCCAAGGGCTAAAATGACAATTTTCTCTATTAATAAAACTGTTAGCATCTACTGCTTTAAATTTTGTTTTTGTTTTTATCTTGCCATCTTCTATAAAAATATTTAAATCTAAAAACAAAATTTCTTGATTACTCCATGTACTCGTTAATTTTATACCCCAATTATTGGAATTTAAAAAACTTAAAAAATCTTGTAAGGATTCTACCCCCCCTTTCCAGATAAAAAAGATATCATCAATGTAACGGCCATAGGAAACCAAGCTCTCCCCCCAGCCATGTCCCTCATAAACATGCAAAAGTTCCCAGTAGGACATAAAAATATTGGCATAGCTGGGGGCGAACTTGGTCCCCATGGCCGTCCCATTGATCTGTAAAAAGAATTCTTCCCCAAACCAAAAATAATTGTGCTCTAAAATAAGTCTAATGCCTTCCAAAATATATTCTATTTGGGTTTCTTTCATATCTGTAAAATTCTTAAGGAAATAGTCAACCGCTCTGCAGCCATACATATGGGGTATGTTGCTGTATAGCGCTGCAACATCACTTGTTACCAATAAAAAGTTGTCTTCCCATGTGCTGCGTTCCAATAAGGTTAAAACTGCTGTAGTGTCTTTTATGTATGATCTGGTTTTTAAGACTACCGGTTGTAACTGTAAGTCGATATAGTGGGACAACCTACTGGAAATAGAATCTATTCCGGCGACTATAGGTCTCCCTGGGGGATTTTCTATGTTCTTGTGGATCTTGGGCAGGAAGTAAAACACAGGAATTTTTGGATAAGGGATGTTCATGTAGTCAAATTCTTTCTGGTTAAGGATCTCCAACTCCAATCCTTTTTTTAAAAAGATTCTAAAGGTTTCTTCAATACTACTGCTCGGATTTCCTGTCAATTTGTTATACGTTGTGTCATCCCTAAGGATACGCATTGCTTCCTTATTATAAGCTTCTTTGGCTAACACTACTATCCCACCCCCCTTGTCGGCAGGTTTTATAATTAGATCCGTATCATTTTTTAGTTCTTTTAATGCCTTCCTTTCCTGTATTGTTAAATTATCATTAAATTTATCCTTTATGTTTAATTTCCTATACTCATTTAAAACCATCGTTTCAAAAGTAATCATATTATCTGAGATCATTTGTTTCGGGTAGAAACTAGATTTCCTCTTAAGATTTGTATGTTTAAATTCTCCTTCTATCTGTAATTGGTTTTCTATGGGGTTTTTTGAAAAGAATTTTTTCAAACATAAATTTATTTTGAATTTATTTAGATCTATATAAAAATCAAAACGGTTTTGATGTTTGCTTGGGGCAAATTTTAACCCTTTGCTTAAAACATTTATTTGCTCTTTAGTAAGCTCTTTTTTACTTAAATTATAAATGCCCATTTCTTTGATATTTTGTACTTGTTTCTTTGTGGAGGCTTTTATTTCCTTTCTCTCCTGTCTCTTTTTGATTGATTTACCTCCTCTTCTTCCCCTTGTGTAGAATTTCTTCGTCTTTTGGAATATGGAAGCTGGTCGTTTTCTTGTTCGATCTTGTGCCTTTCTATCTGACGGCTCCTCCAAAAATCCTTTTCCGGTTCATGTTCTTCCAAAACCTGATATCTATTGCGAGTTCCCAAAGGTTCTTGAATAGGTGATGGGTATCTATCTCTTACATTTCTATACTCCTGTTTCTCCTTATTTTGCATTCCAATTTTTTGATTATGGGGTGGATATCTCTCTCTCTCTTTTCTCTGTTCATATCTATCTCTATGTTTATCTAGATGATTCCTATCTCTCTCTCCCTGGAATCTATAATCCTTGTGATATTGTAGATGTCTATATTTATCTCTATAAGGTGATGTATGGGGTCTCTGTGTGTACACCCTCTCTAGTTCTCTAGGTCTATAGGGGTTACGGATCTCTCTCTTCTGTTCCTCATTACCATATACCCGTCTATTAGGGGGCATTGAATGTTGCCCCTCATATCTAGACTTCTGGATGTTGTAGTCAGGTATATTTCTCATTTTTTCATTGTCTCTATTGTCTTGGTTCTTGGGTTGACCTTGAAATCTTGAAAAGGATCTAACTTGATTATTAGTATAATCTCGTATATCTCTTTGGTATTTGTATTTCTTTGTTTCAACTACTCCTCTCTCCATTCTATCCAAATTGACTTTAATCTCTTCAGTTAGACAATCAAATTCTTCTTGGTTTAATGCATTTAATATTTCATCCTGGCATTTATTAATCTCAATATCAAGTTCCTATGTAGTCTATCAAGAACTATGTAGTCTATCAAGAACTATGTAGTCTAGTTGTCAAGCGCTATACAGTTTCTCATGGACACACATATTTCCCACAGTCACCACGTCTTTTTGCAGCATTGTCTCAGGAAATCTCACCTATACATGCAGTCCTTTGATTACCTTCACTACCCCACACTTAGTCTACGCTAGATGGCCAACATGTTTTATATTCCTTACTTCCCCTTGCACAGGTTAGAGGGGCGTTCAAAGCGCCGGGTACCTTTTTACTTGCTCAGCTGTTACCATACAGCTAGGCTATTTAAGGTTGTTAATTGCTTTTAAACAGGTATCCTTTTTGCCCTCTTTTATTACAGGCCTACCACGACGTCGGTTCCGGCACACCACAACCGACTCTTTCCCCCCCTTTTTTTCCCCTTTACGGCCTTATTTTCCCCTCACACAAATGTGAAGGCTTGGCCTGCAGTTGTGGGAGGGGCATGTTACCTACTTAAACCCCCTCCTCACCTTCCTCAGTCCCATTCGTTTTTGGCGATTCGCATGTCCCCACCCTCCACTCCCTTTATTTATACTTTTCATTACACCTCATGGGTGGGCCCTCTTTTATTACAGGCCTACCACAACGTCAGTTCCGGCACACCACAACCGACTAATTCCCCCCTTTTTTATTTCCTTTACGGCCTTATTTGCCCCTCACACAAATATATGTTTTGTACTGAGTGTTTCACAATTTTATTGTATTAAAAGAGCTCCACTGTTATTTTGATTTTGATCAAGATTTTATATTCTCCTCCACATATTGCAGTGTCGAATCTGTTTGTAGAATTGAATCGTTGATGTGCCATTTAGAGAATTTGCGAACAAAGATGCCTAGAATCAGCATAAACAGAATTGCACAATGGTCTGGCCAGAAAATTGTACCATAAATGCAAAGCCTCTAGTTTTTGTAATAAACATGGTTTGTAATAGAGTAATAGATTTACTATATATTTTTTTTATAGACGTGGGAATAGTAAGAATATTCCAGGGGCTGATGGATCTATAGCTTTCCATGCATCAGACAACTTATACAAAGCAAATAAGGGGGATGGAGCAGTGCTAAACAACTGAACAAAAATAAAAAGGGCAGTACACCTGAACATAGGGTGTTACCTTTAAAACCCTTAAAGAAACTAAACAAGTAAAACAGTAAAACAGGTAGCACCAAGGGGAACAATCAGAATAAGGGATCTAAAAGACCTCTACACACAAAATAAAAAAATAGTCCTTGATAAATGAATGAAAAAATATCAGGTAGTAAAAATGCCAACTCACATATGATAGAGCTATAACTAGCTCTGGATAAAACAGCATGCAGTGGTATTATATCCCCACTTGCAGGATATTCTTCATGCAATGGTTCACAGTAGAATGATGATGGACTGGAACATGTAAAAATAACAAAAAGGAGGCAAATAGTGTCCTCTATTGTGGTAAGTATATTACACAAATAGTAGAAATATACTTACAATAGGTGGAGCAGACTAACCGCTCTCTGTATCAGGTAATAAGGTAGCCAAAAATACTTTATTAGTTAAATACAGAATAAAACCACAATGCGTTTTACCCTCTTGGGGCTTTTTCCAGTGGATAAACAGCATATACCTGGCAACTATACATTTATAAAGGCTTCTAAGTGATACAGATTTGAAATTTGGCACCAAAATGACGTCATAGTCATGTGACCAAAAATTAGGTCACAAGACTAAAATGTTTGATGAATAACTCATCAACTCAAATAACATATATATATATATATATATATATATATCTGATAAAAACATAAAATATAAAAATGAGTGGTATAGGAGTAAAAAGGAACACAAAAAAGTATGGGGGTGCGGCTATAATGCTACGAGATAGGAGCCACAAAGTTTGTTGGGAAATGTAGTATTAGTATGGCTGATCGTGACATTGCGATTGGTCATAAACGAAACACAGAATAAAAAAGCGAAATAAAACGTAGTCATAAGGTAGATGTGCTGAAAAAGTGCCTAGAATAAACCGAACATATGTTCGGTAAAAGGCTAAATTCCACGAAGGAAACAAAAGGGATGTGGAGCGGCCATATTGCATTGGAGGAGGATTTGTAATGCAACATGGGAAATTTAGTCAGGATGATCGCGTCATAGTGGTCGGCCATCTTGAGTACAGGAAATATGGGAAATGCAGTTAAAAACTATTATTTATAGGGAAAAGAGGACAAGTGGGAAGTACGTTAGAAAAAAGGGAGAGTGCCATAACGAGCAATAAAGACAACAAGGGATGGTATGATTAAAAAATATGAGTGTGCGAGTGGGGGTTTCATACCGCCTCCCAGCGGCACCTGACTCACTCCCCGACAGAACAAGCCACCACAAGCATGGACCCACATACCTCGGACAGAGAGCCCAGACTAACATAACTGCCCAACTCAAGCACTCCCCACCGGAGCACCACGCTCCGTCTCTGCCCCGACAAACTCGCGGGACGAGCGGATGAGTCCGTAACCCCTTATCACTGAGCTACATGCCAACTCAGTGACCCACACCTTCACCTGACCTCCCCACCGAAGCAACTGCCCCCAACATAGACCTAAACACAAATACATGCTTGGTTCAGTATTAATAATGGGACAAGACAGGTGTGTCCTCTTTCCCCCCTATTATTTGTTTTATCAATAGAACCTCTGGCCAATAACATCAGACATAATGTTAAGATCAAAGGATTGGGAACTCAGGAAGACGAATGGAAGATATGTTTATATGCAGATGATATCTTAATTTCTATTACTGATCCACATGTCTCTCTCCCATACTTAATGCAAGAATTTGATAATTATAGTAGTGTTTCAAATTACAGTTTAAATATGTATAAAACAATAGCTTTGTCAATTAATATACAAAAAGACAAACTAACTTCCTTAAAGAAAGATTTTAATTTTAAATGGACGGAAAAAGAGTTTACATACCTGGGGGTGATTATCTCTGTATATATAAGGCGGACCATGGAAATTAATTTTTTGAAATTATTAAAAGAGACCAACGTCTTATTAAAAGAATGGAGAGTGCATGAAATTTCCTGGTGGGGAAGGATTAACACCATTAAAGCTTCTATAATCCCTAAATGGCTTACCTGTTTGGTATGCTCCCTCTCTCGATCTCTAGCCATTGGTTAAATATGCTACAAAGTAGTATTACATCTTATATCTGGAGAGGGAAGAGACCAAGAATAAATACATATACTCTAGCAAGGAAGGACCAACAGGGGGGAATGGGCTACCCCTTAATTACTCAAATATATGAGGCCAATATGTTGGTCCATGCTAGTAACTTACAACTAAGTGATTCCAAAAACCAAGCTTGGTACAAAATTGAGTCAGCTAGAATTGGACTAGATAACCTGGAGCTTCTTCTATGGAGAGAGGCAAGCCAGAATAAGCAAATGGTCGAGTTCACAACCCAATCTCCCCTGTCTTTATCACAGACATTAAAATAATGGAATACTATAAAGAAAAAGCTCAATATTAATAAAAAACTATATGAGAACCTTAGCTTAAGTTCTTTATAACACTATATGTTAGAGATTAACTTGATAAACTGGTATAAAAACTCTAACTGCAAGAAAAAAGATCTTTATAATGACCAACAAATGAAAAGCTTCAAAGTTCTTAAAATAATGTTGGACTTACCTCCTAGAGAAATATTTAATTACCTTCGTATCAAGAGCTTTCTTAAAGATAATATACTAACGTTAGATGGCTGTTTGGGTAAACTGTTTAAGAAAATGTTCTCCAGTTTTAGGGTAAAAAAGGTGTTCTCTCTTGCGATAGAATTAATAAAACTTAAGGGGATCCCAGACATTCCCAAAGCTTTAACTAAATGGGAAAATGATTAAGCAATATCTATTCCATTCAATAACTGGTGTAAATTCTTTATGATGACTAAAAAAGCCATTCACTGATCGAATATTCTAGAAACCTTCACCAAAATCCTGTATAGATGGTATCTGGTACCGACTAGACTTGCTAAAATATCTAACACTAACCCGTCAAATTGCGGCGGTGTATTCACCTAGACGGTTCTATGCTCCATATTTGGTGGGCCTGTCCCAGAATTAAGCCTCTTTGGAATATTTAATTTAATCTTATATATAGGATTGGAGGTTTACGCTTGGAACATAAAGCTGAAATTGCCCTTCTTCATCTTATGGGTACAGAAATAAAAGATAATCTCGATATTGTGATTATACATTGTTTAATGGCGACTAAAATATTAATCGCTAGATTTTGGAAAAGTACTGAGATCCCCACTAGAGACCAAGTTAAAGCCCAATTACTATACCAATTTGAGATGGAAAAGGGCTGACCTTCATGAATGATCATATTAACACTAATATTTTGACGTTATATTCCAACCTCATTGACAAGACTAGAGGGCTGTATTGAGGCAAGCTTAATGGAAATAAAAGGAAAGGAAAGGGAGAAGAAAGAGAGAGGGAAGGGAAAGGGAAGGGAAAGGGAAGGAGAAGAAAAAAAAAAATTATGACTTCCCTAGAACTAGTTGTAACCCAGTAATGGACAATATCTTAAGGGCTCCTTGACCATATATCTGATTTTAGCAGTATCTTTTACTTTTTATTAATGTCATTTTTGCCTTGCCATATTCTTATAACATTTTGGATCAGTTTTGTTTGTATTGTATGTCCTATTTTTGTGGGTATGGGCCCTTGCTGGAATATGATGTCTATATATTTTGATATTGCATACTAAATCTTTACGCTTCGGAAAAGATATCTTCTACATTTATATGATGTAATTTGCCATACCTGTATCTGTCTTATTCGAGAAGGGTTGTCTTTTTTGTTGCACCTTTCTCGATTTTTGTATTGTATATTTATATTGTTATAAAACTCAATAAAAAAAAGAATTGAAGAAAAAAAAAAGCGAAAATTGTACAAATCTAAATCAGCATTTAATCCACTGGGCGTTAAGGTTTTTAAATTAAAAACACACTTTATCTCCCTTTGCCCCAAGATATTTTTTATGTCACCTCCTCACCATAGAATAGTGCATTTCTGTATTCCTGTTAATTTTAGACAATTTGTTTTTTTTTTGGTGTTGCATAATATGTTTAGATACAGTATGGTTATGGTAACCTTTTGTTATATTTCGGCAGTGTTCGCTATTCGCATTTTGAAGCTTCTGGAGGTCATGCCGAAACATTGGAGGCCACATGGGCACTTCAATAGATACATTACATTTTTTGTGTCACATGTAATAAAATAATTTATTTTATAAGTCTTTTTGGTGATATTAGAGGTAAAATGGATAGTTTTATTTGGCATTGAACTTTGTGTAGTTTTACATACAATACATTTTTTGCATTTAAATCATCAATGTAACTGTAATATGATACAAGGTTCGCCCGCCAGACATGATTTCCCCAAATAGTTTCTGATTCCTTATTGTCTGTGAACAGATTAGCATAGCTTGGGGCAAACCTAGTACCCATTGCATTGCCCTGTTTTTGAAGATAAAAAGAAAAGAAAAAATATTGTTTAAAATAATGCATTCCGTGGCAAAAGCAGCCACTTTAAAACTGTGTTTTCTTAAATGTGTGTATACCGCTTTAAGAACCAAGCGTATGTATTGTGGCAAGGTCAGAGAGGCTTTCTATGTGAGTAATAGATTGGAGCGATCTCTATTCCCAGCATGATGGGGTTAATTGGGGGGAGTCACCCCTTGAATGTTATCAACCAGGTGAATGTAATTAACCAGCCCTAGGGTTTTAAAAGGTTAGCCTCTGAAGACATCAGGGAGTCTAACAGCTGGGAGAGAGGAGGCAGTTAAGCCTGAGACTCTGAGAAAAAGGTACTGTGTGAAACCTGCTAAAAGTGGTGTATTTCATTTTGTTTAAAACTGGTAACTAGATTAGCTGGCCAGTTGGATAGTTAGTAATACTGTTGTTTAGTAAGTCTCCAAGTTGGAGTAGGATTTCTTTTCTTTTTGTTTTATTTTGTGGGAGAGCACAACCTTGTATAAATTGTGGAAAGTGACAATAAACTGCAGTACTATTTTATCCTGACTATTGCACTTGAAGTTTATTGTGAAGAGCCTGGCCATCCTGCCACAAGTGGTGACAGAAGTGGGATTAGCTGTTTGAACCCTGTATTAACATGGAGGATGTGTTAAAGGCCTTGCTGCATGCTACCACAGTGCAACAGGAAGCTAACCGGCTGATAACTGCTCAAATGGGGGCTGTGTTGCAGGCACAGCAAGAGGACAGGACTGTCCTGAAGGAGATTGTGCAGCAACTCTCAAAAACTACCAGAGAGGAGCAAAGCAGCGGTTCAAAGCCAATACGTGCAAATCAGTATCTGCAAAAGATGACGCTGCAAGATGATGTGGAAGCATATCTCATTGCTTTTGAGCGAACTGCTATCAGAGAGCAATGGCCTCATGCTCAGTGGGCTGGCATAGTTGCACCTTTTCTGCTTGGTGATGCTCAAAAAGCTTACTTTGACCTAGAGGAAGAGGCGGCTGCAAGCTATGAGGTTCTTAAAGCAGAAATTCTTGCAAGGACTGGCGTGACTCCAGTGATCCGGGCCCAAAGGTTCTACAATTGGAAATTCCAGGAACAGAAGGCACCCAGGTCACAAATGTTTGACTTGATTCATCTGGCAAGGAGATGGTTAAAACCAGAGAGTTCAACACCTGCACAAATAATTGAGACATTAGTTTTGGATCGGTTCTTGCGAGGATTACCCCATGGTCTGCGACAGTGGGCAGGACAGGGTAGCCCTACCACTTATGATTCAATGGTGGCCCTGGTTGAAAGATATACAGCAGTGAGAGAGTTAAAATCTACAGCACCACCTGCAGTACAACATAACCAAGGACTGATTCCAGGCTCAAAGACCTTGAACTATGGCACAATTCAAAAGCCTTTGATACAGACCAGGAGAACCCCAGTTACCTGCTTTGAGTGTGGGGAGCTAGGACACATAAAGGCTGTGTGTCCACATTTGCAAGAACCTATGGAATGTGGGTATAATTCTGTAAATGAGGACTTTTGTGGACTGATCTGTTTGGTGGGGAAACATACTGAAACATGCATATATGATAAAACTGTTTTGTTAAATGGGAAGGCAACCATGGCTCTTGTGGATTCAGGTAGTGACATTACCCTAGTGACAAGCAGTTTGATTCAGCCTTCTCAATTGATCCCAGAAAAGAAGGTTAAGGTACTTTGTGTGCATGGCTGTACTCAGGGGCGGGCTGGGCCGGGGGGCAGGGAGGCAATTGCCCCCCAGGCCGCCCAAAATTCTTTTAGGACCGGCCGTGGCGGGCCGGCCCTTTAAATGCTGCAGCCGCCGAGCGCGCTCAGGCGGCTGCAGAACAGATTCTCCCCTCCCTCCCCTCCCTTGTAGGTGGCCGAGCTAGTCTCCGGTCCGCGGTCCCGGCCGGAGTGATAGGAAAGTGCACTGAGTGTGCACTTCCTGTCAGTCCGGCCGGGTACAGGAAACAGAAACCCCTGTTCCGCGCGGAACAGGAGTTTCTGTTTCCTGTACCCGGCCGGACTGACAGGAAGGTGCACACTGAGCACCTTCCTGTCACCCCGGCCGGGACCGCGGACCGGAGTGCAGCTCGGCCACCTACAGGGGAGGGGGTAAGAAGGAGGGGGGGGGGGTAAGAAGGAGGGGGGGGTAAGAAGGAGGGGGGGGGTAAGAAGGAGGGGGGGTAAGGAGGGGGGGTAAGGAGGGGGGGTAAGAAGGAGGGGGGGTAAGAAGAAGGAGGGGGGGTAAGAAGAAGGGGGGGGTAAGAAGAAGGGGGGGAGAGTAAGAAGAGGGGAGGGGGAGAGTAAGAAGAGGGGAGGGGGGAAGAGTAAGAAGAGGGGAGGGGGAGAGAGTAAAAAGAGGGGAGGGGGGGAGAGTATAAAGAGGGGGGGGAGAGTAAAAAGAGGGAAGGGGGGGAGAGTAAGAAGAAGGGGGGGTAAGAAGAAGGGGGGGAGAGTAAGAAGAAGGGGGGGGTAAGAAGAAGGGGGGGAGAGTAAGAAGAGGGGAGGGGGGAAGAGTAAAAAGATGGGAGGGGGGAGAGTAAAAAGAGGGGAGGGGGAGAGTATAAAGAGGGGGGGGGGAGAGTAAAAAGAGGGAAGGGGGAGAGTAAAAAGAGGGGAGGGGGAGAGTAAAAAGAGGGGAGGGGGGAGAGTAAGAAAAGGGGAGGGGGGAGAGTAAGAAAAGGGGAGGGGGGAGAGTAAGAAGAGGGGAGGGGGGAGAGTAAGAAGAGGGGAGGGGGAAGAGTAAAAAGAGGGGGGGAGAGTAAAAAGAGGGGAGGGGGGAGAGTAAAAAGAGGGGAGGGGGGAGAGTAAAAAGAGGGGAGGGGGGAGAGTATAAAGAGGGGAGGGGGGAGAGTAAAAAGAGGGGAGGGGGGAGAGTAAAAAGAGGGGAGGGGGGGAGAGTAAGAAAAGGGGAGGGGGGAGAGTAAGAAAAGGGGAGGGGGAGAGTAAGAAGAAGGGGGGAGTAAGAAGAGGGGAGGGGGGAGTAAGAAGAGGGGGGAGTAAGAGGGGCGGGGGAGTAAGAAGAGGGAAGAGAGAGAGTAAGAAGAGGGGAGGGGATAATAAGAGGGGGGAGTAAGAAGAAGGGGAGATAAGAAAAAGAGGGGGGTAAGAAGAAGAAGGGGGGAGTAAGAACAAGAGTGGGGAGTAATTAGAAGAAGGGGGTAAGAAGAAGAGGGGGGTAAGAAGAAGAAGGGGAGTAAGAAGAAGAGGGGGGTAAGAAGAAGAAGGGGGAGTAAGAAGAAGAAGGGGGAGTAAGAAGAAGAGGGGGGAGTAAGAAGAAGAAGGGGTAAGAAGAAGAAGGGGGGTAAGAAGAAGAAGGAAGGGGTAAGAAGAAGAAGGAAGGGGTAAGAAGAAGAAGAAGGAAGGGGTAAGAAGAAGAAGGAGGGTAAGAAGAAGAAGGAGGGTAAGAAGAAGGGGGAGTAATAAGAAGAAGGGGGTAAGAAGAACAAGGGGGGGAGTAAGAAGAAGAGGGGGGAGTAAGAAGAAGAGGGGGGAGTAAAAAGAAGAAGGGGGTAAGAAGAAGAAGGGGGTAAGAAGAAGAAGGGGGGGTAAGAAGAAGAAGGAAGGGGTAAGAAGAAGGAGGAGGGTAAGAAGAAGGGGGAGTAATAAGAAGAAGGGGTAAGAAGAACAAGGGGGGGAGTAAGAAGAACACAGGGAGGAGGGGGGGTAAGAAGAACACGGGGGGTGAGAACACACAGAGGGAGGAGTGAGAAGAACACAGGGCGGGTGGAGGGGGGATGAGAAGAGCACAGGGAGGGTGGGTGAGTGTGAGAAGAGACCGCTAGGGGAGGGTGGGGGAGAGGAGAGACCACTAAGGGGCAGAGGAGAGCTCTAAGGGACAGAAGGGACAGCTCTATAGGACAGGGGGCAAGACAGGGAGCTCTTTAACACTACGCGCACACACACACACACACACACACACAATGCATCCCTATACATACACAGAAACACAATGCATCCCTATACATACACAGAAACACACAATGCATCCCTATACATACACAGAAACAGAACATGCTTCCCTTACACACAGAGAAACACACAATGCATGCATCCATTACACACACACACACACAATGCAACCCTTACACACAAAGACAATGCATCATTTGCACACATACACAGAAACATACAATGCAAACCCTTACACACACATGCAAACACACACACTGTTTTTCTTACATACACACAGAAACACAATGCATCTCTCTTACACTCAATGCACACACATACAGACACACACCTTGCATCCCTTATGCATACAAACACAGATTCACACAATGCATCCCTCACACACAACCAGAAACACATAATACATCCCTTATACACAAATACACACTGCTTCCACTACACACAAACACACTGCATCACCTGCACAAACTGGTATCCCTATACACTACATACCATAAGCACACATATTAGATAACACATAACACATCCCCTACACACTCCACTCCCTGTGAGCGAGCTCATGGGTGGGTGGAACATACAAGTGGACTTATGAGTGGGCCTTATGGGCATACTCACCGTCAGGCACTGGAGCCCAGACCTTGAGCTGTGTAAGAGGCCCCCAAAAAATGGAGCTGCTTCCAATTCTCCCAGAACGTTGAATTTTGTGACCACAGTTGCAAACAGCCTCCAGAGGTCCTGTTCTACACCAGACCAGTGGAGCCAAACTGCAGCCCATCATCATCCTCATCTAATTGTAAGTAGGCAATCTAGTATATTATTAGTGACACTAATCTATAATTTACCTCACATTAAAGGGACACTATAGCTTAATGAAGTGGTTCTGGTGTCTATAGCTGGTCCCTGCAGGCTTTTTAATGTAAACACACACTGTGTGCAGTACTGGCGTTAGTTCATATGGCAGATCATACGGGTGGGGCATTGTGATGTCACATGGGGGGGGGGGGGGGGCGGCAAATTAATATTTTGTCTAGGGCGGCAAAAATCCTTGCACCGGCTCTGATCCTGGGCAGGTGCACCAGTCTACTGGTGACCCACAGGAGGGGAGTGCACTGATTGCACTGCACTCTCCTCCTGCCCAGACCCGTCTTGACCGCAGTGCAAGTGCCCTCTGCCCCTAATTTACAGTGGCTCACACTCACAACAAGCAGTGCCTGGAGCCCTTTGCAGAGACGGAAACAAAGAGGTTCTGCGGCAGCTGGCCGTCCTGCAAGCATTACATTAAACAGCTGTTCCCCATGCAGCCACAGGTGGCGTTGTGCTGGGAGACTGTGATTACTCTTCATTTCCTCCCAGCCTACAGAGCAGCGCATGGGGGAGAGAGGAGGAGGCATGATTTAATCTTGAATAAATCCTCTAAGCAAACCTTTATAAATTTGGGGGGGATCAGCTCTAGTTTCCACAGTTTATTTCCACAGTTTAGTCTCATCTCTGTATTAATATTGAGGGATGTCTAAGTAGTAACATCAGTGTGTGTCAGCATGGCCAGCCGTTGGGGTGGGCAAGCTGTGCGGTCACGCAGGGTGCCATGACCACAGAGGCGCCCGGCGGCCAACACAGCTCACAAGTTTGGTACACCAGCATATTTAATTTAAACGATTCGCTGGTGGTCCACTGGTGCGCACCAGCAGTAGGTGCAGTCAGATCATATCCTCTCCCTCGTGGTTCCGGCGCTCAGTTACTGAGTCAGAGCACAGGCTCAGAGATTCTCAGCCTGTGCTCTGACAACATTGAAAGTCAGAGCCGTGAAGGAGCGGGTATGGCAAAGAGCTACTGATTAGCATTACATCAATATCCGTTATAAAACCAGAAAAAGGTGGGCATGGATGGTGAACTGATTTGGTGGCGCAATGGGCCACTTGACTGGTTTTGCCCCCCAGGCCTAAGGCTGACAGCCCTCCCCTGGCTGTACTGTATCATACCCTACTACCTCTATAAAAATAGGCTGTCTTGGCCAAACATACCCAGTATTGGCAGCTGTTGTGCCTAAATTGCCACATGCTCTTATTCTCGGGCGCAATTTCCCAGGCTTTGAAAGCCTTATTCAGACCCAGGGTGAATCCATAAGTGAGAGCCCTCTATGTATTTTTCCATTTACACACCCTGACTTGTTTTATGATCAATGTAAAAGGCACAAGTCAAGGCGTGAACGAAGGGAAGATAAGCATAGGGGAACTATGAATTTACAAATGGCTTTGATTAATGAAGTGAAGAGTAATGAAGGTGTGGTCTTACCTAGTCCAAGTACTAATTCCACACCTTCAACTGAAATATTGATTGAACCCCATGTCCAAACCCAACAACAGGCTGATATTGAGGACTTGGGCATTGGTTCAGGTCAATTTGGAAGGGAACAAGTTAATGACTTAACATTGCAAAATGCCCGTAACCAAGTTATAGAAATTAATGGTACTATGGTTGATGGGAAATCCAGAGAGATGTATCCCTGTTTCATTCTTAGAAATGACTTGCTTTATAGAGTTATCAAAGATGAGGGGCTAGAGATTGAACAGCTTTTGGTACCCAGATCTTTCAGAAGGAAGGTGTTAGATCTGGCTCATTCTCACTTATTTGGGGGGCACCTGGGGGTTGAAAAAACTCAGGAATGGATTCTAAGGAGATTTTTCTGGCCTGGGATATATGAAGAGGTCAAGAGGTACTGTTCCTCATGCCCAGACTGCGAATTAGCAGCCCCAAAACCTAACTTAAGAGCACCCCTAATCCCATTGCCTATAATTGAAACCCCTTTTGAGCGAACTGCTATGGATTTGGTGGGACCATTGGAAAAGTCAGCTAAGGGTAAATAGTACATTCTGGTGGTACTTGTCCCCACAGCTGAGAGCAAACTCCTGTCTCATTGGCAAGGCCCGTACGAGGTTATTGAACAAGTAGGGCCAGTAAACTATAAAATTAGACAGCCTAATCGTAGGAAAGTTGAACAAGTTTACCATATAAACTTATTAAAGCCCTGGAAGGATAGGGAAAGCTGTATGATTGCTGTAGACAAATCCCCAATTGTTGACGTTAGTATATGCGCTGATCTCACCCCTGAACAGCAGATGGAAGCCAAAGAAATGATATCCAGAAATAAAGATGTATTTTCTAGCATTCCTGGCAGAACTAGCGAAATCTGCCATGACATTATCACAGAACCAGGAATTACAGTAAAATTAAAGCCCTATAGAATTCCTAAGGCCACAAGGGGGCGATACAAACGGAAGTAGCAAAAATGCTTGAACTAGGAGTTATTGAGGAGTCACATAGCCAGTGGTCTAGCCCCATAGTTTTAGTACCTAAACCAGATGGGTCAGTGCGTTTTTGTAATGATTTTAGAAAACTTAATTAACACTCTAAATTTGATGCCTATCCTATGCCCCGAGTGGACGAGCTTATTGAGAAACTGGCACAGGCCAGGTTTCTAAGTGTTCTAGACCTAACAAAAGGATATTGGCAGATCCCGCTGACAAAATCAGCTAAAGAGAAGACTGCGTTTGTGACCCCTGAGGGTCTATACCAGTATACAGTCTTACCATTCGGGCTTCATGGAGCCCCAGCAACCTTTCAGAGGTTAATGAACAAACTGCTAAGACCTCACTCCAGGTATGCTTCAGCATACTTAGATGATGTAGTCATCTATAGCCGAGACTGGGTCTCCCATTTGGAAAAGGTAGAAGCAGTATTAAACAGCATAAGGAAAGCTGGTCTTACTGCTAATCCCTCCAAATGTTCCATTGGTTGTATGGAAGCCAAATATCTTGGCTATACTGTAGGGAGAGGACTGGTAAAGCCGCAAATGACTAAAGTTGAGGCAATTGAAAATTGGCCACGCCCTCTAAGAAAGAAACAGGTTAAAGCTTTCTTAGGATTAGTTGGATATTATAGACGCTTCATTCCCCACTTTGCAACCCGAGCTGCCCCTCTCACTGATTTGATTAAAGCAAAGGCACCAGATACAGTAAAATGGAATGATAATGCAGAAACGTCTTTTACAGATTTGCGTACAGCTCTATGCATGCAACCCGTTTTGGTAGCCCCAGATTTTAAAAAGCATTTCTTTTTGCAAACCGATGCTTCCGATGTAGGCCTGGGGGCGGTACTATCTCAGATGATTGGTGATGAAGAACACCCAGTGCTATTTCTAAGTCGCAAGTTACTGCCAAGAGAGCAAAACTATGCGACAGTAGAAAAAGAGTGTCTAGCCATTAAATGGGCAACAGAAACATTGAAATATTATCTGTTGGGCAGATCTTTCACCCTTATCACGGACCATGCTCCACTACGGTGAATGCAGAACAATAAAGACAAGAATGCTAAGGTCACCCGTTGGTTCCTCTCTCTGCAACCATTTAAATTCTTTGTAAAGCACAGGGCTGGTCTACTGCATGCTAACGCGGATGCATTATCTAGAGTGCATGACTTTTCGGCTAAGGCCGCTTCACACACCAGTGTTAAGCTGGGGGGGAGGATATGTGGCAAGGTCAGAGAGGCTTTCTATGTGAGTAATAGATTGGAGCGATCTCTATTCCCAGCATGATGGGGTTAATTGGGGGGAGTCACCCCTTGAATGTTATCAACCAGGTGAATGTAATTAACCAGCCCTAGGGTTTTAAAAGGTTAGCCTCTGAAGACATCAGGGAGTCTAACAGCTGGGAGAGAGGAGGCAGTTAAGCCTGAGACTCTGAGAAAAAGGTACTGTGTGAAACCTGCTAAAAGTGGTGTATTTCATTTTGTTTAAAACTGGGAACTAGATTAGCTGGCCAGTTGGATAGTTAGTAATACTGTTGTTTAGTAAGTCTCCAAGTTGGAGTAGGATTTATTTTCTTTTTGTTTTATTTTGTGGGAGAGCACAACCTTGTATAAATTGTGGAAAGTGACAATAAACTGCAGTACTATTTTATCCTGACTATTGCACTTGAAGTTTATTGTGAAGAGCCTGGCCATCCTGCCACAGTATGTGTAAGGTATTTCAGGTGAACAATAGCGTTCGTATGCTGGCGGCATGAAAACCGCCAGCATTCATACAATAGTTTCACGAACAGTGAATTTCACCACTGTTCGTGAAACGAACAAACTACCGAAGGGAGACCACACACAGGAGGTCTTGTGGCCCCCATTAAGGATTGCAACATTGTTGCAATCGGTAATTAGAAGGATTCCGGGTGGCCGTCGTTTGGCTACCGACCACGCGGCGGTCGGACATTTTGGATCCTTTGTTAGCCCAGCGGTATTTGGTCGTCGAGCGCCTGGAACTAAAATCAGCTACTCGACGGCACGAATACTGCTGGACTTCCAAGCCATTCGGGAGCCCCGGTCCTTCGGTAATGTGTTTCCCTAAGGTCAATCGGTAGTTTGAATGTAACTTAGAAATAATGTGTGTTGCGTGCGGCGGTCGGTTATTTAGGCTGGGATCTGAGCGGCCAGCATTTTCCCGTGCCAGCATTCTCCTGTGTGCCATTAGTGTTGTTTGTGCAGGATGAGTTCCTGGAATAGTGGTGATCTGCTTTGTATACTTTTGGCTGACGGATAGTGTTGAAAGGAAACCTGTAGATTGCAACGAGAAAGGGCATCAGCTGCTGTGTTGTGTATTCCTGGTATGTATTCACATATCAAGTGGAAATGGTGTGTCGCTGCTAACCATGTGAGTCTCCTCACTAGACTCATGATTGTCAGGGAAGATGACCTGCCTTTGTTAATAATGTCACTAGCTGCCATGTTATCGGTGAGGCATTTTATGGTCTTCCCTTCCCACTGGTGGCCCCACACTCGCGCTGCTGCGCTATTGGATACATTTTAAACAGGGCAGAAGTGCTGTTAAAAGAAGGGAGAGTTGTTGTTTCAATTGGCCATTTATCCCTGAACCATTTATTGCCAAAAATTGCTGCGAACCCTGAGTGTGCTGCTGGGTCTGTCCACAATACTGGGGAGTTCTCTGTTAATGGAGGGATGAATAGATTAACCCTGTTCCAATGTGTCAAGAATTTTCTCCACATGGTCAAATCTGCCCTAGCCTGACTGTCGATTGTGATGACACTATCATCGTGAAGTATGTTTGGTAATAGGCTAAGGAGTCTTGAGATAAACACTCTGCCTTGAGGAATTCTCCTCATTGCAAAGTTCAGAGACCCAAGTAGAGACTGTACCCTTCCCTAGTGGTAGTCCCTCTTGTTAGAAACTCCTCAACCTCTGCCTTGATTCTCTGAACCTTGTCGCTTGGGATACTCGCTTGCTTAGTAACTGAGTCTAAGCGTATACCTAGAAATGTTAAGTTGGTGGTGGGACATACTGTTTTCTCGGCCGCTACTGGCACCCCTAGTGCGGAAAATAGTGTTAGTGTCTTCGCCGTGCTCTGTGGTGTGGTATTGGGGTGTTCTACCTTGAGAAAATGGTCCAGGTAATGTATTATGACTGGATAACTAGTGATTTTCCACAGGAGCCAACACAGTGTTTTTATGGTATTGTATGCGGGTTTCCCCCGTGTAAAGGTTTTATGGTGTTTTGGCTGCCACTATTGGGTATATTCCGAACAGGGCAGAAGTACTGTTAGATGTTAGATGATGGCAGAGTTGTTGTTTCTACAGGCCATTTCTCTGTACCATTTGTTGCCAGAGATTGCTGTACACCCTGAATGTGCTGTTGCGGTTAGAACGAGTGAGGGCGTCAGCTGCTGTGTTATGGTTGCCCGGTACATGTTCATGATACGAGTGACAGTGTTGTGTTGCTGCCGACCATGTGGGTCCCCTGACGAGACTCCTGGTTGTTAGAGATGGTGTGGCCGAGTCAGAGTCTCTTAGGGAGAACAATTGGGGTACTTCTATACCAGTAAAGCAGCCCGCGTGAGAGAAGTCAGTCTAAAATGAATTTGAATAGCATGGAACCGTCAAACTTAAGTACGGTCCAAGGCCTTGGAGGTGTCGGGGACAGAGGCTTCAACGGATATTGTATAATTTACTATTATTATATTAATCATATATATATAGTACTATGTTAATAATATAGAATATTCATGGATATAATATCAATGAAGAAATATCATATTATTTACTAATGTTAGTGGAATATGTGTAATCTTAACTACAGTTTCACACGAGAAAACCAGACACCAAATGACAGATAACACTAAGTAATTCATTTTACTTTCTAAAAAAAAAAACTAGTTGCATTGTAAGGAGAGGTGAAGAAGAGTTAAAGACGTGTCAGAAGTCTAAATTTAAAGGTATATGCAGACACAAGTCTGGGTTAAAACCAAAGAAAACCTTTGAAGATGACAGTTTCTTTGACGAATTTAGTAGCCATAAAAAGATAACCAGATGAAGAGAAACGCATCACAAAATTCAGTTAACCCATTATACAAAAAGGTAAATGGACCCCCTGACAAGAATTTTCAGTGATGTAATTGTGCCATCTACTGACCAAAATGTAGATGATAGTCTGTAGGGAAGACACGCCCACAGTTCGCGATTGGTTACTATTCACTAGTGACGTGTAGGGAACTAGTCCTTTAAAAAGTAAGGACAAAGGGAAAAGAGGACACACCCTCTGACTCTTGGACTGGACTCTCAAACATTCTCTTGGACACTCTGTCTCTTAGACTCACTCAAACTCACACCTAACATCTAAGGTCTGACATCTGGAGCCAAAGCTGGACACACCTAATTTTTTTTTTTCCAACTAACTGTCAGGGTACCTGTTGTCTCTACCTCAGAGGAGGTGAGATACTGAGAATTCCGTCCTCTCAGAGGAACTGACTCACTCGTTCCTCGCGGTCATTTCGGCCGTTTACACGCCGGACGCCTCTGATCCGCCTCCTTTTATGACGCGGCTCTAGTAGCCGACGTCATGACGATTTGCCGTTCCGACCTGTCAATCAGTCCTGAGCTCGAATCAGGATTCGTCGGGGGCGTGATCATCTATCTGGAACCAGGGTATATAATGAGGTTTTGTGTATTGGTTCATTGCCCTATCGTGGTTCTAGCTAGTCTAGTCACTCAGCGCTCTTACCTCTGTTTTACTCTTTGGTTCTGATCCGGCTTGTTTATTCTACTCTGCTTACCTCTGTTACCCTTTTGACCCGGCTTGTCTCTCGTTTACCTGCTCTCTCGTTCCCTCGACCTCGGCTTGTCTCTAGACCATTCTTTGCTTACTCCTTACGTTAGTCCGGCCATTCTAAGGTCCGGTAAACGTACCTTCTACCTGTTTGTACTCTGCGTGTTGGATCCCTGTCCCGATCCTGACACTAACACAACTTCAGAACTCATACAATTCTCTCATCATACTTGCATTCAAAATGCCTGGGGCATATCTACACATCTGATAGAAAATCTACAACCTGGTAATTATGATGGTTTTATTTAATTTAATTTAATTAATTGATTTTTTATCCCCCTTTTTAAATGTCTTAGCCCCTTCAGTGTATCTTATCTCCTATTTTTCCCCATTGTGTGTCTTACACCTCCCTTGTGTATTTTGTATAACCCCCCCTTTGTGTGTCTTACTGCCCCAGCCCCTCTGTGTCTCTTTCACTCCCAGCCCCTTTGTATTACCACCCCAAGGCCCTTCTGTGTGTCTCTTTCATCCCCAGCCCCGCTGTGCATCTTTTTCACCTCCAGGCCTATCTGTGTGTCTTTCTCCCCTCTCATGTCCCACTGTAAATTTTTCTCCCCACACAGGCCCCCCTGTGTGTCACTCTCCCCTCCATGTCCTTCAGTGGTCACCACCCTGTACCTTAGTATTCCTCTCCCCTTCCTGTCCTTTAGTGGTCCTCTCCCCTCCCTTTCCTATCCCATAGTGTTACCCATAGCTCCCTTCCCTCCATGTCCCTTAGTGTTCCTATCCCTTCCCTTCCCTGTCCCTTAGTGTTCATATCCCCTCCCTCCCCTGTCCCTTAGTGTCCCCCCTCCCTCCTTAGTGTTCCTCTCCCCTCCCTTCCCTGTCCCTTAGTGTTACTGTCCCCTCCCAGTCCATGTTCCATAGTGTTCCTCTCCCCTCCCTTCGCTGGAATTTACTTTCAGAATGGAACTGACTTCTAACCACTTTTACCTCTTATAAAGCTGACGGAATGCAGACACCTTGAAAGTCTGCAAAGAAGCCACATGAAAGTAGTAATTCAGTCACACACATGTTTGTGGCCTTGATAGCTGTACAACAAGCATCCCAAGAAAGCGAATGGGTGAGCCCATGCAGTTCCTTTTCACCAGCCTTACCAGAGGGATCTGGTCACGTACTTACCTCACACAAGGACACAAGTCAGCCTTTGATGATGGAAGCCAAGACATTTTTGGCCAAGGAGATAGCATACAACCAGGAGGTTAAAGATTCAGACCTTGGGGTCACAAACTGCTGCCTTGGAACAACAGCA
Source organism: Pelobates fuscus (assembly GCF_036172605.1). Lineage (NCBI taxonomy): Eukaryota > Metazoa > Chordata > Amphibia > Anura > Pelobatidae > Pelobates > Pelobates fuscus. The sequence continues at coordinate 286,218,143 of NC_086317.1, forward strand.
TTGAGAGGATTGTTGCAGCCATAATATGATAACTGACCACTCTAAATCTCTTGTGCAACATATGATGGTGGAAGCCACTCTGGAGGATCTCTCCAGCAGGTCAAGAGAGGGTGCTCCTGGAGAAGCCTGATTAGAGCCCTTTGCTGTAGGTAATAATTTCCATTTCTAGGGCCAAATTGCTAGACATTTTTGACATCTCCAACATATTGGTTTTATCAGGCAAAGCTGACTTGTAGGTCCAAAACAGAAGCCCCAAGAGATACAATTATTTGGTTTCACCACTTTCAAATTAAGGAGGTGATTTTAAGGCTCATCAGGGAAGGCCCTCTTACCTGAAAATTCAAAGAGTTGTTGATATTTCCCCACTACTCTGCAACAAATAAGGGAATTGAAACTCATTACAGATTAATTGAGACCACATAATAAAAAAAAATGCTTGGTTACACCCCTTTAGGATTGTGGCAAACCAAGCAGACTGAGGGGTCTTGAAGTGGAGATACCTGTAAATATCCTGCTACTGGTGCATGAGTTTCCTCCATTAGCATTGGTTTGAAGTTGGAGAACATGTGGCCTGATTGCTTAACTATTCCACAACTAGGGGAGTCTACATCTTAAAATTTGCAACTTATGTCTTGTTAGGAGTGATTTAACTCCCTGTTCATGGGAGTAACTAACCTTTTGCTTTCATAATTTTCAATTATTTTTTTTCTTTTGGAGGGCAATGTCTTTTTTTTTTTTTTTTACATCAGTGCCAGATCACAGTAATTTGCTGGAGTGTACTAAGGAGCTGTTTTTAACTGTTAAGGCCTCATGTTTTGTATATATTATTTGGAAACCTCGTGATGGATTGGTACTACGCAAAAGTCAATCAGCTAATCTTCAGACATTCACTAATTAAATTTGAGAAACTGCTTGTCCCTACAGATAATTGGTTTTCACTTGCTCCATTTATCTTTTATATTTTGTTTTGTGCCTAGTTACTGTACATTTGTTTTGCTTTTTTTTTTTTTTAAGTATTGCTTACTTAAGTGGTAGGTTATGAGACTGGTTGGGTATCTGGGTTGAGGGAACCCAGTCTTCGCTAAATAGCTTGTCCCTAATTTTTCACGTCTCAATAGTTGGGTATCCAGTTTAAAGCATTAGATATTTTGCGTGATACTTCATAACCACATTTTGCATTCTGAAGCTTTGATGGCTTAATGACTGCTATATTTTATGAGTTAATTTTTATAACATGCTACTCTTGAACGGTAATTATTTGGATTTTTTTGTTTGAAGATCCAAGTTTATGCTGGCCTTCTGTATGATTCACTGTTCTGATTAATCTTTGATCCATTACATCCCATGTTCTTTATAGTTATTAGGTCTGCAACTATTATGGGATGGATTTACCAGAGGTATAATGTTGTTCTAAAACCTTAATTCTTCTGAAATCACAAAACAAACAAAATAGCATATACAAAAAAACAAAACAAAAGAAAAGAAAAGTAAAAAGAAAACAAATGAAACAAAGAAACAATAAGTAAAAATAAATAAATTGTAATCAAATGATTGTGTATGTACAATATACAGTGATTTGATTTAGACAGTGTGTCTATAGAACAGAAACAAATTACATGATTATGCTATTTCATGATGAAAAGTCATGATTTTATGAAAGACACGGAGGCTCATATTGCTTAACCCTTTCTTTACTGTCTACCAATTGCAGCAAAGAACACAAATAGAAAAATATAACATATACAGTGAGACACCAGCCAATCCCCATCCAAATCCCAGTATAACAGTAAGCACCGCCTCTAAAACCTTCCTCTTCCTTTTGAGATGCATAACATCATGAGGAGAGACAGAAAACAGGAACAAACGGAAAGTCCCAACATCCAGAAAACATGGCAACAGAGTCTAGTGAATGCCAGTCCATGAAACTTATCAGCCAGCAACGCAATCCAGCCATATCAAGCGAAAACTCGCCAGGAAGAAGTGAGGACCATCGAGCAACACCAAATCAAGCTGTGAAAACACAAAAAACAGGAGCCCAATGGTTAAATTGGTACTAAAACCAAACTGCAAATGCAAAACAATATGGACCCCTAATGCATCAGGCCACTGTACAAAACAGTGTAAACCAATAGTGCATAGCATGAAAAATCAAACAAGAGCACACTGGAATATTAAAACACTAAATACAGTGTAATCAACATAACAGATACCATACCATGGAATCCCTATATGATAAGAAAAAACAGCTGGTAGGGATAAAACAAGTTAAACAAACTCAGAAAGATGGGACAATACTCGCCTCCATGTCTTTCATAACTTCATGACTTTTCATCATGAAATAGCAAAATCATGTAATTTTATGTCAAGACACGGAGGCTCATACAGGGAGTGCAGAATTATTAGGCAAGTTGTATTTTTGAGGATTAATTTTATTATTGAACAACAACCATGTTCTCAATGAACCCAAAAAACTCATTAATATCAAAGCTGAATATTTTTGGAAGTAGTTTTTAGTTTGTTTTTAGTTTTAGCTATTTTAGGGGGATATCTGTGTGTGCAGGTGACTATTACTGTGCATAATTATTAGGCAACTTAACAAAAAACAAATATATACCCATTTCAATTATTTATTTTTACCAGTGAAACCAATATAACATCTCAACATTCACAAATATACATTTCTGACATTAAAAAACAAAACAAAAACAAACCAGTGACCAATATAGCCACCTTTCTTTGCAAGGACACTCAAAAGCCTGCCATCCATGGATTCTGTCAGTGTTTTGATCTGTTCACCATCAACATTGCGTGCAGAAGCAACCACAGCCTCCCAGACACTGTTCAGAGAGGTGTACTGTTTTCCCTCCTTGTAAAATCTCACATTTGATGATGGACCACAGGTTCTCAATGGGGTTCAGATCAGGTGAACAAGGAGGCCATGTCATTAGATTTTCTTCTTTTATACCCTTTCTTGCCAGCCACGCTGTGGAGTACTTGGACGCGTGTGATGGAGCATTGTCCTGCATGAAAATCATGTTTTTTCTTGAAGGATGCAGACTTCTTCCTGTACCACTGCTTGAAGAAGGTGTCTTCCAGAAACTGGGAAACTGGCAGTAGGACTGGGAGTTGAGCTTGACTCCATCCTCAACCCGAAAAGGCCCCACAAGCTCATCTTTGATGATACCAGCCCAAACCAGTACTCCACCTCCACCTTGCTGGCGTCTGAGTCGGACTGGAGCTCTCTGCCCTTTACCAATCCAGCCACGGGCCCATCCATCTGGCCCATCAAGACTCACTCTCATTTCATCAGTCCATAAAACCTTAGAAAAATCAGTCTTGAGATATTTCTTGGCCCAGTCTTGACGTTTCACCTTGTGTGTCTTGTTCAGTGGTGGTCGTCTTTCAGCCTTTCTTACCTTGGCCATGTCTCTGAGTATTGCACACCTTGTGCTTTTGGGCACTCCAGTGATGTTGCAGCTCTGAAATATGGCCAAACTGGTGGCAAGTGGCATCTTGGCAGCTGCACGCTTGACTTTTCTCAGTTCATGGGCAGTTATTTTGCGCCTTGGTTTTCCACACGCTTCTTGCGACCCTGTTGACTATTTTGAATGAAACGCTTGATTGTTCGATGATCACGCTTCAGAAGCTTTGCAATCTTAAGAGTGCTGCATCCCTCTACAAGATATCTCACTATTTTTTACTTTTCTGAGCCTGTCAAGTCCTTCTTTTGACCCATTTTGCCAAAGGAAAGGAAGTTGCCTAATAATTATGCACACCTGATATAGGGTGTTGATGTCATTAGACCACACCCCTTCTCATTACAGAGATGCACATCACCTAATATGCTTAATTGGTAGTAGGCTTTCGAGCCTATACAGCTTGGAGTAAGACAACATGCATAAAGAGGATGATGTGGTCAAAATACTCATTTGCCTAATAATTCTGCACTCCCTGTATTGCAAGTTTAAAGCTGACCAACCACCGCCAAAAAAACGTGAGGAACCAGCCGAAAGTAAAATTTGCAAAACGTGGGTTCCCGCAACTAGTTGGCCATTCTCATCAAGTCCTCCAGATGTGTACCTGAAGCCACCATAGAAGTGGCTGATGCCCTCCGGGAAGAATGGGCACCAAAAACAGACGTGTCCACACCGGCCTGCAACATCACCTACTTCACCCAGCGAGCCAAGGTACTACTGGAAACCAGAAAAAACAGATGGCAAAGTGAGAGAAAAAGCTGTGGTGACGATATAGAACGACGCGCACTAGTCCGAAGCTCATACTCGCATAAACAAGCAACAGGCCACAACGCCGGAGAATCTGGAAAAGCCAGGTATGATACCGAATAGCTGTCTTAGTGCTTCTGGATATGGTAAAGGACACCCCGTCCCGAGTGAAAGACTGTGGATCGTAATCCACATCCCTCACGTCCGAGACCCTCTTGCAAGAAATGAGGCAAAGTTGGGTGACCAACTTGGCCAACAACTGCCGTAAGGATAGATCTGTGTTAGGAGGCCAGGAACCGAAGAGAGCCAACTCACAAGAGACATCCCAAGTGGAGGAGTAATGAGGTATAGGCGTGCGCAACATATGGGATCCCTGAAGCAACGACACACCAAAGGATGTTTGCCCACAGGGCAACGGTGAAAACCTTTATGAGCAAAAGAAATGGCAGACCTATACAAATTAAGAGTGCGATACGCATGGACAGCCTAAAATAAGGACGTAAGGAAATGAAGAATTAAAGTCACAGGTGCTGAAATGGGATCCACGTCCCTAGCCATGCACCCACTACCCCAAGCTTGCTAAGCGGTCCCATATAACTGTCTATTCCCGGGAGACCATGCATCTGCCAAGAGGAGTTGAGTTGCATCCAAAACCCCCTAGACATCCCAGGGACCCCTGAAATCCACCACACAAGTAGCAGGAGGGATCCATCCAGTAGAAGCGAATGCTGCAGACCCGGCGATCGAGAAGAAGTTCCGGGCATGAAGACAGCAACTCCAGTAGCTGCGGGAACCAGGACTGAGTGCTCCAAAATGTGCCAGGAGGATCAATTCAGCCTGTTGGCGGCATACCTGGAGGAGAACCCCAGGAATCATTGCAAACGGAGGGAAGGCATGGAGGAGAGAACCGTGCAACGCAACTCCTTGTGGATGGTCCGAATCTTGGACGCCAGAAGGCTCAGCGATTCTGCTCCGGAGAACACGTGAAACTGAGGAACTCCATGCATCTCAAAGGAGTCAGACAGGACTTCTCCCAGTTGAGGCGGAAACCTAGGCGAGAGAGGAGGTCTATCGTCCATTGCAGGTGTCATAGGAGGATGGAGCGATTCCGCACCATGATCAGGATATCGTCCAAGTAGACAATTAGGCACACACTTTGGCTGCGTAACAAGGCCATGGACAGGAGCAGCAGTTTTGTGAAGCACCATGGTGCAGAGGAGAACCCAAAAGGAAGACATGTAAAACGCCAAGTGGTGTCCTTCCAAAGGAAACACAATAAGTCCCTGGACATTTTGGTCAATGTGACATCAAGCAAGCTTACTGTAAGGGCATCTGGAGCTTGAGATTCCCCTGAAGCCTCTTGATCGCCATGGTCTTCCACGTGAAGGGAAGAAGGGGGACTGGCCTTTCGCCTTCTGGTAGGGGGTATGCTTGGTGTATGAGCCTTGTCCCGTGCCATGGGAGCTGAAGTAGTTACCGCCGGGCAGACTACCCCTGAATCTGCAGGCCCTGGTAGAGACCCATCCCTGAAATACCCTCTTCATGGAGGATTGGGCCTTATCAAGAGCTGTAAATGCCCCAAGTCTTTTATAAAAGAGTCCCCAAACAAAAGGCCATGGGCATCCTTGCCCGCCTCGGTGAGGGTGAGATTGGCCAATTTGGAATCAATCTTAAAAAGAATGGCCTTGCTCCGTTCTATAGACAGGGAGGTATTGACACTGCCTGCAATGCAGATAGCCCTTTGTACCCAGCCACAGAGTTCTTCTGGGTCAACCCATCTGTTCTCAGCTCTGATGTCTTCTCCCAGGTCAAAGAGCTTAGCCAAGGGACCAAAGATGTCCAAATGCCTATCTTGGCACGATTTTAGTGCAGAATCCAAACCCTTACATGGGTTCCATCCCAATTTAGAAAGAACTGGGTCATTTGTGGGTCAACGACCGGGGTCTCAGACTTTATTGGGCACCAAAGGCCATGGGCATTCATCCATGAGTTTATTTCGGGTCGCCTTGCTGAGGGGACGCCGTACCCAGGTCTCCAGGTAATGTGCCACATGGTCCACCGGAAGCCATTCGGCTGACCTTGGATGATGATCATCCGGGTCAAACATAAGTTCTCCCGACGGATCCAGGAGAGTGGAGCCCGTGTTAGTGGGGGAATCACTCCGAGATCCACTCACAGTCATCCCCACCTGAGCGGGAGTCAAAAGGTCAAGGCCTTGATCAAGGAAATCATTATCATTATCAGATTCACGGAAGGACTCCGAACCAGCCTCCTTATCAGACCTGATTTCTGAGTAGGAGTCGCTCTTAAGTTTTTCTCACATTTCCACCGCTGCGCTCGTTCTGCCTAGTGCAGAAAGGCTCTTTTGTGTGATTAAGACACGCTATCTTGAGTGATTAAGACACGCTTTCTTGGGTTCAACAGTCATAGAGGCTCTGGGCACAGAGTTGAACCTGAACTTCCTGCATCCAGCGGGTGCAAGAGTAAGGCTTGGGAGATGGTTTGAGAGAGGGCAGAGGATATAGAGCCCATAGCTGTCATAATGACATCAGTAACTGAGGGCTGCAGCGCCAGGGACTGAGCCTCATCAGGGTGGGACATAGGGCCAACTACTGATGGTGGGGAGCCAGAACTGAAGGCATGGTGGGGCATATCCGTCTCACCAGGGGAAGGAGGGCAGGTAGACACCGTAGGCTTGGGCATAATTAATGTGAAACCAACAAAAAACAATATAATAGTGAGGTTAGACCCAGGGGACAAGTTTTAGCTGCTGACAGAAATAAAACAGGCTAGAAGGGGTTAATCAACCAAAGTAGCTACACCAGAGAGGGAGAGAGAGAGGGGAACTCACCATGGCTCAGATCAGCAGACAGGGAGACACAAGACAAAGACAGAGCCAGGAAGGATGGATAGAAACCTAAAATGGCCACCAATCTCGCGAGACTTGCAGCAAAAAAACATGCAAACGCGTCCAGTTCGCAAACCAAAATTTGGTGAACGGTACAAATTAGTGAGAAAAACTGCTGAACGGTACAATTTGTGGCAAAACTGCCGAACAGTATAATTCACAGGCAAAACTCTCGAACGGCAAGGATTTGCGTCAAAAACAGTCGAAAGGCAATAAGTTTGCAGCAAAAACAAACGTACGGCGATGCAAAAAGGGCGCCCAATAGTAAGGGGCTAGGTTAGAGACTCCCAAGCGAGGGGAATCAGAAAAATAAATAGAAATAGAGGAGACAAAACCCAAAAAACCCCCTAGAAGACAGGAGCAATGAGATAAAGCTAGAACGGGGGGGGGGGGGTTGAATAAAATATGAAATCACTAAAAAGCAGTTAAAAGGTAATAATCAGATAATGCAGAGATATTATTGTACTTAACTGAATGTGGAGTAGCAAAGAAAGAGGAAGGTTTAGAGGCGACGCTTACTGTTATACTGGGACTTGGATGGGGATTTGCTGGTGTCTAACTGTATATGTTCTATTTTTTTCTACTTTTGTTCTTTGCTGCAATTGCTGGACAGTAAAGAAAGGGTTAAGCAATATGAGCCTCCGCGTCTTGCTATAAAATTGTTATAATATTTTTCATATATTTTGTACTATTGCGGGTTTTGTGCATGATTGCTTACTGTACCTAGAGGTGGACCTGGTTTGATTTTTCATAGTTTGTGGGATTTGGCTTAAAAGAGCGTGGATCCCTCATAACAGTAGGTATTTGGTTTTTCTGTTTCTTTTTCTTCTGTATTTTACTTATTTTATTTGTTTCACTTTTGCAATATTAATATGCCAGATTTATCTTTCTTATTATTTCTTTTTTTAATGGTTGGTGGAGGCTGGCTGGTCAATGGTCATTCTCTTCCTATGGATTTGTTTTATCTGGTTGGAAAGGGACTCCCTTTACATCCCTTATAGGTCTTGCAATTAGTATGACCAACTAATTTCTTACACATGTTTTAAATGATCCTTTGTCTCTATTTGACATGACCTATTTACATTCTATTTTTTAAATTTGTTATTTCCTTTTTGCTCTTTCCTGTTTTTACTTTCTCTTTGCTGTTGGGCAGGAGCTATGGAGGTATGGATGCCATGTTTTGTGGGATATAGAACCAAAATTACTTTGGTCCTTTCATTTGGTTATTATTCTGTTACATTGACATATATTTTTCTGATCCTAGTAAATGACATGACTCTAGAAATCCCATCATCGAATGTCAAGGGACTGAACTCAAATAAAATGTGTTTGTTTACTCCTGAGAAAACGTGAAAGGCAAACATCTGATATAACCTTTATTCAGGAGATGCATGCTCCTAGATAGTCTTTTGTGGCTGTTAAAGACCACACATATGATAGGGTTTATGCCTCCAGGGCTCTTAACAAACATAATGGTAAAGCCATATTGCTGCATATTGTTTGTTACAAGCTAAGCACAAGCTCACTGAATCTAAAGGAAGGTATTTTCTTTTCTCAGGTACTTTACATACCATGTAAAATATAACCCTGAATCTGCATTTTGGGATTCTCTCGAATAATTGGTTAAACCATTGTTTTATGTCATTGTTTTGCTTGTAATGCTGTACCATGTGATGCAGCTAATAGAAGCCCTCAACCAAGGCTGTATCTTTCATTAGGAAGAGTAGGGATTTGCCTACAGGCACCTGTCCTGTAGAGGGCATATACTTAAAGCCCTGATAATGTGCACTTTTGGAACTTAGGTGGGCTGGTGATAAGTACCAGAAGCTTTGGCCAGTGTTTTCTGTAGTCCAGTCAGCCTCCTATGCTTGATAACCAGGGCTGGCCTAAGGCATTGTGCTGTCTGGATCAAAGGATAAAATGCTTCCTCTCTCTACCCCCCCCCCCCCCATCCCTAACAAAACCACACCAAGAAAAAAATGCCCACATCCATTATGTTATGCAGTGTGTGTGCGTGTGTGTAGTGAATGCAGTGTCTGTGTATGCAGAGTGTGTATTTGTGTAGTGGATGCAGTGTGTGCAGTGGCTGCAGTGTCTGTGGATTGCATGCAGCGTGCGTAGTGAATACATTGTGTGTCTGTATAGTGGATGCCACGTGTGTGTATTTTGTAATGGATGCAGTTTGTGGATAGCCTGTGTGTGTGTCTATAGTGCAGGCGTCCCCAAACTCCGGCCCTCCATATGTTGCTGAACTACAACTCCCATGATTCTATTAACAAAATAGATAGGCTGAGAATTATGGGAGTTGTAGTTCAGCAACATCTAGAGGGCCAGAGCTTGGGGAAGCCTGGTATAGTGGATGCAGTAGGGAGGGGGTGACAGGTGGCAGAGTGACTAAGGGAGGGAGGTAGGGGGTGACACAGTGAGGGAGTGGTGACTCCTATGTTACAATGCTGCCGCCCACCCCATGTGTTCTCTAGTAAGGGTTAGTAAGCATGTAGGGATTTGGAAAAATACCCCTCTCTATCTCATTAGAGATATCTGTGCCAGAAGCGCATGGTTAATAGTCAGTGTAGGACCCACCTGAGATTTTTGCCTTGATGTGGCTGGTGGGCATACCTCTAATAGCCAATGGATTTACTAAACAACCTCCATTTGTTTATATATGCATAGGGATTTGGGAAGAGCGCAGGTAACTTTATTTTCTTTGTTTTGTACTGTATGTATTGGGGCTGATGTGTACTGTGGTTGTTGCTGCCGCCCAAGAGTAGTGGGAGTTTGAGCCCAGGACTTGTTTTTGTTTAATTGTGCTCAAAAGTTTGCATATCCTGGCAGAAATTGTGAAATTTTGGCATTGATTTTGAAAATATGACTGATTATGCAAAAAAAAAAAAAATAGTGTATTGAAGAATAGTGATCATATGAAGCCATTTATTATCACATAGTTGTTAAATCATAATGATAACAGAAATCACCCAAATATCTCTGATCAAAAGTTTACATACCCTTGAATGTTTGGCCTTGTTACAGACATACACGGTGACACACACAGGCTGAAATGGCAATTAAAGGTTGACACTTGTGTCTTTTTAAATTGCAATTACTGTATGTATATACATATAGTCAATACATTTGTTAGCTCTCAAGTGGATGAGCAGGCTAGATACTGAGCCATGGTGAGCAGAAAAGAACTGTTAAAAGATCTGCGTAACAAGGTAAGGGAACTTTATAAAGATGGAAAAGGATATAAAAAGATACCCAAAGCCTTGAAAATGACATACAGTGCTGTTCAATCACTTATTAAGAAGTGGAAAATTGAGGGATATCTTGATACCAAACCAAGGTCAGGTAGAACAAGAAAGATTTCAGCCACAACTGCAAGGAGAATTGTTTGGATACAAAGAAAAACGCACAGGTAACCTCAGGAGAAATACAGGCTGATCTGGAAAAAGATGGTGTGGTTGTTTCAAGGAGCACAATATGATGATACTTCAACAAAAATGAGCTGCATGGTCGAGTTGCCAGAAAGAAGCCTTTACTGCACCAATGCCACAAAAAAGCACTGTTGAAATATGTTCGACGACACCTTGACGTGCCTCACAGCATCTGGCACACTGCAGTTTGGAGTGACAAGGCCAATAATAATAATAATAATATAATAATAATAATCATAATTTGTGATTTTTATAGCGCTTTTCTACCTGTGAGACTCAAAGCAAAGTTAGGAGTTTCTGAAGATCAGCTGAGCGGACTAAATGCCTCTTTTAAAAAAAAAAGTCTGTAAGGACGGTGCCTCTCTGATTGCGCACGGTAAAGAGTTCCAGAAAGATTTCAATATCCCAATCAATAACCCCAATTGCACTTATGCCTCTCGTCTGCTCTCTGTAACCTCCTCCTTTGGCCTTACGCAATGGTCCAATTTAGCAACCCATACAGCAGGAAACACTCTTGATCTTGCCTTCACCAACCTCTGTACTGCCTCTAATCTCTCCAATATTCATTTTCCTCTATCTGACCACCATCTGCTGACTTTTGACATTGGCATACCTAAGACCCAATTGACACCACCGTCTGAACATCACTCTCACAGAAATCTCCAATGTCTTGAGAGATCTCTCATCTTTCTTCTTCCCCTTACAATACTTCCCCTAGCTTCACTCCCTCTGCTGTTCATTCGCACCCGCTACATTGGAAGAGGTTTCTGCTCTGCTCCAGTCCTCCTGTCCCACCACCTGCTCCCTAGATCCAATTCCCTCGCATCTCATCCGTACTCTGTCTTCCACCTCTCTTTCTCCACCTCTCACTAAAATTCTCAATCTCTCTCTCTCCTCTGGTATATTTCCATCGCCCTTCAAACATGCAACTGTAACCCCAATTCTAAAGAAGCCCAATCTTGACCCTAACTCCCCATCCAATTATCATACTATCTCGCTACTGCCTTGAAAGAATTGTGTATGCGAGATTGACAGACTTCCTCGAGTCCAACTCTCTGCTAGACCCGCTTCAGTCTGGTTTCCGCGCTAAGCACTCTGTGGAAACGGCACTGACCAAAATATCCAATTATCTACTCGCTGCAAAATCTCATGGTCACTACTCTATCCTAATTCTCTTTAACCTTACTGCGGCTTTTGACACTGTTGATCATCAACAGCTTCTTCTCATCCTCCGCAATATCGGTCTACAAGATATTGCTCTCTCCTGGTGCTCCTCCTACCGCTCTTTCAGTGTTTCTTTCTCTGGCTCTGCTTCTTCTCCCCAACTCCTCTCTGTTGGTGTCCCCCAAGGTTGAGTCCTTGGTCCCCTACTGTTCTCCATCTATACTGCATCCCGTGGTAAACTCATTAGCTCCTTTGGCTTCCAATATCATTTCTATGCAGATGACACGCAAATCTACCTGTCCTCTCCTGATCTCTCCCCGTCCCTCTTGACTAGTGTCTCTGACTGCCGCTCTGCTGTTTCTAACTGGATGGCTGCCCACTTAAACTAAACTTGACCAAAACTGAAATTCTGGTCTTTCCTCCCTCAAATGTTGTTACTCCTGTGTCTGTCTCCCTCCAAGTCAATGGTGCTACCATCAGCTCCACCACGCAGGCTCGCTGCCTAGGTGTTCTCTTTGACTCCGACCTCTCCTTTAAGCCTCATGTTCAATCCATCGCCAGATCCTGTCATTTCCATCTCAAAAACATTGCGCGCATCCGCCCCTACTTAACGCCAGATGCAACTAAGGTGTTGGTCCATTCCACTGTCCTTTCTCGCCTTGACTACTGTAATCCGCTTCTCAGTGGTCTTACGTGCTCCCAACTTGTGCCGTTACAGTCCATAATGAATACGGCGGCAAGGCTCATCTTCCTGTCCGCCCGCACCTCCAATGCCTCACCCTTCTGTCAGTCCCTACATTGGCTTCCTATAAAATATAGAGCTCAATTTAACATTCTGGTTCTTGCTTTCAAATCTTGACATAATGTTGCTCCCACCTATCTATCCTCCCTTATACACAAGTATGTCCCGTCTAGGCCCTTACGATCTGCTGAAGACTTACGTCTATCTTCTGTCCGTACTCCCACCTCTGATGCTCGCCTTCAAGATTTCTCAAGGGCTGCACCGTTCCTGTGGAACTCGATTCCCTCCTCCGTTAGATGCTCACCCAGTCTCCACTCCTTTAAAAAATCTTTAAAAACCCACTTCTTCATAAAAGCATATCAATTAAACTGTAAATAGCTCCCAACTGATTCCTCTTCTGCAACTGTCACTAGTCTAATACTATCCTTACCTTTTGTGTCATTTTAACCCACTCCCTCTAGCATGTAAGCTCATTGAGCAGGGCCCTCAACCCCTCTGTTCCTGTGTGTCCAACTTGTCTGGTTACAACTACATGTCTGTTTGTCCACCCATTGTAAAGCACTGCGGAATTTGACGGTGCTCTATAAATATAATAATAATAATAATAATAATAATAAAAAAGGTAGGGGCAGTGTGGCTGAATGCCCTGGAACCTGAGTCTGTCTTTATTCTTGGCACTGACAGAACGGATTTGCTGGCTGACTGAAGTGAATGGGATGGAATTTAGGGTGTCAGGAGCTCTTTCAGGTACTGTGGGCCTTGATTGTTTCAGGCTTTGAAGGTTAGCAGGCCAATTTTAAAATATGTTCACCATTTAATTGGAAGCCAATGCAGGGAGTGGAGAACATGTGTTATGTGGCAGGAGCGAGTTTGATTGCTTAGTAGTCTGGCTGCTGCATTTTGTACAGTCTGAAGGCTATGGAGTTCTTTTTCTGGGAGGCCCAAGTAAAAAACATTGCATTAATCTTGCCGAGAGGATACAAATGCATGGATTAATGTTGGCATATCATCGGGGGAATTAAGTGTTGTATCCTGGCTATGTTTTTCAGATGAAAGTAGGCAGATTTACGGAGGAAATCTGCTGTTTAAATCATAAAATACAATCAAATAAAATACATCATACATTGATGTATTTTATTTGATCGTATTATATATGTTTTACTATTACTGCTCCTGATCATACATTGATGTATTTTATTTGATTGTATTATATGTTTTACTATTACCGCTCCTGATGAAGTCTATTGTATAGACAAAACGCGTAGAGCTGTGTTGATTTTTGCCTGCAATTCCTGTTACCTGCTTCTTCCATTAACCACTCTGGAGAGAGGGATACAGATCTTTGATTGGCAATTTTATTTTCCACTTCTTGTTAGTGTTCTAATAAAAGCGTGTTTTTTTTATATTAAGATTTCACACTATGTCCAGTTCTTTTTTTGCATATAACCTTGAGGAATTTCATTGCAAGATCCAAAGAAACCTTAATGGGCTTAAATTACTCCTTTATTCTGTGAGTGCAATATTTACAGCAGGGACATTTCTATAAACGGTGTTTCCCTATGAATGTTCTCTGCTTTTGTTTTTTCTAGGTGTATCTTGTTTTGTGTGTGTATATATATATATATGTATTAAGGCCGTTTGGCCTGTATTTGTGGGAGGGGCTTAAATTAATTCACTCCCATATATAAGGGACACCCCTTACCTGACTCATATCGCCTGAGGTCAGCATCAGAATGATTTCCACTTCCGGGTCATCCAGACGCCATTTTACCTGATTACTGCATGAGGTTTTCTAAGCTGAGCTGTGTCATGAATCCAGCCACAGGCTTTTCTGGCCTACCACCTTCTTGCAGATTCATATGGATTTAGAAGCTAGTTGCATTGAATGAATGTTTTGTTGTTTTTTTTTTGGGAAAGAAGATACTTCCGACATATATAGCCCTGAGGGGTGATCCACGCCAGTGGCGTTAAAATTGTGAGTGTGGATTTGCTACCCCATTTTCTTCACGTGTTGCACATTGCACATGCACTTTTAACAATAATATTAAGAATTATTATTGTATTGTACACTATTAAGTTATTTAAAGTTATAGCGCACCTTATTTTTCTAGCAACACAACATAGCTCGCTGATACCTAGGCCAAGTTGGCTCCTCTTACCTTAATTACTGTTGTTGGCTGGCAGTCTGTGGGCTTGCTGGAATGCTGTGGGCTTACTGGCTGCAGCTGGCAGGCTGTGGGCTTGCTGGCTACTGCCGGCAGGCTGTGGGCTTGCTGGCTGCGGCTAGCAGGCTGTTGGCTTGCTGGCTGTGGCTTGCTGGCTGGCAGGCTGTGGCTTGCTGGCTGTGGTTGGCAGGCTGTGGGCTTTCTGGCTGTAAGCCTAACTGGTGGCCTGTGGGCTGGCTGGCTGGCTAATGGCCAGCGGCCAGCCTGTGGGCTGGCTGGCTGGCCAGCCTGTGGGCTGGCTGGCTGGCCTGTGGGCTGGCTGGCTTGCTGGCTACTGGGGCACTTGGAGATTATTTAAAGAAATAATCCATGCACAATAACCACTACTGCTCTGTGTAGTCGTTATGGTGCAAGGAGGGCCGGGCCCCCCTCCCAGAGTAAGTAGTCAAACCGTTTAAGAACAGTTTGACAACTTACCTGGGGTCTGCTGGGATATGAGGCTGTTGTAGGGTATAGGAGCAGTGGTGCAATGTGTAAGGGGTGCAGTGTGTGTGAAAGGTTCAGTGTGTGTGAGGGGGTAGAGTGTGTGTGAGGGGGTGTAGTGTGTAAATGTGTAGGATGTGTGGGGCAATGTGTGTATGAGGGGGCTGTGTATGTGTGTGGCAATGTTAGTATGGGGGCTGTGTGTGTATGGGCAGTGTATGTGTATGTGTGTGTGTGTGAGGCAATGTGTGTAAATGTGTATGGTGTGTGTGGTGGCAGTGTGTGTGTATGGGGGCAGTGTGTGAATGTGTATGGTGTGTGGGGGTAGTGTGTTTATGGGGCTAGAGTTCACTCTCATCCTGCAACGTCTGTCGCTTTGACGTGGAGTAGTCTATCAGGCAGTGCTGTTCATGAATGTATAATACAAAATCTCCCAGTATAATCACATTGAGCGTAGACAGGAGGATCAATGGAATCTCTTTTTCCCAAGGATTTCGCTTAAAGGAAAAAATAAAAGAACATAGTGTACCACTTTAAGGATAGAGGAAACACTTTATTTGTATGCACTTACAAAATGCCAGAAAGTTAAAAGCCCATCAAATATCGTTGTCAACTTCTCAATGGATCCCAAGGTGGAAATTCAGGAACTCAAGTGGAAGAAGCACGAACAAAATAAAAACTTTAAAATACAAATTAAAAGTCCGTAATGTAAAGTATTCCTGCCGCCCTACGCGTTTCGTCCTTAGACTTCGTCAGGGGCATCCGGCTGGTGAAGTACACTCCATAATCTTCCGTTCTTTTAAATGTCCCGCCGAGAAACAAGTCTTTTCCGTCGGCCAATCAGAGGCGGTCACGTGCTTCACGGCCGCCTATCGAAAGTGCATCTGTAGGGCCAATAGGCTGCTCAGAACCAGTCTCTCGCGGGAAACTCCTCTCCTCACACTCTGTTGGAACGCAAATGCGTTCCAGTGCTCGGGTAGGAGTGGCCTCGCGGAGGAAATGGATAGCACAATTCATTAAGAAAAAATGGGATAAAACAAGAGTTAATTATCATCGGGACATGTTATCCATATAAAACCTAAACTTAAATAAAAGATGCTGTATACAATATAAGAGAGAAACACAAAAACAAAAAATATATATGTATATAGTTTCGTCATGATAAAACTACCTTCATATCATAAAAAATTGTGTCATACAAATCATAAAAAACATACTATATCAAAATCGATGTTCATACCCTCAGGTTGCATAGTATTGAGGGTATGGATCCAAAACCCCTCTCTTTGCCTCAATTTGAGTAATAAATCACCACCTCTTTGGTCTAAAGTGACTTTTTCGATCGGAGTGCAATTAAAATTGTGGAAACTAAAACTAGGGCACCTGTTGCAGTGCAAAGGAACTGAATGGGTAGTAATCTTCTTTCTGATATTGTTCCTGTGTTCTAAACACAGGAACAATATCAGAAAGAAGATTACTACCCATTCAGTTCCTTTGCACTGCAACAGGTGCCCTAGTTTTAGTTTCCACAATTTTAATTGCACTCCGATCGAAAAAGTCACTTTAGACCAAAGAGGTGGTGATTTATTACTCAAATTGAGGCAAAGAGAGGGGTTTTGGATCCATACCCTCAATACTATGCAACCTGAGGGTATGAACATCGATTTTGATATAGTATGTTTTTCATGATTTGTATGACACAATTTTTTATGATATGAAGGTAGTTTTATCATGACGAAACTATATACATATATATTTTTTGTTTTTGTGTTTCTCTCTTATATTGTATACAGCATCTTTTATTTAAGTTTAGGTTTTATATGGATAACATGTCCCGATGATAATTAACTCTTGTTTTATCCCATTTTTTCTTAATGAATTGTGCTATCCATTTCCTCCGCGAGGCCACTCCTACCCGAGCACTGGAACGCATTTGCGTTCCAACAGAGTGTGAGGAGAGGAGTTTCCCGCGAGAGACTGGTTCTGAGCAGCCTATTGGCCCTACAGATGCACTTTCGATAGGCGGCCGTGAAGCACGTGACCGCCTCTGATTGGCCGACGGAAAAGACTTGTTTCTCGGCGGGACATTTAAAAGAACGGAAGATTATGGAGTGTACTTCACCAGCCGGATGCCCCTGACGAAGTCTAAGGACGAAACGCGTAGGGCGGCAGGAATACTTTACATTACGGACTTTTAATTTGTATTTTAAAGTTTTTATTTTGTTCGTGCTTCTTCCACTTGAGTTCCTGAATTTCCACCTTGGGATCCATTGAGAAGTTGACAACGATATTTGATGGGCTTTTAACTTTCTGGCATTTTGTAAGTGCATACAAATAAAGTGTTTCCTCTATCCTTAAAGTGGTACACTATGTTCTTTTATTTTTTCCTTTAAGCGAAATCCTTGGGAAAAAGAGATTCCATTGATCCTCCTGTCTACGCTCAATGTGATTATACTGGGAGATTTTGTATTATACATTTGTGTTTCTTCTGAAGATGTTGAGGAATCTTCATACTCCCTTATAATATTTGGGTAATTTCTTTTATTGTATATATACCCACTTGTGTTTATCCACTGGTACATTGTGTATAAGGTGTATACTTTTTTTGCTTATAGTGCTGTTCATGAACCCTGTTTCCGCACGTCTGGGACGGACCATCCCACTTCTGCCACCAAATGTAGTGCACCACGGATAACCTCCGTTACCGTAGTGGACCGCGGTTACCTCCGCTAATTCCCATCCTTCAGGCAGTCAAGAACTACTTAAAATGTACAGAGACCCATTTCTTCCCCCCAGTAACTGGACGAGACCGAGTTCTGATGGAACAACACAATTTTATTAACCACACCAATTTTATGGATAACCCCATGCAAGGGGTGGATAACACACACATACAAAAGACACATCCCACACTCCTCCCCCTCCCAGGGGTCTTAGCGTGACACAGGAGTTCTAGTCCCTTTGTCCCCTGTTCTCATCACCCAAGTACAGGTTTTCCCACTTCTGTTGACAGGGCCTCTTCTTCCCAGGATTCCCTTTGTCCCCTGTTTCCACCATCCATGCCGGACACCCAGAGAAGCACTCATTAATTACTTCTCTTGCGGTTTCACACTTATGTTGCGAGTTGTTCACGTGCTAAGTGATTGGCGCGAACATTCCAATGGGTACTGGGGAGGTCCCCGTTCAGGTAAATACCATTTTATTAAGTCAGAGCACAATAACCTCCCAGAAATATGTCCGCCGTTGCTTGTCTCACTAGAGACACAGAAAAACATGTCCGCCGCTGTTTGTCTCACTTGTGACACCAAAAACATGGCCGCCGTCATGAATATCTCGACTGAACACATGTTCTTTTTCCTACACCTCATCACTAAGATCTTTTTTTTCAAAAAGCGGCACTTGTTATTGTTTTGAGCAGATCATGGTTCAAAACTACATTACCCATAAAACCTAGCGTTAACCATGTGTCATGGCCCGATAAGAAAGATGGCTGCGGACCACGTGACCCACTTTATTTACATATTCCGAGCGTTTAAAACCTTGTTTTACACTGCTCTTTTCAAAAATAGTTCCTAATAATATAAAGATTCTTTCAATAAGCTTAAATTTATATTTTAGAAATGTTTAAAATTTTGTAGGGATATAATTTGGGCACCAAATTTAAAACAATTATGTATGTATATAAACTCTTGTTTGTTAGGTCAGTCTTTTTTACCTCCACTTGATAATGTCTGAAAGGTGAAATGCATCAAGGATATTTTTAAATATTGTTAATAAAGGTATTTTGGCTACGGTTATACCATGAGTGAGCCATTTTACTGTTATTATTATTTTATATTTTTACGTCTCTACTGCCTGGCATCGGTTTTTATTCTGTTCCAGTGAGGACTACTCATAAAGAATCCTAGGTGGGGATTATACCACTAAAGCGCTATCCATTGAGCAGTTCGCCTGCTCAATCAAATGTGAGTACTAATTTATATATTGCTATACTTGTGGAGTTTTTAAAAAGTGAGCACTATTATTGTTCCTTTTATCGTTTTATGGTCTTCACAACATTGAAACAACTTTCAACGTCTCACGTATCCTATAAGTGGGAATTGTACCACTGTACGCTATAAATACTAGAGCTGGTCAAAGCTCTAAAAAATGTGAATAGGACCATATAGACTTTTTTTTTACTATATACCAAATTCTGTGATATATTACACTATTAGTGTCTCTTTGTTTTTATATACAAATTTCAAGATTTCTTCTGACCTTTGACCCCCTGGTGGAAGAATACTTCTCTGAAGAATTCCATAGCCATTTCTTCTGGCAAGGCTATAGCTCTACACTGGACTCTCAATAATAATAATAATAATAATAATAATAATAATAATAATAATAATAACTAGTATTTACCTTTCTCCCAGTGGTACTCAAAGCGCTTTTATAATACCAAGTGTTTACAAATATTAGTGTTTTAAAACCGTAAACTATATTACAACTATGATGTCAGCAAAAGTGCTGTTTTTTTCCATTTTTCACACACAAACAGGACTTTCACTGACGATATCATTGTTATACTTTTTACTGTTTTGAAAAACTAATATTTGTGTTCAGCAAAGTTTCCCAAGTATTACATTACCCCCATGCACAGGTTTTATGGTGTTTTCAAAAGTTACAGGGTCAAATATAAGGCTTGCCCGTTTAAGTTTTTTTCATATTTAAATTTGCCAGATTGGCTATGTTGCTTTTGAGACCATATGATAGCCCAGGAATGAGAATTCTCCCATCATGGCATACCATTTGCCAAATTATGTGCAGTCTTTTTTTAGTAGCCCTTAGTCACAAACAGTGGCCAAAGTTAGCGTTATTAGGATTGTTGCATTTTTCACACACAAACATTTGGGTAGTGCTTGTGACCAAGTGTCTACTAAAAAAGACTGGACATACTTTTGTAATTGGTATGCCATCATAGGGGTAATTCTAATTTCTGGGCTACCATGCACTCTCAAAGGCAGCATAACCAATATGGCAAATTTTAATGTGGATAAACTGAAAAATGGAATGTGCTATAATTGACCCTGTAACTTTTTAATTCACCATAAAACCTCTGAATACAAATATGTGTATTTTATTGCAGTAAACGCTAACACTATTTAGATTGTCACATTAAAATGCCATGCAAAACTAAAAAAAAAAAATCTTAATTTCTCAATTTATTTTTGTTTTATTCATAATAAATTATGTTTCATATATGACTGTTTGATGTGACATGAAAGCCCTGTTTTCTCCTGAACAAAA
Organism: Pelobates fuscus; assembly: GCF_036172605.1. Taxonomy (NCBI): domain Eukaryota; kingdom Metazoa; phylum Chordata; class Amphibia; order Anura; family Pelobatidae; genus Pelobates; species Pelobates fuscus. The sequence goes on from NC_086317.1 coordinate 286,238,551, forward strand.
TTATATATAATAAGTATGGGTGCATTAAATATGAAAGAGGTGAATAACGGTTTGAACAGACATATAGTCAAATTTAAGGTTTTGTTTACATTTTGTTTTTATCAGAACGTGTACAATTGCCTCCGTCCTTAAGGGGTTAATTGATGCTTGCAATAAGGTCAGTCTGTTATTACATTTGTGGCATCCAGTAATGTTGTAAAAGTGGGCCAGCTCAGATATCCATTGTGGATGCACTGCTTTTTCAACTTTATATTAATAACAGCAGGACTGTATTATACAATGTTATTGTATGCTGATAGCAGCAGGATATACTAATATAATATCATTTTATACTAATAGCAACATGATATCATAGTACAGTATTATTATTGTATGCCGATGGAATATTATTGTATTATTTTTTTAATTTAGACTCAATTATACATCACATTTGTTTTCCTTAATAATGTCTGCTTTAATCTTGTTCTGTGCTTCACAACTTATCTTCACAACCTCTTTTAAATGTATAAGGGACTGATACCGTCCTCCTGTCTTTCTATTGTATGATCTTTGCTAACATTCAACTTTGTCTCAATCAATAAAATTTGTTTTATGTTTCAGTTCTAGAGCAATGTCAAAATCGTAACAATACATTCTCTTATCAGAAGCTATGTTGTAGCCACTGGGTGGCAGCAAACTGAATGGTTATCGGTGCTCTTTAATGTACTTCCCAATCTTCTAACGCAGGCTTCCCCAAACTCCGGCCCTCCAGATGTTACTGAACCACAACTCCCATGATTCTCAGCCTATCTATTTAATTCATAGAATCATGGAAGTTGTAGTTCAGCAACAGCTGGAAGGCTGGAGTTTGAGGAAGGTTGTTCTAACGCATTCTCTACATTAGCTTTCTACTTCATCCGTCTTATTATTTTCATGATCTTATCAGGTGCCTTTACGTTGATCTTCTTGCAATGCTTTATGTACTTAATTTAGTGGCCCTTTACTTGTTCCAATCTACACACTCTTTTCCTGTCAAATTTATAATATGCCAATGCCTGCCAAGCTGGAAGCATAGATTAATTTTTCCAGTTTGCTTTTTTTCTTGAATTTGAAATTCACTTTAAATTCATACTTCAGTAAATAACCATGTTTACCTTTCAAAACGGAACTATTCATCTGCCCTCGACATCTTCCCTAATCTTGCTGTTTAATAATGCTGTTTTCAGTTTCACCCCTACATTAACTTCCTCATCCATTCCTGCCACTTTATAATGTTAGGTTCAGGATGGGGGCACCAGAACAAGTGGTTATTCTGGTCTGACAGGGTACAATGATTTGCTTTATATGTTGCTTTAAAGGTCCTGAGGTTGCTCATATCCTTCACAACTCTGTTTTATTGGTTTCCCGTGGTTCTCCTAACTGTTCTACTCTGCATGTGCCATTATAATGTAAGCATCTGTAAAAAGGGAGAGTGGGAATGTTCAATAAAGGAGGCAGATTGTACTTGACAAAACAGGTTTATGAGTTCTTAAAGGGACACTCATTGAAGTGGTCTGGGTGCAGTGGTCTGTTAAACTCTGCAATGTCATACTGCAATAATTACACTAGAGGTGCTTCCTTGTACCTAATGGAGTTTTGCTCCGTGAAACAATGTTGGATGTCCCCACACATTTTATGATCTTCAAATTCCTTATACAATGCTGTCCTATAGGGAAGCAAAAATGCATGTTTGGTGCTCACCTAGCTTGCTTATTAGGTCTCACCGTCTCTGTGATGTTGCGGTAGGAAGAGACCTAGCGAGTGCTGAGGGAGAGTGAGCACGGGAAAGAGGTAGGTGAGAAAAAATTTTTTTCAACCTTTTTATTTACCAGATGGTGCGGAGGTACCTATTAAAGGTTCATATAGTAACTAGAACAACTACAGATTATTATAATTGTTCTGGTGAGTATAATCAGGCCCTGCAGGCTTTTTTCAGAGAAAATGTAGTGTTAACATTACAGCCTAGGGATTCCTCCAGTGGCCACTCCTCAGATGGCTATTAGAGGTGCTTCATGGGGCAGTGCTGCACAGTGTGCAGCACTGACAATTAGTGTCTTCACCCTCAGCATGAAGACACTGAACTTTACTCATAGGAGAAGCAATGATTTAATCAGGGCCGGTGCAAAGATAAAAATTTGCCGCCCCCTCCTCACCCCACAAGGTGTGTTTCTGTGTGTGTAAGAGATGCATTGTGTTTCAGTGTGTGTTTCTGTGTGTGTAAGGGATGCATTGTGTGTTTCTGTGTATGTGTGCATGGGGTGCATTGTCTTTCTGTATATGGGTTGCATTGTGTATGTGTGTGTGTGTGTAATGGATACATTGTGTGTTTCTCTGTGTGTAAGGGAAGCATGGTGTGTTTTTGTGTGTGTAGGGATGCATTGTGTGTTTCTGTGTATGTATAGGGATGCATTGTGTGTGTGTAGAGTGAAATAGACTTGTGCAATTAGTTTCGGTCCGAATATGAATTCGGACGGATTTTGGGAAATTCGGACATTCGGGTACTTCCGAATGTCCGAATTGCCGAGGTGCCGAAGTTCCGAAGTGTCAAAGTGCTGAAGCACAGTATTGCCTAAGTACTAATATACCCAGTGAAAGAAGAAGAATGTTACATTGTATACAATTTTAAATAAAAAGTATACAAACGTAGCCAGGATTCACATGGAAGCATTTGCAACACTTACAACAATCAAGTAACATACATTCATATAAAATGTAAGTTACTTAGCCTGTCAATGTAATGACAGGAATGAATAAGTAGATAACTCCCTAATTCCCACGGTATTAGGGAGCTATCTACTAAGAGGCTGAAAGACCTAAATTGGTCTTTCAGCCAAATTTACTAATACTAAGTAAAGATTACTTAGTATTAGAAAATTATGCCCTTACTCGCTATACCGCGAGTAGGGGCATGTCTATTAAACAGTGAGCAGCCTATGGCTGCTCACTGTTTAAAAAAAATAAATTAAAAAATAGGCTCCCCCTTCCCGAGCCCCCACCCGTGCTTTTAAACTACAGGGTGGACCAATTGCCCCCCCCCGGCCCCCACCCCTGAGCGGCGGGTGGGGGCCCTAAATTATAATAAGGGGGGGAACCTTATGTCCTCCCCCCTGGCCCCCACCCCTGAGCGGTGGGTGGGGGCCCTAAATACTAATAAGGGGGGGGGACGTAATGTCCTCCCACTGACCCCCACCCCTGAGCGGTGGGTGGGGGCCCTACAGTAAAATAAGGGGGGTACCTAATGTCCTCCCCCCTGGCCCCCACCCCTGAGCAGTGGGTGGGGGCCCTAAATGCTAAAAAGGGGGGGACCTAATGTCCTTCCCCCTGGCCCCCACCCCTGAGCGGTGGGTGGGGGCCCTACAGTAAAATAAGGGGGGAGGACCTAATGTCCTCCCCCCTGGCCCCCACCCCTTATTAGTATTTAGGGCCCCCACCCGCCGCTCAGGGGTGGGGACCAGGGGGGAGGACATTAGGTCCCCCCCTTATTAGTATTTAGGGCCCCTACCCGCCGCTCAGGGGTGGGGGCCAGGGGGGAGGACATTAGGTCCCCCCTTATTAGTATTTAGGGCCCCTACCCGCCGCTCAGGGGTGAGGGCCAGGGGGGAGGACATTAGGTCCCCCCCATTATACCAATTTAGGGCCCCCACCCGCTGTTTAGGGGTGGGGGCCAGGGTGGAGGACAGTAGGTCCCCCCCTTATTAGTATTTAGGGCCCTCACCCATCACTCAGGGGTGGGGGCCAGGGGAGGACAATAGGTCCCCCCATCATTTTACTTTAGGGCCCCCACCCGTCGTTTAGGGGTGGGGGCCGGGGGTGGCAGTAGGTCCCTCCTTTAGTTTAAAAGCGGTGAGGGCTCGGGAGGGGGACCCTATATATATATATTTTTTTTAAAACAGTGAGCAGCCACAGGCCACAGGCTGCTCACTGTTTACTAGACATGCCCCTACTCGCGGTATAGCGAGTAGGGGCAAAATTGACTAATACTAAGTCATTTTTACTTAGTATTATTAAATTTGGCTGAAAGACCAATTTAGGTCTTTCGGCCTTTTGGTAGATAACTCCCTAATACCGTGGGAATTAGGGAGTTATCTACTAAGCGGCTGCAATAGAAGTGCCGAAATTCCGAAGTTGCCGAATTTCCGAACTGCTGAAGTGCCGAAGTTCCCAAGTTGACGAAGTTCTGAAGTCTTGAAGTGCCGAATTGCCGAAGTCCCGAATTGCGAAAATCCCGAATTTCAGAATGCTGAACCGAAAATTTTCCCCATGCACATGCCTAGTGTGAAATAGATAGTTTGTGGGGTAGGCTAGGGGCTGAGTCCTGCCAGCCCCTTTGTGCTTCCCTTTCCCTCCTTCCTCAGCCTCTCTCCCCTCTTGTCCCTTAGAGCTCTCCCCTTCTGTCCCTTAGAGCTCTCACCTGCCCCACTGTCCTTTAGTGATCTCCCCTGTCCCTTAGTGATCTCCCTGCCTCCTGTCCCTTACTGCTGTATCCTGCCCCACTCTCCCTTATTGCTCTCCTCAGCCCCCAATCCCTTATAGCTCTCCCCGGCCCCTTAGAGCTCACCCCCTCCCACCCCTTAGTGCTCTCCCCTGTCCGTTATTGGTCTCTTTGCTTCCACCCAGTCCCTTATTTGTCTCTCCTCTCTCATGCCCCCCCCAATTCTCTCCCTGCCCCCTTTCCCATAGTGCTCTCCCCTCCATTCTCTAGACTTCTTCCCTCCTGTCCTTAGTGCTCTCCTCGTCCCTTAATGTTCTCTCCTAACCCCCATCCCTTAGAGCTCTCCCCTGTCCTGTAGAGCTCTCTCTTCCATCCATTAGAGCTCTCCTCTGTCCCTTAGTGTCTCTCCTCCCCTGTCCCTTAGTGGTCTCTCCTCTCCCCCACCCCATTAGTGGTCTCTCCTCTCCCACCACCCTTAGTGGTCTCTCCTCTTTCCCCACCCTTAGTGGTCTCTTCTCACCCCCCGTCTCTCCTCACACCCCCTCCCCTAGTGTTCTCTCCTCTCCTCTCTCTCTGCCCCCCATAGTGGCCTCTACTCCACCCCCCACCTCCCTTAGTGGTCTCTTATCTCCCCCTACCCTCATTGGTCTCTCCTTACCCCCACCACCCAACCCCACTTCCCTGGCAATTCCAGCCAATCCAATTATTTCCTATGTGAATGCATTGTGATTAGCTCAGATCAACACTTCTGATGATGTCAGCCTAGGAGGCAGATCAGGGGTAGAGCCAGCATACTGGAATAAAGGTATAATTGTACTATATTTAGGGGGCAGGGAGAAGGCTAGATAGTGATTTTAACACTATAGAGTCAGGAATACATGTTGTGTTCCTGACCCTATACTATTCCTTTCAGTTAGGGATTATTTAGCATTAGGAGTACAGGTTTGTATACCCATTGCTACAGTGTTCCTTTAACACTTTAAGGACACCAGACATGTGTGGCATGTCATGATTCCCTTTTATTCCAGAAGTTTGGTCCTTAAGGGGTTAAAATTGATTAAATGAAGAGTGTCACATTCACTCTGTGTTTTTCAGCTGCATATCTGTATGTGTCTGGAAGTGTGCAACTGTTTGCGTCTGATATTATTTGCTTGTGTGTATGCGCATATTTTTGATTGTTCAGGTGTATGAGTGTATGAGTATGTGCTTATGTGTATGTATCTGACTGTAACTCCAAGCACCATGACAACTATTATTCTCTATGTGCTGCTTTTCACTATGAAACACAGCACATACATAGCTAAGCCCCTCCGTTGCCGGTTCTGTAACTTCACCTCTGGCAGCATCATTTGGGTGTCATCAGCCAGCTAAGAACCAGAGTTCTGGGCCAGCTAATGTCAATTCTGTGCAAATGTAATCGTAAAGAATGTCAGTCACTGGCTGAGATTGGTCAGCTGACATTCTCAGCCAATGAATGGTGATGGTCATGGCTTCTGGCATCTACAACTCTGCAGAAACTGCAAGCATGTCTCTAGTCCACCTGGGAGCCACAAAGCCTGGCAGGGACCTAGGTAAGGGGGGAAACTGTTGTTAAACCAGATTACTGGGCCAGGATACTCCTGGCATCATAAACACTACAGTGGGCTGTAATGGTGATGATGCTTGGAGTAATTCTTACACTTAGATGTGTGCTGTATGTGTGTGAATGTTTCTATGACTGTGTATATATATTGTATATTGGTTTATATTTATGAGTAATTGTGTTTTTTATTGTTACCCTATTTGTAGGTATATGATGTGAGAGAATTGTCAGGAATTGGATCACGTGACATTGGCTAACGTGGGCTGCAATAAATAGAGCAAGACATAGTAATTATTGGTGTAAGGTACATAGTGATGTAGCATAGCAATACAATGCACAGTTGTATGCTGCATGAATGATTGTCTTACAGTGTTCCACAGCAAAACAACTGACAATAACATTTTCGCTATTTCATGTGCAACAATTTAACTAGTCCAGACAAATGTTTGTCTTTTGTTTTCCACTTGGGTCACTTACAGTCGCCCACACACAATCACACTAAGCCAGTTTACAATCACACTCTACCAATTAACACACAGTCTTACTTGGCCAACTACCCACAATCAAACTCTGCTAACCGTCATGCACAAGACAAGTTGTGGGGGTACGACGAAGGTGGATTTGGCCTTCATTAATTCTTGCACCAAGGCCTTGTGGTTTCTTGTTACTCCCTACTGTCTCGGGTAATTGGTGAGAGATGGAACACAACTGCAGAAAATGAAAATAATGAAACTTCCTGACTTAACTTATCCAGATTCTTCCTTGATTGTGAGACAAATGTTTGATGGAAAAAACACAAATACTCCAGACTTTAGTTAGGATAGATGGCAAAAAGAAAACCCAGCAAGCATAAATTAATAAGGCAGGTGGGGCGGAGCCAGCAGCGCAACGGAGCAGTCGCATCTCCTGGAGCTCCAACCGAATATAAACCTAAACGACCCGTTTATGTGGGAACCTGAACCCGAAAGTCCCTACAAAGTACGCTGCCGACAACAAGCAGACAATGGGCCGGAAAACAAAGAAAGCGAAAGCAGACAAAGGTCCCCATGGCAGACATAGGAGACATGCTGCGAAACACGCAGCAGGCCGCATGGTCCAAGATGGCGCTCGCGGACGACTTCTCCTCCTATTCCTCCGAGGACTTTGCCACAGACCTCATGGAAGGAGCCTCCTTCCAGCCCACACCTAACCGCAGCACTGAACCCACGAAAACCGGTGACCCGGTCACGGCAGATCAATTAAAAAAAATGCTAGCAGATCTACGCAAGGATCTGGGGGCAGACATGGCTTACTACAAGGAGGCTATAGAAAGAGCGACGACCAAAATCACTCAATTAGAGGCTTGCACGAGCACCCATGACTCAAGACTTACCAAGATAGAACAACAGGTGACAGACCTGGAGGCACGGCAAGACACAACCACAGATCGGCTGGATGCCTTAGAGGACCAGAGGAGACGGTACAACGTGAAAATCCGAGGGGTACCGGAAACGGTCGACCTCAATGAACTACCCCACTATGCACGACGTCTCCTCGGAATCCTGCTACCTCCGAAACAGGTCAAATCTATAAAACTGGACGGGCTCTTCCGATTGCCGAAGCCAGCCCGAGCCCCTGCATCCGCGACGGCGGACCTTATATTGAGATTCCAGACACTAGCAGATAAGGCCTCCCTCCTGGCAGCGTTAAAAGGGAAAACTCCTTTGCTGTTCGAAGGCACAGAACTGAAAATATTTCCAGACCTAACTAAGAACACCCTTACCTGGCGGAAATCATTGCAACCGCTCCTGCAGAGCCTCCGCGATAGGGGGATTCCATACCGCTGGGAACACCACGAGCGATTTCCTTCACCTACGAAGGGACCACCCACAAGGCTAAAGACCACAAGGAGCTGGAGTCCATCTTGTCAGTAGCAGGTATACTGCGAATGCCACCGATGAACAAAACGGGACTGTCCCAGTTAAACCCTGCTAACGTACGAGAGTTCACCCCGAGAGAACCCCAAAGATCATCGCCTGCCAATGGCACCACTTGAAGCACCAACAGTCATCCAGCTCCAGGGGACAACCTGCTCCACCATTCGTGATGAACTTATATAGCACAGTTTGAGACTGTTATCTTTTCTCTAAACGTTTATGTTACATTTTAATTTTAAGTTTTCGCTGCAAGCCACATTGATTGCACAAATATTGTAACCCACTCTCCTAGCTGACACTAACCTCCTTCTGGCAAGGCTCCGCAGACACCTAGCAGATACTTCCACACACACCTTGGTAACCATACAAGCCAACAAAGTGTATCACTGACATAAGGCTAGAAGCCTCATAACTTGAGACCACAGCTAGACTGATACTACTTTCACACATTCACCCTCCGAGAAAACTCCACCCCCATCCCCTCCCTCCCCGCCAGTCCACAGACGAACCCGCCATACCGTGCTCATATATAGGTGACCGGCAAAGGGAGCTGCCCTAAGTGGCTAACACGCACGAGGAACACATCACCCGCATATCCACACAGGGTAAAAGAGTGGATCACCACATTTGCTCACCCTAACACAAATATATAAAATGTGTATTGCACAAAAAAAAAAAAAATTAATAAGGCAGATATAGCTTTAATAAAGTGATCCAGCAAAGCAGATATTGACTTTAACAGAGTAAATAAGCAAGTCTTTGTATAGGAGTAGTTAAATATAGGCACAAAAGTCCAGAAAGTTTTATGTAGCAAGCTTAGAATAGATCCAGCACAGGATAAAGCAGGTAAAGCTGAATAAATTGCAGACAATATAATTTGTGTCAATACTTAAAGTTAAGTGGTGAAGATTCCAGCAGAGAGAAATTGGTTATTAAACAATCCGGGTATTGGGGCAGGAGAGATCACAAAAACGGCAAACAGTCCGGGTCTTTGGGTTTGGAGAAGACGGCAGTAACAATTTTGACAGTCCGGGTTTAGAAGGCAGAAGAAGGCAGCAGAATCCAGGAAACGAGCAGAGTTCTGTACACAAGTAATTCAATTAGCAGAAAGCTCAACCTGCACAATGCAACACAAGGTAACAATTAAACTAAACATTATTCACCTAATGCAGCTTCAGTTTAAGGCAGATAAAATACTTCGTCATAGATGTGGGAGGAGCGAAGTGAAGGTAAGACCTGACACCTACATACATACAAACACATACTGATACATGCCCACAAATACACATAAAAATACACAAGGACATGCACATACTGATAGATACTGCCACACAATAACAAAGTGTGTCTAGAAGTGTGGACTGGCATCTGTGCATTCATGCCTGAAATGTTGCCTCTCTGTATAAGACTGAGTGTTTAGCAGTGAATATCCTTGTGTGTGTGTGTGTGAATTTTAAGTGAATAACTGTATGTGTATCTATGACTGTATATGTGTGTATTCAAAAATGTTTATCTCTGTGTCTTGGAGTGTGTGTGTGGGAGCTGCTTGTTGTCTGTTTTGTGCATAAGGGGGAAAGATTGGGTTCTTCAAGTATATGTTGTGTCTATGGTAAGTTTTGTTGTATGTGTGTGGGAGTGACTGAAGGGGGTGTATGAGGTTGACTGTATGTGTATGAGGGTCACTGCTTGTTCCGGTGACTTGACAGGGTGAGTGGAAGGATGAGTGTTGCAGAGGGTGACTGACAAAGTGAGTGTAACATGGTGATTGGGTGGCTGAGTGTGATAGAGTGTGTGAGTGGTGACTGTGATAGGTTGAGTGTGACAGGGTGAGTGGGTGGATACTTTGACAGGGCGAGAGTGACAGGGTGTGTGGGGGTTGACTTTGATAAAGTGAGTGTGGGTAGGTGACTATGTAAAAGGACTAAGTGTAGGGGTGACATTGAGTGGGGAGGCTACATGTCTGCATACAGCCTGCTCCATATTTTTATTTTACATTTTTCACTTTCTCCTTCTGGGCAGGGATACAGGCATTAATGTATTCACTGGTGTTCCAGTGGTCTCCATGGCTGTTCAGTGGTTTATCTGGTGGGCCAAGAGTCGAGTCCGCACCTCCAGCTTGGTCCAGACCCCTCTAAATGCTCCATCACAATCTCTGACAGAGATCTGCTCCCACTTAGAGGTAGATCTCCAAACCAGCCCTTGTTGCTGTAGGGGTGCTTTGCAGAGTAATGTTTATGTTAGGACAGGCGCAAAGCACATCCAGGGTTACTGTGCGATTTCATATTTTTGCTCTCCCCATTTGGCAGGTGCAGGTTTTTCCCTTTTTGTATTTTCTGTATTTTTGTATTGTTGCATTTCTATGACACTTTATCATTTGACTTTCTTTTGATATATTTCTTTGTCAAGAGATGATATTCATAAACAAATTAAAAATGACGTACAGCTGAAGATCTGATTGCATGAGGTGCTAAGAGGAGTTTTATTTAAATATAGCTTTTATAATTAAAGGAACACTTAAGCATCAATGATACAAACCTTTAATTATATATATATATATATATATATATATATATATATATATATATATATATATATATATATATATATATATATTTCAGATGTTAGCATACAAACAGTAATTCTCAATTATAACATGTGTTTATTAGTTCTATATTTATTTTCAGCAATAAGATAGTGGAAATATTCCAACCTAAAAGAGCCACAAGAGTTAACAAAATAATAAAATAAACTTAAAGGGGCACTCCAGACACCAACACAACTTAATCTACATGCAGCTGTTATGGTGCCAGGATGCCCCCGGACGCACTCTTAGTGTAATGTCTCAAACGTTTTAACCCTAAAGTTTCCTCCAGCGCCCATCTCAACTCCCCCCCAGCAGCATCTGGCTTCTGAAATTTCAGTTTCAGGAAGCTGTAAAAAACATAACTTTTCCAAGACAGTTTTGCAAATGTGAGGGTCTCCTGGTCCCATAACAACTTTATCTTGATGAAGTTGTTATGATGCCATATGCTGCTTAAACTGTTCCTTTAACAATCAATTCTACGTGCATGCCTCTGTGTAAGCTTATCTGTTTATCTGTTTGCTAGTACCAAATATCTATTTTTTTAGGGTTGGCAGGGAAGAGGGGTTAAGAGCGAAGTTTGCTATTTTGGTTCTCTCCTAGTCCATTAATTAGCTTATCTAAAAAGTGCCATAGGTAAGTGTTCTTTTTGCACTATGCGAAATATACTCCATTTGACGTATCAATAGGGTAGAGGGTAGTAGATAGGTGGCACCTATCTACTACCCTCTACCCTATTGCTTTGACTACCTGTAAGGCCTTCTGAAGGAGCCTTGCTGCCTAATTATCCCTTGTTTTATCTGTACCAATACCTTGAGCGCTGACCCATCGCTACCCCTTTTTTCCAGTTGACGTATGTGTGTCAAAAGTGTCAGCATTTGCTGAAATTGCAGGACATTGGGAGATTTCCATTGCTTCGCTATAAAGATCTTAATTGCTATCATTATATTCGATATTATCCCCTTGTTTATTTTTGTTTTGTTTTTTTAAATGTATTTTGGTGTTAAGTCTAATATAGTGCACTACGGTGAGAACGGTAAGGTCACTTGAGTAGCATCTTTAATTAATTTGTATGTTGCTTTCCACACACTTGTTATATGTGGAGGTACAATCCCTCCTGGTCACATCCCCTCCTAAAGATGTGACATTTTACTGTAATAATATATTCTAGAGATTGGACAGATACACTTCCAGCTCCATTATCACTAGAAGTATTTCATGTGCATAAATAGAGAGTTTCTGGGGTGACATATTCACTATATGGATTCCTTGCATGTCTGATATTGTATGAGACAGGCTAAAAGTTTGCGTATATATCGGAGAGGTGACATTGGACTGGACAGCCCTGTCTTGATCAATTGCTTAAAATTAAGATTTTGAGGACAGAATTCCTGTTGTCACAAACTCTTGATATTGGAACAGAGTATAAACTAATCACAGCTTTTTGGGATTCATTGGGAAAGGCAAATATTTCAATATTTGGGAAAGGCAAATATTTCAATATTTGGGAAAGGCAAACATTTCAAGTGTTTTTCCCAAATGCAAATGATCAAAGAGGCCTCCTCTGGGTGCGGGGCTACGGTGTCTGGCACCGTAAAATCGACAATATTCTTGGAATAAACACTTACCTGGATGCAACGTTTGCCTAAGCTTAACCAAGAAAAGACGGTGGTGTGGGGGATACCCCTCACGGGTCTCTCTGCCACAGAACACCCTGACTCGAGGCCTTGCGGCCTACCAGCGACCGAGCAGGGGAGAGATGGCCGCTCTCCTACTGCACTGCCCGGCGGTGAGACAACCACCTAACGAGACTTCCCCCCCCCCCCCCCCGGACCGGCGGGGGTCATCCTGGTCCCCCCTGAAGAGTTCCTTATACTCATACTCTTACTACACTCGAAGACCAGATGCAGGCCCCAGAGAGGGCCCGGCGACGACATCTAAGATGGCGGATGTGCTTCCTGAGCAGGGGCGTGAACTGCACAAGCCGGAGACGACACAGCCGGGACTGGGGGGCGACATGCTGCAGCACCTAGACAGAATCCTGGAGAGGCTCTGGCAGATGATCAAAGCCCGTACGATGCCTGCACAGTCCCCAAGCCGACAGACAGGTGTACCCTTCACAGGTGGAAAAAAACAGAGACTCACCCACTATAACGAGCCAAGGCATAGGCTGACATGGACACTCCACCATCAGCGCATCACCTGCATGCCTCAAGGACATGGTTCTCCATCACGCAATAGGCATTGAGGTGCTCCACTATGTCCTTCCACACCAAGATACACATTTATGTTATGACCTTATATTATATATATTTCTGACATTTTCTTTCTTCCGTTTCATGTCGAGGGCCAGGAGTGTTTTAGACTTCTTAGTCGCTTACCGGAGGCAGGGTGCACAGCACTCTACACAGGGGCTACCCAGGGGTTAACCGAATAAGCAACGATACTCACTCAGGCTTACATAGATAGCTCACTTTAGAACAGGTTAACCTTACATACTCACCCCACTTACAAGCTAACTGACCAGCCTGTTAAAAGTGTACTAGACCAGCTCACACTAAAGAAAAGCCACAAATGTCGCTATAAAAAGTAGCCTGTACTAAAACCAGCCTGAATAATCTGTGTTCTGTAACATCAGCATGATTCACAAACCGTTTTCTTTTTCGCAACGTACTGTTAAGCTTGGATAGGAGTCTTAAATAGATAACTCATGTACTCGTAACATTAAGCTTGGTTATATATATGTTAAAAATGTGCAAAGAACTCATGCCACTGCCTAAACTGAATGCATATGCAAATGAACACTGTTGTGGTGTATTGACAATGCTTGTACCTACCTGCACAATAAAAATAAAGAATTTTTTTTAAAAAAAAGGCCTCCTCTCCTCCCTTTTTCTCCTCACCTCCATGCTATTTGGGACTCTCTACTTGGATCAGAAGATTGTCTCCCTTGTTTAAAGCCCACTTGATAGTATTAAATGAGAGCCTTGTGTTCAAGATTATGGCATGTATTTTATAGCAATGTTTAATGATGTGGCCCATAAATTAGCACAATTAATTGGAGCTTGCTATGTTTAGGAAGGGTTACCACAAGTGCTTCCAGCATTACCAGGGCCCTCACAACATTAGTTCCAAAACTGAATAATCCTTTTTGTTGGACCAATAAAATCCCTCAGTGTGTGCAAACAAATAATGAACATGAAGATTTTTACTCAGTCTTTTCCTGCACTGAAGTGGACTTAACCCTGCAATGAAAACTTAGCAGTTTCTAAAAAACAAAAAAAAAAAAAAAACTGCAAGAGGCCAATTAATTGAGATGAATTGGCCTGGGTGACTTTAATGATACTTGAAGGTTAGAATTTTTGAACTGATATTCTTACCACAATATTTGCTATTAATGTATCACTCTTCCTTTTTTCATTGTTGATGATTTAGACATGAGAGCACAGTAATTAAGATACCCTATGCCAGTGGTTCCCAAACAAGTCCTCATGGCCAACAATGATCCAGGATTAATGTATTTATCTTTTCTACTCCAGTAAAAAAAATACTTTGGGAAACACTTGTCTTCTGTATTAGCAGTTGTGATTGGGGATACACTGCAAGCAGTAAAACCACAACAGACACTTTCCAGTTCAGTTCAGATTTTTACTATTTTCCACTGTTTATTCACTGGTTGATATGGCTCACAGAGGCATCTAAGGCTAGCAAGAAATAACCACTTTTAGTTAGATGGGACTGTATTATCTCTCTATTATGTGAAACTGTGAATTATTTGGGTTTAAACACTTTTTAACTCAACCCTAAACTTTTTTGTACAGGTATCAAATTGTCTGGTGAAAGTGTTGATTTCTGCTTAGCTAAATCACAAGACCAACAGCATTGTACATTGCAAGGATGTCCACGTCACATACATAATTTTGCACATGACCATTCTATTCGTGTTCCCCCTCTTCTAAGAAGACACTACTCCTAAATCCTCCTATTTGAAGAAGTTCCCACCTAGTAATGCCCCATTGATAAGTTGTGAATTCACAATGTGTTACATGCTTGCACCATGTTAATTGCACGAGCTGTCCATTCTGTTAGTTAATCGTTATCAATATTTGATTGGTAATTAGTGATACTTCCCCCAGACTCAGCTTTATTGCATGTTATTATAAAACCTTTGTTCTGTTTAATAGCGATAAGACGTTTTCTGAACTCTGAACTAACTCCCTTGTATGTCCCTCAAGAGTGTCCCCAAGCACTTGAAGGTCGTGGCTCGGTCTGAAAAGAAACTGTAAGACTATGTCAGGTAATTCTGGTGATCACCAAGCACAGGAGTATGTTCCAACAGTTGTGAAATTAATTAGCTAAAATAAGTAAATAGTGGAATTTCTGATTTGAGGCAGTGCCATTTTATATTACTAAGGAAAATGTGTGTTTCTTTATTTGCTGTCATTCCCCGTGAGTCTTCAATGTTATAGAAATATTACCACAATTATTTATATTGCAAAAACAGATTGATATATTTAATTGGTGTCATTGATATGGAGATTGACATGTTTAATGTGTCAATTGACAGGATTATCCCCTCCCCATTTAGTTTGAGTATTTGCAACATAATAAAATAGTAATTGCTTGTGTAAGTTAATAACAACGTGTTTTAGTGGACACACTAACAGATTTATGCACTAAAGTGAGAATTCAAAGCGAATTCAATGTGAATTTAGGATTTAAGATCAAAATAGCTGAACTGGAAAAGTAAGTTTGGTTATAATTTCAGCTATGCTTTCAGTATGGTTACTCTGGCCTAATCTGGCCTTGTCTTTAACCCCTTAAGGACACATGACATGTGTGACATGTCATGATTCCCTTTTATTCCAGAAGTTTGGTCCTTAAGGGGTTAAATTCACTTTGATTTCTCACTTTAGTGAATAATTCTACCAACAGTCAAAAAAGAATTTCAATATAATGTTATTATAGTTTATTAAAAACCAAATAACAAAATGAAATAAAAAAATAAAATAATAAAAACTGTAACTATAGCTGAATTGGAAAATAATTTCAAATAACTTTTTGGCCTAAATGCAGTTTTCAATTTACTACTTCATGATTTATTATATAATCTCTACTGTTATTTGGCAACATTGCCAGTTGTTTTGCTGATTGTGTGTATTTGTTTTGGAGACAAAAAAAGTATACATTGAGAATACATTTCAGCATCATTGGCTATTCAATTCATGTAACAGATACAGCAGACATTTATATGCTGTAAATTGTAGATTATGCTAGCTTTAGTGTACCTATATTCTTAATTTTATTAATGACAGGAGGCTTCGTATTTGCTTAAGTCTCTCTTTACTAGAACTCCACAGCAGCACAGAAAACAACCAATCAGAAAAAAAGTTAGGTACTATAAAACTCCCCTCCTCATGCATCATTTCCTCTTTCAAGCTGCGAAAAAAACAGAATAAAAGGCAGAAAACATAATGGGGAAGAAATTAAGTCCTAGACACGATGAATACAACAATGTCCACCATCCAAGAAGAACTGCCACACCAGATAGCGTTGATGGACTGTAAACTGAAACGAGAGAAAAATAGAATCGAACAGGTTGATTATCCAATGAAATGTACTCTGAATAAACACGTAGTTACCCAATGTAGCAACCAAAAGTACCTTAATATGTAGATATCCCAACCCTACTTATGAAAAAACAGACATAAAAACAGGTGACAGGTGGCAGAGACAACAAGCAGAGTTGCATACGTACCTGATTAATCCAAACTATTAAAATTAAACCAGGAGGGATAAGAATGGGCGGGAAATACTCGCCTCCTGTCATTAATACAATTAAGATTATAGGTACACTAAAGCTAGCATAATCTACAATTTTATAACATGACAGGAGGCTTCGTATTTGCTGTTTTAGCGCTCAGTCAACAAATCCAACGCTGTTTGTTTCGCTGTTACCTATTCCGGAAGATATCAGAGTAATCCTAAATGGACTTCCCAACTGATATAAATGACAGCAGACGGATCGATGAAGATGTCAGCTGACGAAGTCTCCCAAATCCGTAAAAACATCATCCACTGATAGATCCCTTGTACGTGAGGTTGCGACCTGTTTCCTAGCAGCCAGTCCATGAGGTACCAAGCTGACCTATTAGTCATTTACCTGTAGTTGTAAAATGTTAAAGGTAATTTGCGGACTTAGGGCCGCGAGAAGAAACTGCCACCATGTCTCGACTCTTGATGTGTAAGGTGGCTCCTCCTCATGCCAGGGTCACCCGGCGATGTGGCCTTGCAGGTAGATCTCCAATCTCAAGGAATGCGCCTAAGTCCACCACCATTTCCGCAATAGAACCGAGTAGGATCTTTTGTTCCCTCATGGCCTACCCGGTGAGATGTCTGATCCGAAAATAAATTTAATATGCCGGCAAGAGTGTGGTCAAACTAGCCGTATCCTAAGTGAATCCAATATTCCAAGTGGATTGTATAATCTTTGGCTGCATAGAGAAAGGACTCCAAAGGGACGTCCAATCAGGGTCCCAAACTGAACTTGTGTGGTGTAACGGTGGTCGACTATTCTGGGAATAGTGAATCCCGGAAATATTAAAGGGGTGGGAAACGGAAACCGGAGGTGAGATTTCCATCCATATATGTTATTGTCTAAGAGTGGAAAGATGTACGGATCCAATGGTGATTGGGACCTGTATAACAACGAAGAGTCCTCACGTGCTGTAGTGAGAGAGAGAAATAATCCGATAACCCATAGTACGATCCTGTTCCTTGCCCAACCTGTCAAAATTTGTGCAGAGGTTCCTGGTCTACACGCCACTTACAAGGTAGGGTATAATATAGTGAGACCCTTAGGTCCCTGTACCCCTTACTGTCCGGGCACATATATCCAAGAGTAGGCCCTAGGTCAAGGGACCCAGGAATGTGGGTTTGATAACCGAAGTCAAGGTCTCCCTATAGAGGGATACCTCCCTTCTTAGTTTGGAATCCCGCAAACATATAGCGTTCTCCAATACGCAGGTCAAGCGTAAAGTCCCTTCGCTCACGACAGGTGGCTCCAGAGAGCAGATATAATGTGTTGTCCCATTTGAGAATGTCAGCAGCCCTATCTGAGTCTGCTATACATCCTGAGCCGTACTCCAGCGGTAGGTTGCGACCTGACTTTGACGTCCGTGTAGGAGTCGGGACACACTGGGCTCCTCCATAGAGTCTCGTAGGTCTCCATGATGGTAACTGAAAAGTGGGTTAGCGAGAACCCAAACCAAGACGGTTCCTGTGAGGGATCTAGAGTATAGACCAAGGGCCCTCCATCTCCAAACCATGTTCTCCAGATAAGTGCTCCGAGGAGTAGGGGCAGTCCCGTCATCTTATCCCAAGATTGTAATGACCAGGGAACTCAAGTCAACCGGAGTTTCCGGTCTTACCATGCGATCCATGCGTACGGTGTACCTGCAGACCGGGTAGTGGGTCTTCCCTAGTCTTGTATCCCAAGTAAGGCAGTGCCCCTTTGCTCCATGAAGGTCTCAGTCTCTCATGTCATCTTGATATGAGAAAACTGTCTGCGCAGTACATTCACAATGGTTCGGACATCTAAAACAGAATGCAATTGTCTGTGTTATATAGAGCAGAATATACCTGTAATACCTGAGGCTCATTCGTTAGCCGTACCATCTCCAGGAGTGTGTGTAAATAAGCGGGAATCTCCCCCCGTTTTACCTCTATGAGTATTTCTCACGTGTGGTACAGTAGTTCGGATCGAGTAGATCTATTACAGAAGTTGAAATAGAGGGGTCCAGTCTAAATATGTATATCCTGCATGATCAGGCAGCCCTCCATAACGAAACCAGTAGCATGGTCGTTAGATCTAAATGAATGTAGGAGGGATGCCCCTCTGTGCAGTCATCATTGTCCTGTACAGGTACCAGCCTGTGAAATGGACCAATGCATGGTGCTGTAGTGCGTTGAGTGTATGAGAAAGCCGTGCTCTGTAATAATGTGACCGAACTCTGTGTCAGCGTCCAACTGATAGTCTGAGCGGGCCGCACCCGTTAATAACCAAACAGTAGAGTCTACATCCGTGGCCGGTCCTCTCTACGAGAAAGTGTCACTCTGTATCCAGCTCAGTATCGGGCTGAGGTTGAGGGAGGGCTGCGCCTTCCGGTTCCATATATGAGAGGGGTTCGCTCTCTATTCGTGAAAATCAAATATCATTCTCGGATCGAGGTGATGGAGGGCCGCACCCTCTTGTAACCCAAACTAGGGACTCAGGGTGACCAACTGTAGGGGTACACCATTTGCTAATTTCAGCATAAGACTGAGATCCTGAGGTGGGTCTCTCTGATCACGAGACCTCACTCTGAATCGATCACCTGAGATGGAAGCAACTGGTAATAAACCAGACCGATGGAAGATGGAACATTATACAACCTCGGACCTCGTCCATCCTAATGACAGAAAGGGAAGGTGATAGAAATGCAACCTTCGGAAACAATGATGGAAACTACCAACTGACTGCCTGGATCCCGTGCGCACGCACGGGGTCCAGGATGACTGTCGGTAGCCTGAGGAAAGCTGGAGACGTTCTCCACAATCCACGAGAGCCTGGGAGGTCGGAGGAGGCCAGGCCTCTCGACGACCCGAGCGATAGGACAATTGGAAGGTTCGAAAAAAACAAGAAACGACAAATAACGTAGATAACGGTAAATACGTACTTCAGGGCGTCTGAGCACTGGTCCCTGCTTGTGCGAATTTCTCTTTGGGTGTGTGCCGCCGCTGGGTTGGAGTAAACCGTGGTGGCGCGCCCGGGGATCCTCATAAAAAATCTAGCCCCTCAGGGCATGAGATTTAGGGCCTTCACCCTTCCAATCATATTGAGGTGCCCGTATACTGGTATCCTCTTGGATAGTAAGACAGTAGTACTTGTCTGGACACTCACCCATCTCCATGTCAATAGTGGGTACTGGGCTATTCTCAGTGATATCCTTCCAGGCCTGCGGCCAAAAGGGATTTCTGGCCCAGATAGCTCAGGCCTAACAAAGGGCACAGATAGAGAAGGCCAGTCAGAAGGGCATGGACATAGCAGGGCAATCAAATGGGCACAGACCTAGCAGGCCAATCCATGGGGCACAGACATAGCAGGCCAATCAGTGGGGCACAGACATAGCAGGCCAATCAGTGGGGCACAGACATAGCAGGCCAATCAGTGGGGCACAGGCATAGCAGGCCAATCAATGGGGGACAGACATAGCAGGCCAATCAATGGGGCACAGGTGTACTGGCCCAATCCTGGGTTGCGTATCAAATGAGTAATGGGGTTCCCTGAGTTTGGGCAAGGTCCCCTAAATATCTGTAAATCCTCAGGGTATCCTGTGACATAGGATCCCTAGACGCAAACTCAGTAAGGAGAACCTGAACTGGGATTGTCAGTCCCTACGTGCCCAGCAGGCACAATAGTGGTATTCCAGCTGTATTGGGTAAAAGCTGAAGTTGTTCCAGTGATTATAGTGTCCATAAAGTCAAGATATACTGAGCGATATCGTCCGTAAACTGCGAATTAGTATGCGTGTGCACATACAGATCTGTTTGAGATTCTTATCTTATTATAGATTACCATCATCATACCACCTGAAGGGTATTTGTACCGATGCTCTCTTTCGGGAGTAGGGCTAAACAATCGCCAACTCAATGGATCTCCCCACAGAACCTGACAAAATAGAATTGTATCAGCATAGACTGGTCTCCCATACCAGTCTGAGCCAGAGCCAGGTCTGTTAGGTTTAACATATATGTCATGGACAGTGAATTCATACCAGAGTAGTCTCATTGGAGACTCCATAGCTGGACTAGAAAAAATAGACTGCGAAGCACATCAATCCCAGCGTTGACTAGCAATTTGGTTCTGTATACAGAGTCTGTACAGAGTCTGAATAACTGAGTTTCATACATACCTGTAACTCAGTACGCTGAGAAGTACACAGTCATAAAACTCACAGAAATCTGTGATCCATACGGCCATACAAACTCACAGCAAACTTTGATATATACACTGTATTGAAACTCAGTAATCTGAGGTGTAAACTGTTACCAACACTCACAGCAAGCTGTGATATATACACTATCCTAGGAAATACAGTAATCTGAGATGTAAACTGACATAACGCTCACAGCAAGCTGTGATATATACCCTGTATAGAAAACCAGCAATCTGAGGTGTAAACTGACATAACGCTCACAGCAAGCTGTGATATATATACCCTGTATATGATATATATACTGTCATAGAAAATAGTGATCTGATATGAACTGTCCTCTCAGTAGAGGAAGCACCTGATGAAATCAGCTGGCACAGACAGCAGGGTAACGCCAGCCGAGATCCGACCACCATGGATGGAGGTGGGGCCGCGAGCAGGCGCACCCTCCGCTACCCGGAAGGACACCGCGGCTCTAGAAGGAGCCGATCGTGGTTAGACGGCCACGTGCTCGAGCGGGCGGGTCGCTGGGATATTCAAGAGGGAGCTCGGGGAATCAGGAAGCCAGATGGCTAGTCTCCTGAAACCCCGAGCGAACACTTGTAGCCAGCGCATAGCAATGGCGGGACACATGGTGCTAGAGGGTGGGGGGGGAGGGGAAGCAACTGAAAGGGATCCCCAAGAAATCCCCTTGAACCACTACGTGAAAGGAAAAAATCCCAGAGGGTACAGGGGAAGGAGAGATTCAGAAGGGTAGTAATCCCCAAACCAAGCCTAAGAAATGTAAAGCTGAACACAATATATATAATATATAAATAGAAAATATAATATATAAAATATAACAAATATATATCTACAGTATGCATAAAAAAATAAATATAATATGATACCAAATAGAATGAATATATAACTAAATACAGTATACATAAAATATAAATAATAAATATAATATGATACCAAAAATAAATCCTAAATAAGTCATATTAAATCCCGAAGCCACCCACTAGAAGCAGGAGGCAGTGGTACTCTGACCTGTACTGATGCGGAGCAGCAAAGAAAGAGGAAATGATGCATGAGGAGGGGAGTTTTATAGTACCTAACTTTTTCTGATTGGTTGTTTTTTCTGTGCTGCTGTAGAGTTCTAGTAAAGAGAGACTTAAGAAAATACGAAGCCTCCTGTCATGTTATAAAATTGCAGAGACCTTAATGAAAATGTAGAAATGTAAATGCTTTGTACTGCATATTATATCCTTAGTATTGGACAGAAGAAAATAAAAACCCCTTATTTTTACAGTTTCTATAATTTACAATTCCATCCTGGATTATGAAGATTTGTCTGCGTTCCACTCTGTACGCATCTAGTTCTGAATTAAATTAGCCATAATGATGTCTTCTTTGCTCTTCAGAGACCTCTCATAAAACTCTAAAAATTGTAGGTTAATTTCCAGGTCCATTAAACATATAATCCTGATCTATGAATCAACTATCTGGAATAAAACCAATCATGTTCTTTCTCTGTTCTCTGTTAAATTAAAACTACCATAAGGATTTTTAGACCATTACATGTGGCTCTTGGGTTATATAATAATTTATTCTAGTGTTATGATCATTCACTAAGCTAATGTTTATCTATTGTAAAATGCAGAATATCTTTATTACCATTGAAACTGTTGTCTACACAATCCAACAGGTTTGACTGCAATTTTCATTACATTGAAATAAGCAAAAAACAAATTGCTTGTTAGACAACAATTTGTTAATGCAATTTGCTTATTCATTATTTAATTAAATACTTAAAATATCCTGTTATGTATATAAATTGGCCTTTTGAGTGCTCAGCACAGACTGAGTTTGCATAGTGGGAAAAACCCTTAGGAGTTCAGGGATAAGGAGCAAAGGGTATTGATATTTAATAGCGGTTTTATCTAAGGCTCACACAGGGCGGAGACCACCATTCTTCTTCCCGACAAAGAAGATACCTGCTGGAGATGTTGATGGCCTGATAAACCATTTTGCTATGCTTTCTAATATAATCCTTGAACTGTTTTAATTAAGCCTCTATGAGGGAAAAATACAGCAAATGGAATCAGAGCACCTGGAAGTCTAATGGGCAGTCAAACTAGGTGGTAGTTGGTCTGCACTTTTTTCATTGAAGACATATTGAAAATCTATATATCTCTCAGGCAGAAAGACTGTAGAGGCAGTAGATATGGCAAGGAGATGGGCAGGTCCAGGAATCAATCAGGCAGAGATATAGAACTCGGAAAAATATAAGAGTACCCTTGTTCCAGTCAATGGAGGGGTTGTGAGTACGATGCCCAAAAAGTCCCAATATAAGTGTTATGTACAGATGCATGGTCTCAATATGTTTGCCAATGAGATGGCGGACATGTTCAGTCTCTAGGTGACCAGACCTGGGTTTGAGAGGTGTCCGATGAACCAGGTATAACAGAAGGGCATACAGTTTTTAATGTGCTGGTATATTCCAGGAATTTGCAATTGTTTGATCGAGAAGACAGACGCTTTTTCTTGAGTCTGACAACAGTAATAACGTGCTTATCATCTCCCCACTGTAGGGAAAGAGAAATGGAAAGGTAAGCAGAAATGAAAGAGGTTGCAAGGTTCCAGGAGATGGAGGCAATATTCAGCTTACCTGAAGATGAAGTCAGATAGACAGGGCAGTTTTACAGTAAACAATCTACCTTTCCACAGTAGAGACAGAGTCCTTATGAACAATGTTTCTTACGTTCATCGTCTGACAGAGGTTGATGAACCACTCCTATTTGCAAAGGTTCCTCTGAGGTTTGTGCAAGGGAAGTAGTAGGGATTTGAGATGGAGCAGGCCCTTTGCAATGTTTCAGACCTCCTCTTGCTTAAGTGTCTGTCTAATTGGGTTACAAGCAGGATCAGTTCTTGGGGGTGGTATGCCTAGTCTGGCTAACTTATCTTTCAATGCTTCAGATATTCCCAGATTGTATTGTTCTATGAGACCTGTCTCGATGTAGCCCATATCTGGGGCCACCTTTCTGAATTCTGTAGTGTAATATCCTACAAGTCTTACATATCAGACTTGCATAGCATAAATTAAGGATTCCCATGATGCCAGTTGAGGACCATTGGTATGAATTAGTATGCTCTTAGATCAGTCCTTTTACAAGTACATTTGTCTGGCATTAGTATAGAAGGTTCTGCAATGCTAGATGTTATAGGAGAAACTGAGGCAGGAGGAGAAGCAGGTAATGGTGGGGATTAAGCCCCCTGTTACTCAATTAGAAGAAGGGTAGCTTGGCTAGACTGCAGTTCCTAAAACTATTAGAGTCAGTGGTAACAGGAAGTCAGGAGTCAAGCAGAAGGTCAAGAGCCTGGAAATCCATGAATTGGGAGCGTGATCAGGATCAAAGCCAAGGGTCAGAAGCCGAAAATATTTTATCATGAATCAAGAACCAGGAACAAGAATGGAAGATTATGTTAGCTTTAGTGTACTAATAATCCCGTCCTCCCCCAGCTAATATAACTAACTAAAACAAACAACTCCGATACAAA
Organism: Pelobates fuscus; assembly: GCF_036172605.1. Lineage (NCBI taxonomy): Eukaryota > Metazoa > Chordata > Amphibia > Anura > Pelobatidae > Pelobates > Pelobates fuscus. The sequence continues at coordinate 286,262,597 of NC_086317.1, forward strand.
GCCAGCGACAATGTCCCAAGAGGAAAAAAAACAACGTTAGTGTAGGCAATACAAAGTATGGACATAATATAAAGCAAAACCATAAGCAAGGTATTCAGAAATAGTCAGAGAAAGCAAAGGGGGGGGGGGGGAAGCCTCCTGGCATTATTTAAAATTAAGATTATTAGTACACTAAAGCTAACCTAATCTTCAATTTTACCACATGACAGGAGGCTTCATATTTTGCAGTTTCAACGCTGAGATAAAATCTTCAAAGCTGGATTCGACAGAGGTCGGAAAAATAACGTCCAAAAAGTAGATTCTTTCCTCCAATCCCAGCCCATAGAATGTCTGGAAGTGAGGCCCCTGCCGAGAATGTGGATGTGGGTTCAACTGTGGGTTCCAATTAAACTGAAAAGAGAATATAAAAAGTTTTAGTCTCCAAAAAGGGTTGTATAAAAATGTATACCCTAACTGTCTATGCTACGTATAAAACATATAGTACAATCCCGTCCTCCCCCAGCTAGTATAACTAACTAAAACAAACAACTCCCATACAAAGCCAGTGACAATGTCTCAAGGGGGAAAAAAACAACGTTAGTGTAGGCAATACAAAGTATGGACATAATATAGAGCAAAACCATAAGCAAGGTATTCAGAAATAGTCAGAGAAAGCAAAGGGGGGTGGGGGGGGGGATGCCTCCTGGCATTATTTAAAATTAAAATTATTAGTACACTAAAGCTAACCTAATCTTAAATTTTACCACATGACAGGAGGCTTCATATTTTGCAGTTTCAACGCAAAAGCTGGATTCGATAAAAGAGCAAAAGCTGGATTCGACAGAGGTCAGAAAAATAATGTCCAAAAAGTAGATTCTCTCGTCCAATCCCAGCCCATAGAATGTCTGGAAGTGAGGCCTCTGCCAAGAAGGTGGATGAGGCTGCAGCCCCTCGCACGGAGTGTGCTCCAAAGGCCTGATAAATCCCAGCCAGAGGAGACAGCCAACGAAGCCATCTGGCCAATGTAGTGATCAAAACTGGACCATTCGGGTGAACGTAAGAGACGTGAAGTTGACGGGAGGAAGGAGACTGCAACGTCACGGTAGCTTCCACATAGCAATGTAGAGTTGAGACCACACAAAGTTGTAGGTCTAAAGGGGAAAAAGGGATAGAAAACCGAGGAAGAGTTAGATTTGGTGTGGCATGAAACCTGAAAGGTAACCCCCGCCGGGTAAAAGATAAACGCACGGTGTCAGAAACGCGGATATCCGAGACCCATTGAAAAGAGACCAAGCAGAGGAGAAAGGTGAATTTGGCCATAAGCTGATCAAGGGACAACTTATCGTTCGGAAGCCAATCTCGCAAAAATTGCAAAATGATACCGACGTCCCAGAGTCGTGTATATTTGGCCCAGACGAAGTCTGCAAATGATGGGGTCTTATCCAAAATGGGATCCATTGGAGTGGAATGTGAGCCGCTGATATGGCCAACCATACCATGTTAATGGACCGATATGATTTCACAGTTGCAAACAGAGAGAGACGAGAAACTTAAGGATAGAGGGAACAGGCGCAGTGAAGGGATTGAGGTCCCATCCCAAACACCAATTGGCCCAAGATTACCATGCAGATAGGTAACATCTCCTAGTTCCCGGTGCCCAGGAGTCCCTTAAGAGGTCCTCAGCTTCCTGCAATAATTCTGACTTGCTTGGAACCCTGTGAAGGGCGGGAAGGCATAGGTTTCTCGCTGTGGCCACGGTTGAAGAAATGCATCCACTTCTAGGCTCTCTGGGTCTGCTAGCCAACTGAAGAAGTCCTTTGCCTGTCGGTTGTTGCGTTAGGCAAACAGGTTGAGGGAGAAAGGACCTCTTCGTTCTTTCAGAGAAGCAAAAACATGAGGGGCCAGTCGCTGCCATCTCACCAGTGGCGTGAATACCAATCTGCTGTGAGGTTGGGTTCTCCCGGCACTGCAGATGTTTCTCTTGTAGCATAATGTTGTGGGGTAGGCAGTAGTCGAAAATCTCTTTCCTGAGTTCTACCAGTGCCTTCAAGGTGACTGATGTAACGCACTGCCGAGATATTGTCCATCTGAAGCAGGATGCAACAATAGGATTTTCCTTTTGCCAGACTGCGGAGGGCGAATGACCCTGCTAGGAGCTCCAAGCTGTTTATGTGCAGCGATAGTTCTTTGGAGGTCCATACTCCTTCTCTATGTTGACCCTCTTGTTGAGTTCTTTGAGAAAGGCCTCTCCAAATATTTTACCCTTTGCTAGGGGTCCGAGCTCTTTATCCCTCAATTCCACGAGCTTGTCATCGATACGGTATAGTGCTGCTCAGTGTCTCTCGGAAGAGAGAGCCTCATTAGTATTCCCGATGAAGCAGAAGCTCCTTTGTGCCCACTCTTGGGTGTCACGTGCCCACAAACGCACCGTATCTGGGGTAAAGCTGTCTGCTCGTTCAGGACCAATGGAGTCAAGGAGTTTATCCTGAGCCCTCTTGAATCCGCAATCGTGGATCCCAACCCCCATGGGACTTGAAAGTCAACATGAGCTGATCAAAGTCGGGTGTATGAGCCACCTTATCTGGTTGAATTGGGCAAGGGCACTCAGACCTCATGCGTTTTCGCACCTCTTTGTCCAGGGGTTTCCAGAGCCAAAAGTGCATAAACTAAAGTTGTTCGGGGGGGGGGGATGGCTCCTTAGAGTGGGGATGGCGTATTTTCCTGGGGTCGAACATCCTGAGGCCAGAGGCGTCCAGGAAGACCTTCAATTCCTCTTGTGGAGCATCCGTGGTTGTGGTCATGGAACCCTGGGGCTCACCCAGGTGTGTATTCCTTAAAAGGAATGGGTCAGAGATGGGAGCAGAGTCCCAGTCACTCTCCTCCAGTTCTGAGGCCTCTGCCTGCCATTCATCTAGCACCAAGAGTGCTTGGGCTAATCCTGCGTCCTTCTCATCTGTGCAGGCCTGTGGGCCGTACAGGTCACGGTCTGTTTGCGTTTGGCATGGGCATTGCCTTTGGATTTCCTGGGCTTGGTGTTTTCGCCCTTCCAGTGGCGTTTGGAAGGTCATAACCATTCCCTGGAGGAGTCCGAGTCCCCCGAATCTGCCATGTAATGGGCCCGTTTGGGAATGGGCTTGGCAGTGTTGTGTTCCATCTGGTAAGTCTTGGAAAAAGTCTTCTCTATAGAGGCAGCACCCGCTGCTGTGATCATGGCCTGCAAGTCTGATGGGGTCTGTGTCTCTTCTATGTTGACTTGCTACAATCACTCGGGACTCACACGGTGGTATTAGCATGAGGGCAGTAGTGTAGTGGTACAGAGGGTAAGAGAGGCCTGGGGATCAGGGGGATGGTTTGGAAATAGGTACCGGATGACCTGTACTAATTGCGGCCAGTAAGTCAGTACAAGCAGATTTAGAAGGTATGTAATCACTGGGGGTCACCCAGGAGTTCAGAATTCTACATGAACAGGTCCGTTCAGAAGCACACCGTTCGCTTCCCGGAGTGGTTAGTTCAGTGTGGAAAAACACAGAATGGGGTAAAAGACCTACGCAAAGCAGAAAAAGTGTAATAAAGGTAATAAACTGCAATGTTCTAAAGACAAATAAGAAAAGAAGAAAAGAAAGGTTGAGTAAAGGACAGAGAGAGGATAACCAAAACTCTGTACTTATCATGTGACGGAGCAGCAAAGAAAGAGTAATCATTGCAGTGAGACATGCCTCTTATAACCTATGCTTGCTTGTGACTGGTTCTCAGTTTTCTCATTACTTTTCATTGCTAATTGAGCTAGTAAAGAAAGATTATGCAAAATATGAAGCCTCCTGTCATGTGGTAAAATTAGGAACCAGGGCGAGGAACCAGGAACAAGAATCGGGAACAGGGACCAGAAGATGGGGCAAGCAACAGAACAAATAAGGACTGATCAAGTGCAGTGCTTGGATATTTTTAGGTAGAGCAAGTCATGTGACCAGTCCCACGCCCTGCACATGGACACCTCCACGACTATAAAGGAGGGATGGGACTGTGCGCCATTTTGACTATTTCACAGTCTCTCCCCTCTGTCTCTGTTGTCCCTCCATCCCTGGCCCGCCTCAATTTTCTCTAAACGCCACGCAGGGGTCCACATGAAGCCTGCCATCTTGCCATGGCGGTGCCTAAGGGGAGGTTGGCTCCAACAGTGGATACCCAAGCCCTTCAGGAGCTGCCTCCAAGATACCCCGGGCTCTGCAGGACAGACAAATGCTGGCGGCTGTTATACTTAAGAATAAAGTTAGTTGGAACTCAATTGCAGATTTAGAAATTATTTTATACTGTCACTTTAAGAATATTTAAAGTAATTGTTTTATTGCTTAGGTCTTGAAATAACAGGACAACCATCAGTAGTAATTCAATCTTTAAGTAAACTTCCAGACAGAGTTTGCAGATCCTTATTTGAATACTTGACAATGTCCAATAGAATTATATGCAGAATATAAAAAAGAAGTATATATGCAGGAGTTGTGCAGGATATATTCAGGTTGCAATTTAAATACAGGAATATATAGAAGCACAATGAACTGACTTTTGTATTGATTCATTCTTTGAGAGGATTAAACTGAATGACGTGAACAAAACAGCAATTCCCAGTATAACAGAATAACTTAGCTTGTTTGTGGAGGTTGGTTATTAGAGAGAGTCATTTTCGTGCTTAGAAGTTTGTAGTTCAGCAAGGTCAGTTTGGAGTGAAGAGGTGAGAGAAGTCAAAGTCCCGTGTCCAGGGAGTATAGAATTCAGCAAGGTTGGTATGGAGGTTCAGAGGTTTGATACACAGCTTGATAAGACAGGAAGCTCAGACCGCACTTTAAAACAAAATTAAACAAATAGACTGAACACTTGGGATTACCTACAGCTTCCTGCTAACACAGGTATGGGTGACAGCATAAGCATAGGTGGGGCCTGATCGGTAAACCAGGAAGTGCTGCACAGTGTATCTGCCAATCAGTTATCATTACAGTGGGTCATGTTACACATTGAGATATTTTTAACACTCAATATTTATTTTTACACATGTATAATGTATTTATCAAATCTATATAACTTAATATACTTACGGGGTTATTCACTCCATTTGTACGCAAAACTCAGACATTGTTCATGTTATTCAACAATGTCCATATTTTTCAAGACCTGACTTTGGTCCGGATTTCAGTTGAACCGAATGCCCCATGAAGGCTGAAATGGTGGAGACATTTACTCTGGGGGGGGACTTATTTAGCACTAGGGAGAGAAATGCTAAAGCATTAGTAATTTGAATACAGATTTGTATTCCTAATACTATAGTGTCCCTTTAACCCCTTAAGGACCGAACTTCTGGAATAAAAGGGAATCACGACATGTCACACATGTCATGTGTCCTTAAGGGGTTAAACAATGGGGGGTGTAGATATGACATTTTCCAACCCCACCCCTATGTTGAGCCATGTCACCTTCAACACCATGGTTAATAGTCGTCCATCCCCTAGCCACATCCCATTAAAAAAAGTACCCTACCTAAACCAACCCACCGCATTCCGGCTCTATTTGGCTTTAGCAAATATGGGATTTGCCATAGTGGCTGGAATTCTGTTATTTTTACTGGAAATAAATGTTTAGTAAATAACCCTGCTGGTGAACCCAATTATTGAAACTTGGAGAAACTACATTAATTTCACTTACTGAGTTTCTGTGAAGTGAACAGAACAGAACAACTTTCTTATGTATTAGTCCATGTAACATAAAACAGAGCAACATTGCTTTTTTTTTGTGGTTTTTTAATTATCAAATGCTTTATTAAAGTTTTGTAATGGCATACAGTCATAGCATAAGTGAGACTCGAAGGTCTCCGTATCAGGAGGTGACAATGTGGCCTCGCAGGGCCTATCAACTGCATTTATTAGTGCATTTAACAGCAGTTAAGTGAGTGTAAACATCATAGTTTGTAACTATTCAGGTCACACGGAGTAAGTATGTGTTTTGCGGGTTTAGTGGGTTTTAGAGCAGAAAGAATTTGTGCGATGAGATGAGTGTGTGATGGTGTGTACCCATTTTAGTTTGCGTTTTGGTAGCCTTGTATAATCATTTGCTTTGTGAAGGTCTCTCGGGTGTTGAGGATTTTCCTATACCATGTTGTCTTGTCCCTAGTGTTGTTGTCCCTGCTATCGAAATAGTGTAGGGTTTATGTTGAATGTGTTGACTTGTGATGTCCAGTTCGCTATGCGTGGTTTTTGGGAGCGGGGCGTGTGCGTTTTGTTCTTTCGAGTGGGTTTTGTTGAGTCAGCTGTGTATTTAGCTTTTTTTTGTTTCTGGGGCGCCTGTGGGGCGATATCCGCTGCGTGTTAGCTTGCAGTTTCTTTGGTTTGATGTGTTGCTGGTACCCGTCTCGTGTTTTCCCCCCCTCCCTTTTTTGTTTGTGTTGTGAGGTGTTGGGGTGGATGGTAAGTGTGGTATCATATGGCTTTAGCGGGGTTGAGAGCACCAGAGCTATTAGAGTGGTTAGTTAGCTGTGTAAACTTAGGTCAGTGGGGGGCAGGGGGGGGGGGGGGGGAGGGGGGAGAAGGGGAGGTGTAATAAATATTAAATATAACAGTTTATAAAAATTATAAATACAAACTATTTTATAACTTTTATTAATAACAGAAAGTGAATATTTAGGTATAACAACAGGTATAAAATATGGCAATAGTTTTGACACAATTAAATATAGCTGAAAATCAACATATCCAGAACATGAGTTAAATTAACTTCTAAAGGAGTTACATGCAAAATTACAAATAATTCCTCTAGAATTAAATTAACAGTTATATCCACATAGATGCAATGTTTAACAACATTACAGACAACTTCAGAATTCAGCTAGAAATTCCTTACACAGAATTTAACATGAAAAACAGCACAGCTTTTAGTCATAAAAATCTTAGAGGCTATCAGTTTGAATCACACTGAGTTAACACACTCACTGCTGGCTACAATTCTAACAGGTAAATACTTTAATATTGCAACTAACAGATACAATATTTCTCACACAGAAATTCATCTAACCATTCCTTCCATCCAGTAACTAAAATAATAATTTAACCACATTTTTACACTGCAGATAATTTGCTTTCCTGATTACAGATGAAATATCCCTATATTCAGATAAGTCAATATCTCTGGATAGTAGCTTGATATATGTTTTGTTTTATTAGAGAATTAAGAAAGTTATCAAGCATACTGACTAGTAAAGAATTTTAACTACGTCCCAGAATTCAGTTGGAAAAGACAGAGTGTCACAGTATCTCTCAAAAGTGAGTACACCCCTCACAATTTTGTAAATATTTTATTATATCTTTTCATGTAACAACACTGAAGAAATGACACTCTGCTACAATGTAAAATAGTAAGTGTATAGCCTGTATAACAGTGTAAATTTGCTGTCCCCTCAAAATAACTCAATACCCAGCCATTAATGTCGTAAACATTGGCAACAAAAGTGAGTACACGCCTAAGTGGAAATGTACAAATTGGGCTCAATTAGCCATTTTCCCTCCCAGGTGTCATGTGACTCATTAGTGTTACAAGGTCTGTGAATGGGAGGCAGATGTGTTAAATTGAAGATTATGCTAGCTTTAGTGTACAGATAATCTTAATTTTAATAATGACAGGAGGCGAGTATTTTGCATAATCTTTCTTTACTAACTCCATAGCAGCAAAGAAAATAGTGACAAAACTTTGAACCAATCACAATGTAGTATAGGGTATAAGAGGTGTGACATATGAAATCATTTCCTCTTTAAAATTGCGACATCACAAGGTCATAAATGCAGAAAAATAACAGAACAACTAGAAAAAAAGTCCATAGAACAAGATAATGGAAAACTAATCTGAATAAATTGAACAGGAACAGGTAGAATGCAGACGAAGGCATCCTGCTTTCAAACGATGATCTCCCAAGACCTGATGATAAGGTTCCATGATGTGATGATGACGACATCTTGTATGGAGACCTTAATGATTCCCTGTGGCTTCTGATTAAGCTGAAACAAGAGTATAAAGTGTATTAGATTCCAGAAGTGATTGTTTAAAACAATGAATGTCTATTCCTTAATTTAACTTAATATCATCTAGTATAATAATAATAATAACTAAACATCCTCCCGACTAATGGTGTTAAATAAATATCCCACCCATAAGGAGTATATATATAAATCTTCAAATGAATGTAAATAAGGCATTAAAACAAGTGCTACCAAGTTAGGTATTTATACAATAATATGAGAAAACAAAATGCCATAGATAGATATGAAATTAATAGGGAGGGAAGAACAAAAGAGAGCAGGGAGGGAAAATATTCGCCTCCTGTCATTATTAAAATTAAGATTATCTGTACACTAAAGCTAGCATAATCTTCAATTTTATCACATGACAGGAGGCTTTGTTTTTTGCAATTTCAACGCTGGGAAAGCAGAGAAAACGCCGGATTATCAAGAGGATGAAAGTAGAATGTCCTAAAGGTGGATTCTCTGGTCCAGTCCGCCGCTCGTAAGATGTCCGAAAGGGACGTGCCTGCCGCATAAGCCCCACGTACGGAATGTGCTCCAAAAGTTTGGTCAATACCGGCAAGGGATATTACCCATCTAACCAATCTGGCCAGCGTAGTAACCGAAACTGGACCGTAAGGGCGGACGTAAGAGATGAGAAGTTGATGAGTGGAAGACTGCCGCAACGTCGCGGTGGCTTCCACGTATTGACGGAGAGTAGAGACCACGCAGAGTTGAGCGTCAGAAGGGAAGAAAGGGTAGAAGACCGAATGAGAGTTGGACTTAGTGCGACATGAGACCCGAAAGTTAACACCCGCCGGGCAGAAGGTAAACGCGTCGGCGTCAAAGGCGCGTACGTCTGATTCCCGTCGAAAAGAAACCAGACAGAGCAGGAAGGTGAATTTTGCGGTAAGCTGGCGGAGTGACAACTCCTCGTTGGGAGGCCAATTTCGTAAGAATTGTAGGACGACGCCAACGTCCCAAAGTGTAGAGTTTTTGGGTTCCGGGGGATGCCGCAGGCGCATGCCGTGGAGAAGTCTGCATATGAGCGGGTCCTTACCAACAGGTGTCCCCTGGGTCGGAGTATGGGCCGCTGAGATGGTTGACCGTACCACGTTGATGGACCAGTATGATTTTCCGGCAGTGAATAGTGAGGTAAGGAAATTCATGATGGAGTGAGTAGGTGCAGTAAAGGGATTGAGGTCCCGTCCCACACACCAACTTGTCCAGGAGTGCCATGCTGATAAGTAGCACCTCCTTGTTCCTGGTGCCCATGAGTCCCATAGAAGGTCCTTAGTTTCCTGCGATAAGTCCTCGGTTCGCCAGGAGCTCCGCAAAGAGTCCAGGCCACAAGGGGCAGGCGTTCCTGCACGACTAGCGGGTGAGGTAGAACCAATGGGTTCCTGAGGGTGGTTGGGGCATCTGGTAGGATGAGGGGATCCTTGATTGAAAGTTCCAGAAGGTCCGGGAACCATGGCTGGCAATGCCAGAGAGGCGTGATGAGAATTATTCTCACTCTCTGTAGGCGGATCCGGTGAAGGACCCTCGTTATCATTGCGAAAGGTGGGAATGCGTAAGCACCGTCCCGTGGCCATTGTTGTAGGAAAGCGTCCATTGCGAGGCTCTCCCGGTCTGGGAGCCAGCTGAAGTAAACATCTGTCTGTCGATTGTTGCGGGACGCGAATTGGTCTATGGAGAGAGGTCCCCTCTGTACATCCAGTATTGCGAAAATATGAGCGTCTAGTTGCCAATCGCTAGCGTCCCGCCAGTGGCGTGAATACCAATCTTCCATCATGTTGGAGTCTCCTGGTAAGTGCTCTGCCACCAAGGTGATGTTGCTTGGTAGGCAGTAATCGAAGATCTCTTTCGTGAGATCCACCAGTGCTTGAGAATGAGTGCCTCCAAGGCGGGAGACGTTGTCCATGCGGAGTAGGATGCAGCAGTTGGATTGGTCCTTTGCCAGGCTGCGAATGGCGAATGATCCGGCCAAGAGTTCCAGGCAATTGATGTGCATCGAGAGCTCTTCGGAAGTCTAGACTCCTCCTGTGGAAGTTGTTCCGTCTGTTGCTCCCCAGCCTGAACGACTGGCATCCGATTCCAGCACGAAGTCTGGCTGGTTCCCGAATATGGCCCTGCCATTCCAAGCCTACATGCAGTTCAGCCACCAGTGTAGCTCCTCCCGAACTTCGGCTGACATTGGAACCGGTTGGTCGTATGTAGGTTGTCTGCGAAGGAATCTTGCCTTGAGGCACTGCATGGGCCTGTAGTGCATGGGTCCAGGGAAAATGGCCTGGAATGATGCGGAGAGAAGGCCTATGATCCGTGCCAGTAATCGTAAGGATATGGTTGTCCGACGAAGGACTTTCTGGATCTCCCTGCGGATTGCGTAATTTTGGTAGCCAGGAGGTGAAGAGTGCATGATGTGGAGTCTATTACGAATCCGAGGAATTGAACTGATTGAGCCAGGATCATTGTGGACTTGGGGCGATTGACGACGAAACCTAGAGACTCCAAAACGTGTACTATGTGATTCGTGTGTCTCCGCAGAGTCCCTGCATCCTCGTCGAAGATCAGGATGTCGTCGAGGTAGATGATGCATCTTATGCCTTGAGCTCTGAGTTTTGCCACTACCGGCTTCATAATCTTGGTGAAGCACCACGGGGCCGAACTGAGGCCAAACGGGAGGCAGGTGAATTGCCAGGGGGTCCCATGCCAGAAGAAACGGAGGTAGGGACGGCTGCTTCTGTGTACCTGAATGGTAAGGTACGCGTCTTTGAGGTCCAGACGAGTGAACCAGTCGTCGCGTCGAAGTAAGTCCCGGAGAAAGTGGATACCTTCCATTTCGAAATGTCGGTATACCACATGAGAATTGAGCTCCCTGAGATTGATAATGGGGCAAAATTCACCGGTTTTCTTCCTGACCAGGAACATATTGCTGGTTGGATGGCACGCTTGGAGGGCAGTTCTCATAGCTCCATGTCTATGAGGCGGGCGTCTGCCCGTGTAGTCTGGATCGGACGTGGAGGGGCCTGCTGGAGCGGGGTTGAGTCGAACTCTATTCGATAGCCCCGCACCGTTTGGAGGATCCACGCATCTGAAGATAGGTCTGCCCAGTTCTGGCATAAAAGAGAAACACGACCTGCGATATGACAGGAGGTTAGAGGCAGGGTATGATTTCGACTTACCGTTGGAGAATCTTGCCCGGGAGCGTCCTCGGCTGCCTCGGCGACGATCAGATTCCCTGAATTGGTGGAATCTATGTCGGGCAGATGAGTCTGGGTAGAACGGTTAAGTCCTTGTTTTACGGGGGCCGGATGGCCAAAAACGGCTGGTGGCACGGCCCCTCTGCCGCCCAGCCCTTCCAAAAACACCACGGGTGTGAGAACTGCGGAAGACTTTCCGCATCGAAGTTTGTGCCTTATTAAGGGACGTAAATATATTGACCCTTTTATTTAATTCCTTAAGGAAGGCCTCTCCAAACAATTTACCCTGTGCCAAGGGTCCTAATTCTTTATCCCCCAGTTCGACCAGTTTTTCGTCGATACGGTAAAGTGCTGCTCGGCGCTTCTCCGAAGAGAGGGCTACGTTGGTGTTCCCTAGGAAACAGAAACACCTCTGTGCCCATTCCCGGGTATCTCGTGCCCACTCACGCACCGTATCTGGGGTAAGCGTCATCCGCTATATCCATAATTCTAGCTAGCGGCCCAATGGCATCTAGCAGTTTGTCCTGCGCTCCTTTAAAACCGTGCTCTATGCCCTTGCGCGGGTCCCGACCCCCTCGGGACATGAATGTAGTCATGAGCGGGTCAAATTCGGGGGTGTGCGCCACCTTGTCTGGTAGGCTAGTCCGAGGGCATTCGGATCTCATCCGTTTCCTCACTTCTTTGTCCAGAGATTTCCTGAGCCAGAAGTGCATAAACCTCGCCAAATGCTCGGGTGGTGACCATTCTTCCGAACGGGGATGACGGATGTTTCTTGGGTCAAACATTTGGAGGCCCGAATTGTCAAGGAAAATCTCTGTGCCCTCCTGTGGGTTTATTTTTTTATTTATTTATTTATTATTGCCATTTATATAGCGCCAACAGATTCCGTAGCGCTTTACAATATTATGAGAGGGGGATTTAACTATAAATAGGACAGTTACAAATAAACTTACAGGAACAATAGGTTGAAGAGGACCCTGCTCAAACGAGCTTACATTCTATAGGAGGTGGGGTGTAAAACACATTAGGACAGGAATTTACAATCAAATAAGGTGGGCTGCCCTTTTGGAGAGGGCAAGAGACAGGTATGTGAGGTAAGGGTTAGTCTTGGAGGCCATAAGCTTTCCTAAAGAGATGGGTTTTAAGGCACTTCTTAAAAGATGCAAGACTAGGGGAGAGTCTGATGGCGGTAGGCAGGCTATTCCATAGGAAGGGAGCCGCCCGCGAGAAGTCCTGCAAGCGCGAGTTGGCCGTACGAGTGCGGACAACGGACAGGAGGTGGTCACGGGCAGAACGGAGAGACCGAGAAGGGACATACCTATGGATCTGTGAGGAGATATAAGAGGGGCTAGAGTTGTTCAGTGCTTTATAGGTGTGAGTTAGTACCTTGAATTGACTCCTATAGCATACAGGTTATCCATGGATGTAGCCATGGAGTCCTGGGGCTCACCCAGACTCTGCTCCCTTATGAAGTAAGGGTCGGAGTTGGCCGCGGAATCCCTGTCGGAGTCCTCCTGGTGGGAGACTGCCGCCTGCCATTCATCCAGCACAGCTAGTGCATGAGTGGGTTCTGCGTCTTCCTCACCTGAGGAAATCTGTGCGAGGTCGTGGGTAGCATGAACCGTGGCTTTTCTGTGCTTAGCAGGGGCTTTCCATTTAAATTTGTGTGGCGCAGTGGCTTCGCCCTTCCAATGGCGTTTAGGCCGATGGGAGCGTTCTCTGGAGGAGTCGGAGTCTTCGGAGTCCGCTCTATAGTGAACCCGTTTAGAGATGGGCTTAGGGGCCTCAGAATCTGTTGGGAGCGACTTAGAAGCGGCCTTTTCCATAGCTGCAGCCACAGCTGCTGTTATCATGGCCTGGTGGTCTGAAGTTTGTGATTCCTCCATGATCTGGAATAGGTATTCGGGGCTCACCCGATAAATTGCGTGAGGGCACTTAGGCACAATTAGTGGAGAGGCATGGGGACCAGGGGTGGTATGGTATCAGGAATGAATAAACTGAGACTAGAGACCGGTAGGTCGTAGTAGGATGAAGAGGGCTGTTTCACTGGGGCTCACCCAGGTAATCGGAATCCTGCATTAACAGTTCCGCTTAGCAGCACAAAATGGGGGCTCACCCCGGCCAGAATAAGGTACAGACCAACTGGCTAAAACCAACCCCTAACCTGACTTGGTCCCACTGAGTAAAAAGGCAGGATGAAAGAAGGATTTCCAGTTGCTTGCAGTGGAATAGCTGGAGCAGAAAACAGACAGTGTTTATCTCTTTAAGATGGCTGCCGGACTGACAGCCGTTAGTATGGGGAGGATAGTACCTCCCCCAGTTTGGGCGGCAAAACTAAATGCCTGCCGTTCGTGTAATTAAAACTGTGCGTATAGTAAAAATGGTCGCGAATGCCTAAAAAGGCGATCGCGCCAAACTGCCGAACGAGAAGCGTTCGGTAGAAAAAATGAATAGTCTATGTGCGGTCGCACAGAAAACGACCGCGGGCATTCGTGCCAAAAAGGCCATCGCGCCAAACTACCGAACGAAAACGGTTGTGCGCGAGCGCACAGAAAAGCCGTTGACAGAAGATAGAGAGGTATGGAGAGAGAGTACAGACGGCGGGGAGCCATGAAAGACACCTGGGCAGCCAGAGGCAAAGTCCCAGGGGTATACAGATAGGGGTAATAGAAATACTAGGGTAAGTATACAAAGACACAGTTATAGAACTAAATGAGGATATTGAAATATATAAGCTGAATACTGAGAAGTAAAAATTTGTACTAAGCTTGTGATGGAGCAGCAAAGAAAGAGGAAATGATGTCATATGTCACACCTCTTATACCCTATACTACATTGTGATTGGTTCAAAGTTTTGTCACTCTTTTCTTTGCTGCTATGGAGTTAGTAAAGAAAAATTATGCAAAATACGAAGCCTCCTGTCATGTGATAAAATTTGGTGTTATCGCTCTCACACTCTCTCATACTGGATCACTGGAAGTTCAAAATGGCACATATTGGCAAAGAACTCTCGGAGGATTTGAAAAAAATAATTGTTGCTCTACATAAAGATGGCCTAGGCTATAAGAAGATTGCCAAGATCCTAAAACTGAGCTGCAGCACAGTGGGCAAGACCATACAGCGGTTTCACAGGACAGGTTCCACTCAGAACAGGCCTCGCCATGGTCGACCAAAGAAGTTGAGTGCATGTTCTCAGCATCATATCCACAGGCCCGTCGCTACCCGACAGGCAAACCAGGCAACTGCTTGGGGCCCCGAGCTGGCCCGGGGCCCCAAGCAGAGCCGGCAGGGCCGCCATCAAGGCATGCGGTCCTGGGGGACCCGGACTGCTCAGGTCGTCCGGGCCCCACATTCAGTGGGTACATACCGGGTCGCAGGGGGCCCGGTATGTACCCACTGGGCCAGCCTCTTCTCCTGGGGGGCCCAGCAGCCGGTCACCTCAGGGCCCCCCAGAGGCTGGCCCTGCTGACACCCGGCGGGCGCGCGAGGGAGAACTCTCCTCTGAGTGCTTCCTCTTCAGCTCCCTCGCGCACCGTACTGATGCCGGAGCCGGAAGATGACGTCATCTTCCGGCTCCGGCATCAGTACGCGGCGCGCGAGGGAGCTGAAGAGGAAGCACTCAGCCAGGGAGAGTGCTCCCTCGCGCGCCCGCCGGGTGTCAGGGACAGAGAGAACATTTAAGTGAGTGGGGGTGGGGGGTGGGGGGAGGTAGAAAATTTGAGTGGGTGGGGGGGAGGGAGGGAGAAAATTTGAGTGGGGGGGAGGGAGAAAATTTGAGTGGGTGGGGGGGAGGGAGAACATTTGAGTGGGTGGGGCGGGGGAGGGAGGGAGAAAATTTGAGTGGGTGGGGGGAGGGAGGGAGAAAATTTGGGTGGGGGGAGAGGAAGGAAATTTGAGTGGGTGGGGAGGAGAGGGAGGGAGGAAATTTGAGGGGGGAGGGGGGGAGGGAGAAAATTTGAGTGGGTGGGGGGAGAGGGAGGAAATTTGAGGGGGGAGGGCAAAAATTTGAGTGGGGGGGCGAGGGAGAAAATTTGAGTGGGTGGGGGGGAGAGGGAGGACATTTGAGTGGGAGGGGGGGAGAGGGAGGAAATATGAGTGGGTGGGGGGGAGAGGGAGGAAATTTGAGTGGGTGGGGGGAGAGGGAGGGAGGAAATTTGAGGGGGGAGGGGGGAGGGAGAAAATTTGAGGGAGTGGGGGGCAGAGGGAGGGAGGAAATTTGAGGGAGTGGGGGGCGGAGAGGGAGGGAGGAAATTTGGGGGGGAAAGGAAAGGAGGAAATTTGAAGGGGGGGAGAGGAAGGAAATTTGGGGGGGAGGAAGGGAGGGAATTTGAAGGGGGAGAGGAAGGAAATTGGGGGGGGAGAGGAAGGGATGAAATTTGAAGTGGGGGAGAGGAAGGAAATTTGAGGGAGGGGAGGGAGAGGTAGGAATTTGAGGGGGGAGAGGGAGGGAGGGGGGAGAGGAAGGGAGGACATTTGAGGGAGGGGGGAGAGGGAGGGGGAGAGGAAGGGGGGAAATTTGAGGGGGGAGAGGAAGGAAATTGGAGGGGGGGAGAAGGAAGGAAATGAGAGGGAGGGGGAGAAGAAGGAAATTGGAGGGGGGGAGAAGGCAATGAGAGGGAGGGGGAGAAGAAGGAAATTGGAGAGGGGGGAGAAGAAGGAAATTGACGGGGGAGAGATTGACATCCATCACACACACACACACAATACACACAATGCATTACACACAGACACACATACACAAGCAATGCATCCCTTACACACAGCAACACACAATGCACCCCTTCCACACACTCAGTGCATCCCTTACAGCAGTGTTTCCCAACCCAGTCCTCAAGGCACACCTACCAGTCCAGGATTTAGGGGTGACCCAGTTGTGTCTAAGGTGTTTTTTCTTTTTTTTCTAAAAACACCTTAGACAAAACTGGGTAATCCTTAAATCCTGGACTGGTAGGTGTGCCTTGAGGACTGGGTTGGGAAACACTGCCTTACAGACACACACACTGCATCCCATACATACACAAACTCACCTTGCAGCCCTTACACATACAAACACAGATTCACACAATGCATTCCTTACACACATCAGGACATCCCCCCCCCTACACACACACACACACACCCCTGTGAACAAACTAATTGGTGGAACATGAAGGTGGACCCTGGGACCCAGACCTTGAGCTGTGTAAATGGCCCTCAAAAAATGGAGCTGCTTCCCGTTCTCCCAGAACATTGATTTTTGTGACCACAGTTACAAACCGCCTCCAGAGAGCCTGTTCTACACCAGACCAGTGGAGCCAGACGGCAGCTGAAGCCCATCATCATCCTCATCTGGTTGTAAGTAGGCAATCTAGTATATTATTCGTGGCACTAATCTCTAATTTACCTCACATTAAAGGGACACTATAGTCCCCAGAACTACTGCAGCTTAATGTAGTGGTTCTGGTGTCTATAGCCTGTCCCTGCAGGCCTTTTATTGTAAACACGGCAGCACTGTAGCACTGTGTTAGTTAACATGGCAGATCATATGGGTGGGGCACTGTGATGTCACATGGGGGCGGCAAACTTTACTTTTGCTTAGGGCGGCAAAAATCCTTGCACCGGCCCTGCAGACACTGCATCCCTGTGGGCGGACTCGGGGGGGGGGAAGGACCCGGGTGCAGGCGCCGGGGGGCCCAGACCTTGAGCGTGCATGTGGGGGGTGGGGGGAGTTGGAGTTTGGGGGGGCCTCCATGTACGTTTTGCTTGGGGCCCCCAAATTCCTTCAAACGGCCCTGCATATCCAGAAGTTGTATTTGGGAAATAGACGTATGAGTGCTGCCTGCATTGCTGCAGAGGTTAAAAGGGGTAGGGGGGTCAGTCTGTCAGTGCTCAGACGATACGCCGCACACTGCATCAAATTGGTCTGCAAGGCTGTCGTCCAAGGAGGAAGCCTCTTCTAAAGATGATGCACAAGAAAGCCTGCAAACAGTTTGCTGAAGACAAGCAGACTAAGGACATGGATTACTAGAACCATGTCCAGTGGTCCGATAAGTCCAAGATAAACTTATTTGGTTCAGATGATGTCAAGCGTGTGTGGCGGCAACCAGGTGAGGAGTACAAAGACAAGTGTGTCTTGCCTACAGTCAAGCATGGTGGTGGTAGTGTCATGGTCTGGGCCTGCATGAGTGCTGCCAGCACTGGGGGGGGGGGGGGGGGGAGCTACAGTTCATTGAGGGAAACATGAATGCCAACATGTACTGTGACATACTGAAGCACTCCCTTTGGAGACTGGGCCGCAGGGCAGTATTCCAACATGATAACGACCCCAAACACACCTCCAAGATGACCAAAAGACTTGACTTGCTAAAGAAGCTGAAGGTAAAGGTGATGGACTGGCCAAGCATGTCTCCAGACCTAAACCCTATTGAGCATCTGTGGGGCATCCTCAAATGGAAGGTGGGGGAGCGCAAGGTCTCTAACATCCCCCAGCTCAGTGATGTCATCATAGAGGAGTGGAAAAGGACTCCAGTGGCAACCTGTGAAGCTTTGGTGAACTCCATGCCCATGAAGATTAAGGCAGTGCCGGAAAATAATGGTGGCCTCACAAAATATTGACACTTTGGGCCCAATTTGGACATTTCCACTTAGGGGTGTACTCACTTTTGTTGCCAATGGTTTAGACATTAATGGCTGTGTGTTATTTTGAGGGGACAGCAAACTTACACTGTTATACAGGCTGTTCACTCACTACTTTACCTTGCAGAAGAGTGTAATTTCTTCAGTGTTGTCATTAAAAGATATAATAACATATTTCAAAAATGTGAGGGGTGTACTCACTTTTGTGAGATGCTGTAGGTTTTAAAAGTCCTAGATTTAGTTAGAAAAGACAGTGTTAGATTTCTTTGCTTTTTGCCCTCCTCCCCGGCTAGCCTCCATTTTTTAAAGAAAACCTTATCTTAAGTTTCTTTGCGTCACTATTTTAAAGTGACCAATGGGATTAGGTGGGTGTACCTTTCTCTACTGATTGTCTTATAGACTTTGATCAATAGATGGCGTTGTACCATCACAAGAATTTCTCATTACGAATTCCAATTACCACTTTGTATAATGGGGTTAATTGCATTTTGTGATGAATTTGACTTCACAGTTGTCTTTATCTTCATGACACATCAATTAAACTAACGGTCAACTTCAAAGAATTTTCTTAGACTTTCAGTCTACTTTTTAGGCCTTAAAGTATGATTTTGACACATCTGGACTTTGGTTCAACTTTCTCTTACAATGGATTTCTTGTAGAGATACATTAATTTAAAAAGTAAAATTAATTACTTAGTCAATATCTCTATCTGGTAATCCTGTGTCTGGTTTTCTTAGTTACTGTCTGATTGCGTGAACTATTTGTCAGTAAAGTGTAACACGTGTTATATACATGTCTTTTACACACATTTAGCTAATATTAGTTGAATAGTAATTATATTTATTTATTTGGATTCTAACCATGAATATTCAGCATTATTAACACAGGTACTATTTATATATGATTAAACATAATTATAGTATATACATGTGTGTGTGTCTGGGTTGGGCTTTTTCAACCCCCCCTTGTTGCAGACACTGAAAAATAAACCTTTTCTCTGGTCAGTGTTTAAACTAGCCGCATTCCTTTGGTCACCTCTATACCTCTATAAAGACATCCACAGTCTTCTGCAGGTGTGTCACCTGTGCCTGGGAGACCCATAAAACATTTTAAAATTGTTTTAAAAGTTACACTGAAAGGGTGCCAGGGCACTCTTGGCACCATAACCATTACAGCGGACTGCAGATGTTATGATGCTCTGTGTGTGTTTTTTTTTTCAGCCAACAAACAAAAACAGTTAGTTGTGTGTGTTCAGGGCCATCTTTAATATTGAGTGGACTCTGGGCAAGCATTTGCTTGGGCCCCCTGGAACCTTCCCTCCCACTATGTTTCATGACTTTGTGTGTATGATGACTGTCTTCAGTGAGTGACTGGGACAGTGTGGGTAAAGGGGTAACTTTGACAAGGTGATTTTGACAGGGGCACAGGGGTGAATGAGACAGGATAGGCAGTGAGTGTGACAAGGATGAGGGTTGATTCTGACATCGTTGGAGGAGGTAATGTGACATGGCGAGGAGAGGTAAGTGTGATAGGATTATGGGAGTTAATGTGACAATGTTGTGAGGCATGTTTGGGGTGCATGTGGCATAGCTGGAGGAGGAAGTGTGATAAGGGAGGTGAGCGTGACAAGATTAGAGGAGGTTTATGTGGCAGGGTGAGTGTGACATGGTTGGAGGGTAATCCCAAACCCTATAATATAATTTAGTTTAATTTAATTTAATTTACACATTTTAAACATAGAGACACACAAATACACATGCAGACTAACAGATAAATACACAGATACACATACAGATACATGCAGATAAATACACTGATACACAGATACATACACAGACACACAGATGTACATAGACACACAGATATGCATACAGACAAACAGTAAAATCCCCACATACAAACAAATACACATACACACAAAAAGACACACATGCAAAATATACATAGCCACCTTCCTGTGTCCTACCTTTTAGGTGCAGTAGTGTGAGTTCCCTGGGGTCCAGTGACTGGCTGAGGCTGTTGGAAGTCAGAGGCTTTCCCACTCTGCCCCCTCTGCTCTTGCTTCCTTCTCCTCCCGTGCAGTGTGTTTGCTGGGATGAAGTGACCGGCTGTCACTTCATCTCACTGATAACCTTACTAAAGTGGCCCAGCCACGCTGTTAAAAGGCTGCAGCGCTGACCAGGCCCCTGAATACACATTGACATCAGGTGGCCCAAAGTGCATTGGATAACTGATGGCCACCAGCAGTGAGTGCGGCACGGGCTACGACCTCGCCATGATGTCTGGTGGGCTGCATTTGCTGGCTCAAGTGGATCAGCTGCTTTGGGCCCCCGAGGAATAACTGAGCCTGTGGCAGATGCCCCTTTAGCCCCACATTAAAGATGGCCCTGTGTGCGAGAAATGACTCTGTATGTGGGAAATTACTGTGTATTGTGTATGACTGTGGTGACTGTAATTGTGGTAGTTGTGTGTGATGTATATGTTTTGACTGTGTATGTGATGGCTGTACGTATGATGAATGATGGCAGTCAATGTATGATCTGGATAGCTGTGAGTGATTTGTCTGGCAGTCCATGATGTGTGGGAGTGAATGATATGTGGGTAGCTGTGACTGATGTCTGTGACATTGTGTGGGTGATCGGTGATGAACGATGTGTATACTGATTTGTAACTAACTGCGAGTGTTGCTGTGTGTGTTATGTGTTCTTGAATGCACATTAGATTTGTTAAAGGACCACTCTAGTGCCAGGAAAACATACTCGTTTTCCTGGCACTATAGTGCCCTGAGGGTGCCCCCACCCTCAGGGACCCCCTCCCGCCCGGCTCTGGAAAGGGGAAAGGGGTAAAAACTTACCTTTTTCCAGCGCTGGGCGGGGAGCTCTCCTCCTCCTCTCCGCCTCCGTTCCTCCCCGTCGGCTGAATGCGCACGCGCGGCAAGAGCTGCGCGCGCATTCAGCCGGTCACATAGGAAAGCATTCATAATGCTTTCCTATGGACGCTTGCGTGCTCTCACTGTGATTTTCACAGTGAGAATCACGCAAGCGCCTCTAGCGGCTGTCAGTGAGACAGCCACTAGAGGAAATAGGGGAAGGCTTAACTAATTGATAAACATAGCAGTTTCTCTGAAACTGCTATGTTTATAAAAAAATTAGTTAACCCTAGAAGGACCTGGCACCCAGACCACTTCATTAAGCTGAAGTGGTCTGGGTGCCTAGAGTGGTCCTTTAAATAAACATTCATTTTTCACGGTGACCTTTACACAATCACTAACACACACAGTGACCTATACAAACATACTGACACACACACAGTGACCCATAGAAACATACTGACATGCAAAGTGACACATACACACAATGTGACCCATGCAAGCATACTGACACACACAGTGACTCATACAAACTTACCAACACTCAAAGTGATCCACACAACCATATTAATAAAACTCTGTTAGTCTCTTCCAGGAAAAAGCGGAGGGTTTGCAAAGGCTGCAATTCACAAAAACTGCAGTTTTTCAGGCTCATTAAAGATATACCCCCAATGAATACATGTATAAAGATTGCATGCAAGTATTCATTGGGGGTATATCTACTAAAGAGTAATTTGTGTCTGAAAAAAAAAATCAATCTGAAATGGTCCTTTAACTATCCCACCCATTTTACTTTCTTTCTGCTATCTTCTCATCTCCTTGTGGTCTCAATGTATCCAAATTAATATTTTTGTATAAATATTTTATCTTATGAATTATTTTGCTATATATTATTTGTATCAACACAAAAGGGGTTACACCAACCACCATGATCACAACACATACATTTTTTGTGCAGTTATTGTGATTTACCACATAACCATAGTTTTTTTCCCATTTCTGAATCTGATATATATACTATACATTTTATATTGAGTATAGCATACCGTATATTGATTAAGTTTTTAATACTTTATTTTGTCAGAAATAAACTCAGGACAATTCTCTATTTAGTAAATACATTCATGCATAATGCATAAAATTTACAATATTCCCATAATTTTTTTTATTGTTAAAACGTTTGTAAGACACAAATCCAGGTAAAAAAAAAAGTCTAAAGAATTATTTCCGCTGTGGTGAATTATGTGAATTTCACTTGGTTTATTTAATTTTATTTGCAATCTTATTGTCCTTGATTTTATCCTAGTTTATCACACTTTCATCTGCATCTGAGCTTACTTGATTGTTATTAAAAAAAAAATCCAAAATACAGAAATACATATTCAGTTATCTGCTTTGTGTCACTTGATCTGTATATTGTTTTATTTAATTTGTATTTTTTTATTTTTTTTATTCTAAAACTGCCTTGTTTTACTTTCATTTACGAACCTCTACTGTGTCTACAATATGTAATCTTCGATTTATTGGATGACCTCTGCTGGTCGAAGTGAGCATTGGTCAAATTAGGCACTTTATAATAAATATATAAGTAGATAATACATTTTGACTATACATACTGTAGCATTGTTTTACCTATATGAACACATTTTTGGTGTGTTTATTTATACATTAATTTTCATCATTACTGTATCAGATGACCATGAGAGTGATGTGTACAGATACCTTTTATTCATTAAGCCTGTCCCGAACCAAAAATGGCTGAATATCTAGTTTGTTATTATTTTCTGAGTTGTATTATATTAGCACAGAAGCTAGGTAAGGACAGAAAAAAAAAATCTAGGATAAGAGCAGTATATAAGAACGATTACATCCATAAATACATACAAGAGAAAAAAGTGAATATTTTGTCCCAGCTATGGAATTACAGAGATCTAAACAGGATCTATTAAAGGGACACTATAGTCACCCAGACCACTTCAGCTCAATGAAGTGGTCTGGGTGCCAGGTCCCCCAGGTTTTAACCCTTCAGATGTAAACATAGCAGTTTCAGAGAAACTGCTATGTCTACATTGCAGGGTTAATCCAACCTCTAGTGGCTGTCTTCCTGACAGCTGCTAGAGGCGCTTCTGTTTGAATGCACGCCTGGCTTTTGCGGACGTCGGTGGGAGAGGAGAGGACACCAGCGCCGAGGGAGCCCGGCGCTGGATAAAGGTAATTGACTGAAGGGGTTTTAACCCCTTCAGTGCCAAGGGAGGGGGACCCTGATGGTGGGGGGTCCTAAGGATGCTATATGTCAGGAAAACTAGTTTGTTTTCCGAACACTAGAGTGATCCTTTAAGATTTTTGGGTGGAGGATTTTGTAAAACATGGGTAATTCAACAAACCTTGATTGGGGGCATTTGATTGGAAACCAGGTCTGCTGTTTTGGCAAGAATTTCAGATTTATTGGTCAAAACTGATTATTAAACAACACTGCAAAACATCTGATTTTATAAAAAAATTTCAAATGAGTGTATTAAAACCTCAGCGCAAGGGAAACAGATTACAAAAGTATATAGCTTAATAAATAATATTCCAGCTCAATAGAAGCAAACTCAAAATGTTCCCTTTTTAAACTAAAAGATTTCAGACCAAAATAATAGAAATTTTATCTTTTTTTAAATTTCTTGTGTAAGAATTTAAAAGATAATATAGCAGTCATTAAACCACATTTTTGAAGAATGGTAAAAGGCTATATCTATAGTCCTCTCAAAACAGATCTATACATGTATAATTCTGCGCAGAACACATTTTGCAATGAACTTCAAGCTTTGGGAAACAGTTGGGCTCCCTCCTAGGAGATTCAAGAATATAACTGCAAAAATCAGAAATTTTATATCGCAGAAGATAGTCCCTTTGGGGGGCCATGGCATGGAAATTATATTCTGACAGTGCAGGCTCATCCACAGTGACAGTTGGGGTACTACCCACTAGTTCTTGATGTAATAAAAGAACAAAAACAAAACAAAAAAAACTATATATTTTCGTGTAAAAGTAGTACAATTTGGGATATGGCTTTAATATGGTTTTTATTTTCTGTTTGCAGCAAAATAATTATTTCAAGGGATACAGAATGAAGAAAAAAGGTGGTGGTGGGGGGGGGGACGGGATAACATTGCAGTTTTTTTTTACATTGTTTACATATCCGACTTGCCTGCAATTTTCACATCTTAACCATTCCACCATATTTTCAGTAACTTCTTAGGTCTAGTCTTAGGCGCCTCGGCACGTTATATCTATATATCCCCTGTTGTATGTATGGTATATACAAATAGTAGAACAATGAAAACTATTTACATGTGTTATTAACATCCTATGGTTCCTATGTCTGTGTATCCAGGTCTCTAGTGGTGTATGCTCTATGGGGGCTTGTTCCTTGGGCCATTTACGTCCTTCTTTGTTTCTCTGTTTGGGGTCTCATCTTGGTCGTCCGTTTGCCCCATGTCTGTGCCACTCTCTTCTGGTTTTTGTGTGTTTCCCTGTCATTAAGGGGGGTCGTGGTTGCTATTCTGATCTCTTGTGTGGGAATTGGCTATATAATTGTGCCATAAGGTGTATGGGTCCGCACTTATACGGCTCTTTTGACCCTGTGGTCCTGTGAATTTTTCATAGGCCACGTTTGTGGATACAAGGTTCAATATTTCCAGTTTAGTGGGAACTGCTGTCGATCTCCAATTCCTTGCTATGATAGTCATTGTTGCCATGATTGTAAGATATATCGTTTTGCGTATGTGTTTCAGGAAGTGATTTGGGAAGATGTGCAGAAGGTATGTTTCTATAGAAGGTGTAACAACCATTCCTGTGCTTTGTTTTATAATGTCTCCCACCAACTCCCATACCAGCTGTATCTGTGGGCAGCTCCACCATATGTGCAGCATATCCCCCTTTGGTCCCTTGCACCTCCAACATATGTTGTCTATGTTATTATACATTCTTGCGAGTCTATCTGGCGTGAGGTACCAACGGTATAATACCTTTCTAGCGGTTTCATGGTGGGACGCACACCTGGTTGTTCCCTTATGGGCTGTGAATGCCGAGCTCCATTTTTGAGGTGTGAGGTCCCTTCCTTCCATTGATTCTCTCTGAAATCTCCAGAGCTGCGCTTGTGGTTCTCTTATTACTAGGTTATAGCATATAGATAGAGTTTTACTCAGTTGTCTTGTGTCTAGGCATTTAGATTCAAAGTGGGTCATTCTCGCCTCACCGTTTCCCTTCTGTGTGTATGTGCCCTCTAGTCGCAGAGTGTGGTATAGTTGTATATAGGAGAATTGGGCCTTGTTTCTTATCTGGAATTGTGTTTTTAGGTCTTGGAAGCTCTTAATGGAGCCTTTGTGGGTCACTTGGTGTAGATGGGTTATGTTGTGTTCTGCCCATAATTTATAGTTAAACGAGGGGTTCAGAGTGTGTAGCGTTTTCAGGGGGGTTGACGGGGACCACTTTTGTTTTGAGCATATCCTGTGCCTATTTTTATCCCATACGGATAGCATTAGCTTGGTGGTCGGCAACATCTTGGGGGTAAGGGGTCAGATGTCTCTGGGTGCCCATAAGAGATGAGTTAGATGGGTCCCTTCTAGTCTACTGGATTCCAGTGCTAGCCACTGAGGGGGTTGGGCCGTTTGGTGGCATCCTAAGACATTAGCCAGGTGCGTGGCTCTGTGGTATTCTTTCATATCGGGGAACCCCAAGACTCCGTCCTCTACTGTTCTAGATAGGAGTTTCCAGGACACCCTGGGTTAGCCAGCCAAACTTGAGTAATGTTGTCTGCAGTGTTTTGAAGTATCTAGTGGGGACCTGAATTTGCAGTGATCTGAACAGGTATAGTATTTTTGGCAGAATCATAATTTTGACGGCTGCGCGTCTGCCCACCCATGATAGGTATTTTCCCTCCCATGACTTCAGTGTGTTCTCTATTTCTGTGTGAAGTTTTTGGTAATTCATGGAGAAGAGCGAGTTGTGTGATTTTGTAAGTCTGACACCCAGGAATGTAAGTTAGTCCTCCCTCCAATCGTAGTGGAATGCTGATTTAAGTCTATCTAATGTGTCTCTCGCTATACCTATTCCCAATGCTTGAGTCTTGGAGGTATTGAGTTTATAGTATGAGTGTATACTGTAGTGCTGGAGTTCTTTTTTGAGGTTCGGGAGCGAAATCAACGGTTGAGATAGTGTTAGTAGGACATCGTCCGCGAAGAGGTTAATCTTGTATTCTCTGTCTCCTATGTTTATACCATGTATGTTTGGGTTGCGTCTGATAGATTCCGCAAGTGGTTCAAGGGCCAGTACGTATAGGAGTGGCGATAAGGGGCAGCCTTGTCTGGTACCATTTGTGATGTCAAATGGTTACGATTGGAACCCCGACGTCGATACCGCTGCGTTTGGGGAACTGTATAGGGCATTAATAGCTGTTAGGAATGTGGGGGGAAATCCAAATTTAGTAAGGGTAGCCTCCAGGAATAGCCAATTCAGTCTGTCGAAGGCTTTTTCTGCATCTAGTGAGATTATGAGTCCTTGAGTCTGGTCCATGTGTATCGTCTGTAAAATGTCTACCACTTTTCGGGTGTTGTCCGAGCCCTGTCTCCCGTGTACAAAGCCTACTTGGTCATCCGAGATTATAGTGTGGAGAATGTGTTTGAGTCGGTTGGCCAATATTTTGGCGTAGATTTTAGTATCTGAGGTAAGAGAGAGATAGGGCGGAACTTTTGGCAGAGTGTTGGTGGTTTGCCCGCTTTCAGTAGGGTGATTATTCTGGCTGTTAAATACTCTACGGGGAAGCTTCCAGTGTGCAGTGCATGATTAAATACCCTGCATAGGTGTGGGGCTAGTTGGGGCAGGAATGTTTTGTAATTTTCATTAGTGAAGCCGTCCGGGCCTGGGGCTTTCCCCTTTGGTAGGGAGTTGATGCATTCTGCTATTTCGCTTTCCGTGATCTTGGTACCTAGGAGTTGTTTCTGGGTATTGGATAGCGTCGGTAGAGGTATGTCTGACAGGTATGACTGTATGCCTCTCGTAGTGGGCTGTGGTGTGTTTGGGTCTTTTGAGAGGTTGTAGAGTTGGCTATAGTATTGCGCAAATTCGCCGCAAATCTCCAAGGGCAAATGTACTTTTTGTCCTTGTTTGTTTACGATGTGTGCTATCCGAGTTTGTTGTTGTCTTTCCCTCAGGTGCTGCGCTACCAGTTTGCTGGCCCTATTACTCTGGACGTAGGTGCGGGACTTCACCCTATTCATCATTAGACCGAATTTGTGAAGTCGGATCTCATTGAGTTTGTTTTGGAGTGCAGTGATTTGTGTTTTGTGCGCCACTGAGGATTGCTTTTGGTTTTCTGCATGTAAGCTGGCTAGTTGCCGCTGGATATGTGTCGTATCTTTTTCCTGCTGTTTCTTTAGGTACGAGGCCCTGCTGATTAGCATGCCTCTAATTACTGCTTTATGTGCTAGCCACACCATGTGTGGGTTCATGTCTGTCGTGGTGTTCTTGGTGAAATAGTGCTGGAGTTCTGATGC
This sequence comes from Pelobates fuscus, assembly GCF_036172605.1. Taxonomy (NCBI): domain Eukaryota; kingdom Metazoa; phylum Chordata; class Amphibia; order Anura; family Pelobatidae; genus Pelobates; species Pelobates fuscus. Next base: position 286,289,836 of record NC_086317.1, read on the forward strand.
CAGAGTTGCGCAGTACTGTGTGTCTGTGATTATGCTCTTATTTAGACGCCATGGATTCCTGTGTTTGTATTCGTATGAGTTCGCTAGTGTTAGTGTCATAGGTGCATGGTCCGACCAGTCAACCGTCAGGATGTCACAGTTGATTCGTGCATAAAGCAATTGTCAATTCTGGAATACGAATTGTGTACTTTAGAGTGGTGTGTATATGCTCTGTCTGTCGGGTGGAGCGCTCTCCAGACGTCCCTTAAGCCAAATAAGGAGAGCAAATTTCTGATGCTTTTACTTTGGTTTTTGAGGATTTTGTAGTGCTGTGAAGATGTTGGCCTGGTGGAGTCTAACCCCGGATCTAATACGTGGTTGATGTCTCCACTGATTATTAATGTGCCTTTCCTTACTCTCTCTATTTTGGTAAGTACTCTATGTAAGAAGTTCCTTTGGTTGGTATTTGGGGCGTATACATTCACTAACGTGTATTCAAGATCATTGAGTGTGCATTGCCATATGATGTACCTGCTGCCTGGGTCAATGAGTTGGTCATGTGAGGTCACCGTGAGGTCCAACTGAGGAGTATAGACACCCCTCTAGACTTTTTGATGTGGTGGCATGTGCTTGGTAGGGATAGGAATTTGGGTTAAGCAGCGGGTGAGCTCCTGTCCTAAAGTGAGTTTCCTGCAGGTATACGATGTCAGCTTGTGTCTTTTTGAGTTCCATATTCAGGACATGGCGTTTGTACGGTATGTTTAGTCCTTGCACATTATGTGAGTATAGTTTTAGACTGAATGTGTGTGGTTGTAGGTAGTGCTATGTGGCCCCAATGTACCTTGGGTGAGATCTTGTAGGTTCTGTGGAGATTGAATGGATTGGTTACGTTGGTTTCTTTGTGGAAGATGTATGTAATGTGTAGTCTCTTTACCTTGCCCTTCTGAGCCTCGTGTGTAGAGGCATGTGGTAAACCTGGTATTGGACCATTGGAGTAAAACAAACATTTAACATATATACAAAAACACAAATATATCGAAAAGTACAATTTAGTCATTGTGCCCTGTCCTTCCCTAAGGGCACAGGTTCGCCCGCTAGTTAGTCTCACTAGCTAGACGTATCAGGAGGGTTGAGGAGGCCGGGTCTAGCCTACAAGCTGCCCAGGCGAGCGCAATCCAAAGCATACGGCTCTAAACCATCTTTTTTATTTTTTTATTATTATTTTCATTTGTTTATTTATTTATTATTATTATTTTTTTGCATATGTTATAATGTGTAACTCTGGATATGCTCCTAGGTATGGAGCGTGGGGGAGTGGGATCTTTGGCTTGTACAGTGGGATTCCTATATTCCAATTATCTATTTTTTGGTTATGGTTTGAGGATTACGTCAATGTTGTTGGTGAGTGTGGGCCTGGGGGGAGTGTGGGTAGGTGTCTGTGCCCCCGATGCCTTGAGAAGGCAAGAATAGATACCTGGCCTGTAAGCTTCAGGCTGGCGGGTCACATATGCCCTGTGGGGTTGGCTCAATAAGGGAGGTAATGTTGTGCCCCTTTCCCCTCTAGTGGGAACCTCTCTGGTCTGTTGCGGGATTATCTAAATAACATAGATCAAACATTTACACCCATTACCCCCATTACATTACCCACACCCGGTCCGCGTCCTTGTAGTGTGGACGGCCATTGCCCCTTAGACACAAGAGATAGCAATTCAGTCCAGGTTTATAGAGTTCAGTCCAGGTTTATTTTTTTATGTTTTTTGGTGGTTGGTTCGGCACTTGTGCCGTTGGTAGGTTATTGTCCATCCTTTCCGTGTCTCCATCAAGTATGGTTGGTATTCCTGGGTGGTTTGTGGTATCTGGACCCGTCCTTATGTCGATGCCCCAGGAGTGCAGTAGGCGGGTACCGGAGTCTACGTCTGAGGCCACGTGTGTTTTACCTTCTTTGTGGATCAGTAATTTGATCGGGAATCCCCATCTGTATGGAATTTTCCTGTTACGCAATTCGGATGTGATGTCTTTGAAGGTTCTTCTGCGTTTCAGCGTTTCTGCCGAGAGATCCGTGAAGATCTGGATCTTCTTGTATTGATTCGGTAGTGCGTTTTGAGGCCCAGCAGCGTGCATGATAGTTTAATTCACATGGAAATAATGCAATTTTAGCAATACGTCTCGCGGTGTGGATGCAGGTAAGTGCTGGGGTTTTGCTACCCGGTGCGCCCTGTCCATGAGCAGCATGTCGGTAGGAATGTCAGGTGCCAGGGTCTGGAATAGGCTGGTTAGATATGCCATTAGGTCCGAATTTTGTATTTCCTCCGAGATCCCTCTTACCCTCAAGTTTTGTCTTTGGGACCTATCTTCAAGGTCCATGTTTTTTATTTCTTTTTTCTCTATTTGTGCTTCCAACATCTCCAGTTTTTCCGCCAGGCTGTTGTGAGCATAATCCACCATCTTGTTTTCCACATGTGCTGTGCGGTTTCCTATGTCAGTAATTTCTTTTTTTAGATCTGCAATTGCCGTCTGAACGGATAGCTTGATCTTTGAAGCCATGTCATCTAACATTTTCTGGAATATATCTACTTGTATTTGCATGGTGTGTTGTGGGGAGTGCTGTAGGGATTGTCGTTGGGATGGCACCCGTTCTTCGCCGCTGTCGTCGCCATCTTGTGAGTTTTGCGCGGTAGTTTTTTTATTTACCGTTTTTGCTGAAAAAAACGAGTGTTTGTCTTTGCTGTCTCCCGTTTTTCTCAATCCCCTTTGGGACATTTTGCTTCTCCCCCTCTGTGGAGCATTATCGTGCTGATTTGCCGCTTATAAAATCGCTTTAGTAAGCTGCCGGCTCGGGAGCTCCGTCCTCACACAGCCATTCAGCTCGAGCGGAGGCTCCGCCCCCCGGCTTTAACGTTTTAAAGTTTAAATGTAATATTTTGTATAGAAATGTAGAAATGAAAAGTGTAGTATAATATTTTCTTTTTGTATTGAACAATTTCTACACCTTTTTTTTTGGTAGTGTGAGAAGCTGGTGAGAGCCACTAAGCTTGTAATTTTTTTTTAATTTTTTAACCAGGCTAGCGGTATTCCTGAGCGTGACTCGGGGTTAATTTTCGCTGCCAGAAGCGGTAACCCAGAGTCACGCTCGGGGTAGATAACAGAGCTGGCAGCGGAGTCTCCTTACCTTCTCCTTGCGATCCAGCGATGTCCCCGCGCTGTGATTGCCGGTGAGAGCCCCGGCGGATGCCTCCATCTGACTTCCTGGTTCCGTCTCTGTGAGCCGCAGAGGCTCATGGGGGCGGAACTGGGCGGGTAATTCAAATGGTACCGCTTTTGGTACAAAATTCCTGACATAATCATACCGCCAGGGAGGTTAAATTTGTTTGGTCATTTTAACATGGTTAATAGCTCTTAAAGCAGTATTAAGATCACACAGAAGCTACTGGTTCGGCAGGTATCCCATTTGGACTTTTTCAATCTTCAGGGTTAGCGAATTCACCATCTAAGTCCACTAGCTAAACCATGGGCCCTACACAGCCACGTAAGGTACCCTTATCGATTAACCTGTTATACTTTTCTATTTCTGTTTTAGACCTCATCAAATGCGTCCCATTGGCAATCTAATTATACATGTCCAAAAATATTGGCCTGGACAGTTTTCTAGGGTAATTATAGGGCATTCATTGTCCAGTAGCACTAGAGGATGGGGTTGGCAGTTAATAACTCGTGTCCTGTAGAAGCCCATCTGATTTATTAATATTTTTAGACTCGCTTATAGGGAAATCCTAAAAACCATAAACACTACAACCCACTCTCGTGGTTATGGTGCCAATAATGCCCTGGCTCCCTCAAGGAGTAAATGTCAAATTGTTTAAAAATGGTTTGACAACTGACCTAGATTTTGATGGACACTGCTGCTGCACTGCTTGCTTCCAGATTCTCCTTGTAAGGGGAATCTGGTTAGCACGTATGAGATAAGGAGGGCTGTGAAGGGCTGTCCTCATTGGAGGTGAAGATCAAATGTGGGCTGAAGTGGCTATAGTGCTTAGAATGTTCCTTTATTGGATTCCTTGTCACATATTGATCAGCAGGTAAGAGCAGGGTATGAAATCTATCACATGCTTATTAAACCCTCTACAACACCTGTACATTTGTAATCAAAAGTATTCAACCCTCATTGAAAATCAGGTTTGTCAAAATGTACAGACTCCCTGGTGCTTGCAATGAACAAATCAAACAAAAGCTATTAAAATAGGTCAACAATGAATGCTTCAAGTGTTTCCCCCAAATTCAACTGTAAATGCACTCATAATAACTTCTTGCGCCTCAAAATCACTAAACCCTCTGAATAGAATCTCTCACAACAGCACAAAAATGCAAAACAGCTGTGCTTGAGCAGAAACACTTGAAATACCTGTACTGGCTAGGGGTCTGTTGAGTGTCACGTCTGACCTCATGTTAGAAATATGGCTAAGTCAAAAGAATGTTTAGAGAAGAGATCATTGCCCTTCACAAACAAGGAACAGGATACAAAAATAGAGCAAAGACACTGAATGTTCCTAGAAACACCGTTGGAAGTACAGTTCGCTAGTTCAAAGTTGAAGAAACAGTGGTTACACTACCTGGACAAGGCAGAAAAAGGAAGCTATCAATGGCTGCAACCAGATTTCTGAGAAGGCAGGTAGTGAAAAACCCTTGAGTGACTGCAAAAGACTTGTCGCAAGACTTAATGGCAACAGGTAGTGAAGCTTTAGTGAGTATAGTAAGACATGTATTAAACCCAGAAGGTTTTCATGCCAGAACTCCAAGACGTACACCACTACTGACCCAAAAGCACAAGAAAAGTTGGCTCCAATATGTATTTTTTTTTCAATCTTTATTTTTGAAAAGATGTTTTACATAAATACATCATAGAAACAAACTTTGTTAAGATCCATTTCTAAAAGTACACAATGGTTATGCCCAAATTATGGGCAGCTTGCGCGCGCATTAAAATGCACTCTTCCTCCCTCATTTCCATAAAGCGCTGCATATTTTGCTGCAAGGAAAACATTGCTGATGTAAATTGCCTAACGCCCTCATTCAAAACGTTAGACATGGAGCGTACCTCGGTTATTACATTCTGCAATAGTTCTCGCTGATTCTCCCTATCCTGCTGTATGGACGTCTCCAGTTCAGCTTGACGAGCCTGGATCGTCGCATACAGCGCAGCCAACGATGGAGGAAGTTGTGGCGACTGCATTTCTTCGGCCACTGATGTCACTGAATCAGGATCCACTGCTGTTAGGGTAATGGTACCCTCCTCTTGCAGGGGGAGAGTACCATCAGAACCTATAGGGGAGAACAGAGAAAGAACATTGTTAGCATGATGACAATATTATTTAAACTTGGGAATAAGATATATGCAGTCATGCTATTAATTTATTATTATGTCTAAGTATAGTTATGCATCTTTGTCCCCCCTAGCCCTTTTTCCGTCTCTTTGTGACCTCTCAACGCATGTCTTTGTGCCCACCTCCCTTTCCTTCTAATCTCACTACATGTATCGTGGCCGAGCGTCCCCAGGTAGAGAATCTCCTGTTTCTTCTGCATGACAGGAAGCTGATCGTTGCACTCAGCTTCCTTTCAGGGCAAGTAGATGGTAGATAAGATCACACGTGGTCCACAGTGCGTGCTAGGCAGACGCTTACTTTGCTTAGTGGTCGACCCGGCCCTGCATGTTACATAAACTAGTATGCCTGCAAAGAAAATGTGTAGAGTTAAAGCATGTTTTACTTACGCTCAGCAGTGGATCCCTGTTCCTGGACACCTGTGGCCAGCTGTTGGAGGGAAATCACACTCATACGTGTTGAAGAAACGTCGACAAGTTGCGAATGATCTGAAATACATGTATGTGATAAATTAACTTCATATACAGTAAAATCACATACTTGTGTGTGTGTGTGTGTATGTTTAAATGTGCACGCACACACACACACACACACATAACATTTATCTAACAATGCTATGCAAGTACTTACTAGAGGAAAGTGAAGCCAGGCGCATTTCCAGGGAGACAGGAGGTGAACCTGCTGCCCTGCTCTCCATGCAGACAGCATCTCCTGCAGTTCCTAGTGCCTCTTTTAGGGATTAAGGGGCTTGCACTGATGGCATAGAAAACATACATTTCGACTAACAAATCTGAATTTAAAGGACCACTATAGGCACCCAGACCACTTCAGCTCAATGAAGTGGTCTGGGTGCCACGTCCCTCTAGTTTAAAGCCTGCAGCTGAAAACATAGCAGTTCTAGAGAAACTGCTGTTTCAGTGAGGGTTAATGTCACGTTTAAACATTTGTTATGAAGGAACACAACTGCAGATTTCATATAGTTTGGGTATTTATTATAAAAAGTAAAAGGTATTGACTTTAAGTCCAATTTACAGGTACTGTAGCTTTAATTAGTAAACGATAACTGAAGTTTCACAATTACAGGCACTGTAGCTTTAAGTAGTAAACGATAACTGAAGTCCACAATTATAGGCACTGTAGCTTTAAGTAGTAAACGATAACTGAAGTCCACAATTACAGGCACTGTAGCTTTAAGTAGTAAATGGTAGTAATTAGCAGGCACTGAATCAGAAAGAGTCTCTTAGTAGTATTAATGAATTAGGTGATAAGAAGTTACAATAGCTGTTCCATAGACTTTAACTGAAGCAAGACAGATGCAGCTAACTGAGATAAAGTATGAGTTGAAGTTAGCTGTAACGGGTTTGTTTTATCGAAGGACTTTGGAGACAGGAAATAACAGCTTTGAGATGCAACGCTTATCACAGAGGTTTTACTTAGCTTCCGGCACATAGAACACTGGTTCCCGAGATCTCCTCAGAGGCGGTAATCCTGGAAGGAGAGAGTTCAGCTTTAGTCGTGGATGAGGAGAGGTGAAGGGAACTTGAAGTCTTCCAGTCCGGTCCGGTAACAGAGGGCTTTCACAACGATGTTGTAGCCGGTTCGTGAGTACGGAACGTAGTTCAATAATCCAGCGTCGCTCAGCTGGTGCGGTCGGATTAAATAGGGAGACCGTGTCATAAAGGGGTGTGGCTAAGCTCCGTGGAACCAGGAAGTAAGAGGATACCATAGTTAAGGCATGACAGTTAATCCAGCCTCTAGTGGCTGTCTCACTGACAGCCACTAGAGGCGCTTCCGCGATTCTCACTGTGAAAATCACAGTGAGAAGATGCTGGACGTCCATAGGAAAGCATTGAGTAATGCTTTCCTATGGGTGGTTTGAATGTGCGCACGGCTCTTGCTGTGCATTCGGAGCTGACGTCGGCAGAGGGAGGAGTGTTCCCCGGCGCTGGAGAAAGGTAAGTGGCTGAAGGGGTTGGAGAAAGGTAAGTGGCTGAAGTGGGAACGGGGACACGAGGGTTGTGGGGGGGGGACCTAATTACCCTATAGTGCCATGAAAACGAGTTTGTTTTCCTGGCACTATAGTGGTCCTTTAACAACGTAACTTCAGATGTTTCAGCGCCAGATGTCCCTTCAATCCCAAGGAGGTTGTCTCTTCCCAGTAACTGCAGGAGCTCCTCTTCATAGGGCAGCAGGTCCGGTTCTTGTGAACCGCCTCCTGTCTTCCTGGAGGCGGCTGCTGCCTTCACCTTCCTCTTCACCATCCGCCTGATGTCGTAGTAACTGCAATGACATGTGTAATTGATTAATTACTTTAATATATTTATATATATATGTTTACTGACATGTTTAAAGGGATACTATAGGCACCCAGACCAATTCAGCGCATTGAAGTTGTCTGGGTTCAGTATCCCAGGTCGCTTAACTGTGTAAAGGTAACTATTGCAAGTGCAACTGCAATAATTATCTTTATGTGTTAACTCCACCTCTAGTGGCTGGCTACCAGATGGCCACTAGAGGGACTTCTGGGTTGTTAGGCAACTTTTGGTCACCCCTCCATATCCCCCATCCCATGTGTATCACCCCTATTAAACCCCTGTCCCTGTGTGTCACCCCCATTAACCGTGCATCTCCCTTATTTAACACCACATTCACCTACACTGTGTATGTTACTACACAGTGAAAGCTGTGGTACAGAAATCTGTCATATTTGTAGATCAGATTGCAATATCTGATGGATGTGCTGCACGCATGCACAGTACACCCATCCAATTGCTATGTCTGAATGATGTGCTACACACCCATCAGATCGCTATATCTGATGGATGGGCTGCGCGCTTACGCATTACACCCATCAGATTTCTATAGCTGGAGGAGGTGCCGAGCGCATGCGTGGTACACCCTTCAGATTAAAGGCCCAGCTGATCGAGTGTCATCAGAGGCGGCACACATGCTCGCGGTACCTCCACCAGAATTCTATACCTCGAGGCCTGCTAGCGCGCAGCTGATCTCGCGTCACTTCTGGTGACATGGGAGCACCGGAAGTGACGTCAATATAGAAATCTGATAGATATAGATATCTGATAGAACAGCAGCGTTTTGCAACATGACAGCCTCCCAATGCTTTCCTATGAGAAAGCATTGGATTTGCTGATCTTGTCAATTATGAAGATCACAGCCAAGGAGGCAGAGCACAGCTCTGCTATAAGGATGAGTAATTAAAGGGACACTCCAGGCACCCAGACCACTTCTGCCCATTGGAGTGGTCTGGGTGCCAATGATACCGGAGAAACTGACGGAAGCCAAGCACAGAGAGATGGACACAGGTTTCTTCAGGAAGGAAGAGATTCTTTATTGGATCACCGATCGGGACTCAGAGGGACTAGCGTCACCAAAATACAGCAAAGTCTGAGTCCTGAATACATAGAGTACATTCCTTATATAGCACTGTAGCTCCTCCCACAATTAACTACACCCACACATACCCTTAACCTATTTAATGAATAGAGTCTAAACTCATCCATCCGGTCTAACCACGTGGCTCATCTGATACAAAGGAGAGGGACGCGTAATTCCAGTTCTTACATTCCTGCACCTGGTCAGTACAGTGATGACAGTATCTTAGCTACGTGTTATTAACTAACTGATACTACAAACACATATACATACATATGCCTTGTGGCAATCTTAGCCTGCTAAACTTGTATTTTACTGGAATTACATCACATTCCCCCCTTTGATGCCTCTGATATTTCACAATTACTTGAGGCATCACTTAACCTTGGTTTGCATATACCTCAGGTTACCATGAACCAGACCAGACTTATCTTATGATGTGAATCTTCAACATTCATCTTCTTGCATTGGTTCTCCCTGATCTAGAGCCTTATACTTATATATCGCCATTATCTGTGCAGCAGCCTTCCTCTCTGCTATACTTCCTATCAGGCTTTGCACAGACCTAACTACTAAGGGTATAAGACACGGTAGGAGTAGACACAACAGTAAAATCAGTAGGACTCCACCTACCACTGCCTTAAGCCCTCCAAACCACTCATACCAGCTACCAAACCAACTACTTGGATTGTACCCTTTCCATACCTGAGTAGGCACATGCGCTAGTTTAACCATATGGCTAGTAAGCTCAGCTATTGCTTGCCCTTCGTCATCTATTTGAAGACAGCAATTACTTAGGTTAAACTTCCCACATACACCTCCCTCTACTGCCAAAAGGTAATCCAAGGCTAATCTATTTTGGTAGACTGCTGTCCTCATCCTGGTGTTATGCTTCGCTAGAAGATTGAGCGCTTGTGATGTCTCATTTGTGATAATCTCAACCACCGCCTGTAATCTTATAATACGGTTGAGCATATAAATAGGGGTTCTATAACCAAAGGTACCATCCTCAGCCCACGTGGCTGGCCCATAGTAATCTATAATACGCTGGGGAGGCCATTCATCATCTTCCCAGGTGCCTATCTCTATGGGTCCCCTTTTCTTCCTATGATTCACATCATACACTTTAACACCTAAAGTCTCACCTGTTTCAATCGGTAACAAGAAGAAGGATGGTTTGAGCATACCCAACACACATGCCCCTTCCCAGTCCTGTGGCAGCTCCGAATAGGCTTTCTTACCACAGATCCAGTACAAATTTGCTGGGGCTCTCCAAGTAGATGTGATGGATAGATCAAACCACACATCCTTTAAATTGGCATATCTAGCAAACGGGTTAGATGGTTCTGAGACATTTGAAGCCGACCACCAAGTTGTATTCTTTGTATCATCATCATAAGCTTTTTGCCCTAGACAAGTTAATTCTCCTACAGAAGTATTATACATTATTCCTTTCCTTGCTATGCAAACATAACCTATGATGGAGGTCTTTAATCTCCACTCAGATTTACCTCTAACACTCATATGATAATCGGCTTGTGTAGATATTAATTGGTCAACTGCCTCAGAACCGGACATTACCTCCTTTGCTTCCCAAGGCCATTGGTCTCCCATGTTAGTACCTCCACACACATAGCAGTTGGTAACATTAAGACTACCGGCAATACTTTCAGCTAAATCGATGAACAGGTTTTTAGCATTATGGGGGATCTTATTATCTATACTCATCTCTTCGTAAAAGGAATGGTATACTTGATGAGTCTGGGAGGATACCGTATCAGTCTCTATTCCTATAAACAATAATGTCCCAGGATCTAAACCCGTCCCGTATATTTGAAACCCAAATAAATTTCCATACTTATCTAAGAACTTGTCGGGGTTATTAATGAGTATATGGACTGGGTTGCATTCCATAGACTTACAATAAGGGCTAGTCGGCAACTTAGTCACTATCATGTCTTTGTCTACTGTCTGTCCCCAAGTTGCCCACCCCACACAAGACCAATATGGGCAAAAGTTATAATCTCTATTTGGGCATCTAGGACTCACATATTTATTTTTGCTACTGAGACAAATATATTTATCGTTAGACCCATACGTCCTCTCCCATCTAAGATCCCCACATACATTCCACGGCTTTCTACCACTCGATATCGCTTTACACGCATCAAATAGCAGAACACCCGAAGAATGTACGGATTCTAACACCGTTTTATTAATTAGGGTCCCCTGAGGATCTCCATTCCTGAGAGTCAACCAGATTGTACGAGGCTGATACTCCGGACTGAAGCACTTAGGTTCTCCTACTCTTAAATGGCACACACTATAATCTATATTTAAGTATTTACATCTCGATACATCTCCTTTACATTCGTATTGTGAATGCCAAATTAGGGTTTGGGAAATATGGTTACCTGTTCTCGTAGTCTTAATGCATACCTCACAGCTAGGAGTGTCGGTACCTCTACCTTCCTGAATATAAAAACACATATAAATAAACACTATCAAAAGCACATCTTTCGCCGTCATCCTCAGTCTTCGTCCGTGCGATGGCGCCTCAGCTTCCAGGATGTGAGGGGCTGCAGGGAATGGAGTTCTGCTCATCTTCACAGGTGTCCCTTCGAGACTTGCCTGGCTTATACACTATGTGATGGTAAGCGGACAGGCTTTATTATGGCCTTCTCACTCACACCTGTAACAATAAAATTTGTAATCCACAATAATTCCTCGTTACTCCGACTGAGTAGTGCGTTTTAACCGGATCTTGCAGGGATTCTCTGGATCTGCTGTAACTTGCCAAGAATCGACTGCTGCTGGTTTAACCCTGGAGTGATGTATCCACGGAGTCACTTCTGCTACTTTTATCGCTGTAGGGGTAGACAAAAGAACAACATAAGGACCTCTCCACTTGGGCCCTAACGGTACATTATTCCACTCTTTAATCCACACTTGATCTCCTGGATGATAACTATGAACAGGGGGATAAATATTCACAGGTAATCTATCTTGTACCCATTTCTGTACCTCCTCCATAGTCTTACCCAACTCTACAACCTGCTGCCGAGTAATTCCTTCTCCCAACTGACTCAAGTCCCCCCTTAAGTTACCAAGTACGGGAGGTGGTCGCCCATACATGATTTCAAAAGGAGAGAGGCCCATCCTTCTGGTAGGGGTACTGCGGATTCGCAATAAGGCTATAGGTAAGAGAACGTTCCACTTAAGTTGGGTTTCCTGACACATTTTAGCCAACTGGTTCTTTATAGTTCTATTCATTCTCTCTACCTTACCAGAACTCTGGGGTCTATATGCAGTATGAAGCCTCCACTTTATACCAAGCATATGAGTCAGTTGTTGTAGGCACTGGTGAACAAAAGCTGGACCATTGTCCGATCCTATAGAACAGGGTAGTCCATATCGGGGTATTATTTCTCGTAGCAGGAATCTCACAACTTCTCCTGCTTTCTCTGTACGAGTAGGACATGCTTCTACCCAGCCTGAATAGGTGCACACAATTACCAGCAGGTAACGATGTCCACCCGACTTAGGCATCACTGTAAAGTCTATTTGTAGATCGGACATGGGGAGTCCCCCCATAAACTGAACTCCTGGTGGCTTTACTGGTCCTTGTCTTGCATTATTCTTAGCACACGTTACACATCTGCGTACAATGGCCTGAGTCAAGTTGGACAATCTTGGTATGTAGAAATGTTTTCTAAGAGATTCTTCAGTACTGTCTCTCCCAGAATGTGTCCCGTTGTGATAATTTTGGACAATTTCTACCGCTAGCGATGCTGGTATAACTATTCTTCCATCTTCTAGCTGATACCACTTGTTCTCCAGATACTTTCCCGGTTCAGTCTTTAACCACTCCTCTTCTTGAGCTGTATAAACTGGAGTCCATTGGGACAGTGGAGTTGGTATAAGAGCAGCTATATGCCCTACATACTCCTGTCTTCCTGATTCAGCAGCACGCTTAGCTGCACTATCTGCCATCCGATTTCCCTTGGTTACATCACCATCTCCTCTCAGATGCGCTCGACAATGTATGATACCGACTTCTTTCGGCTCCCACACTGCTTCCAATAGTTGTAGGATTTCGGCTGCGTACTTGATTTCTTTGCCTTCTGAATTCAGTAGTCCTCTTTCTTTATACAAAGCTCCGTGGGCATGAGTGGTTAAAAACGCATACTTAGAGTCCGTATAGATATTTACTCTTAAACCTTCAGCCAATTGTAACGCTCGTGTTAGTGCTATTAATTCTGCCTTTTGTGCTGATGTTCCTTTCGCCAGTGGCCGAGCTTCTATCACCTTGTCTATTGTTGTCACTGCATATCCTGCATAGCGGATCCCTTCTTTCACATAACTACTGCCGTCGGTGTAATATTGAACATCGGGGTTCTGGATGGGAAAATCACGAAGATCTGGTCTACTTGAGAATACTTCATCCATTACTTCCAAACAATCATGTTGACTTTCAGTAGGTTGTGGCAAAAGGGTAGCTGGATTTAAGGTGTTTACAGTCTCTAAATGCACTCTTGGGTTTTCACACAACATTGCTTGATACTTGGTCATACGGCTGTTACTAAACCAATGATTTCCTTTGTAATCCAACAACGTCTGTACTGCATGTGGGACTCGTACATAAAGTTCTTGACCCAGAGTGAGTTTATCGGCTTCAGCTACTAGCAGGGCGGCTGCAGCTACGGCTCTTAGACAAGGTGGAAGTCCGCTGGCCACTGCATCCAGTTGCTTAGACATGTAGGCAACAGGTCTTTGCCATGATCCCAAGTACTGTGTCAATACTCCCACAGCCATTCTTCTTTGCTCGTGTACATATAAGTAGAATGGTCGTGTGTGATCAGGTAGACCTAATGCTGGGGCACTCATCAAAGCCTTCTTCACATCTTCAAATGCCGTTTGCTGTTCTTGGGTCCATAAGAAGGGGTCGTGCTCTGTACCTTTGATAGCTGCGTACAGAGGTTTTGCTAGTATCGCATAACTGGGAATCCATATCCTACAGAAGCCTGCTGCCCCCAAGAATTCTCGCACTTGTCTTCTATTCTTGGGTATTGGTATTTGGCAGACAGCTTCTTTTCTCTCTGGCCCCATAATTCTTTGACCTTCAGAGATATGGAATCCTAGATACTTGACAGTTGGCAAACACAACTGAGCCTTCTTTCTAGACACCTTGTATCCTGCCTTCCAGAGAATGTGTAGTAGATCGTGCGTTGCTTGCTGACAGATTTCTTTTGTAACTGCTGCTATCAACAAGTCATCTACATATTGTAACAATACACACTCTCCTGGGATGGACTCGAAATCCAATAGATCTTGACTTAGGGCTGAACCAAATAGGGTAGGTGAATTTTTAAACCCTTGGGGCAGTCTTGTCCAAGTCATTTGGCGTTTTGAGCCCGTTACAGCGTTCTCCCACTGGAAAGCGAAAATACATTGACTTTCTGCGGCAATTCGGAGGCAAAAGAAGGCATCTTTGAGATCTAAGACTGTGAAGTAAGTAGCCCCGCCCGGAATTAAAGCAAGCAGGTTATATGGATTGGGTACAACTGGATGTATACTAACAACCGCATCATTGACTGCTCTTAAGTCCTGCACAGGTCGATACTCATCTGTGCCGGGCTTTTGAACAGGCAGCAATGGGGTGTTCCAGGGGGAAGTACAGAATTTTAGGATACCATACCGTATGAACTTATCCAGATAGGATTGGATGTTCTTCTTAGCCTTCTGCGGAATGTGATATTGTCTTAGGCTCACTGGATAAACCCCATGTTTCAGTTCAATTTTTATTGGTGGAATATTGCGGGCCAGTCCTGGTGGGTTGTTCTCTGCCCAAACTCCTGGTATGTTAAACAATGTCTCATCACTCCTAGGGTTTTGGCTAGTCAACACTGTATAAAGTCGCCACTCTTCTTCCTTTGGTACGGATAAAGTCATAATACCTGAAGGTCCATTAAACTTTAAAGATGTTGTTCCATCTGGTAGGAACGTAATCTGCGCTTGTAATTTGGATAGCATATCACGTCCCAGCAATTGGACTGGACATTCAGGCATATAAAGGAATTGGTGTTTTACTACGTGGCCTCCCAATGTACAGAGTCGACTTTTAAGAACCGGTCTTTCAGCACTTCTTCCAGTTGCTCCTATCACAGTAATAGTCCTTCCAGATGGAGGAGCAACTAGATTAGTCACCACTGAATGTTCAGCACCAGTGTCGATCATGAACGCACTCCTTTTCCCCCCTATTGATACATCGACCATAGGCTCCGCTCGACCAAGGGGGATGGAGCCCGGTCGGTATCAATAGTCCTCCATGACCGTGTCAGCCAATCCTACGAAGTCCCTACCTTCTCTATCGCGGGACCTTTGCGCTGCTGGAATATACCTATCTTCCCTAACACTTCCTCTGTTCCCATTACTCCCTCTATACCCATTACTCCCTCCGGGGCCTCCTCTACCTCTCGCTCTGCCTCTAAAGTTTCCGTAGCCTGCCCTGGGTTGGTCTCTCTCGTACTGCTCTCTTTGCGGACATTCGTTCCTCCAATGCCCTTCTTCCTTGCAATACGCACACTGATCCCTACTCAAAGGCTCCCTACTCCATCTATTATTGCCTCTATCTGGGCCCCGTTTATCTACGCCTGCGATCGCTACCGCTAGCATATCAGCCTTTTTACGCATCTTGCGCTCCTCCTCTTTCTTGCTTTCTGTTTCCCTATTCATATAGACCTTATTAGCTACCTCCATTAGTTGGGAGATTGACATACCTGCAAACCCTTCTAACTTTTGTAGCTTGCGCTTAATATCTCCGTAAGCTTGGCTGACAAAGGCGGAGTTAACCATTCGGGAATTGTCTGCGTCTTCCGGATTAAAGGGGGTGTACAAGCGGTACGCCTCCAATAATCGGTCATAAAAGACACTGGGCGCTTCATCGCTTTTCTGGATCACCTCAACTGTCTTCGACATGTTAATGGCTTTCTTTCCTCCGGCTTTCATGCCAGCAATTATAGCGTCTCTATAGGCTCTGAGTTGAACCATATCAGCACCATTTACGTTCCAATCGGGATCAGTGTTGGGATAATGTGTTGCGGCCCATGCTGCTGGATTAGCTTGGTTCAAAGCACGGGCTCTATCCTCTAATGCTTTAATGGCTGCTTGATTTATTCTTGTCCTTTCCTCATTGTTAAATAAAGTCATTAATAACTGCTGGCAATCAGCCCATGTCGGATTATGCGTCTGTACTATTGAGGTGAACAGATCAGTCATGGCTTGTGGTTTCTCAGTATACGAGGAATTGTGGGTCTTCCAGTTTAAAAGATCGGTTGTAGTGAAGGGAACATATACGAAGACAGGGTCAGCTTGTGCCATTTGACCTGCGGCATTAATATAGGCTGACCCGGGATTCAGACGAAGAGGCATCTGATAGTGTCTCAATTGTTGGGCACCGGTCAACTGTCGGGTCTGTATGGGGCTACGTGGAGGGGCGTCAGTCATGGGTTCCGGTCGGGGAGAGATAGGGTATGGGGATGTGGGAGGTTGGTTTTGGGAAAAGGTGGTAAATAGAACACTTCGGGCCGAGCTAGATGAAGCTTGACCGGAAGTCTGAAGTGGCGCCAAATCAGGATATTCGTTTCTAATGGGGGTGGGTTCTGGTTCCGGAAGGGGAGATTTAGTACGAGGGGGGGTGGATCCTGTACTGGAGGAGGAAGCGGAAGTGGATGAGGGTAATGAGGGAAGGGTTACAGGACTTCCTGTATTTGCGTCACTTCCTCTTACCGGAAAGTAAGGGGGCGGCAAAGGGATCTCGGACTCAGGGGGCGTGTCCAAAATGGGCCTAACACCAGCCCTAGTGGACGAACAAGTCCTAGCTACCATGAGGCGACACTGTTCCTCGTGGCATGTCCGGAGCCATTTTGGCGAGTCATTTACGGCCTGTCTCCAACAATCAATATAAGGAAACTGGCCGTAAAGTTCAGGCCTACCTGATACAGTCACGTGTAAGCGCTGTACCAGAGTTGGATCCAAACTGCCACGTGGCGGCCATGCCGCAACCAAAGTAGGCCACTCCCTAGTGCACAAAGTGACCAAACGTACAGGGGACATCTTAACCCCAAAATCACAAACTTTGAATCCCTTTTTAAAATTCTTAACCATACATCCTAAGGGATCCGGAATCGTTGACTGCGACGCACCCATATTTAACAGTGGAACGTCGTCGACAACGATTACTATACACGCGTACTATTCAACAGTCACACCCGTTTCCTCTGGCAACAGCACCACGTGGTACGGTTACCAAGTGAAACGTACACAATAACAATAAACACTCAGGGAATTCCCGTACACACACAGCTGCTACACCAGTCACTATATAATCAATATTATGCCCTTTGGCGTAACTACACAGTCACCCACGCTATAATTCTCTATATACGAATTACCCGTCTATAACACACCCCAGTAACATCGTCTTTTACAAATAGCGGTTACAGTACGGTTAGCATAGGTCAAAGCACAAGTTAAGGTCACAATACAATTATTAGTGGTTATGGTGTTAAACATGCAATGGACGACAATGATTAGTACTTATTATATAATGTCAGTAAATATACAGGGTTATGGTACCGTGCACTATAATACAGCAACACACTATTAACACTCTCGCTAGACGGCTGAGCTCGCGCTATCTAACAAGATATACACTTTACTAAAACAATCGTTAACACATTTACAATTCCCAACTAAACTATTGGCCAGTACCTTGAATGGACTACCTAAAACTATATACACCCGTTTTGGTTAGCCACACTGCCCAATCACCACATATACATAGCGAGCTAGAGAACCGAATTTACACAGGCGCCTCTTAGTCGCACTATACAACGAGCTAGAGATCCGAATTTACACAGGCGCCTCTTAGTCGTACTATCAAAAGTCTAGTGGGTTCCAAATTTACACGCCTTCCCACTTAGCCCAGATAGGATGAGAACTAGCGAACCGAATTTACACAGGCGCCGCTTAGTCTCCCGGTCCCTCCGACCTAGCGAACGTAATATACACCCTAGAACGCTAGTCTAGACAAGACACCGGTGTCCGGCTAGGGCTATCTTACACCAGGACCCCGCCTGACTAACCAAATCAAACGGTCTGACTAAAGAGCGTTCGATCGAGCGGTGCGCCTTCGCTCCTTCCCTCCGACAGAGGGGGCAGATACAGATTCAAAAACCCCTTTGGGCCTACCGCACAATCGGTATACCCCTAGCGGGTCCTGCCGTCTAAAACAGCAGTTATCTTACCTCCTCGTTCCTGAACCTGAGTTCACACTCATCGACGGGGACACCCCAGCACTTCTCACGTAGAGGCCGATGATCTCCTGGACAACAGACCAGTGGCGCCGAGACGAAGGGAGGTCCACGCAGAAGTTCAGGGGTGCAGCCGTAGAGAACGTGGGCAAAGATAGACCGTCTCACGCCTCTGCCTCTCAGCTACCGTTGAACGATGAGCTTCCCGGCCAATGCACCAAATGATACCGGAGAAACTGACGGAAGCCAAGCACAGAGAGATGGACACAGGTTTCTTCAGGAAGGAAGAGATTCTTTATTGGATCACCGATCGGGACTCAGAGGGACTAGCGTCACCAAAATACAGCAAAGTCTGAGTCCTGAATACATAGAATACATTCCTTATATAGCACTGTAGCTCCTCCCACAATTAACTACACCCACACATACCCTTAACCTATTTAATGAATAGAGTCTAAACTCATCCATCCGGTCTAACCACGTGGCTCATCTGATACAAAGGAGAGGGACGCGTAATTCCAGTTCTTACATTCCTGCACCTGGTCAGTACAGTGATGACAGTATCTTAGCTACGTGTTATTAACTAACTGATACTACAAACACATATACATACATATGCCTTGTGGCAATCTTAGCCTGCTAAACTTGTATTTTACTGGAATTACATCACACCAACTCCCACTACCCTTAACCCTGCAACTGTAAATAAATATTGCAGTTTTCATAAACTGCAATATTTACCTTCAGGGTTAACTCCTCCTCTAGTGGCGTCGCTGAAACCCCGATAGGAAAGCATTGAAAGCATTTTTCAATGCTTTCCGATGGGGAGGTCTAATGCGCATGTGCAGCATTGCCGCACATGTGCAGCATTGCCGCGCATGCGCATTAGGTCTCACCCCGCCAGCGTCCGCGCATGCGCAATCGGTCTCCCCCTGGGGTGGGGGGTGGGAGGGAGAGGGGACCTGCAATGCCAGGAAAATGATTTGTTCTCCTGGCACTGGAGTGTCCCTTTAAATACAGTTACATTGCTGAGAGGGAGGTTAAACTGTGTGCAAACATATTCCTGTCACTATAGTGTTCCTTTAAAGCTGAGCTGCACATGGTGTTTTTTTCCCTCTATGTGCTTAACCCCTTAAGGACCAAACTTCTGGAATAAAAGGGAATCATGACGTGTCACACACGTCGTGTGTCCTTAAGGGGTTAAGTTACCCAACCCTCACTTTTAAAAGACTTTAAAAGCATAGCTGCCACTGGTGGGGGTGTGTAGCAAAAGCACATGGAGGAAAAAAAAAGGTTTTAAAAAAAACATGGCATAAAGAAAATTATTTTTTAGGAATATAAGTGCACTTACCGTTTCTTCACCACCTCCTGGGTGCGGTTGTTCCCTCCAACAGCATTCACCGCTGCCACAATTTTACTCCACCGATTGTCCTTCTTTGCTCTTGAAGTCTTTCTGGCTGCTCCCCCAAACATACATTGGTAGTACTGGCAAAGCTTGTTTACCAGTACTGTATTCTCCTCTGCACGAAAGCTATCAGCGTACTTATTCTTCTAGGCTCTCTTTGCTTTTTCTTGCTTCTCCCACTTGCTTCTCCTTCCTCCTGGCCAGAGTGGCCAATGCCCCCCTCCACTATATCCATGTCTATGTCACTTGAGGAGCTGGAGGAGGACATGACCACTTCTGGCAAGGTCCCTATCAAAGTGCCTGAAATGGCTGACAGGGTGGTGGGCTGGCTGACCTCCAAAATGGCTGAATGGCTGGCCTATAGAAAATAAGGATAGATTTTGCATTGAAGGACTGCCTTGAGTTGATACTTTTATTTTTTACAGTTTTGTCTGGTAGTATGTAAAAGCCTATTTAATTGGCTCCTACTTTCCCACTCTCTTATAAAATGATACTGTGTTTCCAGTACCACCTGTCAGGGAAGCATGATGATTCATCATGAGCCCAAGAAACTAAGCAAAAGCAATGCATTTATGCCCTTTATGGATTAAAACCAGACTCTGCATCAACTATATAAGTGATAGGATGTTTTAGGGATTCTGCTGGTGCACCTAAAATAGAGGATAAAAC
Organism: Pelobates fuscus; assembly: GCF_036172605.1. NCBI lineage: Eukaryota > Metazoa > Chordata > Amphibia > Anura > Pelobatidae > Pelobates > Pelobates fuscus. The sequence continues at coordinate 286,309,971 of NC_086317.1, forward strand.
ATAGTGCAAATATTGTTTGGTACTCAAAATAATATACTGGTATATATGCACTCACAAGTTCCAAATTGGTAAAGCGTTTTCAAGGTGCCTCCCCATGATGTAGATGGGGGGTACTGTTCAGTGTCCCTCCTCAAGTGATAGCCAATGGGGTATCAGGGTCAGCAAAATGATCCAAAAAACTCTGACCAAATGAATACTTCCAAGGCAATTTATTCACTCATAAAATCAGGAGGTGTACAAAATAAATAAAAACAAATATAAATATAAACAGGTCACCGGTCCTACGCATTTCGTCCTTGTGCAAAAGGACTTCCTCAGGACCTCTTTCAGTAAAAACAGCAATGACATGTACAAATGGCTGACAAGGCATCCTAAAAAACGCTACCACATACAATCTTAAATAGGGCTAATCCCTTCAAGTCATTGGTGGAATAGTGGGTGTCTTCTCTCTTCTGAGTTTCCATTTGTTACCCGGTATCTTTCTTCAGGTGTAGCTTCTTAGCCGGAGATTTCAAATCCCTCCCGTATGATTTTCTACTATTTCCGCATACGTCAAGCGTTACGTTCTTATCACGTGACCCGTATGCGTTCCACACTCGAGAAAAAACATGGCCATGCGTTCCATCGTAATTCAATTTCAATTTCTGTTGATTTATTAATATTGTTAGATGTAGAGGATATATTAATGATTTCATCATTATTACTGGTATTCTGTGTGCAATATTTAACAGCCCTCTCGTTTAGATTCTCGAGTATCATCAATGTGTGTAAATAAAAGCAGATTCCTTTATTATTACGATGGAACGCATGGCCATGTTTTTTCTCGAGTGTGGAACGCATTCGGGTCACGTGATAAGAACGTAACGCGTGATGTATGCGGAAATAGTAGAAAATCATACGGGAGGGATTTGAAGTCATGCTTTACCTACATTACCTACATTAAAACAAAAAACTGGTGCAGCATCAATACAATGGCTTACAATGTTTATATCTCATTATTATTATACAGTTTAACATTGAATTATATTGACTACACAAAACATACTCATTTCTTCTCATGAGATCTACCATCTAGTGGTCATTACATTCATGCCATATGATGTTTAATCTTTAAAGGACCACTCTAGTGCCAGGAAAACATACTCGTTTTCCTGGCACTAGAGTGCCCTGACGGTGCCCCCACCCTCAGGGCCCCCCTCCCGCCCGACTCTGGAAAGGGGAAAAGGGTTAAAACTTACCTTTTCCAGCGCTGGGCGGGGAGCTCTCCTCCTCCTCTCCGCCCCGTCGGCTGAATGCGCACGCGCGGCAAGAGCTGCGCGCGCATTCAGCCGGTCGCATAGGAAAGCATTTACAATGCTTTCCTATGGACGCTTGCGTGCTCTCACTGTGATTTTCACAGTGAGAATCACGCAAGCGCCTCTAGCGGCTGTCAATGAGACAGCCACTAGAGGATTAGGGGGAAGGCTTAACCCATTAATAAACATAGAAGTTTCTCTGAAACTGCTATGTTTATAAAAAATTGGGTTAACCCTAGCTGGACCTGGCACCCAGACCACTTCATTAAGCTGAAGTGGTCTGGGTGCCTAGAGTGGTCCTTTAAATTTCCTTTATATCAAAGTCTTTTTGAACATTGCAATTTTCCAAACTTTTTATTAATCATACCCCCCTTTTAAACTGTTTAATAATCTGGAGGTATAACCTAATCACATATCAGATGTTGCAAAAAAAAACAAAACATAGTTTTTCCTTTCAGATTAGAGGCAGTGCTTACACCATAGGGATATCCAATCTGGAGGGAAAAACAGGCAGGCAAATCTCCAAACATTTTAACCCCTCCCTTAATTACCTCCTTTCCAATAAGTAGCAGCTCCTCCTGATCCTCCCCAGTTCTTTGCCTGCCTTCGGCAGGGGAGGTTATGCAGGAAGGTTCTCCAGGAAGCAGGTGAGAAGGGCTGAGGCTCGGGAGGCTCTGCTTCCTTGATGTTCGGGTAAGTAGCGTTTAACACGCCGGACGGCGTGGTCCCTCAGAATTTATTCCGTCTCTTGCCGTGCCAGGTGCCGGTCTGACGAAGGACGCAGGCGTGCGTCGGCTGGGAGGTCCTGTCGGTGGAACGCACACACAGGTTGCGTTGCGTTCCACCAGGGAGTCGCAGAGCGCTGTGCACATGCGCAATGCGAACCTGGATTCAGGCGCCAAACTTGAACTGGGCGTTTTTGTTTGGTTACAGGACTTAAAAGGAGCATCCCCAGCAGCAACCTCTGTTTGCCAGGAGCTCTCAGAACGGTTTGCAATGTGTGTTTCTCACCTGCCCTCCAACACACTCTCGGGCCATTTAAGGTAAGACAGATTAAGTTTTTATTTAAATGGTTCTAGCCTGAATCTTTAGGGAAAAATTTTGTTTATTTTCCCTTGTTTGTTTTCTGTTCCCAGTATATAATCCTGATAATTTGGATAAAGTTGCTGAGAAGGGGAAATGTACATCTAGCCAAGCATTTAATGTGCTCTTTGTGTGGCCATCTTATGCCAGATGGTTGTAAAAAGAAACTTTGCTCTGTGTGTTCAAAGAAGCTTCAGTGGAAGCACAAAGAACAGTAATGTCCACTTTATCAGCTGGTTGCAACAAAGTATGCAGCGAACAGTTGTGGATATGTGGTCAGCAGCATTACAGACAAGCCCAGGATTCTCAGCTTGTAATACATGCTAACAAAATGCCTAAGATCTTGGGAAGTTCCGATTCTAGTTTGGAACTAGTGGTTCTGAGTATGGCGATAATTCAGCAGTGCCTCATCAAATGAGGAATCTGCATTCCCAGTAGAATCCATTTGGGGAATTGATTAAAGAAGTGCAGTTGCATTTGAACTTGAAGAAACAGGGTAAAAGTCCTATAGGTTTCTTTTTCACCCACAGATTGGGGTATTGATTTAAAAGAATGGAAAATTCCCAGGTCACATGCTGTTTATTGGCTAGACAGTTTTTATTTCTCTCTTTCCATAGAAGCGGTACAAGACTGTATGCTGGATACTGTCCCTGTAGTGGGCGTTCCTATTGCTCAAATAGGTAAGAAAACGACATTACCAATTAGAGTTTCAAGCGGCCTCAAGGAGGTCATGGTTGAACGCATGGGCTCCTCCTTAAAGATGTTGTTCATCTCTTCGGCAGCTCAAGCTAAAGCTTGGATTACGGGGTCATCCGTTGCCAAGGCCCATATTTCTTTGGTTGGAAGAACTTGAAAAGGAAGACCCGTTAAAGCTATTATAAAATATCAGTATGGCATCTGATTTTTAGTGGATGCCTCTGCAGAAAGCCTGAAATTATCGGCCAAGAATATAGGTATTTCAACAGTCGCCAGAAGAGCACTTGGGCTTAGAAATTGGTCAGCAGATGCGACACCTGATAATTCACTGTGTGAACTATCTTTTGAACCTGGGAGACTTTTCGGTTCAAAGCTGGATGAGTTGTTGACACAGGTGAAGGAAGGAAGGAATGCTTTACCAGTATCGTATGGGAAGCAGTTAGAAGCCGTTACGCAGAGACACTTCCCTCATTTAGAAGTTCCTCTCTTAGAAACTATTTCAAGGGTCAACAGAAAGAGCATTTGATTTTAGGAAGAAGTATCGACTCTGTTACTAAAAGAGTGGTGGAAGAAGTTCCTCTAAAGGAAGACATCAAGGCACCTATTCAAGACTTTTCTTGGTGCCAAAACCAGATGGTTCGTTCGGAACTATCCTAAACCTAAAGGCCGTAAACAAGCGGATTATCATAAAGAAATTCCTCATGGAAACAGTAAAGTCGGCTGCTCTGCTTATGCACCCATAAAATTGGTTTGCTTCCCTGGATTTGAAAGATGCCTATCTTCATGTACCCATAGCAGAATCCAGCAAAAGTTTTCTACGGATGCGGTGTGCTGCCAATTGGTTACCATACATTACCAATTCAGAGCACTACTTTTCGGCCTGGCATCAGCGCCCAGAGTATTCACATAGCTTCGAGTAGTAGTTCAAGCTTTCTAAGAAATATGGGCATCGCTGTCATTCCATATTTGGACGACTGGCTGTTGTTTGCAGAGTCCCAAGTTCAACTACAGTTAGACCTGGGGACAGCCATCAAATCGCTGGAAAAGCATGGCTGGCTAATAGATTTCAACATATCGGAACTAGTGCCAGTTCAAAGGATCCAGTTCTTGGGTCTAATTTTGGATTCTATCGCGATGAAGTTATTCCTGCCAGAGGGGAAGATACTAAAGATCAAGCGGTTAATCCGGAATCTCTGAGAAAAAAGTATGTTTTCAATCAGAGATGCCAGGTGCTTGCTGGGTCTGTTTACAGCCTCAATCCCGGCAGTCGCTTGGGCAATAGCCAGAATGAGACCTCTACAAAGTTACATTCTGCAGGTCTGGTATCGACAGGAACTCGGCCTAGATAGGCTGATGAGGTTTAACGATCTAATTTTGAAAAGTCTGCAGTGGTGGACATTTTCTCGATTCCTCCACGAGGGTCTGTCTTTCCGGATGAAGTCCTTTACTATCATATCAACAGACGCCTCTGCGCTGGGCTGGGGGGCCCATCTGGTAGACATATAGAAGCAGGGGTCCTGGCAAGAGAAGGATATGAGAAGTTCCTCGAACTTCAGGGAATTAAAGGCCGTATGGATGGCACTCTTGGCGTTTCAGTTTCTCATCAAAGTTCAACATATTCGAATTCGTTCAGACAATCGAACGACAGTGGCATATTTGAACATACAGGGAGGTACGAGATCAACAAGATTAGAAAGCCTTTGTTCGATAATCATGCTGTGGGCAGAAGTGCACCTGATGTCAATCTCTGCAGTTCACATTTTAGGAAAGTTCAATGTGGTGGCAGATGCCCTGAGCAGGCATCATTTGAAACAAGCAGTTTGGTCCCTGTCATGCAGAACTGTCTAGTTCAGCACAGTCCGCTTCGGTGTTCCGGAGATAGACCTGATGGCACCCAGAGTGAACAGGAAGACAAGACGTTTTGCATCCCTAACTCCAGCAGACAGGCCGGATTTCATAGATGCCCTGTCATTACCATGGAAGTTCAACCTGGCATATATCTTCCCGCCAGTAGTGATTTTTCCCAGAATACTTCAAAAAAGTAAGGCTGGGAAATGTAAGTATTATCCTAATCCGTCCAGGGTGGCCAAGAAGTAGTTGGTTCTCGGTTCTCCTGAACTTTCCGGGGGCCACCTTTTGGAAGCTTCCTCTTTTCAGGAGTAATTCTAGAGGACGCCATGGTGCCTCTTCCGGCCCTTCGGAGATTCCGATTGACGGCCTGGTTTCTGGACTCCAGATTTAGAGTGTAAAGGTCTGAATCCTGAAGTTATAAAAAATTTTTGTTGGCATCTACTTCAAGGTTCTACGTTAGGATTTGGAAGTTTCAGCGATGTTGTAGGTTTGAAGTCAAACCTGTTTCCACGTCCGTCCAGAATATTCTATGCTTCCTTCAGATGAGATTGGCAAGGTCTTAAACCTGCTTCATTTAGTTTACAGGTTTCTGCTATCGGTTTCTTCTCCCTCAGATGTTTCACCTCGAATTTTCTGATTTCAAGGTTCTTCAGAGCTCTGACACGTTTGGTGCCCTTTGTTAGGGAAACCTGTCCTCCCTGGGATCTGAATTTGGTCCTTTCCGCGCTTTGAGTACCGCCTGTTGAACCATTGGAAGAAGTTCCCTGAAGATATTTTCTTTGGATACCATTTTCCTTTGATGGCTATTCGTCAGCTAAAAGAGTATGTGAGCTCCGAGCGCTTCGGGAGTATTTTCCCTTTTTGGTTTTCATCAGGACAAGGAGGTTCTGAAGCTCGATCCTTCAGGTATCACTAAAGTTTTTTCTGTTGCCAATGTCAACCGAGAAGTGGTTTTGCCGACCTTGTGTCGGAATCCGTCTAATGCCTTGGTAAGTAATTTTCTCTGCTTAGACGTAACGATAGGTCTTTGGCAATATCTAAAGCTACGGAATCCTTCCGTTAGGATATCGGTATGTTTGTCTTGTTCATAGGCACACAGTAAGGTATGTTGGTTTCGCAGAGTTCTCTGGCTAGATGACTGAAGGATTGTATTCTGTTATCTTATTCTAAGAGTGGCTCGGAATTTGCAGGCCCTATAAAGGAACATTCTACTAGAGCTGTTTCGCCGTCAGGGGCTCTGCGTGCAGCTACTTCTCCGTCTCGGATTTGTTCAGCTGCTAATCGGTCCTCTCTCCATACGTTCTCAGGACACTACAAGTGGGACATACTGGCCTCGGAGTATGCAGCTTTTGGGCGCAGGGTGCTTCAAGCAGTAGTGAACTGGAACCCGCCCTCAGGATCTGCTTTATTATATCCCTATGGTGTAAGCACTGCCTCTAATCTGAAAGGAAAAACATAAATTTTACTTACCGAAAATTTCTTTTTCCTGAAGATTAGAGGCAGTGCTACAATTCCCGCCCCTTTTTCTAATAAACTAAGTAATTTTGCAGCTATTTGGCTTATGTATTGTCTGGGGAGGATCAGGAGGAGCTGCTACTTATTGGAAAGGAGGTAATTAAGGGAGGGGTTAAAATGTTTGGAGATTTGCCTGCCTGTTTTTCCCTCCAGATTGGATATCCCTATGGTGTAAGCACTGCCTCTAATCTTCAGGAAAAAGAAATTTTCGGTAAGTAAAATTTATGTTTTCCACTATACTGTAGCAATAGCAGCCATCTTGTCTTAACACTGGCACCATTTTGTCACATGAAACAAACTACAAAAAAAATATATTGTTTCCTACATCAAATGTATTTGTAAATCTAGGTTTTATTCTATCAAAACTTTTGTCTTCTATATAGTCAAAACATATGTATGTCCAGGCTTTGCAAAATATAGTAATCCATTATCAGTCATGACATTAAAATCTCATTCTCATGAATTAAATCAAAGATTTTAAAATCAACCTCAGAAGCAACAAAGAATAAATCTATTGTTTTTTTCCTTCTGTAAAATGACTGGAGTTACTGTATAATTGCATAGACCTAATATAACATACATTGCATGTTCATAACTGCTACATTAGTGTATTTCATTCTGCCATACTTGCAAACTTGATGTACATTTTTATTTTAATTAACTAACCTAATACTTTCTTATAACACACATAAAAACAATGAAAAAACAGTTCAGACTAACAATTCATTAAAACAACACACTAACATAGATCTCTATTCTTGTGTGATATTCTTAATTCTGGAATCAGCCTGTGTACATCTGTTGGCACACATATCCATGCTCATTCCCTAAACTGATCATGTCTCTTGAAGTTATCTGATTCTTATAAATTTCTGTGTTACACTGCATTGCTGGTCTGTCTCCTAATTTCGATTTAGCTAAAATTGCTCTTATTTGTCTGATTATCAGTTTACAAGGAAAGGCTTTTATTGATTTATCTCCACATGTATTTTCTCTGTCAAAATTTTCAATTTTCAAATTTAATTTCTCATTTGCTTTTGATTTGATATCTCGGATAAAATATCTGCAAGATCTTAAATAATATTGTTTATTGCACCAAAAACAAATAACTTTAGGAGTTATATTCTGCCTTTAATTGTTAACTCTGCAGTTTTTAGTTGAGCAAATTGGGAGTGGCTCAGCTGTCTGTATTACTCTTTCACACTCTGTCCTAGAAGAAGGAGGAGGGGGACGAGGGGTGTCAAATCTGAGTTTCTTTCTCTGCCTCATTCCACAAGTCATTTTAACCCCTTTATTATTGGTTTCTCTCCTTAAGTTATCTAAGAATAAAGCAACGTCATTCAAAGTGCTTTTTTCTCTAGCTATCACAACTGCAGTTGGATTTAGATCTTGAAATTTTTTCACAAATTCATTAATTAACTGATCCTCAGGAAAATTATCAACAAGTCTATCTGCATTTTCAAATTTTACAAGAAAACTAAAAATATCCTCATCCTTGTGTGGTTTTATTTTTTCCAACATTTCAATGTCTGCAAAATCATTCCCTGATGTTAATTTTATTATTTGTGTTAATCTGTCTCGCTTATTTCCATATATTATTTCATCATTGTCCTTACATTTTACAGGCGTGGTCAGTCTACATGCCATTTGAGTCGGCAGCCATATTTTAAATAGTCTATTCCTTTGTTCGTCATTAAGGCTGTATTTGTCCAAATTTGACTCAAACATTTCAGCATTAGTAAATGCATCCACTGACGTGTCATAAACTGGAACACATTTCACAATTTTAATTAATTGTTCATGGATTTTCAAATTAAGTTTTGCAGCTCTGTCTTGAAATTTACATTTCTGCAAATCACTCTGTGAGGATACATTTTCAGTATCTATTGGTTCTGGGATTAGATTTTGTGCCTGTATTTTTCTTGTATTAACACACACTTGCTTAACTTCATTTGTAAGCTGGGAAATAAGATCATTTCTTAGTTCAACTCTATCCTCTAGTTCACAGACTGTTTCTGACAATCTCTCACAGTTACCGCATGTACTCTGTGTTACCTGTCACTCAGCCACTGCCTTACCCATTCAACAATATTGGAGTCCAAACATAAAGATTGCAATTTGTTGATGAGCCTTCTATGTGAAACGGTGTCAAAAGCCTTACTGAAATCTAGGTAAGCAATGTCTACTGCACCACCCTGATCTATTATTTTAGTTACCCAATCAAAAAAATCAATAAAATTAGTTTGGCATGATCTAGGCTTACTGGCCTATAGTTGCCCGACTATAGTTACCTTTCTTGTAAATGGGCACAACATTCCCTAACTTCCAATCTTCTGGGACTACTCCTGTTAACAATGATTGGTTAAATATATCCTCTTGACTCTTTCTTAAAAATGTTGGTTCCCCCAAACTAAATCAATTCTTGATTGTGACTCATGAGGCCATGAATAAAAAGAATAATCTCTTAAATATGGATTCTGGACAAGCCAAATATCAAATAATGCATTCGCTTTCAACAGCTTATTAAATGTTTTTGAATATTTAATACTTAATTTATCTAAATTTTTATTTTTACTAGATTTATCAAGTCCCACATCTACTACACAGTTCAAATCACCTGCTATTATTTGTGTGCCTATTGTAACTTTTTCAGCTCTCAACTGAATAGATGTTACGGGATTTGTATTGGGGAGATACATATTAATCAGGGTAAACATTTCACCATTGATAGTGCATACTAAATTTAAAAATCTTCCTTCAGGATCTCGATCTTGATGTTTTATTTTGATTTGTCCCAACCTTGAGAAAAAAATAGCCATCCCCCTTTCTTCTCTTTCTTTCTAGATACCCTAACAACTGTGGGAAATTGTCTTCCAGGCCATTTTATTTTTGTCTATTTGACGCCAATGCGTCTCTTAGACAAAGACAATTTGTATCTTTTCTATTTGTAAATAATCATTAAAAGCCCATCTTTTTTTTGATGAATATTAAGACCCTCAATATTTATAGTAGCTAATCTAATCATAGTAATATCTTATCACAAATAAATCCAAAGACCTCCCCCGACCGACTTGTTTACTCACCATAATACTGAAGAACATACAAATACCTAGACAATAACATTGTGCTACAAAAAACACACACATACAGTACCCACTACTCTCATAATGGAAGTATTGTCTAAAGACTTCCAATCTACCTTCCTCTTGTGTGTAGTATTATACACACACTAACTTCTACTGAGAACTTAAGACGGATAGGTTTAGTCCGGTGAATCTTTTATCTTATAGTATTAGCTATGTTTCCCCTACTCTTTATCGTTAAGTTTAACTATCTCTACTCTTCCATTCTTTATATTCAGTTAACTCTCTTTTAAAGGAGTGCCCTGAAAAAGATCTTATGATATATGAAGGAGATGGAGACGTTGGAAGGAAAGGGGAAGACAAAAAAAAAACTGTACCCATCTATAGATTCCTTATATTAGAGGTTAATTAAATTTATATAAATTTCTTCCATAGTGATATATATTTAAACACTTAACTCTTTATTGTTTACTGTTTACTCGTGTATAGCATTCCTCTCACTGCCTCTTTCTAGAATTTTTTTTATTGTGTACCTATTACTTTATAATATGACATTTATTATGAAATAGTCTCTACTCTAGTGTGTTCTCAATATCTATAAATTTTAAACTTGTGTGTTAAACATACATATGTGACTGATAATTTTTGTTATTACCCCTTATCCAACAACCCTACTACTTATTTTAGTCATTTTTTGTTTTTAGTTTTTTCATATTCCCTTTCTATTTACCTTGTATTTTGCCATTAAACAGTATTCCATTTCTCCCCTCTTTTCCCCCTACTGGGTTTTTATAACAAATCTAGAAGAACATTCAGTGTTAATACTCATCCCTTTCTCCCTTATAGTGAAAATTATCTTAATTATAAGAATATTAACCATGGCCCGCTGTCTTACACACTTAAATACCTATTGTGAATCACTATAAACAGTTTAGTAAAAAATGATCATCTATATGGTTCCTTATATTAACAATTAGTAAAATTTATATACATTTCTTCCATAGTGACGTGATTTAAACAATTATCTCTTAACTTATTTCAGGCATTCCTCCTACTTCTTCTTCTATTATTATATATTTTTTTTGTTATGTACTAATTGCTTTAGAGGATGCCATTTCTTGTGAACTACTCACAGCACTAATGTGTAATTAATATCTTAAATACAGATTATATTTTAAGCTCATGTGTTAAGCGTAGTAAAGTATCTAGTACTAATTATTATTTATCTTTACCCAACCTCAATGACTTTTTAGAGTGTCATATATTATTTTTAATTTGTAATATTTCTTCCCTGCTTGTCTTATACTTCCCTATTTAACCTTATAATATTTCCACTCACACTCCCACCTATTGGGTTTTTACAATAATTCTATGGAAACAATCCCTAATGGGTTTCATCCCTTCCGCCTCTATTATAAAAATCTTGGTTATAGGGATATTAACCAAAAAAACCATTGCATTGTACACTTAGATACATATTGTGAATCACTATAAACAATTTAATGCAAATATCCTCTTCTTATTATCAAAAAAAATAAATTAATAAAAAAAATATTGAGTATCCACTCCTTCTTCCTTCTTCTTCATAACTGCTGTAGCTCTCAACTGATACAATCGACTCTTTACATCATGCCCGAGGGCATATTTTGAAAGTTGAATTTTTTTATTTCATATGATGTCCTTTTTAACTTGCCCAGCAAGTGCCGTATAGGTTTTTTTTTTTTTTTTTTAAATGTGAGAGCCTTTCATGGAATGTCTGAAGCTTCTTCTGAAAAAAAAAAGCCCTTTCTCTCTTATCACATGTCTCTTCTACCTCCCCACTTGAATCATTAAGTTAAGTTTTTTTTCTATTATCCAGATATTAGCTTCTTCTACAGATTTTAACACAGTCAAGTGTTCATCTAACAAAATTCGTATTGCAGTTGGGTAACCCCAGGAGTACTTGATGTTATTTTTTCTCAGTATGTACGTTAATTACGAGAATCTTTTCCTTTGAGTTCGAGTGAAGAAGGATAAGTCCTGTAATACAATTATATTTTTAAATTCTTCACCTTTAAGAGGCTTTGTCCTGCTCATACGGAGAGTAATTTCTTTAAACTGAAAATATTGGAAGTTGACAATATTATCCCTTGGCAGGTTTCCTGGTATTGATTTTGGTCGAAAGACTCGATAGCATCTTTCTATATTTGCGTTATATCTTGTTAAATCAATTTCCCATGACGTCCAGAGTTTATTAAGAAATTCCATAAATTTATCTTGCGTGACTGACTCTGAGACATTCCTTAGTCGCAGGTTGTTTCTTCTCACTCTATCCTCCATATCTCTATCTCCATCTTTAATTCAAGTTTTTTTAAGTTGATTATTCAGTGAAGTGTTATGTTCTTTCAGCCAATTTTCCTGGAAGTCTAAGTTCTCCACTTTTTCTTACACCGCCTTAATTCTATTTGTCAAACGTCCAATCTGTTGCTTTATATCTTCAGTATTTTTTATTAATTTGATTCGTTATAGGTTCTAGTTGTTCTTGTAAGCAATTTCTTAAAAATTCTGCTGTAATAGGAATATCATTGGAACAATTAACACTACTTGGAGAGTCTTCTATACCAGATAATGATAATACTGAAGCTTCAGTTTTTTTGTTTTTTTAACTTTATTGACAGGTGAAAAAAAAGTTAGCTGCATCTTTTCCCCCTTTGGGATCTTTCTTCTTATCTTTTTCGTTGTTATTTTTTCTTGGGCTTTAGTGGCCATAACTCAAACGTATTTAGAGTTTACTTCTTTCTATCTTTCCCTTTCTTTACATTTTACCTCCCTCCTTCATTAGTCTATGTTTTTCCTGTTATATGAAAGTGGGGGGTAGGTGCAATCCCTCTTCTGTTGAAGTATTTCCAATATGTACAAAAAAAGCAGAATACTGCTTTTTCAGTGGAAGCTAATATTTTATAGCATATATGTATATGTCTGCTTTCCCTCTTGTTGTTATAGCAGCTAATCACGTAAATAAATAACTTTCCCACAGGGCACTTAGCATAATATCGTTGTCCTTCTACTTTGAGTTTAGACAGTATTTCCATACATGCTAATATCAGGGGTTATTGGGTTATTGAAGACTCATTCCTTCAGCTTCTGTTCAGCTGTATGCCGGGCTCCCTCCTTCTTTCTCCAATTCTAATTGTAGGGAATACAAATACCTCCGTTCATTGCTTTAGCTGCCTTGACAGTATAAGCTTAATTTGTCAATCCTGCCTGGTTTAAGTGAACTACTAATTGAGCAGCCCTGCAACCTACCTGCAATCTTCCAGGTAGGATTAGTGTGGTAGATCTTTCTTCCTCCGTTTTGCCTGGAATAGGGCCTCTGTGGTTCAGTCCTGGTCACCTCACTAAATGATGAGGCTCTATGAGAAATCCAAGCAATCAGTTATATTTTCTGGCTATAGACTTCTGTCTAACTGATTGATCTGGAAAGAATTGATCATCATAATCCTCGCTATTCCATAATCCAGATGTGCCTTGTTGTTAAAGCAGAGTAGGCACCTGCTTTCCCCAGTGAGCCTACTCTGCCAAAACTTTCCCGGCCGGGGAGGAGGGCCAGCGCGGGAGCTCAGCGTTCTTGCTCCTCACTGCTCCCTCATGAGCACCGTCTGTAGTGAAGCTGGGCGCCGGAGTATGACGTCATATTCCAGCGCCCGGCTTCACTAAACCATGCGAGAGAGCAGTGAGGAGCAGATAGAAGGACCCCAGGGAGATGCCCCTCAACAGCTCCAAAATGTAGGGAGCAATAAAGAAAAGTATGTGTGTGTAAGTGTGTCAGTCAGTGAGTGTGTGTCTGTCAGTGTCAGTATGTGTCTGTCAGTCAATGTGTGTGTCTGTCAGTGTGATGTGTCTGTCAGTGAGTGTCAGTGTGTCAGTGTCTGCGAGTGCTTGTCTGTCAGTGAGTGTGTGTGTCTGTCAGTGAGCGTGTGTCTGTCAGTGAGTGTGTGTGTCTGTCAGTGAGTGTGTGTGTCTGTCAGTGAGTGTGTGTGTCTGTCAGTGTGTGTGTGTGTCTGTCAGTGTGTGTGTGTGTCTGTCAGTGTGTGTGTGTGTGTGTTGGTCAGTATTGCATTGGCTGTACACACAAAAAACAATATGTATATATATTTATCAGACATATATCAGACAAGATACTAAGTCATAAAGAAATCGACATCTTAAGCAAGGGACTTTCTTTTATCCCTTCCAAAACCCCTAACAAATTCGAATGGCAAGTGGAACTGTATAAATTTGGACGATCATTAAGATTAAAGGATTTCTTTAATAAAACTCAGAAGCAACCAGATGACCTTATCATTCCAGAAAATAAATATATGTTCAAAAAAAGTAGTCAATTTGATCCTTTGTCAAATCAATCAACCATCAAAACCTTTTTGTCTACAATAAAACAAGAAACTGAGAACATAATGGCTCAACACAAGCCACAATTTAGCAACTTCTCCAGGGAACAACATGGAATTGTAAAGAAACTAGCTACAGACCCAACTATCGTTATCCGCCCTGCGGATAAGGGCGGCGGTATAGTTGTGATGAATTATACGGATTACACTAACGAAATTCAACAACAACTTTCACAACAACACACATACCGAAGCCTGGATCGGGATCCCACACAAAGCATTGTCCAAAAAATTGAGGACACATTGATTATGGGTTTAAGAGCAGGATTTATTGACAGGAATCTGTTTGAACACCTACAGAAACAACAACCAAGAACGCTGATTTTGTATACGATGCCTAAAATACATAAGAGCCTTATAAAACCACCGGGGAGACCAATTGTGTCTGCAATTGATGGTATTTTAGAACCCATCACCAAATACTTGGATTTCTTATTTAAACAACCAGTTACAACCATTCCAACATGCCTTAAAGACACAAATAGTCTTCTAACTGACTTAAACTCAATTACAGAGTTTAAAGGTCTCTTTATAACTATGGACGTGGGCAGCTTATACACGGCCATACCTCACGAAGAGGGCATTGAAGCGATGAGGAAGCTACTCACAACATCAGCATATTATCAAGGACCACCGATTGAGTTCGTCTTGGAACTCTTATCATTGACACTCAGCAATAACTACTTTCGCTTCGAAACCAATTGGTTTCTCCAAATTTCAGGTACTTCAATGGGGGCGGCTATGGCCCCCATGTATGCTAACGCGTATATGTACGATTTTGAAAAGAAATACATATTGACAAACTTCAATGATCAAATCGTAAAGTATTATAGATATATTGACGATATCTTAATACTGTGGAGTGGTTCTAAAGAGGAAGCATCATCACTAGTCAACTACATCAACAATCTGCCCACCCCAATCAAAGTGACCTCACACATTGATGATAAATGCATCCAATTTTTGGATGTCGAATTGATGGTGATAAACCAAAGAATTGAGTATAAACTGTATACGAAGAATACAGATCGGAATACCTTATTGCACTATGAAAGCTTTCATCCGAAGCCATTGAAAAATTCATTACCGTTCTCCCAATTCTTACGTGTATTCCGGAACAACTCACAGATGGAACAATGTGTAGAACAATTGAAAGCTATGCACTTGAAGTTTACAATGCGAGGTTATAAAAAGCTAGCTTTGGAGCAGGCCCTGAATAGGGCGAGGACACAATTCAACAAGAAAATGGAAAAACCGGACAAAGAACGGAATACAAGGATGGTATTTCCGATGAAGCTACACACTGCAAGTCAAGAGGTAACCAAGTCCATCTTAAAAAATTGGAATATGCTGAAACAAGATCAGACTCTACCCAAGCAACTGACACAACAACTCATGTTTTGCTTTAAGAAGAATAAAAACCTAAGAGAAATGTTGGTAAAGACAGATCCGATCCACTGCTACAATCCAAAAGCGGTGACAAAGAAGAACTATGGCTGTGTAAGATGTCTGGGATGCGTGACCTGTGGTCACATTATTCCAGCCAAAACCTTTGCCCACCCACATACGGGTAAGGTTTATAAAATATCCCATCGAATACATTGTCGCACTGAGTTTGTGATCTATAAGCTTACATGTCCCTGTGGACTAAGCTATATAGGAAAAACAGAGACTGCTCTTTGAGAGAGAATAAGGGGCCATTTTTTCTTAGAAAAACAACATCAACTTTCTTCATTGAGATGTTTGGCCATAGACCATGTTCCAGAAATGGCTAGAGGTGGTAACAGAGGTAAATAGTGTTGTCGCGAACCCGAAATTTTCGGTTCGCGAACGGCGAACGCGAACTTCCGCAAATGTTCGCGAACCGGCGAACCGCGCGAACCGCCATTGACTTCAATGGGCAGGCGAATTTTAAAACCAACAGGGACTCTTTCTGGCCACAAAAGTGATGGAAAAGTTGTTTCAAGGGGACTAACACCTGGACTGTGGCATGCCGGAGGGGGATCCATGGCAAAACTCCCATGGAAAATTACACAGTTGATGCAGAGTCTGCTTTTAATCCATAAAGGGCAGAAATCACCTAACATTGACACCTGTCCTCAAAGCCCCTGATACACACTGACACAGAGCAGAATAGAGACTGTTCCCCGTCCTCAGAGACCATGATACACACTGACACAGAGCAGAATAGAGACTGTTACCCCTACATAGGGTCACATGGCAGATATGGCGGGGTAGTGGGAGGGGGAGGATGACTTTCACCTCTTCCCCTGTTAGATTCCCGTTGTGCTGTGACATCACCCTTATACGCTGTGTAAAGCATACTATTTAATTTGATCAGCATGGCTACTTGAGTTTTTATAGTTTTCACGCTGCTTGTAGTTTATATATGACACAGAAGCTGGCAGGCAGGCAACTGCTCTTCTATTACAGTGAAAAAAAAATGATTTCTTTAAAATCTAAAGCTTAAGCTATTGTTAAAACAGATATGAGTGGTGGCACTGACTGTGCAAATGGGCAAGGCATCCAACCTGACACAGAAGCTGGCAGGCAGGCAACTGCTCTTCTATTACAGTGAAAACAAATTATTTTTTTTAAATCTAAAGCTTAACCAATTGTTAAAACAGATATGAGTGGTGGCACTGGGCAAGTAGGCACAGTATCCAATGTGAACCTCACACAGAAGCTGTCAGGCAGGCACCTGCAATTACATTACACAGGAAAAAAAAAAAAAAAAAGCAGCCTGATGTTATAGCCCTAAAAAGGGCTTTTTGGGGTGCTGTCCTTACAGCAGAGATCAGATCAGTCCTTCAGGATTGTAGTGGGCACTGAATACCCTAGCCTAGCTATCAATTTCCCTATCTAATCAGCAGCAGCTAAACTTTCCCTCCTCTCACTAAGCATGCAGCTTCAGAATGAATCGAAAATGGATGCTGGGAGGGAGGTTGGAGGGTGTGGAAGGGAGGGAGTGCTGCTGATTGGCTGGAATGTGTCTGCTGACCGAGAGGCACAGGGTCAAAGTTTGCCCAATGATGACGAATAGGGGGCGGATCGAACTGTGCATGTGTCCGCCCGCGGCGGCGAACGCGAACACGCTAAGTTCGCCGGGAACTGTTCGCCGCGGACAGTTCGGTACATCACTAGAGGTAAACTCTTGCTACAGCGAGAGACATTCTGGACATTGGAACTTAACACATTATCCCCTAAAGGCCTCAACGAAAAATGTTCCTTTAGCCCGTTCCTGTAAATATTGCTTTCTTGTTACTATAGGTGATCATTAAGATATAGAGTAATGGTATTATATACATTATCATGTCTTACCTCTTTTTCTTTGTCTCTCCTCTATACTGTTTCTTTTAATTATACCTTGCCATGCTAATAGTATGTACAAAGTTATCATTAGACACTAACCTATTTTATCTAGAAATAGCGTTTCCATGGTAGTAAGAAACATAAATTGTAAATATTTTCACAGCTCACTCACGTATAGATACTCGTGACACTTTAATTAGGATTTATTTTGACACTTTGTTTTGATTATTGTTATATTATGTGGATTATTCTTTATCACTTTGTTCAATACAGTGAGATAGACTATTAAATATTATCACTTTAGATGTGGAGTATATATTCTACCTTATGATAGATTATTAGGCACTATCACTTTAAATGTGGAGTATACATTACACTCTACCATATACTACATATAAGTTTTTGCACACAATATATACATACATTATATTACTAGAGAGAATTTTGATTGTAATTAACAACACATATATATACAGATATAGTGCTTCACTGAATAGGAGTACAGTGTATATAATTATTATAGAATATAACACTTCGTTAAATTGTTATTTTATTATAGTTTTCTTTCCCATGCATGCATTTCTTTTGCCCCCATGCACGACGATTTCGGCAATTAAAACATATCCCCAGTCCAGTCTTAGGGTGCATCCTCCACTGAAAGAAGGAGTAATTCTCCCCCCCCCGGCAGGCGGAAACACAATGTTGCGCCAGATCGTAGAACTAACTACGGTCACCATGGCAACGTGACGCAGCCGGGTCACGTGGAGGACCCCAGCTGACCTGGAACGAGGAAGTGATTTCTAAAACGGCGCGCATGCGCAATAGAGCCGATTAGACGCCGTGCATTGGAGACAACGGGCGGCGGCTGTGTTTTGGTGAGTGTTTAGTGATTTCTAGTCCTATGTAAGCCTGTCATTTTATGATATGATTTTTATATGTCCTGATGAAAGCTCCAAGCAGGAGCTGAAACGTTGACCCTCTGGATTGACTCACAATAAAACAACGAATTTCTGGAAGACCTAGAGTGCCGGTATTATTTCTCTATTTTCTATGTATCATATTTTGACTGCGCACCAGGCAATATTCTTATAGTTGGAGTGCTGGAATACCCAATTTTTGTGTATATATATATATATATATATATATATATATATGTTATACCTCAAATTCTACTGTGATTAAACAGAAATAGAATATATTGGTATTCAGATATACTTATCTGATATATTGACTCAAACAGCCTCTCAAGGTCGTGGCCCAGTTCCCCACCTTTTACCACATATATGTGGATACAGAAAGAAATGAGATACGGCTGTGTATAATCTAAAACAGGAAAAAAAAGAAAGCACATAGTGTGATACAGTAAAACAAGTGCTAGTGTGCTAAGATTATAATGCACTCACGAGATCAAGGTGAATAATGCGCCCAAAAGGTGCCTGCCCCGATGAACTTGGGCGGCTTAACGCCTCCACTCTCCACTGGAAATCCAAGCGGACCAAAATATGGAATGAGACTCCGGTAGGTATAGGTAAAATAAATATGCAATTTTTTTTTACATACATTAGCCACATAAATTAAAAATAGAGAATAGGTCCTATTGGTTTCGTTCCTGTAATTAGGAACTTCCTCAGGGACCAAAAACAAATATTATAACAGTTAAAAACAATCAATACAACACAAAATTGCATACAATGTTTCCCCCCCCCCCCTGAGTCTCTATAAATAGGGCAGAGCCCTCAGTTCATTGGTGGATCCTGTGGGAGTTACCGATGATCCTGTGGTCCTGTTCAGGTGTGGAATATCCTGTGATCCTGTTCAGGTGTGGAGTGGATGTTTCGTCGACCTTTCTTGGCGCGAAGAGATGGAACTGGAAACCGGAAGTGACGTCCAGTTCGTACTTCCGCGTTCCATATGCGTTCCAGCTAGATCAAAATAATGCACATGTTGCCACCTAGAGGTCGCCCAATGCATAGCATTTCTAATGATAATATGAACTTAGCATAGAAATGTGTGGTAGTGGATCTCCTAATAAAAAGAGAGGGTTAGTTACAGATATAAACAACCTGATATACCTATACTTGAAAAAATGCACCTTTTGGGCGCATTATTCGCCTTGATCTTGTGAGTGCATTATAATCTTAGCACACTAGCACTTGTTTTACTGTATCACACTTTGTGCTTTCTTTTTTTCCTGTTTTAGATTATACACAGCAGTATCTCATTTCTTTCTGTATCCACATATATATTGCATTGGCTGTGACTGGACAGTGGAGTACCTGGAGGTGCATGGAGGCACGCAATGCCCCATCACATTCCGACATGACATCAACATGCTCCACCTTCACAAAGTTTCAAGAAGTAGCGGGAGGATCAGATTTGGCACAGGGTGCGGACGGCGCCATTTGGGGTATACCAGAGGCCAGACTCCGGAGTCGCATACGGGCACCGGCAATGTGAGTGGAGTCTGCTTGTTGGCTAGAGGAGGGACACTGGGATTTAGTATATGGAGGGGACTGGGATTTAGTAGAGTGGGGACTGGGATTTAGTATAGTGCTGTGGTTTATTAGAGGGGGATGCTGTAATTTTCAATATAAACCTACGTTTTGATGAAAATTAAAATTTTCTTTTTTGCGGCCCACATAAACTTAAACCTTGTTTATGTGGCCCGTGCTAGACTTTGAGTTTGACATGCTTGCTTTAGATGCAGGAAGTTGGTCCCGAAGGCATTCTAATAAGATGTAGTGGGGGAGACTGAGATTTTTGACATTTGCCATTACGAGTATTTAAAGAATTATTGAGCAAGTTTGTGGAAGTTAAAGCACTGAACCCTAAACTTTATCTATCTCCCAAAAAAGAGATGGTGTGTAGGTTGCCATTTTTTAAATACAGTTAATTTAAAGGGAAAGCACCATCTATATCTAATGTAATAGGTTTCATCATCTGTCTTTTTGCAAGGGTGAGCTGAGTAAGGTTGTTGAAAATGTGTATATGTAAGTTATTGAAAGTGACAGAAGTTTGTATCACTGTTTTAGGATATTTTAATTATGTATTAAGGTAGTTTAGTCAAACTACTATATACCTAGGATGTCTCTCTGGTATAGGTCTACCAACTTGATAGCAGTAATCCCAGACAAATATGTGTGTATAGTGGATGTTGAGAGTGTGTGTAGTGGATGCAGAGGGTGTGTATAGGGGATGTTGTGTGTGCATAGTGGATGCATCACGTCTATAGTGAATGTAGTGTGTGTGTGTGTGTGTGTGTAGTGGATGCAGTGTGTGTGCAGTGGATACAGTGTTATTATAGTGGATGCAATGTGTGTGTGTAGTGGATGCAGAGAGTGTGTATAATGGATGTAGTGTGTGTGTGTGTGTGTGTAGTGGAGGTGGTGTGTGTGTAGTGAATGCAGTTTGTTTGTGTAGTGTATGCAGTGTGTTGTAAAGTGGATGCAGTGTGTGTTTTTGTAGTGGATGTTAAAGTAAAAGTAAAAAATCAGAAATAAATAGCAAAGTGCCTTAAACACATATAATTACGTAAATTAAAAAT
This sequence comes from Pelobates fuscus, assembly GCF_036172605.1. Taxonomy (NCBI): domain Eukaryota; kingdom Metazoa; phylum Chordata; class Amphibia; order Anura; family Pelobatidae; genus Pelobates; species Pelobates fuscus. The sequence continues at coordinate 286,330,777 of NC_086317.1, forward strand.
CTCTCGATCATCTTCAAGATTTTGATGCATTGATACTTTCCATCTGCGGATAAGTAATTTAAAAAGACCAGCTTACAGTTTTTATTTCAATCATGTGACCATAAGAAATCTAGGTGGAAAGAGTTTTGGTACTTTTTAAAAATAATTAAAAATAAAATTTGTTTTCATTTTAATTTATTTATTTTTTTAAAGTCTACATTGGTGTATCTAATTTTGTGTGCAGATTTCCTTGAACCTTCACAGCACAAGTCACTGGTCATACCCCTTCATTGATCTATAGTGTGTGTGTATAGGGGTGTAGTGTTTGTATAGAGCATTTACTAAATTAATAATTATTTAACAACAACAAAAAATAATAATTAAATAGGGATTGGAGCCAAGTATACCAACACCATCAAAATGGGGCATGGCCTCTAAATAGTGAACTGACTAAAAGAAAAAACAATCAGGGGTGTGGAAAAGGAGTATTATCCACCTCAGAAAGACCACTAGGACCTAAATATTTGCTAAATACACCCAAGGTGTAAAATAAAACAACTTTTATTAGTATAGATAAAAACTAAATATATACAAGCAAAAATATAATATGTACATACAGAACCAATAACATAATGCATTAAAATCTCCTTGATGTTGCTGCAATGTGATATACACTGCCTGTATAATAAAAACAAAGTAGCAATGAAAAGAAACAGAGCAGTGAAAAGGTGAAGGAAAGTTTCACTTCATTAATTAGCAAGAGTAGCAACAAGGTAGTATACACAGTAAAGACTGGAGCTTACAGTCTGGCCTAACACTCTGACAGCCGCAAACTAATGATCTAGGTAAACCAATGTGGTGCTACAGCTATATGAGTGAAGGGTGAAAAATACCTATACTGGCAAAAATTGGCCATACTGGCAACTCATAAACTCCCTAGATTACCGAAATACTGGACTCGGACCTGCCCTTACGACCCCTGCCAATGCTGCTACACCACACGACACTAGCCCTTTCAATGTACAAGCTTTCCCTCACAAGACACCTGCTAAATGCAGCAAAATCCCTTATCCCGCTTAAATGGAGAACAGCGGATCCACCGACCATCGAACAATGGATGGACAGGGTCGAAGAACTGTACAGTATGGAGTCTCTCACAGCCTTATTACGCGGCACCTCGGAGAAATGCGCCCTGACATGGGCCCCTTGGCGTGCATACATGGCGCAGAATGCACCACGGGGAGTCCCGTGACCACTGCCCGCCGGAGGAGGATAATAAGGGGGTGACGATTTCCACCCCCTCCTCCAACGGGGCCGGGTCGGCCGACCTGGCTAATCACATGCTGATGGAGATGGCCGAGACCTCGGCGGAGGCGATGGGACTGTCTGGATGTGGGACAATGTAAGGCTAAGAGTGGCGACTTAGGAGAAGCGTGTTTCCTCCCTTTTTTTTCCCTCTTCTTCTCTCTCCCCCTCTTCTTCTTCTTCCCCTTTCTCCTTTTCTTCTTACTCTCTCTCCTGCCTCCTGCCTCCTGCCTCCCCTCTCCCCTCTCACCCCCTATCATACACCCTCACCGCCCTCTCCCCCGGTCTCCTTCCCGATCCTTCCCCTTCTCGACGCAGGCACATGGGCTTGGGGGAGGTGGGGGGAGCTCTACGCTCCCGGGTCTTGGCCCCAGCCTCTCTGACTTGACTAAAGAGTGCTATCCATCAACCACATCACTTGACCAACCCACGCAACTGCAACGAATAGCATGATAGAAGCAAAATCCACATACAAACTAATTGATACACCCCAAGACTGACTCAGTCACTGGACATGTCCGCTCTACATATGACACAACAGAGAGGGCCTTGTACCAGGACCGAGTGACTTACGCTACTCAACACCCAAAATTGTGACAGTTCTTCTGGAGTAGACACGCAAGCAGATTAAACGGGCGAGGCCACGAAGACAGTACTGTTAAATAACTGTCTTTCCACTGTGCTCCCCCTTTTTTGAGAGAGACTTACCATACACTACACTCGTCTGAACGGTACACGACCTTGGAAACAGACATAACTTACACTGACCTAGGGGGTGGGTAGATGACCGGAGTGGGATAACTCTAAATCGAAGGATATAAGGATCACACACGACTCCCTTGACACACCTGTAGATATGAGCTTCACGGAGACGCCCTCTTCTCCACCCAACTATGCAAAACAAACAGCTAAATGACACGACAGAAACCCCCTCTCCTGGTGATATTCCACTGACACATCAACTTGCATTGTTGATACTATTTCTGTACCACTGTTACAAACTTCAGGCTAGATAGATGGCCCGTATTATGGATGTTACTTATAAGCATGTTACCGTTGAAATACTGTTGTAAATTCTATTAATGTGCAAAACCTGTACATGTTTTACTCGGGAGACTTTGCTGAATACAAATAATAGTGTTTTTTTAAAAACAGTAAAATATATCACAGTTATGATATTGTCAGTGAAAGTGAAGATTTTTGCATTTTTCAAACACAAACGGCACTTTCACTGATTATATCATTGTTGTGATACATTTTACTGTTATAAAACACTAATATTTGTGTTCAGCGAAGACTCCCAAGTATAACAGTACGCCCCATGTACAGGTTTTATAGTTGTTTTAAAAGTTACAGGGTCAAATATAAGGCTCGATTTTCTTTTTCTCCCATTTAAATTTGCCTTTGAGAGCGTACGGTAGCCCAGGAATGAGAATTACCCCCATGATTGCATACCATTTGCAAAAGAAGACAACTCAAGGTATTGCAAATGGGGTATGTTCAGTCTTTTTACTAGCCACTTAGTCACAAACACTGGCCAAAGTAAGCGTTCATACTCGTTTCTTGCATTTTTAACACACAAACAAATATAAATGCTGGGTTGTCTACTTTTCAAAAATATATGGTTAAATGGGGGTAAATTATATTGGCCGGATTCAAAAATTTCCAAAAAGGACATGGGTGCATGATGACCAGCTGTGAAAATTCCAAGTTGGAAAACTGGAATGCGCACCCTCAAAATAAGTTATTTTAGCCCTCAGAGAACCCGACATACATATACATGGGTGGTATCACTGTACTCAAGAGATGTTGCTGAACACATATTTTGGTGTTCTTCAGCAGTAGCCCTTAAAGTTTTCAGTACATGTATTCTTAAATTACTATGTGTGTCAAACAAATCACCAATTATTATTTTTTTAAATTTAGCATAGATTGCTGGTAAAATTGTTGCATGAAAAGAGTTAAAATATCTCATGTTTTATACCTTAGGTTGTCTTCTTTTAAAAAATATATACATGTGAAGCGTTATACAGGGATTCCTGACAGATATCAGTGTTACAATGTAACTTGTGTTAATTTTGAAAAAAAAAAATGGTTTGAAAATAGCAAAGTGCTACTTGTACTTATAGCCCTATAACTTTCCAAAAAAAAGTTAAGAACATGTTAACATTGGATATTTCCAAACTCAGGACAAAATTTGGAAACTATTTAGCATGGGTGTTTTTTTTTGGCGGTTGTAGATGCGTAACAGATTTTGGGGGTCAAAGTTAAAAAAGTGTTTTTTTACATTCTTTCATCATACTTTTTATTTTTTTTTATAGTAAATTATATGATATGATAACAATAATAGTATCTTTAGAAATACAATTTAATGGCAAGAAAAACAGTGTGGATACAGTAAATGAGTAATAGGAAAATTACAGCTAAACACAAACACCGCAGAAATGTAAACACAGCCCTGGTCCCAAGCGGTATGAAAATTGAAAAACGGGTTGGTCACTTAGGGGTTAAGCATGTGGCTTTTGTAATGAAGTGGCAGTTTCCTGATTTTAGTGATGCATCTTTTTATTGGCATGCCTCAACCTTAAGCTACTTATAGGTCGATAAAAGCACTTTCTCTCTCCTGGATTTGCCACAGATCCTCCTGCAGTACTATGTTATACTTTTTCCATTATGATCTCTCATATAGCTTTCATATTACTGGCATTGTCAGTCAGTAAGCAAATACTCTATCTCTCTGATTTCTATAGGACTTTATAGATTCTACAACTGATATATTTTACAAAATAGCTTTCTTTCCTGTTTCAACAAAAATAAAAATAAATAAATAAATGTTTAGCTGTTATTATGACATATTTATGTTCCCATATCCCCTCACATTTGCCCACCTTTTTACTAAAAGACACAGTTTTATTGATTTTTACTTGCACAGATCCCATTAAGTGTTCATTTTCTGATTCTAGATTCATGTCTGCTGGGCTAATGGCATGACAGTTATATTTAAAAGCATCATGCCAATAAGCATTGTAAGTCATTGACAATGGTGTTCAAGAAGAATATATTAATATTATTTCTTGATCATCAGATGTTATATTGTCTACAAGTGAAGACACAGAGTATTTTAGGGATACAGTTAGCACATTTAATTTATTCAAAGATGATGATGCTAATATAACTCTTTGTGATCATGACAATGTTATAGAAGGAAAAGAGAACAAATGTCAGGAAAATATACTTACATTTTCATCTTTATAGTCCCCTCATTTACACTCGAAAAGGATTTTGTAATGCTAAAACTCAGCTTATTGAATAAACAGAAATGTTTTGTCATTCTAGTAGCATCCCATTAATGCATATTTAATTTGACAGCATATGCAAATCACATATTTTCCAAGTAGAACTTGCATGGTGGAAATGCCACCGTATGCTAGATATTAATCTTCCAGTTTTAATGAAGAAAATATTATTATTTTTTTAATGTTAAGCTTGTCAGTAAGCACTAATTCATGGGAGCTTCCAGGACTGCCATCATGGGGTGACAGCTATGACGGTTGTCACAGGCTGGGTGGTCCTGTGGGGCCTGGATGCCCGTGCCCAATTTCCCCATATTCCCCTTCTATGGCGGCGGAGCTGGGTCCCATCAGTTGGTCCATGAAATTAGGGCCACTCAAGGCATAGAAGATAGAAATCACACATGACCTAAGTATTAGTATGTTTTAAAGCATCTAATATTAAAAACCAGACCCAGAGATGATGCAAAATGAACTATGTGAAAAACATGTATGTGACATGTGAAAATATATATACATAAAATATATATATAAAATATATACACACACAATATAAACACGCTGCATGCATTACACATGCACTAACACACATCATGTTCACTTGACATATGTCTTCAGGGGCCTGTTCAGTGCTGCGGCCCTTTAATAGCACGGCCATCCCTTTTGAATTATGTCAGCTACAGCAAGTGCTGGGAGAAAGTGAGCGGCTGGTCACTCCCAGTTTACTCCGCATGAGAGAGAGGAAACGGAGTAGAGGCCATGAAGAGGGAAGAGCCAGACTGACTCCCATCACCCACAAAAGTTAGGAAGCAGGAGGGTGGCTGAAAAATTAGCTGCATGTGTGTGTGGCAGTATCTGCGTCTCTATGTATGTCAGTTTGTATGTGTGTGTGTCTGTATGTCAGTATGTATGTGTGTCTGTGTGTTTCAGTATGTATGTGTGTGTATCTATATGAATGTCAGTATGTGTGTGTCTGTATGTATGTCAGTTCATGTGTGTCTATGTGTCAATATGTGTGTCTGTGTGTCAGTACGTATATGTGTGTCAATGTGTGTGTCTCTGTGTTTCAGTGTGTGTGTATCTTTGTGTCAGTGTGTATATTTGTTTGTCAGTGTGTATCTGTGTGTGTGTGTTTTCTGTGGCAATGTGTATGAGTGTCTGTGTTAGTGTGGGTGTGTGTCTGTGTGTCCACATGTGTATCGGTGTGTCAGTGTGTGTAACTGTGTGTGTATCAGTGTGTCAGTGTATTTGCATGTGTCTTAGTGTGTGTGTCTGTGTATCAGTGTGTGTGGAAGTCTATACACTACACACAAATGTACGCCTGCATTCAAACACCAACATTTACACACCTACTCCATATAAAAATATGCTTACATTTAAACACAAAGTGTGTGTGTGTGTGTGTGTGTGTGTGTGTATGTATATATATATATATATATATATATATAAAAAAATCAGAAAATAGCTTGGCACTCGCGCCTTCATCACATTAATTTCCAGATACATGCCTTGGTGCAGTCCCGCATTGAAATATATAGAAAATTGAAAGAAAGAAAGAAAGAAATAAAGGGTTCACTCTGAGGTCTTTCAATTAAAGTAGTGCTTATTCCAACATTAAGTCACAAAAGTGCTCGATCAACGTTTCAACCTGTTTGGGTCTTTCTCAAGATCAGCGTGAAATATAAAAATATGTAAATATATAGGAAAAATGTATTGTGTACTCACCAATAGTGTGTAAACCTCTACCCGATCAGTGCCGACCCGGAAGTGAGTGCGGAAGGTCCCGTCACGTACAAAGCGTCATGACGTAGCGTGTCATGGGAGAGTGGTAGCTAGGTAATGAGTATACAAAAGGGAGGGCCGTGGTAGAAATGCACTGACAGTGCTATTCAAGGCATAGAGGATATAGATCACACATAACCTAAGTATTAGTATGTTTTAAAGCATCTAATATTCAAGACCAGACCCAGAGATGATGCAAAATGAACTATGTGAAAAACATGTATGTGACATGTGAAAATATATATACATAAAATATATATATAAAATATGTACACACACAATATACACAATATAAACACGCTGCATGCATTACACATGCACTAACACACATCGTGTTCACTTGACACATACTGCATCCAATACACACACTCTGTATACACTCTACACACACTGCATCCTCGTGGACAGAATTTGTGGCGGGCCATGTGGGTGGGCTTCTAGGTGGGCCCTATGAGTGAACTTGGAGGTGGGCGCCGGGGTCCCAGACCACGAGATGTGTTAGGGGCCGCAAAATGTTTTATGGTGACCCTGGGGGCTTCAATTATAATTTATAGTAAAGTATTCAAAATAAACTAACGTAGTTAAAATATGGTCCAATTTTCTGAATTTAGATATATTTCAACTCTTACCTTCAAATAATATGTTTAGCTTAGCTTTGTTCTGTACTTTATCCATGTCCCTTAAGGCTGAATAAACAAACAGAAACATATCCACCAATTATATAAACAAGATATAGCAAACAGGACAAAATGAAACCTTATACTTTCTCTATTTACAATGGCACTACTCCCCCTGCGCCCCCCACCCGAGGCAGAATTTCTTCTTGTTCTTGCATTTGAAAGTTGCTGTCTCATCTAGAACGTGCTAGTCCTTGTAAAAGAATTGTAAAGAATACTGTATACAACATTTCACAAACACATTGTAGATAGTTTTTGAAAATGTTTTGTCAAATTAAATATATGACCACTACAAAAACATTTTATTTTGCTCTAACATTTCCCCTAAATCTTCCCTATCTTTCCAGATCGTCACATATGTATTGTAATCCTTTTATTTTCCTGTGAAACAAGTTGCTATTTAAAAAAAAAAAAATTATAAAAATAAAGAGCTAAGAATTAAGGCATATATTTAATTTGACATTAATTGCTAACATAGGCCTTGATTTAATATTGTTGGGTGAGCTTTCCAAAATATTTAATATATTTATATACATTTTTAAAATGATTTTTTTTCAACATATTACAATTTGAAAAAATATATTTTAATCAAAAAATATCAAAATATATAAAAAAAAAATGTTTTCATAATATTAAATCATTTTGAAAGTTTATCCAAAAATATATAACCATTTGGGAAGCCTATCTAACAATATTACATTTAGGCCATAGGGTTCTGCTTGTGATGCAAAGGTTTAGATTTTTTTTTATATTAGAACGTATTTAGAAAACATAAAATCTTGTATAAGTGTTAATTTTTAATGAAATGTAATTTACTGTTATTAATGTTTTTTGATTCAGCTGCTATATTTGTAGCACTTTATATGTGTGTACAGTTCACTTTTATAATGACAGAGTACATTAATATAATGGTTTTGAATGCAGTTCTGACTGGTTCCTAAACACACAGCTGCATTAGAACATAAAATATATTCTTTACAGTTTTACAATAGATCTCAGTGGAACGGGACAGGCATTTCCTCAGCTGCATCACATTGTTAACTTAAAACATGTGTACATTATCGTAACATTAACATTGAAGTTGAAGAGGCCATCATCATCAAAGTGAATACAATTATTTAATTGATCAGTCACAACATTAAAACCACTGACAGGTAAAGTGGATAACATTGAATATATCATTACAATGGCACCTGTCCAAGGGTTTGGATATATTAGGCAGCTAGTGAACATTCAGTCCTTTGATTTCATTTATTGGAAGCAGTAAACATGGGAAAGCAAGATATGAGTGACTTTGACAAGGATCAAATAGTGATGGCTAGATGACTGGGTCAGAGCATCTCTAAAATGGCAAATCTTATGGGTGTTCCTGGTTTGCAGTGTGTAGTACCTACCAGACGTGGTGTAAGGAAGGACAACTGGTGAGCTGGCATTAGGGTCATGATTATGGACACCCTAGATTCATTGATGTATGTGGGGAGCAACGGCTAGCCCGTCTGGTCGGATCACTGTCAGGATCATCATTGGGTTTTACACAATATTGTGTATTTGGGTCTGGCTGGGATCGAACCTGAGTTGCCTGCATCCCAGTCAGGATCCTTACATTGGGCTCCACGCATCTTTGACTGTTTCTACATGTCCTTGGTATCCTGTAGCCTGAGCCTGTTTGCCTGGGATTTGCACACCTGTTCCTGGTTCCATGATCATTGATTGAGACTCCCTATTTAAACCTCGCAAGTCTGGTCCTCGTTGTCAGATCGTGTTTCCTGTTCCGTTTGGTTTCACTGCTGTTTATCTGACTCCTGGTTTTGATCTCCTGCTCGTCTACTGTTTTCGCCTGTTTGCCGCCAGCCCTGACTTCTGATTCTGTTACCGACTACTCTTCTGGATTTCCCTTGTCTGTACTGCGTTCCAGGAAGCACTGGTTATTTCAGCCCCAGTGCACTGTGTCACACCCTTGGGGATTTCTGTCCTGAGTCCCCTCGGTCTGTGCTGAATTGCAAAGGGTGCCTTAACTCTGCCTGCCGGACTCCCACTCCAGGTAAGATCCCTGACAATCACACAGAATAGCTAGCTCAAATTGCTGAAAAACGTAATGCTGGCCGTGATTTAAAGGTGTCAGAATACACAGTGCATTGCAATTTGCTGTATGGGGTTGTATAGCTGCAGACCAGTCAGAATGCCCATGATGACCCCTGTCCACTGCCGAAAGTGCCTTCAATGGGAATGTGAGCTTCAGAACTGAACCATTGAGCAATGGAAGAAGGTTGCCTGATCTAATAAATCACTTTTTATTTTGATCAGGTGGATGTTCAGGTGCAGGGCTGGCGAGTCCATAAGGCGGCACAAGCGTCTGTCTAAGGGCACCAGAGTGGGGGGGGGGGGAGGGGGGGTATGCAAAAATCCAAATCCCTTGCCTCTGGTTGGGGACTCAAATTTTTTTAATTACCTCTCTCTCCCTGTCTGCAGCCAGTGGAGCAGTCTTGATGATGTCGAGAGGAGGGGGCGTGACTTCCACTACTCTTTTCCCATAGGAGATGAGCAGTGTAAGTCACACCCCCTTCTCCTGACATCATCAGGAGATGCTGGCCGACTTCACTGACTGCAGTCTGCAGGCTCCAGGCTCCAGATCCTGTCCCATCCCTCCCTGGCCCAAGGTAAGCGTTAGGGAGGGGGGAATACACTTTTTTAAATCCAATTTTAAAAAACAAAAATGTAAGCTGCCCAACCACTACCCCTGTGCATCCCTCTACACACCTGGGCCCCCATCACAGCCCCTGTCCCCCTCCTCTACAGCCCATGTGGCATATCCTGTTCACCCCACTCTCAGCTACTGCCCCCTCTCAGCCTCTGTCCCCCTCTCAGCCCCTGCCCTCCTTCTTCTCCCCTCTATAGCCCCTGTGCCCTCATCTACAGCCCCTCTGTCCCCCTCTACAGCCCATGTGGCCCTATCTATAGCAGTTGTCTGCCCATTTTAGCTCCTGCCCCCCTTTTAGCTCCTGTCCCCATCTGTCACCCCTCACAGCCCCTGTCCCCCTCACAGCCCCTGACCCACACTCAGCTCCTGCCCCATCTTCTTCTTCCCCTGCACCCTTCTTCCCATGCCCTCCAGAGCCATTGTACCCTCATCTACAGCCCCTGTGTCCCCCTCTACAGCCCATTTGGCCCCTCTATAGTTCCTGTGACTTTGACAGCTCATGCCCCCTCTCAGCCTCTGTCTCCACTCTCATCTCTTGCCCCCCTTCTTCTCCTGTCCCCCCTCTACAGCCACTGCCCCCTCTACAGCCCCTGTGCCCTCATCTACAGCCCCGGTGTCCCTCTATACAGCCCATGTGGCCCCTTCTATATCCCCTGCCCCCCTAACAGCCCTTGTCCCACCCTCAGCCCATGTCCCCCCTCAATGCCCCTGTCCCTCCCCTCACAGCCCTTGTCCCCGTCACAGCCCCTGTCCCCCTTTCAGCCCTTGTGCCTATCAACACAGCCCTTGCACCACAGCCACTGCCTTCCCCCTCTACATGCCATGCCTTCCCCCTCTACATGCCTTGCCTCCCCCGTACAGCCCCTGTCCCCTCCACAGCCCCTAACTCCCCTACTACACATCCCTCAAACTCCAGCATCTATCCCCCCACTACACCTAAATTTTCTCAGACCCCTGTATCTGTATGACTATAAGACTTTGAATGTCTGTGTCTGTATGTCTCTGTATGACAGTATCTGAATGTCTCTGTATGACAGTGTCTTAATATCTGTTTGTGTGTGTTTGTATGACATACTTGTATGTGTAGGTTGGTATGGCTGTGTGTGTTTGATTGCGTGCCTGCATATCCCTTTAACTGTGTGCCTGTATGGCTGTGTGTTGCTATATATCTATGTCTATTAGGCATGGGACAATAAGACACACAAATGGCTCTGGGGGGGGAGGGACACACAAAATGTACTGAGGGGAGAAAGAGATACACAAGGGGAGTTGTAAGAGACTCACAAGAGGGTGTAAGACATAGTAAAGGGGGGATAAAAATATGCTATAGGGGATAAGAAATTCAAAACGGGGGTTACAAGACACACAGGTGAAGACGCATTTTTTTTTGGGGGGGGGGGGGGGGAAGGGGTGGCAAAATGCATCTTTGCCTGTGTAGCCAGAAATCCTTGCAGCGGAACTGGTCAGGTGTGTGTCGTTTACCTGGAGAAGAGATGGCAGTATTCACTATGAAGAGTAGGCAGGCCGACGGAGGCAGTGTTATGCTCTGTGCCATGTTATGTTGGTAAACATTGGGTTCTGGCATTCCTGTGGATGTTACTTTGACATGTACCGCCTACCTAGTTATTGTAGCAAACCATATACACCATTTTATGGCAATGGGGTTCTCTGATGGCAGTGGCCTCTTTCAGAAGGATAATGCAGCCTGCCACTCTGCAAAAATTGTTCAGGAATGGTTTGAGGAATATGACAAACTGTTCAAATGTTTCCATTTCCCCCAGACTTAGCATCTGTAGGATGTACTGGAAGAACAAAATGTGATCCATCGAGTTTCACCTTGCAACTTGCAGGATCTGCTGCTAATGTGCCAGATACTACAGGACATGTTCAGAGGTCTTGTGTAATCCATTCCATGATGTATAAGAGCTATTTTGGCAATACGAGGAGGACCTGCATGATATAAGGCAGGTGGGTTTCATTTTGTGGCTTACCAGTGTATGTATTATATATTTTCACAAAATTTGGAAAACACGAAATTATAAGACAACTAATCAGGCAACCTAGAAAAACAAGTTAAAAATAAATACATATATATTTTGTGCCATCTGATACATGTGGTAAAATATTTATACTGGAAAATAATTATTAGTTCCACAAGGTAGATGCTGCAGCATACGACAGTGATTCAACATACAGGCTTGTCAATATACCGTATTTAACCTGTTCGGTCTCGGTGTATTGTGTTTAAATATACTATACTACTAGACTTGGAAATACTGATTTCCGAGTCGCTGCACACCAGGGGAACTGTGGGGGAGGGGGGAGGGGAAGTAAGTAGCTTGGTTTCCCATGATGGACAAGAGGTCTGTCTAATCATTTAAACTGGGTCTACTGTCTCATCAAGAGGTTGTAACAAAAATATGATTGATGGTTAGTAGCGAGTCACTAAATGTAATGTTGATTTTATTCACAGATCAAGTGAAGTGAACAATAGAGGGGGAAAAGGAGAAGCAATAAAAAAGTATATTTCCAAACAAGATTCTTCTTGACAGTTTGACTTCAGCTACTAAGGACCGGCAGTGATCCTGTGTTTGTACCCTAGCAGTGTCTGTGGGAGTGGGAGGTAGCCTGACTTAATGATTCTAGTGAGACTATGTTTAGCTTTAATCTGTATATAGCTAGCAACCACAGTCAGGAGTAATTGAAACAACTTTAAGTGGGGCATAGGAGATTGGCAAGTATTTTGTCACTGATCCTGGTTTAACACCATTATACAGTTGTTAAACATATTTTTGTTTACTGTTTGGAGAAAGAAAATCCTATGTTATTTTTTTTTCTGACTGTGCTCAGTCCAGTTTGTGCTGTGCAAGTGTGTGATTACTGTGCAGTGATTCTCAAACACAATAAATCCACCAAACACCAACCCATTTAGCAACATATACATATGAAGATGGCATGAAGATATTTTAGACACTAACATTTGGGTAGCCAACAGGTAGCTCTCCAGCTGCTGTGGAACTACATCTTCTAAAATGCTCTGCTAGCTTTCCACAACAACTGGGGACAGGACCACCATCAGGGGTGGACCTTGTAAAGGGTCCGGTCCCATTCAGGGGCCCACATTTGGCTTGTTGTGAGACATAACTGCGCTTCGGTGTACTGCGGGAATCAGGAGAACTGCTGTTTTCATGCTGTGTCCGGCGTGTCTTGCTGGATTTGCTTTGTGGTCGTTCGTTACGGTGGGTGGTGTGACTTGCCTCCTCTGGAGCTTCACAAGGTATGTGCCATTGGTAACGTGCTCGGAGCTGCCGCCATCTTGTAAGGAAGGCCTTGAGAGTTCCACGCCACCTGGTCTCCACAGATCTTGAGCTCTCCGCAGTGGGGACTGGGATAACCCCCCTGGTCCACAGGGGGGGGGGGGAGATGGGACCGGCAGGCGTGGATGCCAGTGTGTGGCAGCTGGGGAGGGAGGCAGGGCAGCGGCCGTCCACCCCGCTCCCCCCCGAGTAGGCCGCTGCCCTCAAAGCGTCATGCTTCCCTCTTGGGACCCAAAACTCCCAATCTCGGGGTCTGCCACCTCTTCCACCCTCGTGTGGATGTCTTATGGGCTGGTTACGAGTACCAGAGCTGCAAATTGTAGCCTAAGAGGCCAGATTTCGCTGGAGCCTCTCATGCATGCGACCGGTCAGCATGGTGGTCCGGCCCTGCCCCCTCTACACATAGTTTTAATGTATAAGGAACAATCAAAATCCAAACACTGGTATAGACAAGAGTCTGAGATTAGTAACATTAAGGATCTTTCTAGACTAATCTGGTATTCCAAAGCAGGTGAATAGTCTTCTTCTTTTGTATTAAAACAGATTATCCCAACTTGGGAAAAAATAAAAAAGAGATTAAAAGTTAACGATAAACTATTTAACTTCCAAGACATTGATGGTATTGAAATGGAAATTGAAAACATATCTTTAACTAATTGGAAGAATAAGAATATTACTTGCATTAAGCATTTGATGAGAAACAATAGACTCAAACACTTTGATATACTATCTAGGGAATATCAGCTTTCAAGTCGAGAGATCCAAAACTGAAATTCTGGTCTTTCCTGCCTCAAGTGTTTCTACTCCTTTGTCTGTCTCCTTCCAAGTCAACGGTGCTACCATCAGCTCCACCACACAGGCTCGCTGCCTAGGTGTTCTATTTGACTCCGACCTCTCCTTCACGCCTCATGTTCAGTCTATCGCCAAATCCTGATGCTTCCATCTCAAAAACATTGCGCACATCTGACCCTACTTAATGCCAGATGTGACTAAGGTGCTGGTCCATTCCACAAAATATTGATATTTTGCTCAGTTGGACAAACACCCAAAGGTTGAAGAACAAAACCAGGGGATTATGCCCAATGCGTTCTAAAGGAAAGAACATCCACAAATGATAGCGTGTACATAGACTGTTTAGAAAACCTTATATAGACTATTTAAAAAACTTATGTAAGTTCTAACTGTAATAATTGATGCATGTTCCGGTCAATTTGTGGATGGATACATATATTCCACAGAGATTAACATAGATGAATGTACATATATCAACATTTAAGAAGTAGATCCAATGATAAGAATATTCTACTATTATAACCTGTCAATCCTTTCTTTTCATAAACTGAAAGTAAAAAACAAAACTACAACTACAGAATATTGACAAAACCAGGTTTGTGTTTAAACACTGCATGGTTAATATCTTTCCTAGGACTACCCCACAACTATTGAACTATAACTACCATAAAGTATTCATGAGATATAGACAAGCACAGAATCATATGGAATGTTATACTAATAACATCAGAAAACATAACACTGTCTCACTAGGGAAATGTTAAAAACATGTGTAATATCTCAAACTAACCACTAGATGGTGGTGACATTCCATCATAATTTAAAAAGCAACACAGCTTTTAAATACAATGTAAGTCATGTTTCGTTACTTTTTTATTTCTATTTTTAAATGTTCTTCTGTTCAGTGTGCTCATTATTCTTACCTATCCAATGTATTTGTTTTCACATTTCAGTGAAGAAAATTGTACATTCTACCTATCAGACTGCAACCCTATAATGAAAGTACTACAAGATACTGCATTTACAATCATACTAAAATAGCTCACCTATGTGTGCCTAAATTTAGCTTAAAATAAATAAATAGCAAACAAAACAAGCAACCTAAATTCATCTTTGTGGTTTTAACGAGAGGGAATCAAACAAAAAGTCAAGTCAGATATTCACATCCAAGAAGCACCTTCTCCCTGATTGCTAGTAGAAACTAGCTGCTCAGATATGCCTAATCCTGCTATTGTGAAATGTTAACTGATCATATAAATAAATGAGATAATTGCCATTCAATTCAGAGTTTTTTTTTCTTATCTTGAGCTTGTTAGAGTAGCATTCAAGTGTTCACTAGTTCTACAAGAAATTATTAAGCAGGCACATGTGGTATGTAATACATGCATTCTTGCTCAATATTTTTTTCACTGCGTTTATATTTAAGTTTTCAAATAACAACAACAATAGTTGGTCAAAAGTGAGAGGCATTGGTCAAGTCACTTAGCCAGCACATAGTTAGCAGAGTACAATGGGTGCTCGAGAATTGCAACAGGCAATATAGAAAATAAAATAGAGGTGTGTGTGCGCGCTCCAAATTGACCCTAAACATATACCAATTATGGAGGAGTAATCTAACTCTTATGTATAATATATAAGTTTCATTAGGATAATACAGAAGATAAAACAATAAGTATCTTATTATTCACAATTATCTCTCAGAGGTAATCAGATAAAGTAAATTTAAAAATAAGTATTAGATCAAATAAATAAATGCACAATGTATAAATTAAGAAGAGTTAAATCAAACAATAAAAACAGCAACAAAAAAAAATACCATATAGATAATTCAAAGAATAAATAACGGTAAATAATTGATAAAAACCGTCTAAACTATTATAAGAATGTGCATAAACACATTTATTAATTGATAAAATAAGTGCACTACAAATTGGATACAGACTAAAACGATACACATCAGTCACTGATACATAAGTGTCGGTCTGAAAGTAGCCGATATAATTCAGCAGGATATACAAGTTTGGATATGATAGTATCAGTATAAACTCCAGCAGGGGGGCCCTCCCTCTGGAGTAATCACCAAAAAAATAAATCGGATACTCTAATAAATCCACAAGTCTGAAGGCAAAACAAACTTGGTGTAAAAGCTGATGAAAGAAATCAGGATAGAGGAGATCACCAACCCGGGGGAGATTTGGAGTTCTTAAACCCGTCCGGCAAGGTGGAGATGGCTAAGGGTGCTGGAGGAAGGGAGCACACTGAAAAAGCCCGCCAGGCGATGAATCCCGCTCTCGGTATCACCGAGTGTAAGAAATGCCTTAATCCACTGAGATGCCGTAAAGACTGAGGAAAAAGTCTTGAGCAGAGACGAAACGCTCATCCCTGTGTTGTGAAGCAGCCCACTGTGAATTTTTATAATTTAATACTTTTTTTATATTCCGTGAAGATTCAGGCACCTATCACTTTATTTTTAATCTTTAGGCAATATAGAATGCTTATTTGTGTACTATACATTCCAGGTTTCCAATGCTAATATATGACTAAAATGTTTATGTTTCTTTACAAAGGAATTTAACTATATCCATCTAGCTGCAATAGCCTTATTTATTCAGACTTGTAGGGCTGGAGGGATGGCAATTTTCCACATGGAGGGTAAGGACATGAGCCATGAGCAAAAAGAGTATACACAATTTTTTATTAGATGATATGGGATGAGGGAAATAGAAGAATAAATCCTCCTCTGGCATAGCAATTACCAACTAACTTAATAACTTAATATGTATTTCACATAGGACCTTCCAAAATGTAACTACTGGCAGGCAGTGCTACCATATATGGAAAAAAGTGTAGTCTGGATGGGGTGTGGTGCCATTGGGAGAAAGGTTTCGAATTTTGTTCCCAAAATCTACAACTAGTTGGGAGTTAGACAGAGATACATTACGTTCATCCTTAGATGCAAGTATAAAATTCAGAAGGGCAGAAAAATTAGTTTTAAGAATGAGAGAGTTTGAGGAAGATAGCATGTACGCGGGATATCTTGGTGATGTATGTACTATTTTACATTTATAGAGAGTATCGTTTAGTCTGACTGTAATGAAAAAAAAGGTTAGCACAGTGTGCTTCTTATCAGCTCAAAAGTCATAAAAAGGAATATGCATGCAATTTCAGCAAAAAAAAAATACATAAAATAGATTTGGACTCAATCCCCTGAGAGAAATATGTAGGATACAAATTTAAGCTTGTGGTGCAGAAGCAAAGGATTATGAGTTAGTGGCATTAATGGGGAAACGGTGGGTGATACGTTATACCTAGTCTTTATTCTATATACATATATCATTGTATTTACTTCATGCTCTCCTATGAAAGGATATTTGTGCACTGTATGACTGTAACTGCTTTGGAATGAATGTTTCTACCCTACAACACCTCATAAGATAGTATTGTCTGTTATTGTTTTTTTTTTTTTTATCTTTACGCAGCGGTCCTGCATGTCTGCTGTTTTCCATTATTTTTTCCAACATACTACTACAGGCATATGCAATCTTCAGCACTGCTGGTGTTTTGTACTACACCTCCAATGAGGCTTTGCCAGAATTATGGGTGTAAGAGCATTATGGGGGATGTAGTCCACAACATCTGGAGTGCCGAAGGTTGCCTATCCCTGTACTAGTGTTAAACATTTTTTTGTCAGAACATGTGGAACCAACATTTACTTTTTCTGCCTGATTTAGTATGTTTATTTATTCCTGAAATAATCCATACATATGGAGACTACTCAATACTAGATAATTCTTCTTCTTGACAGGGTACAAAGATTGGTGGCTGTGTAATATGCTTAAATCAACTCCTCGTAGCCCTTAATTAAATAGCATATACGTTAGTACCTTCAGTCTCTTAAGATCATTCACATCAGTATATTTTGTCTACAATAGTGCCTGAAACCAAAACCGTTTTTGCTATTACACTCATCTCTAAACAGTATCCTAAGGAACGTCTTTGAGAAATTGATATACAGTTGTGATCAAATGTTTGCATACCTTTGGAGAATTGCTAATATATGTACCAATTTTAAAGAAAACATGAGTAAGCAGACAAAACACATTTCTTTTATTTCTTATGGGATTCATATTCAACTGGAGGTTATAATAGAATAGCACAATCATAAAACAAAACCTGGCAACCTGTTCTATGACCCCTGTTCAAAAGTCAGCATACCTTTAGTTCTTAATAATGTTTATTGCCCCCTTTAGCATCAATGACAGCGTGCAGTCTTTTGTAATAGTTGTCTATGAGGCCCCTACTTTTGCAGGTGATAAAACTGCCCATTTGTCTTTGCAAAATGCCTCCAGGTCTCGCAAAGTCTTTGGTCGTATTGCACATTTGAGATATTCCAAGAGTGGCTCGATGATATTAATGTGATAATAAATGGCTTCATATGATCACTATCCTTCAATACAACTATTTATTTTGCATGATCAGTCATATTTTCAAAATCAATGCCAAAATTTCACAATTTCTGCCAGGGTGTGCAAACTTTTGAGCACAATTGTATCAGCATTTATACTGTGTATGTTTTCTGACCTGTGTTAGTAGTGTAGGGAAGCATGTCATGTAATAAAGTGTATATTTGTATATAGTATTTAATTTAAGATTTACCTTGTAGCCTAACAATATACATCATTTGTGGATGTTTTTCTAGATCAGAAAAGTTTATAATCTATTTATAAAAAATGGGTATTGGCATGAATTTCTAATTTGTTTTAAGGCTTTTTTTTTTTTTTAGCTTACTAGCATAAATATCCTTGAAGATCATTAGAAATCATGGCTGCCTGTATGTGATTCCGAACCAGGATCATGCTTTAATAGGTGGTCTCATCCAGCTGGTGGCTTTGCATGCCGTAAATGTGCATCTACTATTTATGATTAGCCAAATCTTCTCACTCTCTGGTATCTAGATATTTTATGACGTACTCATTACTATTTACTCTCCCCTAAAGAAAAACTTGGCATACTTGCCTTTTGTTTCTACTATAGTTCTCTTATACTTACTTTGGAAATTTCTTTGGAACCTTTACAATCCATGGTCAGTTAAATCTATTTCTTCTTTGTGCATTTCCCTGTTAACATTACTGTATGTTCATTACAGTATCTTCCACAAAAAGAGATTGCACACTATAACCACTTATAAGAGATATACAAATGTGTTTATTCAACCAAAAAAGGTATACTTACAAAAAAACAACAAAACAAAGTGACAATAAATAGGCAATATAAGTCAACAATAATAGTTACCAAAATTCCACAAGCCTACTAGAAACACGAGCCACCAATATCCCCAACGTTTCGGCACCTACTGGCTGCCTTTTTTAAGGGTGTTTGTATCACAGCTTATCTTATAATTGCAGTATTGTACATAAACATGCACTATGGAATTAAGAGATATTCATAATACATCATAAACATCACAATCTTATCCATATGTTCGCGAGTAAACTCCCAGCCGCTACCTTGCACCTTCACCATGTTCCTACCTGCAATTGCACATAGTTCTACGAGCCGCCAATGCGCTCATGCGCAAAAAAGATAATGGATCGAGCACTACCTACTGATATTACTCGCTTATATGCCGGAGTGAATATCTAAGTATTAAATAACGTGCATGCGGCCCACATCATACAGAGCACGCCTGCGTACTGCAATCAATATAAACACCCTTATTTACAACCACAATAGCAGTGAGGGAAACTAAACAAAAATAGAATGGGGAAAGAAAACATACTCCCAATGGCACACTATAAGCACAATTGTACTAAGAATAAAATATGAATACATCCACCAAACATAAGTATATACACTAAGTAAAAACACCAAAATAAAGTGCACAAATGTTTATTAGTAAAATACACTCTGTGTGGTTATAAAGGCAGTAGATTTAGACACCCACATAAGCAATTAGATATATTTATGTACATAATAAGCTGTACTTATATATAGTTAATGCAAAGCTTTTCAGAAAATATAACAAATCCGCTTATTGTATTCCCATAAAAAGGTTACACCATGTAATCTGAAATATAATTCATCATACAATACAATTTATCATAATGTACAATAGTCTATGAAGTATAAAGCTTGTTCAACTTACAAGCAAATATAACCCATCCAGGGATAACAATATACATAAAATCTACATAGGCTTTGATACTAAATGACATGGTGTAAAATAAACCAAATAGTTATTCATCTTAACATAGATATGCAATATATAATGCCAATAGATATGAATATATCATATATCCAGCGATAAAAGCTGCTGTCCACAGTTCATATATCATAATATTCCATAGATCGCTGATTCCATTTTCTCTGTAGGTCGTGAGTCCCTTCAGTATCGATTCCAGCCGCATCTTGCATGATCAATCTCCAAGTGAAGTTGAACAAGCTTTATACTTTATAGACTATTGTACATTATGATAAATTGTAATGTATGATGAATTATATTTCAGATTACATGGTGTAACCTGTTATGGGAATACAATAAGCGGATTTGTAATATTTTACCAATAGCTTTGCATTAACTATGTATAGGTACATAAATATATCTAATCGCTTATATGGGTGTCTATTCTTCTGCCTTTATAACCACACAGAGTGTATTTTGCTAAAAAAAAATTGTGCACTTTATTTTGGTGTTTTTACTTAGTGTATATACTTGTTTGGTGGTGGTATTCATATTTTATTCTTAGCACAATTGTACTTATAGTGTGCCATTGGGAGTATGTTTTCTTTCCAGATTCTGTTTTTGTTTAGTTTCCCTTACTGCTATTGTAGTTGTAAATAAGGGAGTTTATATTGATTGCAGTACGCAAGCTCGCTCTGTATGATGTGGGGCGCATGCACGTTATTTTTCAATACTTTCAATACTAAGATATTCACTCCGGCATCTAAGCGAGTATTATCAGTAGGTAGTGCTCGATCTATTATCTTTTTGCGCACATTGGTGGCTCGTAGAACTATGTGCATTTCCAGGTAGGAACATGGTGAAAGTGCACGGTAGCGACTGCGAGTGCGCATGCGCAAGTTTATTCGAGAACATATGGCTAAGATCATGATGTTTAGGATGTATTATGAATATCTTTTAATTAAATTGTGTGTGTTTATGTATAATACTGCAATTATAAGTATACTTTTGTTTATATGTTTAGTGTACTATGTTATTACAGACCGATACCGGAAGTGATAACGTCACTTCCGAGGTCGGCTTTGTGTGATTGCTGATGGACATCAGCTGTACGGGGGAAATATAAGTAGGCACAGGTAAGCTGTGATACAAACACCCTTGAAAAAGGCAGCCAGTAGGTGCTGAAACGTTGGGGGTATTGTTCTTGTTTTTTTTGTATGGATACCTTTTTTTGGTTGAATAAACACATGTATATATCTCTTATAAGTGGTTATAGTGTGCAATCTCTTTTTGTGGTAGATTTGTTTGGGTACTCGAGGGAGTGCCTGAGAGGATTTTCACCTAGTGGTAATATCTTACTTATGTTGTCTCTCCGTATGTTGTTGTTGTTATATGTTCATTACAGTATAACATGTCTTAATCCTCTTAAATCTTCTTCACTACCTGATATTATAATTGGCCGAGAAAACCCTTCCTTTTCCTTATTATTATTTTGTAAATGGATGGCAAACTAATTACCAATGGTAGAGGTTTGTGTTATAGGCACACAGATGTCACATAAGATTGGAGCAGAGACCTTTTGTATAATTATTGAGATTACCACACTTGTTCCCCTAGAAGTTTGGGAGTGCCAGCCCTGTAAATCCAATTGTTTATATTCAGCATTAAGCCTGCCAATTCTGGCTGTGTTTTCAAAAAGACTAGTCCTGATCATGTTTCCATGAATTCTGCTAGTCCCAGTTGTGTTTAATCAAAGTTGTGTTTCCAAGAAAGCTGCCAGATCTGGTTGTGGTTCCTTCAGAAACTATTCTCAGTTCTTCTATATTTCTTGACCAGGGTTATTAAAGGACCACTATAGGCACCCAGACCACTTCGGCTCAATGAAGTGGTCTGGGTGCCAGGTGCATCTAGGGTTTACTCTTTCTGCTGTAAACACAGCAGTTTCAGAGAAACTGCTATGTTTACACTAGGGTTAATCCAGCCTCTAGTGGCTGTCTCATTGACTTTCACAGTGAGAAGATGCCAGCGTTTCACAGTGAGAAGATGCCAGCATTGAGAATGCTTTCCTCATTCAGCCGATGACATCAGAAGAGGGAGGAGAGTCCCCAGCACCGAGGGAGCCCGGTGCTGGAAAAAAGGTAAGGGATTAACCCCCTTCCTCCCCTTCAGCGCAGCGGGAGTGGGACCCTGAGGGTTGGGGCACCCTCAGGGCACTATAGTGCCAGGAAAACAAGTTTGTTTTCCTGGCCCTATAGTGGTCCTTTAACTAAAGTGAAAATTCAAACAGATTTAAAAGAGAATTTCAAATTTAAAGTCAAAATAGCTGAACTCTAAGTCAACTATTTCCGCAGTTTCCGAACAAGCGGGCGTGCCGAAAACTGACATAAATATGGACTTATTGCTCTTTCTTTCCTACACAGGGCCATTGAAGGGGCTGAAGAGTCCCGAGCGCGCAGCCCATTTATCCTACAAAAGAGTCTACAGCCCGGATATATTTGACCAGGACCAGTCAAGCACCTACCAAGTATTTGCTAATCCACCATTTCAAAACTAACAGAGGAGGAACAGTTTACAATCCACAACAAGACAGCTCCACCTGGAATTGGATTTTCCCCTTTTTTCAGCAGGACATATTGGTGAGATCCACCCATATACAATAGTATGTACACACTGGTGACTGTATATACATTTTTTCATTTTTTTCTCTTTTCTTTTTTCGTTTTTCCTTTTTTCCTTTTTTGGATTTTTTTCTACTTTTTCTACCTTTTTTTTCTCATTTTTTCCATTATTGTATATATTGTATATATTTCTCGGTCCACATTGGTCAATATTCCAGATTGGGAATTTTTCACGTTACTACAATGTTTATTATACTTATATGAATTTAACTCTTGTAAGGATTCCGTGTATTTTACATGATATTACATTGGTTGCTATAGGATACATGTCATTCACAGTATCCACTCTTTCACATTATTTGTACATATTTAAATATATATGAAATTGATTCATTATCCATAATTAAATATAACACTATTTTTTTGCTTTATTTTTGAGTGCAGTATCAATTATTGTATTATTTCCGCAGTTTGGCTCCTCTGGCCTTAAACTTATTCTGAATTCTCACTTTAGTGAATAACCCTGCTAGTATTTTCTTTCTGTTACATGGTATCATTGACATTCTTTAAGCATTATATTTTCTGCTTTATTATTTGCAGTTGTTGGCATATAATTTGAAACCTAATTTGTATGACTTTACGCTCTGTGTGTTTTCCATTTCTCTATATTTTTTGTTGATTTGCTCAGCAGCTTTCCTTTTATATATTGCTTTCCTTTAACTCATTCACTGCTCAGACCTTTGTTAGTAATATTCCAATATCCGAGACACACAAATGGAATTTTTAAAAATCAATTTATAAGCTGAATTGTCCACAGCATCCGTAATATTACAGTAAAAATACTTTGCTTTTATATTCCACATTTGCACAATAGATGTCATCGTCACTCTACAGAATGCACAAGTAATTTATTCTAATAGGAATAAACCAGAAAATACACACAAATCCTTGGAAACACGATAGGCAGAAAGAAGAAATATTCCCACATGTTGTAATTTTTTTTTACACATTTTTGTTTTTTGTGTGTATTGAATTGCAATGTTTTTTAAATTCTGTTATATGTTCAATGCATTTTACTATATTGTTTGAAATGTTTTAGTAGATATCAAAATGTTAACATGCAAACAGAAATGCTCTGCAGTGTAGAAGAAGGCTATCTGAAATATGAAAGATAGATAATTTAAATTCCTGTTAACCTAATTTACTGCAGAAATACTTTTTATTAACAATATTAATATCAATAATTTGCCTTAATATTAATTCATTTGAAACACTAGGTGTATAGCTAGCACATAGATTTTTAATACAAATAGTAACTTCATGATTAGTTCGCTGTTTAAAGTCCTAAAAGAATGATGCACACGTGTACAATTTTAATTTTAAATTTGGTAACATTTTATATACCGTATATACTTGAGTATAAGCCGACCCGAACATAAGCCGAGGCCCCTAATTTTACCCCAAAAAACTGGGAAAACGTATTGACTCGAGTATAAGACTAGGGTGAGAAAGGCAGCAGCTACTGGTAAATCTCTAAATAAAATTAGATCCTAAAAAAATTATATTAATTGAATATTTATTTGCAGTGTGTGTGTGTGAGTGCAGTGTGTGTGTGTGTGAGTGCAGTGTGTGTGTGTATGAGTGCAGTGTATGTGTATGAGTGCAGTGTATGTGTATGAGTGCAGTGTATGTGTATGAGTGCAGTGTGTGTATGAGTGCAGTGTGTGTGTGTATGAGTGCAGTGTGTGTGTGTATGAGTGCAGTGTGTGTGTGTATGAGTGCAGTGTGTGTGTGTATGAGTGCAGTGTGTGTGTATGAGTGCAGTGTGTGTATGAGTGCAGTGTGTGTATGAATGCAGTGTGTATGAATGCAGTGTGTGTGTATGAGTGCAGTGTGTGTATGAATGCAGTGTGTATGAATGCAGTGTTTGAGTGTGTGATGCAGAGCCTTGGTGGGGGTGGGCATTTTTATTATTTTTTTATTATTTTATTTTAATAGTTTTTTGTTATATTAATTTTTTTAATTATTATTATTTTTTTTATTATTATTAATATTTTTATTATTTTTTTCGTCCCCCCTCCCTGCTTGATACATGGCAGGGAGGGGGGCTCTCACTCCCTGGTGGTCCAGTGGCATTGGCAGTTCAGTGGGGGGGGGGGGAGGGGGCTGGCAGAGAGCTCTTACCTCTCCTGCAGCTCCTGTCAGCTCCCTTCTTCTCCGCGCCGGTCCGTGCAACTGTTCTGCCAGCTCACACTGTAAGTCTCGCGAGAGCTGCACTATGACCCCGCGGCTCTCGTGAGACTTACACTGGGGGCTGACAGAGGTGCTGAATGGACCGCCGCGGAGGAGGAGAGAGCTGACAGGAGCTGCAGGAGAGGTAAGTAACCGCACACAGCCCCTTGTCTGTATTATGGCAATGTAAATTGCCATAATACAGACACTGACTTGAGTATAAGCCGAGTTGGGTTTTTTCAGCACAAAAAATGTACACAATGTATACTCGAGAATATACGGTACTCGCTGGATAAATAGTGAGAGGTATTAGTATCCCTTATATTGTAATATTTGTGATTTGTTTTATTATATCAGTTTATAGATCAACTTAACAGCATAAATATAACTTTGTCACATGTGGTATGTGTAGGTAGACAAAAAGAATAATAAATAATATATAAATATATACAGGGTCAGCACAAACCGTTATGTGCTAACCTGTCCATTAACAGAAATTTACAACAGACAAGAGTTTATCCATTGAGACTGGAAGAAAGGAGTTTTCACTTACGACAGAGGAAGGGGTTCTTTACAGTAAGAGCAGTAAAGATGCAAAGCTCTCAGCTCTCTCTTTCAAAGTCAGATTTAAAAAAAATATATATGTTTTTTTTCCTTTTTACTAAATACAAAATATATAAGGCTATAATTAACCCATTAACGACACAGCTTCAGAATCTAGACTTACACTTAAGGACACAAGCAATTTTTGCGTTTTTTTTTTCCTGTTTGTGTTCAACTGCAATTTGCATCGTTCTCATTTATTGCACCAACACATATTATATACCGACTTTTTAAAAAAAAATTTATTCTTTATTTTGAAAGTGCAATAAGGTTAACATACATGCCCGCAGTGCCGCAACAGCAGCTGCTGGCTGTTCAAGGCATACAATGTCATGTCATAGGCTTAAGTTGCACATTTAAGTAAATTAACTAGTTGATACAACTCATACTGTAGTACAGATATTGGTTAGTAATAAGAAACGGCTACTCATGGTTTTGTTAACAGTTGTCTTTGTTATGTAGGCTGCTGCGTTTTTAGATAATAGATCAGAATATTAAAGTAATAGTTTAAACATGCGAAAATAATAATAATTTCTTAGGTGTGAGCGTCTTAAGGTCGGTTTGGGAGTTGACACATGTTTGTGGGTGAGCGGGTAAAACTGTCAGGTTTTTCTTTAGTCATAGTGTGGCTGCTTTAGGCTGTCAGTTTTCGGTACCTTATATTCTGTCACTGCTAGGGGCTATTCTGGTATTTGCGCGTAGATGAACACTACTGTTGTAATCCTATTTGTAGCCTAGCCGTCTGTAGGTATGTCACGTCTGTTCGTATTATATGTCTCGCTTTGCTCTCCTTGTTCCCGCTCTACCTCATTTATATACTCATCTGGGATGTATTTTAAGCTGCTTAGGGGGTGTCTTGTAACCCGACTTGCTGTGTAGTGTACCTTACAGTATGGTGTCTACTGCTTCTCCTCCCCGTACTAGTTGTGTCCCTCTTCCTTCCCCTCTCGCTGGGTCACTCGTACCTCCCTGTCACCCCTCATATTTCTGGCAGGGGCTATGTGGTAAAAGTGTTGGACTTGAGGAGTCCGGGTCCGTGGGGCTGTCTATACGATGTCAGTGGATGCATCTCTGAGTAGGGGAATTAAGAGAGAAGTAACAAATGAAAGGGGATGTATACCAAAAAGAAACTAAAAACAACGATAATTGACAAGATAGGTATTTGAGAGGCTGTAAAGCGCCTAGTTCACCCAAGTGTCTCCAGCCAACCAGGGAGGCAGGTGTGTGGTCAGTTCTCTTGCGTTCTATCAGTCCTATGGGGGGTTCTGTAGACGTGGCCTTCTTTGCACCCCTGACCCCTCAGGGCCTCTTTCCCGTGCTGCATTGTCTGGGGGTACATGCTTGGGGAGTCGGAGCTCCATTATAAAGTTCGTGGGGTGCTCCCCATCTGTATCTGATGCCCAGGTCTCTCAGCGGCCTGGTAATTGGCATGACCCTTCTCCTCTCCAGCAGAGTTGCAAATGGTAGGTCGTAAAATACCTTGATGTGGAGGTTATCCACCGTGGTGGTGGGCATCTTCCTTGCGTGGGCCACGATTGCTGCTTCTACCGAGGTGTCTTGGGTGATTGCGATAATGTCCCTGGGTGCGTCTGCGGGGGCGGTCGCGGCCTTCCGGATCCTGAATGCCACCACTATGGGCCATGTTTCGCCGTTTTTCTTTGCACCCATCGTGATTGCCAGTTTGTTTGTAAACTCCAGCAAGGCCTCAGGTCCTATAGTTTATGGTGCTCCGCCGATGCTGAAATTTCTCTTGCGATGCCTGGTCTCTATCGCGGTCACCGTGCGGGTAAGTCGTGAAAGATTTTGGGCCAAGGAGGTCACTTGGGTCTGGGTCTCTGCAATGAGAGCGTCTTTGTGCCCTTCTCTACTGCTCCCAGTCTTCTCTCCGGTAAACTGCTTTAGCGGTCTGTGTGGATGAGGGGTCCCCTTCGTGGGTCGATGCCTCTGATTCCCTGGAGCTTTGGTTACTGTCCTGCGCCATCTTGGTCTGTATCGGCTTTTGCGGCCTATTGAAGGACCGCCTGATGTCCGGCGTAAATGAGCCCTCCTGGCTGGTTAGTTTCTTGTGTTTTCGTCCCATCACTTAGCTGGGGGTGTCCAGGTCAATATTAAGCCGGTTTTCTGCTCTTTTTGCTGCAACTTCGTGGCAATTTGTCTTTTTAAACGGCGTGTTCAGCCGGAGCTCCTCACCCGCACGTCTTGTTAGCTTCCGAGCTAGCCACGCCCCCCATATGTACCGTCTTTTTAAAGGACAAAGGGACTTTAATTTGATGTGACATATACATATATCAATTCTTATTTATTAAAAAAACATACACAAAAATGCAAAGAAAAATGGAAAAACATTTTGTTTCACAGTTTTGGGAATAATAATGTGTGCATAATTAGTGCAGCTTAAGAAAAGTAATTAAAAAGTCTAATGTTGTAGCATTTTAGCAGTTTGACTGTTGAAATGACTCCACAAAGTCTCCAGAAAGTATAATTACATTCTTTCACTAGTTTATGTCAAACTGTGATCAAACTACCAACATTATGCTCAGCAAACTCTTCTGAATAAAACAATGCATCCAATGTATTTCTTTGTCACTATTTTATGGCACCCTGGTCACACTATGATTTAGATATAAGCATTTAAATTTAACCCTGCACACACGCATTGTAACAATAGGGATTTAAACCCCATTTAAATGCCTGTTTACAGCGCTCACTTTGAGCTCTGCAAACAGAGCATCGGTCAGTGTCGGTCAATAATTCTGGCCCCAGGTGACAAAGGGGAGCCTGGGGTCCCAGTTACCACTAGGGAAAAAGTCCCTGATGGAAAATTAGTGTATGAGAGATATTTTCCGTTGTGCGTACTTAAGTGAAGGACAAGCATGATGGAAAATTTCTGCCATGCATCCTTAAGGGGTTAACATTTGCATGTGTTGTGGCTCCAGGGTGAAATCTGATTGCCAGTACAGCATAAAGAACAATTCTCTACAATTGGATTTATTTTTGTTAAACATGTGTAATATGTCATGGGTTCTTGTAAGCCAAGGTCAAGGATTCCAGAAGTACTCAGAAACTAAATAAGAAGTAAGGGTCAGGGATCCCATAAAAGCAGAATAGCAGAAACTGCGCTGGATCATCTACAGTAACATTAATACATTCAGAACTCATAACAGGGCAATTAACCAAAGGAAGAAGGAAGTACCGTATATACTCGAGTATAAGCCGACCCGAATATAAGCCGAGGCCCCTAATTTTACCCCAAAAAACTGGGAAAACTTATTGACTCGAGTATAAGACTAGGGTGGGAAATGCAGCAGCTACTGGTACATTTCTAAATAAAATTAGATCCTAAAAAAATTATATTAACTGAATATGTATTTACAGTGTGTGTATATAATTAATGCAGTGTGTGTGTGTATGCAGTGTGTGTATGAGTGCAGTGTGTATATAATGAATGGAGTGCAGTGTGTGTATAATGAATGCAGTGCAGTGTGTATGTATGAGTGCAGTGTGTATGTATGAGTGCAGTGTGTATGTATGAGTGCAGTGTGTATGTATGAGTGCAGTGTGTGTGTGTGAGTGCAGTGTGTGTGTGTATGAATGCAGTGTGTGTATGAGTGCAGTGTGTGTATGAGTGCAGTGTGTATGCAGTGTGTGTATGAGTGCAGTGTGTGTATGAGTGCAGTGTGTATGCAGTGTGTGTATAATGAATGCAGTGCAGTGTGTATGTATGAGTGCAGTGTGTATGCAGTGTGTGTATAATGAATGCAGTGCAGTGTGTATATGAGTGCAGTGTGTGTGTATGAGTGCAGTGTGTGTGTGTATGAGTGCAGTGTGTGTGTGTGTGTATGAATGCAGTGTGTATATAATGAATGCAGTGCAGTGTGTATGCAGTGTGTGTATGAGTGCAGTGTGTGTGTGTATGAGTGCAGTGTGTATGCAGTGTGTGTGTATGAGTGCAGTGTGTATGCAGTGTGTGTATAATGAATGCAGTGCAGTGTGTGTATATGAGTGCAGTGTGTGTATATGAGTGCAGTGTGTGTATATGAGTGCAGTGTGTATGTATGAGTGCAGTGTGTATGTATGAGTGCAGTGTGTGTGAGTGCAGTGTGTATGAATGCAGTGTGTTTATAATGAATGCAGTGCAGTGTGTGTATGAATGCAGTGTGTGTATGTGCAGTGTGTGTGTGTGAGTGCAGAGCATTGGTGGGGGGTGGGCATTTTATTAATTATTATTTAAATATTATTTTAATATTTTTTTAATGTTATTTTTTTTAGGTAACTTTTTTTTTATTTGTATTATTATTTTTATGTTATTATTTTAATTATTTTTTCCTTATTATTATTTGTTTTATTATTAATATTTTATTTTTTTCGTCCCCCCTCCCTGCTTGTTAGCTGGCCAGGGAGGGGGGCTCTCACTCCCTGGTGGTCCAGTGGATGGGCTGTAGGAGGGGGCTGTCAGGAAGCTGTAACTTACCTTCACAGCAGCTCCTGTCAGCTCCCTTCTCTCTTCTCCGGTGCGTGCAGCTCCCAGGTCAGCTCCCTCTGCAACTCTCGCGGCCGCGCGGAGCGTTGCCACGGTAACCCGTGGCAACGCTCTGACCCCGCGGCTCTCGCGAGAGTTGCAGAGGAAGCTGACCTGGGAGCTGCACGGACGGAGGAGAGAGAAGGGAGCTGACAGGAGCTGCGGTGAAGGTAAGTTACAGCTTCCTGACAGCCCCCGGTCCATGTCTGTGTTATGGCAATGTAAATTGCCATAATACAGACAAGTGACTCGAGTATAAGACGAATGGGTGTTTTTCAGCACAAAAAATGTGCTGAAAAACTCGTCTTATACTCGAGTATATACGGTATATATACATTGATAGCCATCATGCTATTGAACAGCAATATCGCCCTGTGCCAAACCACACAAAGGGGTGTGACCTGAGAAGGGAGCCTGATGTATCCACCAATATGACCTTATAGAAATTATCTATAAAAAGACACAGTATTGCAGGGTCTTGTAACTTTAACAACTACTGCGCTATGTGCTGGGTTACCATGGTAACCCAGCAACCTCGCATGACCTGTGACGTAGTGAGCACGTCTTGCACTGGTAGCTGGAGAGTGCCAAACGGCCTTCGAGTCAGAGGGAGTAAAGCACTCCATGTTCAGCCAAATAGGAGCGGCACAGGATCCAGAGCATTTTTGCAGGCCCCAGTGGGAGCAACCTTGATGTTTGGGATCCAGAGGTATGACATTTACACAACATTAATCTAAATGGCAGTAACAAACATTATTCTGTGCTATATTAGGACTGCACAACAATAATGGCAAAAAATGCATACGCCGATTGTTATACCCAATGGGTGCTAGATGACAGGTAAGCTTCTTTCAATGCTAACTTTCTATACATGTATAACAAATCACTATCTGCACATTGCCAAAGCTACAATAAAACACTTTACAGAAAGGCATTCCCAATACCTGGTGACAGCGATAAGGAGCAGACACACACATACTGTAGGCATTCTTCAGGAAAAAGGTCACCGACCATCTGGTAGCCAAAGGAATTCTAGGTTGTCAGCTTCTGCTGCTTATTACGGTCATAATATGTGGTGAATGCTTTCCTTGTTTTGTAATGTATTTTAAATGGAAATATTGTACTAATAACATGGACTTCTGCAACACTGGCAGAGTTAACAGTATCATAAATAATAGCTACTGAACTGCATAAAAAATAAATAAAAAAATTCAAGGACTTTTTTACAATCTAGCACTGAATTTTCACTTCCAGAATAAATGTAATAAAAATCCAGTCTTACAAACTGTGATCTATGTCCTCTGTGATATAACACCATACAGTTTTCAAATTCACATGATGACTGCTCTAATTACATCCATTCTTCTATGACATCAGAGAATTTGTAGTAAAAAAAACAAAAAAAAAGAATTGTCACACATAAAATATACTTTTTAAATTTTCTAAGATACTTGAAAGGTTACTCCACCGTGATCACTTTTGCTTTTAGAGGTGGTCATCTTGGTAGGAGTATGTATATGCAGTATTTCTGTTTGAAGCGCTGCACATACTGAGATATTTTACTGGCGGCTTGTTACACCCTCAGTGCACTGTCAAGAGACATAATTAGCTTTTCCCTGCAAAGAAATAAGTGTCTGCAAAAGAAAGCATGTATGTCCTCTACCTCCCACCCTGCTTTAATTTAAGTACCCCTGGGTGGCTTACCCATAGCCTCCCTGTGGCCACTACCTACTTTTGCTACCTCCCCTTACCGTCCCTATGAGCAAGTTAAACGGTCCAGAAATTCTTCTCTATGAGAAGCATTTGATTGGACCACAGAGAGGAAGTCAGTGACATGATGTTGGGTCAGGTTGTGGAATATTCCAGGTAAGGTTTAACCTAACATTTTATTGTTTTGTTTTGTAACTATTAAGAGGGGAACCTATTGAATAGTGCCTAATAGGCCCAATAAGAACCTCAATGCAGGGTTGCACCTGTTGTCACCCAGGGGGACCTATGCAGGTTGTTAAATCATTCTTAAACAGTTTGGGAAGATGCCACAGCAGTAGTAGGTATGGTTGGAGTATTCCTTTAATTAGGCTTCTATTGAGATAAAAATAGGTGGTAGAAGTTACCATAGTGAGGGAGTTAAAGCATGTGTGGGATAGGTATAGGGTTATCCTAGATATAAGAGACTAATGAAAGTTTGTAGAAAATTGGGCAGACTAGAAAAGCCTATTGTTTTTTTTATCTGCCATCACATTCTATGTTTCTATTTTTTAAATATTTGTCATTATAGACAAACTTATACTGCAAGCATAAGTGGAATAAAAAACACTTAACTGAGTAAGAAACTATGTAGAGTAAGAACCAATGTTACATTGGAAAATGCAAAGGTTGTGAACAAAACATTAAAAAAAATTAGGTGAAGGGAGTCTCCAAAGTCCAAAGACCTATGAAAAAAGCAAGGAGTTTGAAGGAAAAAGGTTAATGTGAAAAAGGAGAGAGAGAGAGGAAAAGGGCAATAGCTCAGAATATAAATTAAAGGGATATAGTAATCAATATGGAAGTTATCTAATTTTACACTAACAAAAATACGCGAGCTGCGTTAATGTTACTGTACAGATGTTTAAACAGCAACTAGATGAATATTGCAAAAACAGAATTTTCAATTATATAATTTTTCAACTGTAGAGTAGTAGCATCTTGATCCAAGGATAAATATGATTGCCATTCTGGGGTCAATAGGGATTTTTTTTTCCTAGTTTGTTGAAAAATTGGAAGTGCTTCAAACTGTTTTTTTTGCCTTCTTTTGGATCAACAGCAAAAACAAATGTGAGGAAGGCTGAACTTGATGGACACGTGTCTCTGTTCAGCCTATGTAACTATGTAACCATGTATCTATGTACTGCTTAATATATCGCAAGAAGAAACCATCCCATGCATATCCTATACAGGGTAAATGTTATAAGCGACCTGTTTATGGAGGGGTTTGGTGGTTAAACACAGAAAATGTAGAAGAATTGTAAACATCATTACAATATATTTCAGCCTGGTTACAACTACATGTTTGTTTGTCCACTCACTGTAAAGTGCTGTGGAATTTGTTGGCGCTATATAAATAAATAACATAATAATAATAATAATAATAATAATAACATAATAATATACATTCATGCTGAATACAGGCAAGGCATCATTCATCTTCCATTCAATTAGATTTTCTATACTATTTTTAATTCTAAAGTTGCTACTAGGTTTTATTAATGTACTCTTATTAATATATTGTAGATACGAGAACACTTTATTGCCGATAATGGGCATGTTGTCTTATATTCTCTTGCCTATTTTGCAAGAAACCCTCACAAATTTTATGTTTCTCTGCAAGTACGGAACTGAAGTGTCATATAACTTTTGACCTGAACTTACCTTTTTTTCTACTTTTTTGTTTTTGTTGTTCAACAAAGAAAATGAAAGGCTATTGTTACTTTTGTTCTGTTCGCTCTCGTAGATAGCAGTTTCCTTTAAATGAGAAATACAGTATTGATCTAATACAGCCATTAGTTTATAATGGTCTGGTGGAGAGCACTGTTGATAACATTTAAAGTTTGACTTTTTTACGTTACAACAAATACATACTTTATTTTTTTAATGATTTAAATGATAATTATTTTGTTCTTATTTCATTAGGTCCTTTTGATTATTTTTTGCGGGCCTCTCGTAGATTCTAATAGTAATTTTAGATTATTTACAGCACATTGTTCATTTAACAATGATATATATTGTAATGAGGTCACATTAATCTGAGCATATTATTTTGATTATGTTATTGGGATTTCATTTCATTTTGATTTATTGCTACTTCATGACGAAGAGACCCCTTTGACATCTACACTCTGTAGAATTTTGCTATGTAACGTATATAACTTCCTTTAACTTTGCTTTAACAATAGGTAATTTATCCAATTATGCCTGCTGTATTCATTAGGCAAATACCCAATTATGTTGTGGAGTTCCTGGGCTATCAACACATGGTTGTATTGGTAAAGTTTGATTAAAAAAAACAAGCATGTAGACTTTTAGGCTGGTGGGGCTCTCATCCTTGCACCAGGGGTTCTCAACCTAGTCCTCAAGACCCCCTACCCGTCCAGGATTTAGGGATCACCCTGCAGGTTAATCCCTAAATCCTAGACAGTTTGAGGGTTCTTGAGGACTGGGTTGAGAACCCCTGCTTTAAACCATCATACACTTGGTGTTCAATTCAGTAGATTAAATGGGGGACTTAAAAAAAAAAATCACATCTCGTGGCATACTGAGCATGTCTGAAGTGTTCTCTAATTGCACAGATTTGAAAAATTACTTAAAGCGTCACCGTCATGGCCGTATCAAGTTTCTTTTAACCCCATCCCGTTTCCACTACCTCTAATTGTCCTCCTAGTCACCCTCAAATGCCTTTAAGCCCCCCTATTACCATCTTTATTTCGTCCCCGGACCTAGGTCCTGGGCGCCGTGTTGGTAGATGAAGTCCCTGTGGGACACGTCATCTGCTCACACTAGATAGCGCTGTGAAATTCCCGCACATGCCCAGTTCAACATCTATTCATTCATTCATCAGAAATTCCGCACAAAGTCCAGAATTGTTCCTAACACGAATGGATAAACTGTTTTCATTCTGTTAGGACAACGTTTGGTAGTTTCGCCGGCGTTCTGTCTAAAATGACAGGACGTTCAGGAATAGTGAAAGGAGACATCGTGAGATCATGGGGAAAGGTGAGAATTGTGGGAAATCGCTCTGACCACAGGAAATGTAGCACACTCTGCTCCTCCCTGGTCATAGCTGGTCAGGCGTAGGAAACATACATAAGACAAAATAGTCCCTACATTGTCTTATGTTTTAAAGAAAACTAGAGCAGACAGGAAGAACTGAAGAACAGATCCTGACAGAGGGAGAAAAGAGGAATCAATTGGAGAAAGGTAAGTTCCGCATAACAGTGCCACTTTAAATGCTAGACATGTACAGTTGCTCTCAGAAGCTTCTGTAGACAACAATAATTTGTTATTAGTGATGTACCGAACTGTTCGCTGGCGAATAGTTCCTGGCGAACATAGCGTGTTCGCGTTCGCCACGGCGGGTGAACACATGCGTGGTTCGATCCGCCCCTTATTCGTCATCATTGAGTAAACTTTGACCCTGTGCCTCACAGTCAGCAGACACATTCCAGCCAATCAGCAGCAGACCCTCCCTTCCAGACCCTCCCACCTCCTGTACAGCATCCATTTTAGATTCATTCTGAAGCTGCATTCTTAGATAGAGGAGGGAAAGTGTAGCTGCTGCTCATTTGATAGGGAAATGGATAGCTAGGCTAGTGTATTCAGTGTCCACTACAGTCCTGAAGGACTCATCTGATCTCTGCTGTAAGGACAGCACCCCAAAAAGCCCTTTTTAGGGCTAGAACATCAGTCTGCTTTTTTTCCTGTGTAATCTAATTGCAGTTGCCTGCCTGCCAGCGTCTGTGTCAGGCTCACAGTGGATACTGTGCCCACTTGCCCAGTGCCACCACTCATATCTGGTGTCACAATAGCTTGCATTTAAAAACATTTTTTTTTTCACTGTAATAGATTGAATGGCAGTTAGTTGTCTGCAAGCGTCTGTGTGTCAGGCCTACAGCGTGTACTCTGCCAACCTCTGCCAGTGCACAGTGCCACTTATATCTGGTGTCACAATAGCGTGCATTTAAAAACCCAAAAGCTTTTTTCACTGTTATAGATTGAATAGCAGTTAGTTGTCTTCAAGCGGGTGTCAGGCCTACAGCGTCTACTCTGCCAACCTCTGCCACTGCACATTGCCACTCATATCTGGTGTCACAATAGTGTGCATTTATAACCAAAACACATTTTTTTACTGTTATAGATTGAATAGCAGTTAGTTGTCTTCAAGCGGGTGTCAGGCCTACAGCGTGTACTCTGCCAACCTCTGCCAGTGCACATTGCCACTCATATCTGGTGTCACAATAGCGTGCATTTAAAACCAAAAAACTTTTTTCACTGTTATAGATTGAATAGCAGTTAGTTGTCTTCAAGCGGGTGTCAGGCCTACAGCGTGTACTCTGCCAACCTCTGCCAGTGCACATTGCCACTCATATCTGGTGTCACAATAGCGTGCATTTAAAACAAAAAAACTTTTTTCACTGTTATAGATTGAATAGCAGTTAGTTGTCTTCAAGCGGTTGTGTCAGGCCTACAGCGTGTACTCTGCCAACCTCTGCCAGTGCACATTGCCACTCATATCTGGTGTCACAATAGCGTGCATTTAAAACCCAAAAACTTTTTTCACTGTTATAGATTGAATAGCAGTTAGTTGTCTTCAAGCGGGTGTCAGGCCTACAGCGTGTACTCTGCCAACCTCTGCCAGTGCACATTGCCACTCATATCTGGTGTCACAATAGCGTGCATTTAAAACCCAAAAACTTTTTTCACTGTTATAGATTGAATAGCAGTTAGTTGTGTTCAAGCGGCTGTGTCAGGCCTTCCTTCAGCGTGTGCTCTGAAGACCGGTGCCAGTGCACATTGCCACTCATATCTGGTGTCACAATAGCGTGCATTTAAAACCAAACAACTTTTTTCACTGTTATAGATTGAATAGCAGTTAGTTGTCTTCAAGCGGGTGTCAGGCCTACAGCGTGTACTCTGCCAACCTCTGCCAGTGCACATTGCCACTCATATCTGGTGTCACAATAGCGTGCATTTAAAACCAAAAAACTTTTTTCACTGTTATAGATTGAATAGCAGTTAGTTGTCTTCAAGCGGGTGTGTCAGG
Source organism: Pelobates fuscus (assembly GCF_036172605.1). Lineage (NCBI taxonomy): Eukaryota > Metazoa > Chordata > Amphibia > Anura > Pelobatidae > Pelobates > Pelobates fuscus. Next base: position 286,367,566 of record NC_086317.1, read on the forward strand.
CCTACAGCGTGTACTCTGCCAACCTCTGCCACTGCACAGTACCACTCATATCTGGTCTCACAGTAGCTTGCACGCATAGTACCACTAATCCAAAAAAAAATGACAGGCAGAGGCAGGACACCCCACAGGGGCCATCGTGGTTGTGGTGCTGTGATTCCCTTTTGCCCTAGAATAATGCCCAGTTTTAAGAGGCCACGTACCCTGAACTTAAAAAGGACATAGTTGACTGGCTAACACAGGACACCCAATCTTCTACAGCTTCCACTCGGAACCTTAAAGCACCATCCTCCTCCAGCTTAGCTTCGGGCACCTTTCAAGATACCACTCACCCGCCTGCCACTACCACCAACACTAGCACCACAGCCGCTTCAGTTTATCTGTCAGAGGAGTTATTTACACATCCATTTGAAGAAATGAGTGATGCGCAACCATTATTGCCAGAGGATGTAGATAACAGGGAAATGTCTCAGTCAAGCAGCATTACACACATGGACATACGGTGTGATGATGATGATGTTGTACCCGCTGCTGCTTCCTTTGCTGAGTTGTCAGATACAAGTGAAGCGGTTGATGATGACGATGCGTCCATGGATGTCACGTGGGTGCCCGCTCGGCAAGAAGAAGAACAGGGCGAAAGTTCAGATGGGGAGACAGAGAGGAGGAGGAGATGAGTTGGAAGCAGGGGGAGGTCGTCGCAAGGAGCTAGTGGCACAGTCAGACAGCATGCATCGGCACCCGGGGTCAGCCCGACAGCACGCCAATCAACGCATGCTGTGTCCACCACCAGAATGCCGTCATTGCAGAGCTCAGCAGTGTGAATTTTTTTTTGTGTGTCTGCCTCTGACAACAGCGATGCCATTTGCAACCTGTGCCAAAAGAAACTGAGTCGTGGGAAGTCCAACACCCACCTAGGTACAACTGCTTTGCGTAGGCACATGATCGCACATCACAAACGCCTATGGGATCAACACATGAGTACAAGCAGCACACAAACTCAAAGCCGCCATCCTCCTCCTGGTCCAGCATCTTCAGCCACGTCAACCACTGCTGTCCTCCTTGCCCCCTCTCAAACATCCGCCACTCCGTCTCTTGCCTTGAGCAGTTCCCGCTCATCTGCCCACAGTCAGGTGTCTGTCAAGGACATGTTTGAGCGTAAGAAGCCAATGTCAGAAAGTCACCCCCTTGCCCAGCGTCTGACAGCTGGTTTGTCTGAACTATTAGCCCGCCAGCTTTTACCATACAAGCTGGTGGAGTCTGAGGCATTCAAAAAATTTGTAGCTATTGGGACACCGCAGTGGAAGGTACCCGGAAAAAAAATATTTTCACAAAAGGCAATCCCCAACCTGTACTCGATTGTGCAACATGAAGTAATGGCATGTCTGGCACACAGTGTTGGGGCAAGGGTCCATCTGACCACTGATACCTGGTCTGCAAAGCATGGTCAGGGCAGGTATATCACCTACACTGCGCATTGGGTAAACCTGCTGACGGCTGCCAAGCATGGAATGCGTGGCTCTGCAGAGGAGTTGGTGACACCGCCACGACTTGCAGGCAGGCCTGCTGCCACCTCCTCTACTCCTCCTACTCCATCCTCTTCCATAACCTCCTTGGCTGAGTCCTCTTCTGCTGCTGCGTCTTGCTCCACATCAACGGCACCCCCCCAACTCCCCAGGTACTATTCCACATCCCGGATACGGCAGTGTCACGCCGTCTTGGGTTTGACTTGCTTGAAAGCAGAGAGTCACACCGGACAAGCACTTCTGTCCACCCTGAACGCACAGGTGGAAAAGTGGCTGACTCCACAGCAACTGGATATCAGCAAAGTGGTTTGTGACAACGGAACAAATTTGTTGCCAGCATTGAAGTTGGGCAAGTTGACACATGTGCCGTGCATGGCACATGTGTGTAATCTGATCATGCAACGCTTTGTGCATAAGTACACATGCTTACGGGACGTCCTGAAACAGGCCAGGAAGGTGTGTGGCCATTTCAGGCATTCCTACACGGCCATGGCGCACTTTGCAGACATCCAGCGGCGAAACAACATGCCAGTGAGGCGCTTGATTTGCGACAGCCCGACACATTGGAATTCAACACTCCTAATGTTCGACCGCCTGCTCCAACAAGAAAAAGGCGTTAATGAATATTTGTGACCGGGGAGCTAGGACAGCCTCTGGGGAGCTTGGATTTTTTTGCCACGTTACTGGACGCTCATGCGCAATGCCTGTAGGCTCATGCGTCCTTTTGAGGAGGTGACAAACCTAGTCAGTCGCACCGAAGGCACCATCAGCGACATCATACCATTTGTTTTCTTCCTGGAGTGTGGCCTGCAAAGAGTGCTGGATCAGGCCGTAGATGAGCGTGAAGAGGAAGAGGAAGAGTTGTGGTCACCATCACCACCAGAAATAGCCTTATCAGCATCGCTTGCTGGACCTGCGGCAACGCTGGAAGAGGATTGTGAGGAAGAGGAGTCAGAGGAGGAAAGTGGCTTTGAGGGGGAGGAGGAAGACCAACCACAACACGCATCCCAGGGTGCTTGTTTTCACCTATCTGGTACCCGTTGTGTTGTACGTGGCTGGGGGGAAGAACATACCTTCATTGAGATCACTGAGGAGGAGAAACGGGAAATGAGTAGCTCAGCATCCAACCTTGTGCAAATGGGGTCTTTCGTGCTGTCGTGCCTGTTGAGGGACCCTCGTATAAAAAGGCTGAAGGAGAACGACCTGTTCTGGGTGTCTACGCTACTAGACCACCGGTATAAGCAGAAAGTGGCTGAAATGTTACCAAATTACAACAAGTCGGAAAGGATGCAGGATTTGCAAAATAAATTAAAAAGTATGCTTTACACTACGTATAAGGATGATGTCACAGCACAACGGGAATCTAACAGGGGAAGAGGTGAAAGTAATCCTCCTCCTCCCACGACCACGCCGGCAAGGACAGGACGCTTTAAAGACGTGTTGTTGATGGAGGACAGCATTTTTAAGTCCTACGCATCGCCACAGCCCTTCGGGGTCCACCCTCAGAGAACGACTCGACCGACAGGTAGCAGACTACCTCGCCTTAACTGCAGATATCGACACTCTGAGGAGTGATGAACCCCTTGACTACTCGGTGTGCGGGCTTGACCTGTGGCCTGAGCTATCCTAATTTGTGATAAATCTTCTGGCCTGCCCCGCTTCAAGTGTCCGTCAGAAAGGAACTTCTGTGCACCAGGAGGTATGAGATGAGCTGCCTTGGGCTAAAAATGGTCCACACGCTGCTGTATTTTAGCTCTGAATGCCGGTTGACTTGCATGACTTATCCGCCACCAACTAGGGTTCAAGCCGCAATGTTTTAGGGCACTTTCTGCCTGGGAAACAAACATCAATTTTTCTGCCGCTGCTACAGCAGCGGCTGCAACAATACCTAATTTTTCAGGCATGTGTACATGCCTAATTTTTCGGGCCTCTGCTTCTGCACGGTGGCTTCAAAAAACAAACCAAAAAAAAGGCACATAACAGGGATTAAACTGATAGGAATAGTACTACTTAACACACCATTCCTATCTGGTGGCACATTAGATTGCACGCGCAGTGCCCCAAATTTGAAGTAGGAGGACCGACCAAGCATCTTTTTCCATCTACCGGTTCCTCTACCGGTACAGTAGGTACCCCCCCCCCTATCCTTATTTACTGAATATTCCCTTGTATAACAATGTTTGGCATTCAGTGAATATTCCCTATTCTGCTCTGTGTCAGTGTGTATCAGGGTCTCTGAGGACAGGTGTCAATCCATATCTGCCAAGTGACCCTATGTAGGAGGAACAGTCCCTATTCTGCTCTGTGTCAGTGTGTATCAGGGTGCCTGAGGACAGGTGTCAATCCATATCTGCCAAGTGACCCTATGTAGGGGGAACAGTCCCTATTCTGCTCTGTGTCAGTGTGTATCAGGGTCTCTGAGGACAGGTGTCAATCCATATCTGCCAAGTGACCCTATGTAGGCGGAACAGTCCCTATTCTGCTCAGTGTCAGTGTGTATCAGGGTCCCTGAGGACATTTGTCAATCCATATCTGCCAATTGACCCTTTGTAGTCCCTATTCTGCTCTGTGTCAGTGTGTATCAGGGATCCTTAGGATAGGTGTCAATCCATATCTGCCAAGTGACCCTATGTAGGGGGAACAGTCCCTATTATGCTCTGTGTCAGTGTGTATCAGGGTCCCTGAGGACAGGTGTCAATTCATATCTGCCAAGTGACCCTATGTAGGGGGAACAGTCCCTATTCTGCTCTGTGTCAGTGTGTATCAGGGTCCCTGAGGACAGGTGTCAATCCATATCTGCCAAGTGACCCTATGTAGGGGGAACAGTCCCTTTTCTGCTCTGTGTCAGTGTGTATCAGGGTCTCTGAGGACAGGTGTCAATCCATATGTCAAGGTGTCAATATGTCATATGTCAGGTGTCAATCCATATCCATTGTGATTTAGGAATGTTAGGTGATTTATGCCTTTTATGGATTAAAACCAGACTCTGCATCAACTGTGTAATTTTCCATGGGAGTTTTGCCATGGATCCCCCTCCGGCATGCCACAGTCCAGGTGTTAGTCCCCTTGAAACAACTTTTCCATCACTATTGTGGCCAGAAAGAGTCCCTGTGGGTTTTAAAATTTGCCTGCCCATTGAAGTCTATGGCGGTTCGCCCGGTTCCCGAACATTTGCGGAAGTTCGCGTTCGCCGTTCGCGAACCGAAAATTTTATGTTCGCGACATCACTATTTGTTATCAGTGAGCCGGTTGGTGCTGTTATGGAAGAAGGGAAGGGAAATGATGGCACTTCGGTGCTGTATGATACATATGTACCATTTATAATGTAAATTAGCTGGTTAACCATTTCCCAAAGGAAATGCCAGTCATTTATTATTTTACTATATATTTATTAATAACAACAATTATCTATTGGTGTGTTGTGCATGATACAGAATACTGATAATTGAGTGGGTCATATTTTGCAGTTAGTTTTTTGTGCATACAAAGAATTCAATTTAATTCTATCAGGTAATAACAGTCAACAATTATTGACTTTTTGATAGTTTTATTTAGGTCAAATTTCAGCTGGATTTAAAGTCAGATCAAAATTCAATCATCTGAACTCAATACGTGGGTCAGCTGCTCAAAATAAAACCGCCGACAAATGTGAATCAAAAGCACTTTCATGGTCTTATTTAACCCCTTAAGGACCAAACTTCTGCAATAAAAGGGAATCATGACGTGTCAGACATGTCATGTGTCCTTAAGGGGTTAATGTCTAACCCTTTAAAAAGGCATATGGGATGAAAAAGAACGCCATATTAATATAAGAGAGGCTTAATGCCCCCCCCCCCCCCCTTATGCCCACATTCACTAGGCAGCTACTGCTTTCATTTCTCCAATAAAATACAAGGGATGCTTAGCACAGGTCTCCCCTGTGCTACCACCTGCTATTAAATACAGAATGGTTGGTGGGCATACAATATTTTTAGTGTGTGTATATTCATACTTATACTTACACACATATATATGTATATATGTGTGTAAAACAAAAAGTATATATATAATTTTATTTTTAACAGTGTCTGTTTGTGTCTGTTTCTCACCTAGCTGTCTATCTCATACTATGTCATACTATGTGGTGCCATTATTGTAAATGTACTGGGTTCTTTCAAATTGCACATTTCGCAAACAAACAGATTGATTTCTTTAAAAATAACTGTTACTACCCTCATTTTTTACTACCTTTCTCCTGAGTGAAATACAGTTCGAATATCGTTATTCTTTAAAGCAGTAAAAATATCTAGTCATAGGTTTATTGTGAATACATTCAATAAGCATATCTATGAATTACTAATAATTTATTGCACTTAAAATATCAAACCATGAGTTTTATATTAGAGCTTATTTTTTTTTATTATTGTCGTGTAATCCATCATTTCAAATGCAATACTAAAATCGGAGTAGTCAGGATATGACTGATAGATTATTCATAAAAAAGCCTAGACATAGATGATTCCTTAGAGAATCTATTACAATGAGGATATCTCCTGAGAATGCCAATGAATGCACATGGTAATAACGTTTTCAGCAAGAATGTATTCATAAAACTGTAAAAAATTAAATAAAAAATAAATTGAATTTCCCGATAAATTTTGCAGATGCTATAACACAGTATGGAGCATATTTTCTTATAATAAGCAGAGAATATATAAAAGAGGCTTTTTTATATATTTGCCTAAAATTACACTTCACGGCAGCTCCCTTGCTAACACATTGTTATAGGATAATTGTCACTTGTCATGGGATTGAAACACTATAAATACCCATATGCATAATATATATGGATCTTTTATTTATATTATACTGCTTTTTTTTTTCAACTGGCTACAATGGTGTAAAAGCTTGATGATAAAACTTGACAACTGTGATTTGGAGTTAATGATTAGTCACAATGGGACCGATTTCTATCCCTTTCTTTATAGTGTTTTGGGGGTCTGCTAGCAGAGGGTCAGGGCTGGTCACAAATAGTCACTGCACTTGTTCATACCTGCACTATTAATGTGCCCCTCAATCAACACATGAAATCTAGCTCATCTCTGGCTATAACAAATCAAATTTATATACAAACTGTTTTGAACTTCTATGTAAGTGAATAAATAGATTTTTTATGACATACTTGATTGTGCACTACAGTTTTATTCTTTCTTTTGAGTATATGTACTCCAGCCAACCCATGATGATCTAAATACAATGTGAAGACTGAACCCTTGGAGGGGATTTGTTAAAGGCATTACTACTTCAGTGAAAGTCTGAGTGGCCAGACTCAGTCTGAGTGGCCAGAATATAAAAATGATGAAAATATCATTTTCAAACCTGCAGAAAAGGGGTATAGACTAGTTATTTTATCCTCAGACATGTATATGAATGAAGCCCTTTCTCAATTAAATTATACTTTTGTATACTAAAAACTTTCATCTAATCCCACACCTAACATTAACATTGTTTAACTGGCTTTTTTAATAAGGGACTTGAGACACAGGTTATTAATAAAAATGAATATACATATGAACATCATGCATCCGACCATACCAGTCATTTACTTTCTACCTAAGATCCACAAAAATGAAAAAAAAAAATCCTCCCGGGCGCCCTATAGTATCAGGCATAAACTCAATTTTATCAAACCTATCCGAATATTTAGGTACCGGTCTTCAACCTCATGTTTCTAAGATGCGATCATACCTTTCTCTCCATGCAGGAGAATCTCCTATTTCAGTATCCCCTCCCCTGTCCCTCCCAGTCTATTTTGCCTGCTTGTTTATATGGTTATTATGACGACGTGGCCATCTTGGGATTGCCTTAAAAACACATTTCATGGTTTTCATTCCCTTTTTTCTAATTTTATTAAATATAATTTGTTTTATACATATTTGAATACTATAAGATAAGATTTTCTATATTTACTTTGCACTCTATGTTATTATGCTCTAATACTATGTTTTTATGTTAAAGCACCACTACAATCACACACTGTAAAAAATCACAGTTAGAAGATGCTGGACATCCATAGGAAAGCATTGAGTAAGTATGGGCGGCTTGAATGCACGCGCGTCTCTTGCTGTGCATGCGCATTCAGATCTGATGTCGGCAGGGGGTGGAGAGTTCCCCAGCACAGAGGAAGCACGGCGCTGGAGAAAGGTAAGTGGTTGAAGGGATTTTAACCCCTTCAGCCCAGCGGGAGGGGGGCCTTGATTGTGGGGGGACCTAATGACATATAGTGCCAGGAAAATTAGTTTGTTTTCCTGGCACTATAGTGCTCCTTTAATTGATTTGATTTATGTTATCATTTGACCTTTTTATCTTTTTATTTGAATTTCAGAGCTATTTAAACAGTGGTCCTCAGCACTGTAACACTTTGAAAAAGCCTTTATACAGGTGAAACGCGTTAGTGTTATTAATATTTTCAGCTACTTTTTGATGTTATTATTTTGTTTCTTTATATAAATAGTTTTTTTTTAAATTAATTATCTGGATTTAGTTCTTCTTATCAGCATCCTTGAGGATTTTACCTGGAAGACTCCATATTCCTTGGTGGGGAACATACCACCTATGCTGTTTAGGATTGAGCAATACTTATTTGCTCTTCCTTTGTGAGTATATCTCCTTTTATTTATTTATTTATCTTTTATTATTATTTTTTTAATTCTTTATTTTTGCTGTGCTTGAGAATGACAAATAATGCACAGAATACACTGAGTAAAGTACAACAGAATTACTAATCACTAACTTGTGCAGAATGAATTAGGCGAGCGATATTTAGAGTATACCAGCAGTCTGCACGAGATAGGTCTATAAAGAGAAAACCATAATAATACAAGAGAGACAACATTACTTAATGCAGCAGAGTATTTTCCATTGGAGGCCCCCATGGTAGTAGAGAAGACATGAGTAATATGAGGCAAGTAAAATAAAAGTATAATAATAACAGAAAGCAATGACAGAAGAGATCCACCACTTCTCCCGCTCGACGTGCACCAGTCAGCATGCTTCTGCCAGGTGTAAGTGAGATCCTGTCGCGATCGCCCCACTCTATGCCCTCAATTGTGCAGGTCACATTAGTTGCTTGGGCCTGGTATGGCTGTGAAGGCTTGTATGTTCAAGATTAGCAGGGAGCTCAAGGAACACATCCTTATGCCATGATGGCCAGGACATGCCACCTTGTGAGTCCTAATTTAAAGCCAATACCATAAAGCAAGGAATGATCCTGTAGTCGCTCTCCTCACACTTTTCCAGCACAGCCAGTGACTGCTCCTTGTGGATTTATTTATTATTTTAACATTTAAAGGAACACTATTTTTTGTTTTTATATTCTTTTCTTATATTACTGGAACACTATCTACTGGCATACCAGAATACATCAAATGTGAGTACCGCTATTACCACTGCTGACCTTACAATGCTAACAACTGGCCTAAAGACACCTCCTCATATTGGACCATCTACATATCCACAGACGGGGATTGTACCTTCCAGGCTCAGTGATCTGGAGATTATATTGAGCTCCAGAAAAGTGTAAGTGCAATCTTTTTTATTTGCCATATTTGATACCCTAAAATGCTACACTATATTTGGGTTTTGTCCCTTCTATTTTTCATATTGCTCCAGTTGAACTAAGGACTTTAGTTGCAAGCGCTGCTTCCCATCATTCTCTTATTTATAAGAAATCTCAGCTCACTTGATCTAAATCACTTCTCTGCCTCTCTCCAGCAAGCTTACCCGTTATCTCAAACAAAGTTTTTGGACAAATGTTTTTGGACAAAGACTCACACAACACATGACTTTCTACATTACAAATGCATGCTAATTTCAGTCTCCTGCCATTTCCCTTGCCAAGCAAGAGTATGTTAACTCTCCAATCTCCATCTACTCCAAAGACCCCCAAACATATTTTTCATACATTCAACTCCCATCTTTGGCCCAAAGAAACCACGCAATTAATGAACCTCACAGCTAGCAATTTGGCATCTCACTGTACTGACAAGATCAACCAAGTTAGGAATGCTCTTTCCTTCTCCCCTACAAAAGTTAGCTTCCATTATTTAAGTATTTCTTCAAGTGTAAAATTGTAAAATTAGCTTAGTGACCCATTCTTTTATTGTTTTGTAATTTATGACAACATTGTTTCAGCTTCTTCCTAGAAGCTGTGTGGTTCCATTGATCTGGGGAAGGCAACCGAGCAAGAGTATCAAGTTTATTGTGGACATCTGCCTGGGGACAATGAATATATGTGCTTTTTATTTGGAAACCCATAGGAATAACACTATCACTTTTTGATGCATTTGATATATTTTGTCTTGATAAACTTTTTTTTTTTAAATTTGCATGCTCAAATATTTATAGTTTTTACACAACATAAAGACATGTTTTGCAGAAGTTTGCATCATAAGTCTGCCTCCTCAGCTATACCCTTCATGCCAGAAATACTTCTTTACCAAATATATGCACACAGACTCAGTTCCAACAGCACTGAGTGAGCTTTTTTAACCCCTTAAGGACACATGACATGTGTGACATGTCATGATTCCCTTTTATTCCAGAAGTTTGGTCCTTAAGGGGTTAAATTCACAACTGAAAACAGGTAGTGATGTCCTTACTATGTGTATTTGCAGGCTGTTTTGTTATTTATAACATTCAGTACTGTCAGTGGCTGAGGTGTGTGCATACCTTTTTGATAAGGAAGTCATTTTCTGGAGTGAGTGACTGTGGCTAAAGAGGCAGGCTTATGGTGCAGCAGTCTGCAAAACCTCTATTTATTTTATAAAAAACTATATTTGAGCACAGAAAAAAAACAGTTTATTAATGAGGCCAAAAGTGGTATTTCCTCCTGGCGTATCCCTTTAAGTAATTTACCTGCCACCTTGAGAAAGATAAAAAATGACTTTACTTGTTTTAATCATTGCTGTTTAACAACTGTGCAAATTACTTAATTTGTTTATCACAAAGGAATGTTTCAAACCTGCAATTCTTAGTGTCACTTCAAAGAGCCTGCATTTTATGTAAGAGTATTTCATTAAATATGAATATAATGTGTTTTTTTCCATTTGTTTTTGTTAATTTAAAATACAAAACAGAATCCTTCTGAAGATAATCACAACCTTTTGCTTTTGTTCCACTAAGTGACTCTAAATTTTAAATACTCTTCATCTCGGTTTGAACAAAATCAGTTACTTTAAATGCCATATTCTTATACATTTTGCTTTTACGCATTCTATTCTTAATGTACTATGCTATTAAACTGTCTTCTTTCCATAGACAGTTTCAGTAGCAAATGGGAAGATGGTTACACTGCACAGTCAAGAAAACATTTATTTAAAGTAAAACATGGGGCCAATTGTGTTAATTTGAACGCAGCTCATTAAATGGAATCAGTGTTCGAGAACGTTGTGTTACGGTTATTTAGGTTTTATATTGTAAAGAACATCTTTTTAATTTACTAGAATATATCCTTAAGATGCCTTAACATTTAATAGTATGTCCTTGTTAAGCGTAATTAAATAAAGTACTTGTGAAGTCATTTACAGCCACAAAAGATATCAAAGGGTTCTTCATGCATTAAATGATAACATATTACCTAGCCAATGCTCATGCCCTTGGCAATATCTAGCATCTTTTCACATACTGAATACTCATATTTGACTTTATGGACCAGAACACAAGTTGCACAATGCTGGATGTTGTTTGTCATACTTTTTAATTAGACGCTTATCAAATTAAAGAAATTATTCTGATTGGTATTGTTATATAAAGAAACACGATTCTGGTGACTCTATTATTTAAAACAAAATTTGATACAGATCAATTTTAAAAATCTCAATTTAATACATTGCAATGGAATTATTCAATTTACATAAATACATGTCTACAGAGTGTTGGAGGAACAATCTTGACTGCAGATTAAATCCAATCCTAATAACAAAAATGTTGCTGTACAACACCATTCATTGCACCATTCATTGCAGCTTGTGCATAATGCTCATATTATTTTACTGATCATTATAGGATCTGTTTATTGTATATATATTTTTCAGCAGACTATAGGACATGTAGTTCAGTACTCAGGAGCAGTTTTGCATATTAAATATGAAATTCCGAACTAACTTGATATCATTTGCACCACAGTTGCTACCAGGTTACCGTAATTTAATCTGATCGAGATGTTAGCTTAGAATATTATTTGTTATTGATATAGACCAGGCTTCCACAAACTCTGGCCCTCCCGATGTTGCTGAACTACAACTCCCATGATTCTCAACCTATCTATTTCATTCATAGAATCATGGGAGTTGTAGTTCAGCAACATCTGGAGGGCCGGAGTTTGGGGAAGCCTGAAATAGACCTTCTGATGCTGGAATCCTTACCTGCATTCCAAAAGATTCTAAACTCATGGTTCTCAGCCTCCCTCTTCTTTCTCCCCTTAACACTCCTTCCTCCCACTACTTGTATTTCATGTAATTGAATGAATATATGGTATTTTCATTAATCCTTCTTGGCATAATGCACAGTTCCATGGCATATTTGTTGGATGATTTTATTGATAAAGAAAAATACATACATAAGTTTAAAACAGTCATGAAGTATGAAGGATAATAAGAACACAGGAGGAAGCCTGAACTTCAATCGATATTTAAAGATAAAGTCAGCATTTATATTTGTTTGTGTGTTAAAAATGCAAAAAACAATTATGAACACTAACTTTGGCCAGTGTTTGGGACCAATTGGCTACTAAAAAAGACTGAACATACCCCATTTGCAATACCTTGGGTTGTCTACTTTTGCAAATGATAAGCCATCGTGTGCGTAATTTTCATTCCTGGCCTACCATACGCACTCAAAGGCAACATAACCAATCTGGCAAATTTCAATGCGAAAAAAAAATAAAATCAAGCCTTATATTTGACCCTGTAACTTTCAAAAAACCGATAAAACCTGTACATGGGGGAGTCTTCGCTAACACAAATATTAGTGTTTCATAACAGTAAAACGTATTACAACAATGATATCAACAGTGAAAGTGGCATTTGTGTTTGAAAAATGTAAAAAACGTCACTTTCACTGACAATATCATCGCTGTGATATGTTTTACATTTTATAAAAAACACTTTTATTTGTATTCAGCGAAGTCTCCCAAGTAAAACAGTACCCCCCTGTACAGGTTTTAGGGTGCTTGGAAAGTTACTGGGTTAAAGGAGCACTATAGGGTAGGAACACAAACATGTATTCCTGACCCTAATAGGGTTAAAACAACTATCTAGCCCCCCCCCCCCGGTCCCCTCATGCCTCCCTAAATATAGAAATCTTACTTGTATTCAAGTCTGGATCTGCTAGCTTTGGCTCTGTTTCCTTTAAACCTGCCCACTGCCTGCTGACATCAGCAGAAGTGGTAGCCTCGTCCAATCACAATGCTTCCCCATAGGATTGGCTGAGACTGACAAAGAGGCAGAGCCAGATCAGGGGCAGAGCCAGCATGATTCAAACACAGCCCTGGCCAATCAGCATCTCCTCATAGAGATGAATTGAATCAATGAATCTCTGTGAGGAAAGTTCAGTGTCTGCATGAAGAGGGAGGAGACACTGAATGTTTGTATGCATTTTAGGCAGCCATGACCCAGGAAGGATCTCTAACAGCCATCTGAGGAGTGGCCAGTGGAGTTATCACTAGGCTGTAATGGAAACACTGCATTTTCTCTGAAAAGACAGTGTTTACAACAAAAAGCCTGAAGGTAATGATTCTACTCAGCAGAAAAAATTCAATAAGCTGTAGTTGTTCTGGTGACTATAGTGTCCCTTTAAATATAGTGCTAGCTAATTAAATTCTCTGGACTTTCGATCTGGGTTGTTAGGTAGGTCCCCCAAATTGCAATCAATAAAATTACTTAATGTAAAATGTAAAAATATTGCATAAATATGCACGTATAATTTAAATATAAATACATATTTATATATTTGAAGTTTACATGTATATTTATGAAATTATTTATGTAATTATGTATATGGACATATGTACAGTTGCAAGAAAAAAGTATGTGAACCCTTTGGAATGTTATGGATTTCTGCACAAATTGGTCATAAAATGTGATCTGATCATCATTTAAGTCACAACAATAGACAATCACAGTCTGCTTAAACTAATAACACACAAATAATGAAATGTAGTGATGTCCCGAACGGTTCGCTGGCGAATAGTTCCTGGCGAACATAGCATGTTCTCGTTCGCCACGGATGTCGAACATATGCGATGTTCGGTTCGCCCCCTATTCGTCACCATTGAGTAAACTTTGACCCTGTACCTCACAGTCATCAGACACATTTCAGCCAATCAGCAGCAGACCCTCCCTCCCAGACCCTCCCACCTCCTAGACAGCATACAATTTAGATTCTTTTTTTTTTTAGACAGAAGTTTGTTATATTTGAGCATGCTAGGCTGAACGTGCGTATATCATGGCTATTTGCACTGAGGGTATGAGTATATAGCAGTACATTGTTGTGAAAGATGGCTATCATGTTTAGGGTGTAGCTTGCACGTTATCAACTGTGTATTTATATCAGCAGCTCCACCACTAGGTATAAATCAAGTGTGAGTCGCCCCATGAGATGAGACTAGTGAATAACATAATACATGAACGGTTAAGGTAAAGGCATGTAAGGAACTACGACAATAAACTCTTTAGGAGGTGTAATAATGACATGTTTAAACGCTTGCTACTTTACGATTAGTTAATGTGCAGAGAGCAGTTCATGTGATCAAAGGCATGGTGTGGAGAATCGGCTATAGTGGGACATGCTTGGCAGGCTGCTGTTTACTGCTTGTGCTCATCCGATCCCTTCTGGGCACCAGGTGCAGACCCTGGGAGTCCCTGATACCTGGAACAACAAAGGCAAGTCTCTGGCTGAGTGGCGGGTTCACGGCTTGAGGTGGTGGAAGCTTGTTTTGTCAGGTGGTCGGATCTGTCCCGGTGGTGCTTCACGCCCGGTGCAGGATTGTGGTGGCTTAAGGTGGAGGTGAGTGTTTGACGTGGGGCAGGCTCTGCATTTCTGTTTGAGCCTCCGGTCCCGTCTTCGACGCCTTTTGCGTTGGTGGATTTTAATGAGGACTGCTTCGCTTAGCTGTGGTGGAGCTTGTTGGGGCTGTGGTGGAGCTTGTTGGGGCTCCCTGCTTGTTATTTGCTTCCAAAATTGATTAAAGAGTCTGTCCAGCTTAGACTCAATATCCTGCCATGCTTTGCTGGTACCAGGAGGACATGCAGCTGCCGCCATATTGGGAGAGTCGCAGATGAGTATGTCAGATTGGGCGGCTGTGCTCTGTGCGTCCATTAGCTCAAGACAGCCTCTCAGGGGTGGACCGGGATAACCCCCACCGGTCCGAGGGGGGGGGGGTAACGGAGCTCCTGCTGGGAAGTAGCTGCTCTTGGGCATCCCAGGATCAGGAGATCGGCCGCCTCTCCCACCCGGTGAGCACCAGGTCACACTTGCCACGCGGAGGTAAGTAAGACTCTGTCGAGTTGCTGACCGCTATTAAGCATGTCGGGTCGGTCAGGTAGGAGCAACATTGCTGGGTCATCCCCTTCTGGGGTGAAATTCGCTTGTTGATAGCTGCTTAAAGTGATATATTAAGGGAGCTCACACGAAGTGCGTCTTTCCTCCATGACAGCTAGGCCCCGCCCCCGGAAGCTGCATTCTTAGTGAGAGGAGGGACAGTGTAGCTGCTGCTGATTTAATAGGGAAATCGATAGCTAGGCTAGTGTATTCAGTGTCCACTACAGTCCTGAAGGACTCATCTGATCTCTGCTGTAAGGACAGCACCCCATCAGTTTGTTTTTTTCCTGTGTAATCTAATTGCAGTTGCCTGCCTGCCAGCGTGTGTCAGGCTCACAGCGTATACTGTGCCCACTTGCCCAGTGCCACCACTCATATCTGGTGTCACAATAGCTTGCATTTAAAAAAAAACCTAAAAACTTTTTTGACTGTAATATAATAGCAGTCAGTTTCCTTCACATGTGTGCATTTCAGGGCCTGCCAGGGCACAGTGTAACACCAGTGCAACTCATATCTGGTGTAACAGTAGTGTACATTAAAAAAAAAAACTAGAAATTTGACTGTGAAATACTAGCAGTCAGTTTCCTTCACACGTGTGTGTTTCAGGGCCTGCCAGGGCACAGTGTCACACCAGTGCAACTCATATCTGGTGTAACAGTAGAGTACATTTAAAAAAAAAACACAGGGGGCTTGTTGTCACCTTTCGGGGATCCTTGGTGTTGTACGTGGCTGGGTGGAGGAAGAGACCTTCAATGACATCAGTGAGGACAAGGAACGGGACATGGCTAGCTTGGTATCCAACCTTGTGCAAATGGGGAGTTTGCGGTTGTGCAAATGGACTGTTTGCAGTTGTTTGCGGTGCGTTAAACGGGGAGCTTGGTCTGTCACTGTGAAGCGGGCATAACCCTTACACTACCTGATCAATACAACATCATACCTGATGTTTTAAAGCATGTTATTCCAAACAATTTAGGAATGTTAGGTGATTTATGCCCTTTATGGATTAAAACCAGACTCTGCATCAACTATTTAATTTTCCATGGGAGTTTTGCCATGGATCCCCCTCCGGCATGCCACAGTCCAGGTGTTAGTCCCCTTGAAACAACTTTTCCATCACTATTGTGGCCAGAAAGAGTCCCTGTGGGTTTTAAAATTCGCCTGCCTATTGAAATCTATGGCGGTTCGCTCGGTTCGCCCGTTCGCGAACATTTGCGGAAGTTCGCATTCGCCGTTCGCGAACGGAAAATTTTATGTTGGCAACATCACTAATGAAATGTTACCATGTTTTTATTGAGCACACCATGTAAACATTCACAGTGCAGGTGGAAAAAGTATGTGAACCCCTAGACTAATGACATCTCCAAGAGCTAATTGGAGTGAGATGTCAGCCAACTGGAGTCCAATCAATGAGATGAGATTGGAGGTGTTGGTTACAGCTGCCCTGTCCTATAAAAAACTCACACCAGTTCTGGGTTTGCTTTTCACAAGAAGCATTGCCTGATGTGAATGATGCCTCGCACAAAAGAGCTCTCAGAAGATCTACGATTAAGAATTGTTGACTTGTAGTGATGTACCGAACTGTCCGCCGGCGAACAGTTCCCGGGAACTTAGCGTGTTCGCGTTCGCCGCGGCGGGCGGACACATGCGCAGTTCGATCCGCCCCCTATTCGTCATCATTGGGCAAACTTTGACCCTGTGCCTCTCGGTCAGCAGACACATTCCAGCCAATCAGCAGCACTCCCTCCCTTCCACACCCTCCAACCTCCCTCCCAGCATCCATTTTCGATTCATTCTGAAGCTGCATGCTTAGTGAGAGGAGGGAAAGTTTAGCTGCTGCTGATTAGATAGGGAAATTGATAGCTAGGCTAGGGTATTCAGTGTTCACTACAATCCTGAAGGACTCATCTGATCTCTGCTGTAAGGACAGCACCCCAAAAAGCCCTTTTTAGGGCTATAACATCAGGCTGCTTTTTTTTTTTTTTGTCCTGTGTAATGTAATTGCAGGTGCCTGCCTGCCAGCTTCTGTGTGAGGTTCACATTGGATACTGTGCCTACTTGCCCAGTGCCACCACTCATATCTGTTTTAACAATAGGTTAAGCTTTACATTTAAAATAAATATTTTTTTTTCACTGTAATAGAAGAGCAGTTGCCTGCCTGCCAGCTTCTGTGTGAGGTTCACATTGGATACTGTGCCCACTTGCCCAGTGCCACCACTCATATCTGTTTTAACAATTGGTTAAGCTTTAGATTTAAAATAAATAATTTTTTTCACTGTAATAGAAGAGCAGTTGCCTGCCTGCCAGCTTCTGTGTGAGGTTCACATTGGATACTGAGCCTACTTGCCCAGTGCCACCACTCATATTTGTTTTAACAATTGGTTAAGCTTTAGATTTAAAATAAATAATTTGTTTTCACTGTAATAGAAGAGCAGTTGCCTGCCTGCCAGCTTCTGTGTCAGGTTAGATGCCTTGCCCATTTGCACAGTCAGTGCCACCACTCATATCTGTTTTAACAATTGGTTAAGCTTTAGATTTTAAATAAATAATTTGTTTTCACTGTAATAGAAGAGCAGTTGCCTGCCTGCCAGCTTCTGTGTCAGGTTGGATGCCTTGCCCATTTGCACAGTCAGTGCCACCACTCATATCTGTTTTAACAATAGCTTAAGCTTTAGATTTTAAAGAAATCATTTTTTTTTCACTGTAATAGAAGAGCAGTTGCCTGCCTGCCAGCTTCTGTGTCAGGTTGGATGCCTTGCCCATTTGCACAGTCAGTGCCACCACTCATATCTGTTTTAACAATAGCTTAAGCTTTAGATTTTAAAGAAATCATTTTTTTTTCACTGTAATAGAAGATCAGTTAGTTGTCTGCAAGCGTCTGGGTGTCAGGCCTACTTCAGCGTGTGCTCTGCAGACCTGTGCCAGCGTGCTTTGACAGTTGCCAATCATATCTGGTGTCTCTTTAGCGTGCTTTTACAAAGAAAAAAGGTTTCCAGTGTAAGCTAATAGCAGCCAGTCAGTGTCCTTCAAGCGGCTCTGTCAGGCCTTCCTTCAGCGTGTGCCCTGCACAACCCTGCCAGCGTACTTTGACAGTTACCACTCATATCTGGTGTCTCTATAGCGTGCTTTTACAACCAAAATTTTGTTTCCACTGTAATAGAAGAGCAGTTGCCTGCCTGCCAGCTGCTGTGTGAGGTTCACAGTGGATACTGTGCCCTCTTGCCCAGTGCCACCACTCATATCTGTTTTAACAATAGCTTAAGCTTTAGATTTTAAAGAAATCATTTTTTTTCACTGTAATAGAAGAGCAGTTAGTTGTCTGCAAGCGTCAGGCTGGGTGTCAGGCCTACTTCAGCGTGTGCTCTGTAGACCTGTTCCAGCATGCTTTGACAGTTGCCAATCATATTTGGTGTCTCTTTAGCGTGCTTTTACAAAGAAAAAAGGTTTCTAGTGTAAGCTAATAGCAGCCAGTCAGTGTCCTTCAAGCGGCTCTGTCAGTCCTTCCTTCAGCGTGTGCTCTCCAGAACTGTTCCAGTGCACATTGCCAATCATATATGGTGTCTCTATAGCATGCTTTTAAAACCAAAATTTGTTTTTCACTGTTATAGATTGAATAGCAGTTACTTGTCTTCAAGCGGGTGTCTCAGGCCTACAGTGTGTGCTCTGCAGAACTGTTCAAGTGCACATTGCCAATCATATCTGGTGTCTCTATAGCGTGCTTTTAAAACCAAAATTTATTTTTCACTGTTATAGATTGAATAGCAGTTACTTGTCTTCAAGCGGGTGTGTCAGGCCTACAGTGTGTGCTTTGCAGAACTGTTACAGTTCACATTGCCAATCATATCTGGTCTCACAGTAGCTTGCACGCATAGTACCACTAAACCCAAAAAAAAATGACAGGCAGAGGCAGGCCACCCCGCAGGTCCCTATTCTGCTCTGTGTCAGTGTGTATCATGGTCTCTGTGGACGGTGAACAGTCTCTATTCTGCTCTGTGTCAGTGTGTATCAGGGGTTTTGAGGACAGGTGTCAATTCATATCTGCCAAGTGACCCTATGTAGGGGGAACAGTCCCTATTCTGCTCTGTGTCAGTGTGTATCAGGGGTTTTGAGGACAGGTGTCAATCCATATCTGCCAAGTGACCCTATGTAGGGTGAACAGTCCCTATTCTGCTCTGTGTCAGTGTGTATCATGGTCTCTGTGGACGGTGAACAGTCTCTATTCTGCTCTGTGTCAGTGTGTATCATGGTCTCTGTGGACAGGGAACAGTCTCTATTCTGCTCTGTGTCAGTGTGTATCAGGGGTTTTGAAGACAGGTGTCAATCCATATCTGCCAAGTGACCCTATGTAGGGGGGAACAGTCCCTATTCTGCTCTGTGTCAGTGTGTATCAGGGGTTTTGAGGACAGGTGTCAATCCATATCTGCCAAGTGACCCTATGTAGGGGGAACAGTCCCTATTCTGCTCTGTGTCAGTGTGTATCAGGGGTTTTGAGGACAGGTGTCAATCCATATCTGCCAAGTGACCCTATGTAGGGGGAACAGTCCCTATTCTGCTCTGTGTCAGTGTGTATCAGGGGTTTTGAGGACAGGTGTCAATCCATATCTGCCAAGTGACCCTATGTAGGGGGAACAGTCCCTATTCTGCTCTGTGTCAGTGTGTATCAGGGGTTTTGAGGACAGTTGTCAATCCATATCTGCTAAGTGACCCTATGTAGGGGGAACAGTCCCTATTCTGCTCTGTGTCAGTGTGTATCATGGTCTCTGTGGACGGTGAACAGTCTCTATTCTGCTCTGTGTCAGTGTGTATCATGGTCTCTGTGGACAGGGAACAGTCTCTATTCTGCTCTGTGTCAGTGTGTATCAGGGGTTTTGAGGACAGGTGTCAATCCATATCTGCCAAGTGACCCTATGTAGGGGGAACAGTCCCTATTCTGCTCTGTGTCAGTGTGTATCATGGTCTCTGTGGACGGTGAACAGTCTCTATTCTGCTCTGTGTCAGTGTGTATCATGGTCTCTGTGGACAGGGAACAGTCTCTATTCTGCTCTGTGTCAGTGTGTATCAGGGGTTTTGAGGACAGGTGTCAATCCATATCTGCCAAGTGACCCTATGTAGGGGGAACAGTCCCTATTCTGCTCTGTGTCAGTGTGTATCAGGGGTTTTGAGGACAGGTGTCAATCCATATCTGCCAAGTGACCCTATGTAGGGGGAACAGTCCCTATTCTGCTCTGTGTCAGTGTGTATCAGGGGTTTTGAGGACAGGTGTCAATCCATATCTGCCAAGTGACCCTATGTAGGGGGAACAGTCCCTATTCTGCTCTGTGTCAGTGTGTATCATGGTCTCTGTGGACGGTGAACAGTCTCTATTCTGCTCTGTGTCAGTGTGTATCAGGGCAGGGCTTTGAGGACAGGTGTCAATGTTAGGTGATTTCTGCCCTTTATGGATTAAAAGCAGACTCTGCATCAACTGTGCAATTTTCCATGGGAGTTTTGCCATGGATCCCCCTCCGGCATGCCACAGTCCAGGTGTTAGTCCCCTTGAAACAACTTTTCCATCACTTTTGTGGCCAGAAAGAGTCCCTGTTGGTTTTAAAATTCGCCTGCCCATTGAAGTCAATGGCGATTCGCGCGGTTCGCGAACATTTGCGGAAGTTCGCGTTCGCCGTTCGCGAACCGAAAATTTCGGGTTCGCGACAACACTATTGACTTGCTTAAAGCTGGAAAGGGTTATAAAAGTATCTCCAAAAGCCTTGCTGTTCATCAGTCCACGGTAAGACAAATTGTCTATAAATTGAGAAAGTTCAGCACTGCTGCTACTCTCCCTAGGAGTGGCCGTCCTGTAACGATGACATGCTAGAGTACAGCGCAGACTGCTCAATGAGGTGAAGAAGAATCCTAGAGTGACAGCTAAAGACTTACAAAAGTCACTGGCAAATGCTAACATCCCTGTTAGCGAATCTACAATACGTAAAACACTAAACAAGAATGGATTTCATGAGAGGATACCACAGAGGAAGCCACTGCTGTCCAAACAAAACATTGCTGCACGTTTACAGTTTGCACAAGAGCACCTGGATGTTCCACGGCAGTACTGGCAAAATATTCTGTGGACAGATGAAACCAAAGTTGAGTTGTTTAGAAGAAACACACAACACTATGTGTGGTGAAAAAGAGGCACAGCACACCAACATCAAAACCTCAACCCAACTGTGAAGTATAGTGGTGGGGGCATCATGGTTTGGGCCTGCTTTCCTGTGTCAGGGCCTGGACGGATTGCTATCATCGAAGGAAAAATGAATTCCCAAGTTTATCAAGACATTTTGCAGGAGAACTTAAGGCCATCTGTCTACCAGCTGAAGCTCAATAGAAGATGGGTGTTGCAACAGGACAATGACCCAAAGCATAGAAGTAAATCAACAACAGAATGGCTTAAACAGAAGAAAATACGCCTTCTGAAGTGGCCCAGTCAGAGTCCTGACCTCAACCCGATTGAGATGCTGTGGCATGACCTCAAGAAACCGATTCACACCAGACATCCCAAGAATATTGCTGAACTGAAACAGTTCTGTAAAGAGGAATGGTCAAGAATTACTCCTGATCTTTGTGCACGCCTGATCTGCAACTACAGGAAAGCCAATTTCTCCCCGCTTTCCAGAGTTTCCAGCTAGTCTAATCGTAATATGAAAAGAGTGCCGGAAAGTGTGAATACATGGAAAACTAATTTGAACTGATCCGCCAAGTAATATAGTTTTTCTAGCTACTGTTGAGAACATTGTCAAACTCCTTTGTCTTGTAAGTCTTGACAGAAATGAACACAAGAAAGTCCCAAACCCATTACCAGAATGATTGGATAATGGGTTTTTAGAAAAGCAATTTAAAAGTTTTGCTTTTGGAGCATGACAATATTGTAAAGCACTACAGAATCTGTGGGCGCTATATAAATGGTGATAATAATAATAATAATAATAATAATAATAATAATAATAATTGCCATATTAGGCTACAACCAGAAAAACTGTCTATATGGTGAATAACCGCTATGACAGAATATTTTAACAACATTTCTTTGTTAAAATATGAGGGCATGATCTTTAGATCATAGAATGTAAGTAGGCCTGTAGAATTTGATTAATAGTTTGATAGGAAAATGTCACTTGTCAGCTGGAAAACCTCATCCTCTCTAGTTCTGTGTTTTTATTTTCTCTGAGCATTTGATATAAGCTGAAAATTGAGTATAGGTATTATGAGTGACGATTGCATTAAACAAAAGGAGAACGGTTGCCAATCTACTGATGTAAAGTATTTAATAACAGCAGAGATGTAACTACTTAAAAGTGGTGGGCAATCAATAATAATAATGTAATACGGGAATATTCCCTATTTTGTACGGGTCATGGTAGAGATAATAATGGACACCTCTTGTACTAAACATATCCTAAACCAGTAATGTGTAGATATCAGAACCTTCGAAACTCGATGAGCTTTTGCCAACTTGAAGATAAAAAAACACAACAAAGCCATCATTAGGACAGTCTGCCCAGATGCATGGGGCAGTGAAGAATAGGACACAAATGGGGAGACTCTGCCCAATTAAATGGTGATGCCTATATCCACTTTAGATTTAATTAACTAGAAAATGGAGAAAGTGATCTGTGGATAGTTGCTTAGTTGTACATGGATATATGGGTATTTAGATAAAATAAGGGCCCTCTGTTGTACCAAGGTGGGTGTAGTTTTGGTAAACAAATTATTGGGCAATATAATTGCCACACATAGTTTTGGGCACAGACATTATGGAAACAAACCATTGAAGTAGTATTTTAACATTAGACACAGCTTGAAAAGGTATATATAGAGGGCAAATAGTGAACATATACGCTAGACTTGGTAATTTAATTCCCATTTTTTGTGATCAACAAAAGGAAATAATTTAGAGAACCCAGGGCAGCACCTCCACAGATGCAGATAAAATCCTACTGACTTTCCTAAGTTGATTGAAAACCCTGACACCTGGCGACAAAATCTCATAATTTATAAAATTGGTGGTATATAGTGTAAACAAAACACATACATTTGAGAGGGGGGCAGGCAGGGTCTGACAGCTATGCTGGGCAGTCACACTCTGTTACAGCTCCAGGAAGAAACTGGATTATTACTTTCAAAGAGGGCAATCACTTAAACTTTTCTATTGAAGCACAACTGGCTGTTATATACTCTATGGGCTCTGCATCTAACAATTGGAAGTTACTCCTGCCTGGCTGAAGTGAACAGTCCTACAGCCTACCTGCAACCCTCTAAGTAGTGTTAGTGTGGGAGATTTATTTTCCTCCATTTTGTCTGGAATATGGCCTCTATGGTTGAGCCCCGTTCACCATCCTTAATGGTGAGGATCTCTGCACCTACTATTTTTGGATCCACTGTGGTAAAATAACCCACTTCAAGGTGGCATATAACACGTTCCTTCTGGGCTCTCCGTGGTCCTACAATATGGAGAAGCTTGGCAAACTTTTTGAAAACATCTGGGCTAATATAGCCAGCAGAAGGTGGCCCACCATACTTGACTTACCAACTGCTAACGTACCATAGTGTTAATGCTATCATGCTGATTCTTGTCTGGCAGAGGATTCTGTTCGACAAAAGGGGCAGACAGTAGCCCAATGGCCTCTCAGTCCAGAAGCAGTAATGGCTTAAACTGAAGGAGACCCAAATGCCCATGTTTACTCTGCATCATCCCAGAATAATTGCTGCGGTTCGGCTAACCCAGAAGGCTAGTGTCTGCTATCTACTCAGCATCACAGCTACTCCAGCTGTATGAAAACTCAAGGCAGGGGTTCTGCTGACAAGTCTGTGAAAACAAGTATGGAGGTTGGTATATGCTCTGAGAGTTTGCCATGTTTTGGGTTGGTGACACTGAGGTCTTATTCTGCAGAATTGGACTGTGATGTTCCTTTGGCAGGGGAAGGATGACTGTGAGCTGATGAATACCTCTCCAACTGCTATCTTAGAGAATACTCCCAGAACAATACCTAATGTTCTATCATCTGGTACCCAGTGATCTATAACCATGATTGGTTGCTATTTTTTTCCTATATTATTTGTAGTTGCATTTGTTTTTTATTATGCTCCACTGTTGTGCCTTATGTTGTCTAAAAACAAAAATGGTACAGTTGGAATACCTCTCAATTTGAGATATTCTTATGCCTAACATTTGTCTAAGAAATGTGCATTATTTGCTACTGCATAATTATTTATTTTCTGTAACTGTGTAATCAACACCCTCCCTCTCCCCAAAAAATAATCACGTTTGTTTCAGAGAAAGCTCATCCAAGTTTATCTAATCATCTTCACCTTAATCCAAAACTGAAATTGATATCCTAGAAATAAATCAGTAATTTGAATGTTTAGATATGCATACTATATTACGCATATTTTAATTACATTTCAAGAGCTATTTCTTGGAAGCAAAAAGAACTTGTTCAAGTTCATTTAACTAAGTTCACTTAATAGCACACCTCATTCCAAATTGTATCTGTCCAAAACAGATGATAATTTAGCAAAGATGATTAGTCAGAATTTAAACAGAATGAATGTCTGAAACAGATCATTAAGATTTTACTAACTGTTTAATCTTTAGACATATATACTATATAGTACCTAAAATATTATATATCAGGTGGAGTGTCTTTCTTATTTGTTAAGACAGTTCTTAGACGAATATCATTCTAAAAATAAGATATAACCAAGGACTCACCTTTTAAACTGTAAGGTTTTGATTTTATATATTGAATTTTATACTTTATGTCTTGTGTACTTTACAATAAAGCACTTTATATTTATACTTCCAACTGAGAGAAAATGTGATTACCTGAAACCATCTCTCAATACAAAGAAGGACATGGGAACCTTTAAATCCCACAGAGCTGGAAGTTTGAGCCTTTACCATCGGCTCCAAGCTTGTGAGTGTATTTCCACCCACTATTTGCACTTTACTTTGCATAACTGACAATATTGCACTATTGTTTGCCTTTTTATATCTTGTTTTTAGGAGGATATTCGTCTTACTGTCTTACCAAATAAGAAAGGCACTCCATCTTATATTGTATGTATATTTCTGTTTGTTGTGAGATTTAAGGGAAACTCAATAAGGTGCCAGAGTATCTATTATTATTTATATTACTCACTGGGATCCTGTAACTATTTATAAAAATATTATATATGTTTATGAAGATTGTTTGCAATAACTATGGAAAAAGTGAGGTCAGGGAAATGCAATTGCCTTCAATGTGTGCAAAATGGAGCTCAACAGCTTGCTTGTTAAAATGTCTCAAACTCATGTCACAAATGTCACAAGACACTTGAAAAAAACGTGACTGTATATTGTGCTCAAAATTTCAAGTGCAATGCTAATAGGCAGGCCTAAAAGTTAGTCACTACTGCAAACCTGATGTATTCATGGGGTACTCACCAGGGTTATTTTTTACTAGCCAATGGCTAGTGGGCAAGTGACAATTGTGAGCCCTGCACAGAAAAGGAGTGGTGCTATATTCGTGGAATAACAAGAAAAATAATAAAAAGGATGATGACTATGCCAACAAAACGATTTCAAGTTTTATCAAACACACATAAAAATATTGGGATTTTATTAAATATTCAGACACATATTTTTCGAACAACTGATTAATGTTAATTGCACTTAACTAATATTTTTTTCACAGGAGCATTTGCATATTTTATTATATTCATTATAATGTTTATTCTATTTCTGATAATGAGAACAATGATGATTTATTGATTTTCCTTTGAAGGGCAATATCCATCATAAATATTTGTCAGACCTGTTAATATTTTATGGGAAAAAAGTATGTTATAATTAGACTTGTGCACATCAATCAATTTACTTTAGGCTGCACCACTTTATCAAACAAAATTCAAAAAAATTTGGGACAGTGGAAGTTTGTGCATGTGGCTGCCCTGCTTGTGTAAATGTCATTGTAAAGAAAAAAAGGGAATTGGGGCAAACCTGGATGATGCATTTCGTAGCAATGGTGCTGTTGTAGAGACCAAAATGTATGTAAAATGCAGATTAAGGAACAGTGCACATGCAAAAATCCAGTTTTACAATTTATAAGGCTACTTAAAATCACCTATCTCAGCAAATAAATATGGGGATTAAGTTCCACCATACGGCCATATTGTCTTAAGCCCACCACTACTTCACACAGTACCTCAATATCGGTGTGTCCTACACTAATTCCAAAGTGGGAGACAAATTATATAGTGCTAGTGCTAAATGAACTAAAGTGTATTTTAATAATCTGCTGTAAGAACTTGGTGAATATATGAAATGCATAACTAATGTGATAAAAAAAAACAATTCAGATGATGTATATACTCACAATATATTTCATAAATTTGCTCTATACCAAATGAAAATTATAGTTAAAGCGACACTGCAATCCAAAATCTCCTCAAATTTATACTTTCCTGTGGTCACCTCCAAAGGGGCCTCTTAAGCTGGACAACATTGCCACAATAAATATTTATTTAAGATTCTATCTTTGTGAAATAAACATTTTTTGTCAGGGGGGAAGGGGAGGGTGACAGTGCCTCTTTGTGATATTATTATTCTACAGATCTCTATCTGTGCCTTGTGTTTAACTTGCCTCATTCTTCTGAAGCGTGTAAACGTAATGCAATGCCTCAAAGACTATTTTATTAATTTGCCTGATAAATTAAATATTTATTTTCAAGCCACTTATATATTCTCCTAGCACTGATTCAGGTATGTATTGGTGTTGTGCAAATGGACTGTAATTGTAATAGCAGGGGACATATGCATCAATCAATTTATGATCGGTCTTGACAAAGTGTTGGTAAAAGTCTTCTAATTTTCTATGTTATCTTGTTATTGTCATCATTACTTTCCTGTTACAGGAACAATAGATACATTCTTTATTGTGCATTACTCCCACAGTGCCATCATGAAGTGGTTACATATGCACAGATCTGTTTTTTTACTGTCATTAATTATTTCACCAAACTAGTTTAAAAAGCCGATATGGCATGTAGTCTTTGTAAAAATAGGACTATTTTTATGGAGAGATTCTGAAGCATGGGTCTGAAAGCAATTCTGAAGCAAATTGTAACATTCAAGGAGCAAGGTCATTAATTTTTGCTTTTATGGTGATTTTTCCTAAAATGTAATTTTTTTGTCATATAAAAGCAAGGCCAACATTCAATGAAAGCTGTTAACATGCCACAATTTATTTTTCTAAATACAGAACTAATGACATTTATTTATTTATTTTACTGTCACATTCAGTTTAACTAGTTTAGTTGCATTCTAATTTCTCAGACCCATAAATGTACAATTAAATCTTGCTGTAATGATGCATATGCCTAATTACTGGTCTATTGCAACTGCACCAATTTTTCAGCTTGTGCACTGTGAGATGGAAAGGTTATACGGAAAGGCCTATTCATTAATGTAATTCAATAACGTCCCCATAGACTTTAATTAGTGCCTGAATTAGTCACTGAACAAACCTTTCTGGAGTGCATTACAAATATGCAATGATTAAATGGCGGCACAGTCAACCAATCACAACGCAGCCTGTGAATGCCTTACATTTTTGCTTTCCGACACAGTCTGTTTTTTTTTTGTGATTGGGTTATTAGTTTTGTGTGTGTTTAGGTAGATATTACTGCGGTCAAATAAAGAGAAATTAAAATCCTTGCTTTATATAGCTTGATATTGTGAGCATAAAATTATAAATTTTACAGTACTTCTAATATATATCTATATATATATATATATATATATATATATATATATAGATATATATATTTTTTTAAGATTACAAATAATAGCCCCTTTTTACCTGATAATAAGGCCAAGGAATTGGATGTACCATGGTCATTATAAGCAAACTGACCCACAATTGTAAAATCTGTTTAATGACTACGAGCACTTGCTGCACACATTCTTCACAGTGCTGAGAGTGCTAAGTGAACCTGGCTTGTAAGAAACAAAAATAAAACAAAAGAGATATAAAGTATTACATCAGAGTGGCTGGGCTTAAAGGAACACTTGAAGCACCATAAACACTACAGTGTGCTCTAGTAAGTAGTGAAATTGTTTAAGAACAGACTTGGGTTCTGCCAGGTGCTACTTACCACCACCAACAGAGAGCCTGAGTTAGAGCTCCTGAGCTATGTAGGTCTAGTTCATTAGTTGGAAGCATTAGCTAATCACTGCCAGGTTTGGTACAGAGTTTCCAGCTCTATGATGAGTGTAACAAAGGCGGATAGCAGCACACCTGACTGATTCCAGTCAAGAAGTCAAACCATTCTAAAACAGTTTCAGGTCTTTTTTTTTTTACTCACATGAGAATTCAAAACGAATATCAAATTTAATGCTAAAGTAGCTGAACTTTAAATCTGAAATGAATCCCCTTGAATTCTCAATTTAGTAAATAACCTTGTTTAACTACTTACAATGGGGGAGGAGAAAAAGGGAGAGTGCAAGGGAACTCCAGGCACCATAACCACTGCATATATTTGTAATGGGTATTGTGCTTGAGGTGTTATTTTATGGAATCACAGGTGCCTCTTTAAAAGTAGGGACGGGACACAGTCTAGCCAACACAGTGACCAGGGTCAGTTTCACAGAAAACAAGATAACCAAACTAGAAGCCAACGTCAGGGAACCAGAATTCAGAAAAATCCAATATCTCAGCTAAAGTCAGTAATCAGGATTCAACTATTTGGATACTGAGCACATTAATCAGGAAGACGGGGAGCATCCAGCAGAATACCATAAATAGATGCAATGCTCAGCCATAGTGGTAAAGCAACAGTAAGTATTTGTAAGGAGTTGATAGGCAATGCCAAATACTTGAAGACTCCCAAAGGTTTTGTTTCAGGACCAGAATGGTAATAAATGTACAGCCGCGGGTGCTGTTTCTTCTAAGGTCTGCAGTGCACACAACACAATTATTTTGTGCGCACAGGCTATAAGGGAGCAGGACCTTCATGAATCTCAGCCATAATGTCAATATACACAGAGGCATGTAAGATTCATCACTTATCATCAAGCAGACTCATCCTCATCAGGCAGATTCATCACTCAACATCAAATAATGCAGGCAAAGTCATGTAGTATGTGTCAGGGTCTTACCTGAGTTGGGAGTCTGTAGCGCAGATATGTCGCTCACCCTTGCAGATAGCCACAGGCCGAGGTGGTCAGGTAAGAATTCACCTGGCCTGTGGGTCTGTGCACGGGGGCTGTGCAGGATGCAGTACCAAATTCGCAGGACAGGCAAGGACAGAACCAGCAGGATAGTCGAGGGATAGCCGAGGTCAAAGGATGCCAGAGGTTAGAATCAACGTAGTCACAAGCCGAGGTCAAATATACGAAGCAGAATAAACAGGAACACTGGTACGACACAGGAACACAGATCAAAGACTTGACAACGAGTGCAGGGCGAGGCTGGGTTTAAATACCCTGCTAATGAAGATCAGAGTCAGGTGAGAAGCAGACAAGTCAAGGTGCAGCCCCCGGTGTAGTAGCCAAGCCAGGATGAACAAGGCCGGAATCAGAAGTCTCAGGTAAAGCCGCTGTGGCTCAGAGGTAGAGAGCAGGACTGGGATAGACAAGTACCCCGGTTCAAGTCCCCTGCTGGGAATTCCAGGAGCGACCACGTCTGGCCGTCTGTCTCACAGGTGAGTACCCTGACAGTACCTCCCCCTTCAAAAACGACCTCTGGGCGTAGGTAGGCTCCTCATTGAAATAATCCGTCTCTCCAGAGTCACTCTCAGAATCCGTCGAGTCCCCATAGTGAAAGTCCTCAGTATGGGATCCCTGATTAGCTCGGGATTTCCCAGTACCAGCTTCTGGTACAGCTGACGATCGGTCTAGGTTCCGGGTAGGGGTGACAAAAACTTCCACAACTTCGGGAGGGACAGTGCTCGCAGCTAGCAGTGCTTTTTCGAACACTTCCAGGTCTTTTTTACAGACCGTAGTGCCATTAGAAGCAATGACACAATCCTTAGGTAAATCCTTTTCAAGTGGGCAGGAAGTAGTGGTGGTAATACAGGAAGCAACTTTGGTAGTAAAGGCAGACGACTCCGGAGCAGGAGGTCTAGGAGGGCGAACAGGACAAAGCGTGATGAAGTGTCCACCTTCTCCGCAGTAAAAACACAGACCATGGCTTCTCCTTCGGTCCCTCTCTCCCGGTGTGACTTTGCAGTGGACACGTCCAATTTGCATAGGTTCCTCAGGATCAAGTTGAACACAGGATACCTCTGGAGTTCTCCTGGGAACTGGATCATAAGAGGGTATCACTGGGGTGTGGTGACGTAGACTCCGCGATTTTTTAGTAGTTGGAGCTGGCTTGGGCTTAGTGATCCTGCACTGTGAGTCCAAAGCAATAATAAAGGACTCCCAGCTGACAAGGACAGGACTCTTCCTCTGCAACATTTGGTAAGACCAAGCTTTAATGCGTCCCGACAACAGGTTGATAGCCGCTCTGACCCTGATGAAATCCGTGGCGTAAGTTCGAGGCTTTAAAGAGAACAATACCTCGCAATCCATCCTGAATGACTGGAAGGACGTGTAGTTACCATCAAATCTGTCGGGCATGATGACAAAGGGTTCCGGAGCTGGATGTACTGCGCCTTTAAGAGAAAAAAGTTCCTGCTGCAACTCCGAAACAATCTGGGCCAGGCTGGACACTTGCTGGAGTGAGGGTGAGCACATTTCTGCGGACTCCATATTGGTCAAGTCTTTTGTCAGGGTCTTACCTGAGTTGGGAGTCTGTAGCGCAGATATGTCGCTCACCCTTGCAGATAGCCACAGGCCGAGGTGGTCAGGTAAGAATTCACCTGGCCTGTGGGTCTGTGCACGGGGGCTGTGCAGGATGCAGTACCAAATTCGCAGGACAGGCAAGGACAGAACCAGCAGGATAGTCGAGGGATAGCCGAGGTCAAAGGATGCCAGAGGTTAGAATCAACGTAGTCACAAGCCGAGGTCAAATATACGAAGCAGAATAAACAGGAACACTGGTATGACACAGGAACACAGATCAAAGACTTGACAACGAGTGCAGGGCGAGGCTGGGTTTAAATACCCTGCTAATGAAGATCAGAGTCAGGTGAGAAGCAGACAAGTCAAGGTGCAGCCCCCGGTGTAGTAGCCAAGCCAGGATGAACAAGGCCGGAATCAGAAGTCTCAGGTAAAGCCGCTGTGGCTCAGAGGTAGAGAGCAGGACTGGGATAGACAAGTACCCCGGTTCAAGTCCCCTGCTGGGAATTCCAGGAGCGACCACGTCTGGCCGTCTGTCTCACAGGTGAGTACCCTGACAGTATGGACGTGGGCATATTAAAATGTGGCATATGGGCAATGTGACATGATAAAGGCGTAATAAGATAGAGGCAAACTGAAATAAATGTAGCCAATGTGTCATGTGGGCATAATTATATAGGTTGCAATCAAATGAAAACATAGCAAGTTTAATTAGCCACTAGAGATGTCGCGAACATACATTTTTCCGTTCGCGAATGGCGAACGCGAATTTCCGCAAATGTTAGCGAACAGGCGAACCGGGCAAACCGCCTTAGACTTCAATAGGCAGGTGAATTTTAAAACCCACAGTCACTCTTTATGGCCACAATAGTGATGGAAAAGTTGTTTTAAGGGGACTAACACTTGGACTGTGGCATGCCGGAGGGGGATCCATGGCAAAACTCCCATGGAAAATTACATAGTTGATGCAGAGTCTGGTTTTAATCCATAAAGGGCATAAATCACCTAACATTCCTAAATTGTTTGGAATAACGTGCTTAAAAACATCAGGTATGATGTTGTATCGATCAGGTAGTGTGTAAGGGTTACGCCCGCTTCACAGTGACAGACCAAACTCCCCGTTTAACGCACCGCAAAAAACAACAAACAGTCCATTTGCACAACCGCAAACTCCCCATTTGCACAAGGTTGGATACCAAGCTAGCCATGTCCCGTTCCTTGTCCTCACTGATGTCATTGAAGGTCTCTTCCTCCACCCAGCCACGTACAACACCAAGGGTCCCCGAAAGGTGACAACAAGCCCCCTTGGATGCCTGCTGTGTTTGGTCTTCCACCTCCTCAAAGCCACCTTCCTCCTCTGACTCTTCTTCTTCCGACTCCTATCTCTGCATTGCCTCTCTCTGCATTATTATAAGGTGTGTTAAGTAGTACTATTCCTATCAGTTTAATCCCTGTAACGTCCCCTATCAGGGGACGTGTATATGGCATTGATTTTAGGAACCGGGAGATGAAAAAAGATGCTGGGTTGGTCCTCCTACTTGCAATCTAATGTGCCACCAGATAGGAGTGGTGTGTTAAGTAGTACTATTCTTATCAGTTTAATACCTGTTACGTCCCCCTCATCAGGCCTTTTTTAGTTGAATGTATCGCCCACTGTCAGTCCCTTCGGGATCCATCCCTCATTCATCTTAATAAAGGTAATCTAGACTTTTTTGACCTAGGCGACTTCTCTTCTCAGTGACAATACCTCCTGCTGCACTGAAGGTCCTTTCTGGCAGGACACTTGAAGCGGGGTGGCCAGAAGTTCTATCGCAAATTGGGATAGCTCAGGCCACAGGTCAAGCCTGCACACTCAGTAGTCAAGGGGTTCATCGCTCCTCAGAGTGTCGATATCTCAGTTAAGGCGAGGTAGTCTGCTACCTGTCGGTCGAGTCGTTCTCTGAGGGTGGATCCCAAAGGGCTGTGGCGATGCGTAGGACTTAAAAAGCTCTGCATGTCCTGCATCAACAACACGTCTGTAAAGGGTCCTGTCCTTGCTGGCGTGGTCGTGGGAGGAGGAGGATTACTTTCACCTCTTCCCCTGTTAGATTCCCGTTGTGCTGTGACATCACGCTTACACGCTGTGTAAAGCATACTTTTTAATTTATTTTGGAACTGCTGCATCCTTTCCGACTTGCGGTAATTTGGTAACATTTCAGGCACTTTCTGCTTATGCCGGGGGTCTAGTAGCGTGGACACCCAGTACAGGTCGTTCTTCTTCAGTCTTTTTATACGAGGGTCCCTCAACATGCACGACAGCATGAAAGACCCCATTTGCACAAGGTTGGATGCCGAGCTACTCATGTCCCGTTCCTCGTCCTCAGTGATCTCACTGAAGGTATGTTCTTCCCCCCAGCCACGTACAACACCACGGGTACCAGATAAGTGACAACGAGCACCCTCACCCTGGGATGCCTGTTGTGGTTGGTCTTCCTCCTCCTCCTCAAAGCCACATTCCTCCTCTGACTCCTCTTCCTCACAATCCTCTTCCAGCGTTGCCGCAGGTCCAGCAAGCGATGCTGATAAGGCTGTTTCTGGTGGTGATGGTGACCACAACTCTTCCTCTTCCTCTTCACGCTCATCTATGGCATGATCCAGCACTCTTTGCAGGGCACGCTCCAGGAAGAAAACAAATGGTATGATGTCACTGATGGTGCCTTCGGTGGGACTGACTAGGTTTGTCACCTCCTCAAAAGGACGCATGAGCCTACAGGCATTGCGCATGAGCATCCAGTAACATGACAAAAAAATTCCCAGCTCCGCAGAGGCTGTCCTAGCACCCCGGTCATACAAATAGTCGTTAACGGCTTTTTCTTGTTGGAGCAGGCGGTCGAATATTAGGAGTGTTGAATTCCAACGTGTAGGGCTGTCGCAAATCAAGCGCCTCACTGGCATGTTGTTTCACCACTGGATATCTGAAAAGTGCACCATGGCCGTGTAGGAACGCCTGAAATGGCCACTCACCTTCCTGGCCTGCTTCAGGACATCCTGTAAGCCTGGGTACTTATGCACAAAGCGTTGTAGGATCAAATTACACACATGTGCCATGCACGGCACATGTGTCAACTTGCCCAAATTCAATGCCGCCAACAAATTTCTTCCGTTGTCACAAACCACTTCGCCGATCTCCAGTTGGTGCGGAGTAAGCCACTGATCCACCTGTGCGTTCAGGGCGGACAGGAGTGCTGGTCCGGTGTGACTCTCTGCTTTCAGGCAAGTCAACCCCAAGACTGTGTGACACTGCTGTATCCGGGATGTGAAATAGTACCTGGGGAGCTGGGGGGGTGCCGTTGATGTGGAGCAAGACGCAGCAGCAGAAGAGGACTCAGCTGAGGAGGTTATGGAAGAGGATGGAGTAGGAGGAGTAGAGGAAGTGGCAGCAGGCCTGCCTGCAAGTCGTAGTGGTGTCACCAACTCCTCTGCAGAGCCACGCATTCCATGCTTGGCAGCCGTCAGCAGGTTTACCCAATGCGCAGTGTAGGTGATATACCTGCCCTGACCATGCTTTGCA
The DNA here is from genome assembly GCF_036172605.1 of Pelobates fuscus. Taxonomy (NCBI): domain Eukaryota; kingdom Metazoa; phylum Chordata; class Amphibia; order Anura; family Pelobatidae; genus Pelobates; species Pelobates fuscus. Next base: position 286,402,013 of record NC_086317.1, read on the forward strand.
GACCAGGTATCAGTGGTCAGATGGACCCTTGCCCCAACACTGTGTGCCAGACATGCCATTACTTCCTTTTGCACAATCGAGTACAGGTTGGGGATTGCCTTTTGTGCAAAGAAATTTCGGACGGGTACCTTTCACTGCGGTGTCCCAATAGCTACAAATTTTTGGAACACCTCAGACTCCGCCAGATTGTATGGTAAAAGCTGACGAGCTAAGAGTCCAGACAAGCCAGCTGTCAGATGCTGGGCAAGGGGGTGGATTTGTGACATTGGCTTCTTACGCTCAAACATGTCCTTGACAGACACCTGACTGTGGGCAGATGAGCAGGAACTGCTCAAGGCGAGAGACGGAGTGGCGGATGGTTGAGAGGGGGCAAGGAGGACAGCAGTGGTTGACGTGGCTGAAGATGCTGGACCAGGAGGAGGATGGCGGCTTTGAGTTTGTGTGCTGCTTGTACTCATGTGTTGATCCCATAGGCGTTTGTGATGTGCGATCATGTGCCTTCGCAAAGCAGTTGTACCTAGGTGGGTGTTGGACTTCCCACGACTCAGTTTCTTTTAGCACAGGTTGCAAATGGCATCGCTGTTGTCAGAGGCAGACACACAAAAAAAATGCCACACTGCTGAGCTCTGCAATTACGGCATTCTGGTGCCGATGCATGCTGTCTGACTGTGCCACTAGCTCCTTGCAATGACCTCCCCCTGCTTCCAACTCGTCTCCTCCTCCTCTCTGTCTCCCCATCTGAACTTTCCCCCTGTTCTTCTTCTCTTCTAGCTGGCACCCACGTGACATCCACGGATGCATCGTCATCATCAACCGCTTCACTTGTATCTGACAACTCAGCAAAGGAAGCAGCAGCGGGTACAACATCATCATCATCACACCGTACGTCCATGTGTATAATGCTGCCTGACTGAGACATATCCCTGTTATCTACATCCTCTGGCAATAATAGTTGCGCATCACCCATTTCTTCCAACTGATTTGTAAATAACATACACATACACAGAAACACACAATGCACCCCTATACATACACAGAAACACACAATGCATCCCTATACATACACAGAAACATAACATGCTTCCATTACACACAGAGAAACACACAATGCATCCATTACACACACACACAATGCAACCCTTACACACAAAGACAATGCATCATTTGCACACATACACAGAAACATACAATGCAAACCCTTACACACACATGCAAACACACACACTGTTTTTCTTACATACACACAGAAACACAATGCATCTCTTACACTCAATGCACACACATACAGACACACACCTTGCATCCCTTATGCATACAAACACAGATTCACACAATGCATCCCTCACACACAACCAGAAACACATAATACATCCCTTATACACAAATACACACTGCTTCCACTACACACAAACACACTGCATCACCTGCACAAACTGGTATCCCTATACACTACATACCATAAGCACACATATGAGATAACACATCCCCTACACACTCCACTCCCTGTGAGCGAGCTCATGGGTGGGTGGAACATATAAGTGGACTTATGAGTGGGCCTTATGGGCATACTCACCGTCAGGCACTGGGGCCCAGACCTTGAGCTGTGTAAGAGGCCCCCCAAAAATGGAGCTGCTTCCAATTCTCCCAGAACGTTGAATTTTGTGACCACAGTTGCAAACAGCCTCCAGAGGTCCTGTTCTACACCAGACCAGTGGAGCCAAACTGCAGCCCATCATCATCCTCATCTAATTGTAAGTAGGCAATCTAGTATATTATTAGTGACACTAATCTATAATTTACCTCACATTAAAGGGACACTATAGCTTAATGAAGTGGTTCTGGTGTCTATAGCTGGTCCCTGCAGGCTTTTTAATGTACACACACTGTGTGCAGCACTGGCGTTAGTTCATATGGCAGATCATATGGGTGGGGCATTGTGATGTCACATGGGGGGGCGGCAAATTTATATTTTGTCTAGGGCGGCAAAAATCCTTGCACCGGCTCTGATCCTGGGCAGGTGCACCAGTCTACTGGTGACCCACAGGAGGGGAGTGCACTGATTGCACTGCACTCTCCTCCTGCCCAGACCCGTCTTGACCGCAGTGCAAGTGCCCTCTGCCCCTAATTTACAGTGGCTCACACTCACAACAAGCAGTGCCTAGAGCCCTTTGCAGAGACGGAAACAAAGGGGTTCTGCGGCAGCTGGCCGTCCTGCAAGCATTACATTAAAAAGCTGTTCCCCATGCAGCCACAGGTGGCGTTGTGCTGGGAGACTGTGATTACTCTTCACTTCCTCCCAGCCTACAGAGCAGCGCATGGGGGAGAGAGGAGGAGGCATGATTTAATCTTGAATAAATCCTCTAAGCAAACCTTTATAAATTTGGGGTTGGGGGGGGGGGGGCAAGCTCTGCTTCCACAGTTAAATAGAATGGGAGAAGTGTGTCATACACCTCATAAGAATATGAGAGTGATTGACAAACAGAGGTCAGTATTGGTGGTTCCAGTTCCACCGGACAGGGCTTGTACCCGAAATAAAGTATTAAACAAAAAATAAATGAGTATAATAGAGACTCACAGAAGTGGGGCTCTTAAACTGGTTTTGATACAATAGATGGTGAGCAACTTAATACATATGATGATGACTAAGCCAAACGCACTGAATACTTATGAAGTATCAAAAATATTCTAATAGGTACCTCCAAATATAAGGTATTTGGTTTTAATCAAAATACTTTATTATGTTCAAAAAAGGAACAGAAATCAAAAAAACACAAGAATACCATCAGAGGAGTACCAAAGAGGAAAGATACAGTGTATAAAGAAGGTAACACACTGAGGCTTAAGTAGTAGTGGTAGATTCTCTAAACAGTGGAAAATTAGAGAAACCACCAGTATATAAGTGATACACTTAAGGAGATAGTACAATATAAAGCATAAACCCTAGATCTCCTAAGATAAGACACCTTCAAGGGTGTGCTAGGCTATCCCTAATAGATCAGAAGGAATCTATAGGCTAAGCCCCTGCAAAGGAGAGAGTAAAAGAGCAAATATGTATCCCTACAACTCCTAAGAAACACCTTCAAGGGTGTTCTATACTGTCCCTAGGAGCAATGAGGAGAACAGGATTGTACTAATCAAGCTGCCTGTAGTGGTATTCCTTCTAAATAGCATCAATCAGTGCTGTTTGGACAAAAAGCATAGGTGAACCAAAAAATTAAACACCTAGTGTTCCCATAGTGACCTAAAGTGAATTAAAAATAAATAGTGAAATAACCCGACGCGCGTTTCGGTGCGTTCTGATGCACCTTCGTCAGTTTATTGGTGTTTACTCTCATCTCTGTATTAATATTGAGGGATGTCTAAGTAGTAACATCAGTGTGTGTCAGCAGGGCCAGCCGTTAGGGTGGGCAAGCTGTGCGGTCACGCAGGGTGCCATGACAACAGAGGCGCCTGGCGGCCAACACAGCTCACAAGTTGGGTACACCAGCATATTTAATTTAAACGATTCGCTGGTGGTCCACTGGTGCGCACCAGCAGTAGGTGCAGTCAGATCATATCCTCTCCCTCGTGGTTCCGGCGCTCAGTTAGTGAGTCAGAGCACAGGCTCAGAGATTCTCAGCCTGTGCTCTGACAACATTGAAAGTCATAGCCGTGAATGAGCGGGTATGGCAAAGAGCTACTGATTAGCATAACATCAATATCCGTTATAAAACCAGAAAAAGGTGGGCATGGATGGTGAACTGATTTGGTGGTGCAATGGGCCACTTGACTGGTTTTGCCCCCCAGGCCTAAGGCTGCCAGCCCTCCCCTGCCTTCAAAGGAGACTGACACTTTCCCACATTCCACTGTAGCAGTGCATTGGTTAATAGGGACAGCTAGGCCACTTGCACATGTTTTGTAAGTGTTTTGGACTTAGAGCACGGGTATTTGTAAGCTGGAGCACAGTGCCAGAGGCTGTTGTGAGGTAGAATTTGAGTGTTCAAACCATTCATATGTGTTTTTGCTTGTGGCTTTCAATAAATAAAACTGTAGAAAATATTTTTTATACTGCTGTTTTCCCTGATCCCAGGTCCAAGATTTGTTTCATTTTCTGCTACAAATGACTTCCCTCTTTGCATTCAGGTTGCAGCGATTGCTTTTTGCTGTCAGTTTGGCTCGGCATGTCAGCTAGTCTCAGCAGGGTTAGCAAATCCAGTTGTTATTCTCAGGAAAATGTTACTGGCAACTCAGACACTTTCCACAAAAGCTGCATGTTGTTTAAAAGTGTCTCATTGAAAAGCTTAAGTTCCATGTTATTACTAGCAGACAGAACCGTGCTCTGAGAGAGATAGTGTGATAGAATTTATCTCGATTCCAAGGCTCAAGCTTATAGGTGTCATATAATGATATCCTATATTAAAATTGGCTAACTTGGAATCAGGATTGATTCCAATCAGGATTGATTGCTTGATGCTTGAACAACACTTAAGACCATATATGTCTAAGTCCCGGGAGCAGAGAGCCCCCACCCAAGATGTCTCTACTCTAATCTTGTTGTTCTCTCTTACCCAGAAACTTATTTGTTATGTATACATGGCGCTCATTCCTATGTCTTATCCTATGTCCTATTCCTATGTCTTATCTGTATTCCCTTGCTATTTTTGTTCTAAAGAGTATTTGCACGTAAGCACTTACTTTTTAAATGTATAAAACCCAGCTGATGAATAAAAAACGTCAGAGGCTTATTTTGAATACCAACAGGTGTCTGGTGTCTAATTCTTGCTTCTCCGAGTGCACTTGTAACAACAATTTGGGTTTCTTCTGAATATAACAAAGATCAACATTCTGATCCACAACAATTGCCGTCCCTCGTCACTAGAGCATCTCATTCACACAATTAGCTTTATTTAGTTAACTCCAACATGTAGCCAGTTTAACCCTTAAGGACACAGGACATGTGTGACATGTCATGATTCCCTTTTATTCCAGAAGTTTGGTCCTTAAGGGGTTAAATCAGAATTGCAAATTCTAGGCTAAAGTTGCTGAGCTGTGACTAGAGCTTTAGGCTAGAGCTATAATTCACAGTTTAGTAAGTAAACTTCAATGTGTTCTGTCAGTGGTCAAAAAACATTGAATGATTACTGGATGGTATTGGAGTATGCTTTAAATGAAAATGAATAAATATGAAAACATGGCCTGTGCAACATGAGCATGTGTGCCCTGTTCAGCTGCCAACGGACAACTGCCCAAATTATAAAAGCTATACTTTCTCTTGGCATTCTTTACTGTTATAGGGAAATAAGCCAGTGTTTTAGTGGGCATTCTGACAAAAGTGTTCATCTAATCATAACTGTGTTGCTTACAATGAGAATTTCTAACTAAAAAGGGACGGGAAGAGAAACTAAAGGGGAACTTGGTCTCCAATAAGTGCAGCCCTGCACTGCACTGCTTAGCTCAATGGAGCTAACCGGATTCTCCTGGAGAAAGAATCTGGATGCAAGGCTATGCTACCTGGTGAAAGCTAGGTGAGATGTCAAACCGTTCTAAAACGGTTTTACCAATTAATCTAGGAGGGTGCCAATGTACTTCTGGCACCTAATCCAGTAAAGCAGGCATGGAGTGTTCACCCATACCAATCCATAGATGGAGGAGATTAACACATTCTAATTAAAGTATAAGCCAATAAAGATATATATATATATATATATATATATATATATATATATATATATATATATATACCTATCCATCAAAGTGGTGCCATTACTTTGATTTCTAACTATCGCCCAATATTATTGCTCCCTGTATTGTGATAAATCTTGGAAAAATGCATCCATATGTGAGTATAACCAACAAACTATCTTACCCCAGATCAATCAGGCTTCTGCCAAAATCACTCAACTAAATCTGCCCTCTTAAAAGTTTGCAATGACATCCAAACTGGCATGGAACAATGATACCTAACTGGAGCTATTTTCATTGATTTTGCTAAGGTCTTTGAAATAGTAGACCACAACATTCTATTGGAAAAACTCAAAAAATAAGGTATAGGTGATCGTCCACTAACCTGGTTTCGATCATATGTATCGTATCGATCGCAATATGTGTCCATTTCTGAAAGCTACTCCCTCTATTACCCAGTCTTGTGTGGTGTTCCTCAAGGTTACATACTCTGCCCCCTACTATTTACATTATTCATAAATAATCTGCCATACTTATGTATGTTGCTAGACCCCAATCTCTCTTTTGTCCTTCACATATACATTTTTTGATCAAAACTTTATCCAAAACTAGATGCAGTTACAGAAACAAATCTTGCCTAAGTCCTACAATATAGAAACATATAGTGCAACAAATGATAATGCTGGTCATTGATTATGGGGATGTAGGATATGCACCTGCACCGCAAACCCACCTTAATAAACTTTAGTTTAATATATTGTATAACTTGTTCTGCAGCTTTGTGCTACAATGTAATTACATGTAGTCAAACAAAAATAGTTCCTTGATGTACTTGCCCGGTGCTTATCAACAAACAGTACAGCCAAAAGTACTCCAGGGACTTCCAAGTCGAATGAAACGTTGATTTTTGTTTTGAGCTAATAAAAGCTAAGTTGTATTCATTCGACTTGAAAGTCCCTGGAGTGCTATCTTGTACTTTTGGCTATATATATTTTCCTGATCAAATTATTACAACATTTATCAAATCAGAAAGAACAGGAAAAATGATAACTTATCAGTGTGGCTCAGTAAGGCCTTTTCAATCTTGTAGTTAATATGTGTACTATATGTGTACATACATATTACCCATTAGTTAATGCTATCATGGTTTGATCAGGAAAATGGAACATTTATCTACACATGTCAAAATTGTCATTTCTGGATTAATAACCATTACAGCATTACGTTCTAACCCTTTCTCTATACAGGGGCGTGGAACTGATTGATAAAGCACGGATCATACTTTTTATAGTACGTTCACAGGTTTTCGTTTCTTGCCCTTTCCACTGTAAGGGGAGGAGCTACCTATTAGTTAATGCTGTTGTGGTTGTTAACAAACCCCCCAAAAATGGCATGGCTATTAACCCCTTAAGGACGGCGGGCGGCATAGTACATCCATGTTGTCCTATGCACTTACTTGCTCGCCGGAGATCCCCCGCTGGTGATCACGAAGGGATGACTTGCCTGGAATCCAAGGGAGTCCCCCTGTGGCTGATCCGACTATCCCAGGGCCATGTGATCGCGATGACATCACGATCACATGGACGGAATATCCGTCCACAGCAGTGTCTGCAGTGGGAATGTCTGGAATACCAGGCAGTCCCCCCAGTGCCTGTAATAAAGTTTAATAAAGTTAAAAAACAGTTTAGAAGCAATTATATATACTTAGATCATATATATATATATATATATATAGATATATGTATTATATATATGATCTAAGTATATATATACAAACATACATACACATACGCTATGTCTCTATATATTAATATATGTAGAAAAGCCATTGGGCCTGAATTTGTGGGAGTTCAGCTGATTGTCCCCATAGCAACCAGCACTTCCGGTCCGAGCTTCCCGCCAGAACAGCTTCTGTTTCCTGCAGCAAGAGGTCCAGAGCAATCCTCCGTCCGTTCTGAGGTCCTGCCACTCGGTTTTCCTCCCGGTCGCGGTACCCGGCTTCCGGTCACGAGAACGGCACGCTCATGTAAGCTAAGTGAGGGAAATAGCGTTCGGCTATTTCCCACCGTTCGGGCCTAAAAATTTAGGGGTAGGCTCCCTTTTGTCTTCTCTAAACGTATCCATGCTCGTTTCACATATTCAGCATTCGCGCCAAAAATGGACGAGCGCCCGTTACACTTACGCATCATTTCCGTATTCTTACGGGAAAAACTGCCGAACTATGTATAGGTATAACGCTAATATTAATCGTTGTATTTCTGTTACTGAGTTACTGTTCGGTCATACGCATTACCACGTACTTACCTACTTACCCGTTCATGCATCTTTAACGTTAGACGAAAATCCTATTCACCCCTCGCTATTTCCTAATTCACTACTAGTCTATTCGTACGGTTTAAACGAACGCACGGTTCAAATCCCTAGTACGATTAATTCTTTGAATCCATTCTAAATAATTCATGAATTTCATTCACACGAATTTCAAATATAAACGCATATTCCCCGTTCGGTCAGTTAACTGCTGATACCTACCTGTCAGTATTAGTTATTTAAGCAGGTCTAATTAGCATTCTTTTTCTAAAACTGTGTTTGCCGGTCTGATATATCTAAAACATTGAAATCTCAACAATTGTTTAATAATATCCGGCCCTTTTTCCCTACACCTAATTAACTAGTAACTACGTTTTATTAGTCATTTTTTCAAGGCTAATAGACTTCTCACGTCACAAAAATAAAGAACAGGTTTTCTAATTCTACATCAACACTATTCAAACCCTACATACAGATATTAATTATTAAACACGATCTTCTGAGCAATTCCATTGAATCCACATCTGTACTACATCTTCTCCTTAAAATCACGCAGTCATTTATCCTTGCATATGTCACATGTCTTTGGCTTCACAGATTGCATCGGTTTCTTGCATTCCTGCTCAAAGTTACTATTTCAAGTTCTTTTTATTACAGGAACAGGTATAGTATTTTCCAGTTTTATCCAGGTCTAGGCCTCAAATACAATTAAGCAATCTAGACTTGTCACAGCGAGACTTGTTGGTATTTATTACATACTGTCACATCTTTCGTTAACTATGTAATCTTTATTGGTTAATCCTTAGCTCCAGTATTATTCTAGGCCTCCACCGGTTTCTACACATTAAACCAGTTACGCTCATCATAGTTCCTGTACTTCATTCAAGGTATAGTTCTCCACTCTTTTCAAGACCTTTTTATACAAGTCCTTATGCAGTCTCGGTTTCATTACAATTGACTCACGGTCTTACGCCCATGGTATATTAATTCTTTACTATTTCTCTACCCAGGCCTACGGTCATACTGCCATCAGGCCACGAAAAACATCCAACCTACCTGACCCGGTACTCGGGCATACCACCAGGTACTTATGTCCTTACTCATGTTCGGCAATCACTACCCCAAGGCCTCAATCAGCCTTTCTCTTTAATGCAAACTTGTCCCAATCCTATACTAAACCTTTCAGATCCCTCAATTCAGGATCTCATGTTGCGCTCCTAACAGCCAACCCTCACTACAAACCATACGTCACCACGATACGCATAAATACATCAACATCTGTCTTAATCCTCAGGTTTCTTCTTCAAGGACAGCAGCAAACAAGACTTGCCACATTAAAAATACTAGAAGGTTCCAGTTATCATTTACAACCTTTCAAGGATAGTATCCACACATTACACCAGAATTTCCCAGTTAACATTAAGTATACAATAGAACTGGCTACTGGGTCTAGGCTACCGCCTCAGCTCACCCTATTAGGAAATCCTGTGCCGCAAGACAATTTCCCATCCCCAACACGGAGGTACGGCCCCACGCCCAAATCATAGTTATACGCCTCGCCCGCCCTACTACAGGGCTTTAGTCAGGGCCTCACCTGTCACGGCCACACGTTTTGAATTCTCTTTACAGTCACCGAGAGGCCAACACCTCGCCACCACGTCTGTGGCCTCAATTTCCTAAGGCCAGATCATAGGTAGAGCCTCTCACCGCCACTTGGCATTAGCCGGGCCTCACCTATCAAAAATCCCACAGATACGTTTTTCGCTTCGGCACTAGCATTACAGTCCAGTTCTTCCAATAAATACCATTCCCTCATATCCCCCCCACGTTCCTTATTCCCCTTCTAATATCTCATTCACAAAATCATTTATTTTAGAATGTCCCAAGAACCAATCCCCATCGAAGAACTGCCAGAAGAGATACCATTTACGCCAACCAGACCAGAGTCTCCAGGCGAATCTCTCACCCCCTCAACTTCCAACTCCTTGAGAGCATGGACTATTCCTAAAATTACGGCCGAGCTTAGGCTCAGGGGAATCCCCTTTCCGGCCACAGCTAGAAAGGCAGAACTTTACAGGCTGCTTACCTACCAAGCCCCTGAGCCGAGGCCAAGCACTAGCTCTCAAGGACAGCCACCAAGCGCTGGCACGACCACCCAGGATACCCTAGCAGCAATCCTGGCCAACCTGCAGACCCTTAATAGCAGGCTATCTAAGGTGTAGAGCCCCATCGCCTCCCCAGGTCATACCCCGTGCCTCCCAGTCTCCACCCCGGCTGCCCCTGCTGCACCAGCATGCCCCCCTATACTTCCCTCTCCAGCATCAGTCACAGCTATAGCACCTTTCGAGTCACCAGCTTACTCTGTCCCAGACTCTATCAGGAAAGAAATCCTAGATGGGAAGGACGTGTATCTGGTGTCTCTGCTCATAGCCTCACAGGACATACTGGAGAACAAGGCATACAATTACGGGGACATATCAGTAGTGCTTAAGATGAGAGAGCCCAGGCTTAATAAAAAACTTTCAATTCCCCAGTTTGTGATAGCTTTCGGGATATACCGTGATGTCATCTGCACGGTGTATCCCCACAGAAGAGAGGAGTTAGACCTCTACCTTCACAAGGTGGTGGATCTAGGCATCAAGTACGGGGGCTAGTCTTTCTACGACTATCATAAGTCAGTATCAGCGAAGGCGGCGACCAATCTGAAACAGTTCAACGTTAGAATTAACTGGTGTCACATGAATACAGAACTATTCTGTCGCCACTTCGCTGGTCTCAGGCCCCTGTCTTGTGCCATATGTAATTCCGCATCCCACATGGCGGACTTATGTCCCTCTGAAGCAGATCCCACCACCTCCACTCCCACCCCTCATCCCACTTTCACCCCTCACAACAAACCAGCGGGTGGTCTACGTGACAAGCTGGGCAGGCCCATCTCCTTTTTAGGCAAGGCGCAGGTGTGCAATAATTTCAACGCAGGCTCCTGCAGTTTCAGCGCCTGTAGATTATTGCACATCTGCTCCATTTGCTTCAGGGCACATACCAAGACCATGTGTCCGGCCAGGTTGTCCCCTAACAAATGACTAACCGACATTAATGTCGACAACCTGTTTTTTTACCTAAGGTCACACCCTAGCAAGCACTTGGTGGAATATCTGACCACGGGGTTCACGCAGGGGTTTCTCACGGGTATAGTAGCCATCCCCTCACATACACTAGAATGTCCTAATCTCCTGTCAGCACGTCCAGACCCAGTCTCCACAGACACTCTCCTTTCCTCTGAAATTACCAACGGTTTCATGATCGGGCCTTTCACCTCCTCACCTTTTTCCTCCTGGCGCACTAACCCAATCGGTGTCGCAGTTCACAAATATTCAAATAAAAAACGTCTAATTATCGATTTATCGGCACCGGTATCTCCATGTTTATCCCCCCTCTCTCCACTTCTTCACCCATCATTTACACAGATGTTGCAGCCAACACTGGTTTCGCAGCCATCTTCGGGAACCACTGGTTTAGGGGTCACTGGCCCGCTGAGATGGATGCCTTGCCAGGATTCAGGGTGACCTCAGCCCTATTTAAAATCTATCCCATTGTGGCGGCCGCACACACCTGGGGTCATCTCTGGTCCGGCAAGGCAGTAAAATGCTATTCTGACAACTCGGCAGCTTGCGAAACCATTAACAAGGGGCGCTCATCATCCCTGACCATCATGCGGCTGATTCGCAAGCTGACCTGGCTAGCAGCAACCGTTCAGTTTCACTTAGTTTGTTTTCACATCTCGGGTATCCACAACACGCCCGCTGACGCTCTTTCTCGCTCTCAATTCCAGGTATTCTCTCAGGCACTCCCTACGGCTCACCACCAGCCATCCAGGACCCCACGGGTTCACGAACTAATCCTGGATTGAGCACACTAATGCATCACGCTAGGACTCTCACTCACCAAGCACTATCACCTAACACAGCTATCTCTTATAATAGGGCACTTACCATATTTAACAAATTCACTGCAGAATTCGGTTTACAAGGCAACCTTTCTATACAAACCATGGTGGCTTTTGCCTCTTTCTGACACTTACATCTTAAACTTTCTCACAACACCATTAAACTTTACCTCACCGAGGTTCAGCACCATAGCCTCACAAATTTCCCTAATAACACCCCCTTCTTGTCATCATATCACATTAAAAAGGTTTTGAAAGGTATAGTAAAGGTTTCAGCTCCACTCACTATCACAAAACTACCTATAGATGGGCCTATCTTCAGATCACTTAGCAATCTCCTTGACGAATCCCCGTTTCATCCCGACACAAACCTGGTGATCAAAGTGGCTATCTATCTTGCTTTCTACGGTTTTCTCAGACCTAGAGAGTTCACCGTTGTTTGTCAAGGAGATATAACGCACAGCCTGAAAACATTGCACCTCACAAAGGTGGAGGATCACTATCTACTTTCGATCCCATCAGCTAAAACCAATCATTCACTACACCCCACTGTAATTCCTCTCTTCCCTACTGATAACGCCTGGTGTCTGGTCAAGGCGCTAGACCACCTACGGTCAATCCATCCTGCGCACTTACCAGACTCTCCGCTCTTATCAATACAAGGGCACCTGCTTACCACTGCTAAATTCACGTCACACGTCAGAATTATCAAAACTGGGTTTCAATCCGGCTTCATTCTCCGGGCACTCCTTTCGCGTGGGAGCCGCCTCTTTGGCCTCCAGCGCTAATACGCCGGTCCACGTCGTCAAGAGACTGGGGCGTTGGAAATCCTCCATATACCATACTTATATTCCTCGACCAGGGAATCAAGCTTTCAGGAACTTGGTTATGTAAAAAGGCAATAAAGTGTGTATTTTCTCGAACTTCTCTTTTGCTCTCTTTTATTTACAGGCCCACTCGTACGTTGGTTTGGCACACCACAACCAACTTTGCCCTTACAGATACTATCCATTACATATTAAATTCCGAGCACAAGTAGAAAGGCCATTAGGCCTGAATTTGTGGGAGGAGTAAGTCCCCTTCTTACCTCTGCCGTTCAGCTGATTGTCCCCACCCACTAACACCCTGTTATAATTACATCCTCCTTGGTGGGCCCTCTTTTATTTACAGGCCCACTCGCACGTTGGTTTCGGCACACCACAACCAACTTTGCCCTTACAGATACTATCCATTACGTATTAAATTCCAAGCACAAATATATATATATGTATATATATATATATATATACATATATATATATATATATATATATATATATATATGTAAAATTAATATAATTAAATATAAATTTTACAAATCTATATATATATATATATATATATATAAAATAAAATAAATAAATCAAAAATTTTAAAATGTAGATAATAAATAAATATATAAAAATTATATATACATGTGCAATTTCATTCTAACTGTATTTTGATCATATATATATATATATATATATATATATAACAAATTATATATATATATCTATATTAATAAATATATATGTATATATCTCTATAAATCTGTCTATATATAAATAAAAATTATTAAAAACAATTATTTATATTTAAATTCTACATATATATTTATGTAGTATTTTTACACAATGAAGTAATTTTATTAATTACCATTTGAGGGACCTGCCTGACAACCCAGGCTGAAAGTAAACATAATTTGGTTCGCAGGCCCTATATTTAACACTGTAACGTTCTGTTAGACCCTAAAACCTGTACATGGGGGTTACTGTTTTACTCAGGAGACCTCACTGAATACAAATATTAGTGTTTCAAAACCGTAAAACATATCACAACAATGATAATGTCAGTGAAAGTGCCGTTTGTGCAAACAAGTATAACAGTACCCCCCATGTACAGGTGTTATGGGGTTTTCAAAAGTTACAGAGTCAAATATAAGGCTTGCATTTCATTTTTTTCACATTGAAATTTGTCAGATTGGTTTAGTTGCCTGTGAGACCGTATGGTAGCATAGGAATGAGAATTACCCCCATGATGGCATGCTATTTAAAAACGTTGGGAACCCAAGGTGTGGCAAATGGCATATGTCCAGGATATTTTAGTAGCCACTTAGTCACAAACACTGGCCAAAATCAGTGCTCATATTTGTTTGTGTGTGTAAATTGCAAAAAAATACCTTGGGTTGTCTACTTTTGCAAATGGTATGCCATCATGGGGGTAATTCTCATTCCTGGGCTACCATTTGGTCTGAAATGCAACATAACCAGTCTGGCAAATTTCAATGTGTATAAACTGAAAAATGTAGCGTGCTATATTTGACCCTGAAACTCTCCAAAACACCATAAAACCTGTACATTTGGGGTACTGTTTTACTCGGACGACATTGCTGAATACAAATATGTGTATTTTATTGCAGTAACAACTAACAGTATTATGCTATTTACAGTTAAAATGCCATGCAGAACTAAAACAATAACATTTAATTTCTCAATTTTTTTTTTTATATTTTATTCATATTGAATCATGTTTCATATATAAATATTTGATATGGCATGCAAGCCCTGTTTTTCCTGAACAAAATGATATATATAGTAAGTGTGGGTTCATTTAATATGAAAGAGGTGAATTACGGTTGAACAGACATATAGCGCAAATTCAAAGTTTTGTTTACGTTTTGTTTTGATCACAACTTGTACAACTGTCTCAGTCCTTAAGGGGTTAATCAGGAGAATACAATTTACAGTAAATAAGGATAAATGATCGGTTTTAGCAAATTGAAAACTAATTTGTGTTTACTTGTGTACTGTTTTTTTATGCTTTATTAGTATATACTATCTCTGCCTAAGGTGTAATTAAAGTTAACTTTTTTCTTCTTCTTTTTTGATCTTATATACTTACAAACCCAGCAAGCAGATATAGATCGAAATAACAAACTTACTGCAAGCCATTTAATTGAGCCAGACAGCAGCTGGCCTCGTTGCTATTCTGTTCTTGTCATTATTGGGTGATTAAACTACAGATGTGCGGTTTGGGCTGAAATAATTTGAGATGGTTTACTAATAAGAAAATTCTCACTATCCAATTTTTTTCTTTTTTGCATTCGGTAATTGTGGGTAATGAATACGTAAACATAGATTAATTAAGGATAATCCCATGTGTGTAGACTATGCTGCTATTTAAATAGTGGGCTGTTCAATTTAGTTTTCAATAAACTGCAATAAAAAAATTAAAATCTTTCAAAAAGGAAATAAATATATAACTAGAGTGTACTGATTCAAATACAGCACAATCAGTACCTATAATTATGAAGTGCACAATGAAAATAGTTTTATTTTGAATTAATGAACAAGTATTTCTCTAATTAAGCAGATACGCTTGCAATGTAATCACCAGTGGTTATTCTAAAATAGTATCTCAGAATAAAGACCCAAGAAAGTGCAATGTTAAATTAAAACTAGATTGCATTTACATATTTCACCATCTTAAGGTTTTTCTTAATGTATCTGTCATAGTTATAAGAGTCTGCTATCACCTTCAGTGTTAAATAAATGTTATAAAGTTCGCAAACATACCCTTAACAATAACATTCTGTAGAAATACTACAAACTTTTACTTAGGACTATTTTTACCATAGCAATGTTGTCGACATTTATGGGCAAGCTTCTAACTCATTGTTTATATGCTAAACACAGAATTGGAGAGAATTGAAATCAACATTCAGATTAAAACAGTCAACTCCTGCTATAGCTATAGTTTGCAGAATTCCAATTCAACAACTGTTGCCTAAATCGAATATTAATTTACATATTACAGTTGAATAAATAAAAACTTATTGGAGAATAAGTGTTTTCTGTTGATTGTGTATATTTTCTCATCCAAAAATGTAAATGTATATGTGGATATAATGTTTACATTTTGGGGTAATAGCTTCTTGATCCAAGATAAATCTGCCATTCTGGGATCAAGAAGGAATTCTTTCCTAGTTTGTTGCAAAATTAGAAGTGCTACAAACTGGGTTTTTCTTACCTTCTTTTGGATCAACAGCAAAAAAACAGACATGAAAAAGAGTGAACTTGATTGACACTTCGCTTTTCAGCCTATGGAACTATATAACTACATTCGCCAAAACAACTTTAGCTTAGTGAAGTAATTTCAGTGTAAAGTTCATGATTTAATTGTCTGCCATTTAAGAGTTTAATCTCTTTGTTTATACAGCCCGAGGTACACTTCCCCTGGCTTTAAATCACACTGCCTCCATGCAGAAAATGGTTTCATTTTCAATAAATCTTACAGCACAGTGTGTTTACTTTAGCAGTTGTTATCTCCTGCTCTGCTAATTAAAGATCATCCCACACAGGAGGCTACAGCAGGCTAGGTGGGCAATCAACAGAGTAAGAGATCAGAACTTCTATATTAAAAATGAACAGGGTTAGTTACTAATGTGAGAATTCAAGGTGTAGCTTTACCCCTGACGAAGGTGCACGTGGGTTTGCATCGAAAGCGTGCGTCGGGCAGTTTATGTTTTTATATGGGCACTTCACTATTGTTTTGTCACACTTGGGGATATTATGCTTATCAAATTTCTGATTACCAGTGGTAAGAACCAATTCATATTTTTAAGGGGACTTATACTATATGAAGTCTCATAATGGCAGGCTACTTAAGGGTTCTCCTTTTTTAATATCACTTCTCACAGTCACTGATTTTTTCACTTCAAGTTTTTTTCACTTAGTGTGTGTAAATATCTGTCTAAGTGTTCAATAAAGACTTATAACTTGTGTTTTATACTTATTGTATTGAGTTTCTAATCTATAACGTGGGTAATTATTTTTGAGAGTTGGTATTTCCAAACCATTTCTCAATTTTTTTTTATCTCTCTCTATTTTCAATTCTGCCTATTTTGGGTTAAGCCCATTTTACCCACCTAGTCCAACCTGACTTTAGGATCTTTTTTTTTTTTTTTTGCCCCTTTAGTCTTGTCTTTCTATCTTTAATTCTAAAATTCAGTTATGCTTTCCAGTGCTGTCCTTAATTTTGCTTTAATCTCTCACTTTAGGCCTCCTTTTCAGGTAGTGTGTAGGTAAGATGTGTAAGTCACAGCCATGGGAAATATGGCAAGGACTGCATACATAAGGATTTAACTTGCAAATGTCAGAGAGTTGAGCTTTGGAACTGTAGGGACATGATCCTCACAACAAAACTACTTTATCAAGCTAAAGTTGTTTTGTTGCTTAGATTATCCCTTTAGGTAACATTAATATGTGTTAATCAGAGGTGGGAATACACTAATGTACAGAGGATGGGTGAAAGCATAGCAATCCATTATGACATTTATGAGCATAATTTTCAAAAGCATGGTTCCTATGGTTATATTAGGATATAAATGTGCATATACACGTTTACACTATAAACAGATACTACTAAAAGCAAATGGGAGTTACTTGACAAGGCAATCCAAATTATTTGCTTCTGGCATTCAATTTTCTCTTTATCTGTTCAGTACAAATCTGAGCTAGCGCCAAGTTGGCATAAACCTTCTAGACTAATGATCTATATCAAATGTAACAACTTTGATAAACGCGCTCTCAGAAACCAAGTCACAAATCTTGTCTTGATGAATCATGCCATAGAGTTCCAGTTTGTGAGATACCTGGTATGTTGCCAAGTTGCATTTTGAAGCCAATTTCTACCTTTCATGTAAAAGTCCATTCTTTAAAATATTTCATATTCAGAGAATATCAGCATTATTGTTAGTATCCTTTTTTTCCTGTATTTAAAATCTTTTCTTAAGGTGCACACATAAACATTCATGTGCACATGCACGCATATACATTCATATCATTTGTCAGATTATTATTTAACATTAATCCTTGAACTTTTTTTTTTTTTTTTTTTTTGCAAGGCAAAGAGAAAATACCATGCAATTACATATTCAGTAAAAAGGACAGTGATTTTCTGTACATATGATTCATAACCTTTTAATGTCACTTTGAAATGTGTAAGACATTTTGTTCGGAACATAACAAACACCTGATATAACACATGAAGAAGCAAACCTTTTCAAAGACAAATGTCAGCGCAAAAGGGACTATAAATGTGTGTATGTGAATGTGGGAGAGGAATTCTCTCTTTTGTGGAGATACCTTTAAACATGTACCATGGGAAGAGTGTGTAATTACTAAAGGGTGGAAAATTGCAGATGAGAATCCACAACAAATTATCTGAAATGAGTGTTTAAAGTTTTCTTCAACTTTATGTCTTCCATATACAGGAATTTAAAAAAACAAACCCAATCTAAATCAACCATATAACTGACTATGCAAGATTACATCCAGGCATCAATTAAGTTTCTTCTTATTTGAACAATTGTGAACGATTATTAGGAAAAGTGTGAATTGTCTTGAATTCAATGTGAATTTAATTTGCATTTCAAATTCTAGGTAAATATTGGCAAATTACAAATAGTCGCCAAGCAAGCCATGCTGTAACTTTGGTTATTTTGGCCTCAGGTTTGACATTAACATTAAATTCACAACAATTCACGCTTTGGTGAATAACCCTGACAAAATGCAAACACTTCACTTTTCAACACTGATGTTCAAGTGAAGATTGCAATTTCAATGTTAAATCCTTTAGTGACTATCATTGCAGGGGGGAACAGTCCCATAATGACATCTTTCAACGTGAGTAATTTATAATACATCCAGGGCACATAAATCATATGTCATTCTATTGCTTAATAAAAATATTTGGATTTTTACCAGTAGAATTGTTAGATGTAACAATACAGAGTCTGATAGTATAATTAATCCAACTCAGCCTAGCCCTCAGCAAAAAAAAAAAATATTTTCATTTTAAATTTCTTTTGTTTGTGTATGTGTTTTTTTTAATCTAATTTTTCATTCTGTTTTAATTTTCAAAGATAATGTCTATTGTATTTTACAGATAATGTAAAGAATCATCGTTTTCTGTAGGACTGCATGTGAAAGTGAATGCCTAGAGAAAAATATACTAACAGGGTCATTTACTTAAAGGAGCACTAAAGGGTAAGGAACAGACATGTATTCCTGACCCTATAGTGTTAAAACCACTATCTAGCCCCCTTGGCCCCCTTTGCCTCTCTATAGATAGTAAAATCTTACTTACTTAAGTATTCAAGTCTGAAGCTGCTGCCTCTGACTGTGAACTTCCTCTGACCTCTGACATCATCAGAAATGGTGGCCTGATCCAATCACAATGCTTCCATATAAGATTGGCTGAGACTGACGAAGAGGCAGATCAGGGGCAGAGCCAGCACAATTCAAACACAGCCCTGGCCAATCAGCATCTCCTCATAGAGATGAATTGAATCAATGAATCTCTATGAGGAAAGTTCAGTGTCTGCATGCAGGCAGGAGTCACTGAATATTTGGATGCATTTTAGGAAGCCATGACCAAGGAAGGCTCTCTAACAGCCATCTGAGGAGTGGCCAGTGGAGTGATCACTAGGCTGTAATGTAAACACTGCATTTTCTCTGAAAATACAGTGTTTACAGTAAAAAGCCTGAAGGTAATGATTCTACTCACCCGAACAAACTCAATAAGCTATAGTTGTTCTGGTGACTATAGTGTCCCTTTAAGAGAGTATTCTCAGCAATCCAACGAGAGTCCAAAGCAAATTTCAAATGTTAGACCACAATAGCTAACCAGATTAGAGAATTATTCCAATGTGGCTATTTTGGACTTAAATTTGAAATTCACTTTAAATTCACATTGCATTCCTGACAATTCTCACTTTAGTAAATAACCCTGCAAATCATTGTTTTTGGATTACTCTGGAATAAGACAGCATAAGTATCATTATTTTTTTTGACATTCTTAATTTTTTGCCGTGCATATAAAAACATGTCAGCAAGGTTATTTATGGCAATCTTCTTTCCGATGTATGAACCTTAACACGTTATAAATGCTGCACTTTTTTATAAAAGAAAATATTAAACAAAACAAGCTAAAAGCTGGCTAGTAAGACAAGGTTTCCACTGCCTAGGGCCTCATAATAGAACTTGGAGAATGAAGGTGAAACCTTCAAAAATCAGCATTTCTCCTTAGGTTAATTAGGCATGAGGGTATAAGAGTGGAGACCTCCCGGAAGTAATTCAACCCTTATACTAGTAGTAGGATACAGTCCAAAGTATGATATTATGCAACTGGAAATGTGCTTCTAGTGCTGGTAGTAAGATTATAGAGAGATGGGCCAGTCCTGGTATCATGCTTTCTGAATGCCATCAGGCTTAAGTCCACTCATAGAACCAGATTGTGAATTGCGAATGCTCCGCCTCAGTTTAGGTTTGCTTTTCTTGGGTGTTAGCTGTGTGGTCTATGATGTCTGAGGCGGTCCACCATAGGGTCCAGATCCACTTGCTGGTCCCAGAAGCATCGGGGTACCTTTGCAGGTGAGTTGGGGAATGGGGCTTCTTGGGCATTTAGAAGGTACTTGTGCCGTAGCATTGTCAAGAACAGGTCAAATAGGGTGTCCAGCTTAGACCATTCTCCCTGATGCGCCCGTTAACATGCACCTTTGTATTGCTTTCAGAGGCACAGTTCTTCACAGTAGTGTTCTCTCGTGGAGTACAGGGACCCTCAGTGTGAGGACCAGGATTACCCCCAGCGGTCCAAAGAGGGGATTGTGGGGCAACAACAGAAGATTTGCTGCCCCTCCCTATCATAGCACCCGGCCTTGCTCTTACTCTGCAGAAAGATCTCCATCCATACAGCAGTCAGTGACCACTGGAGGCAACCCTGAGCCGGTCAAACAATGCAGGATGCCGTGGAGTCTCAAACTGCTCAAGTTGGAGTGTGAGAAACATGGGAGACTGGACTAAATTGGTTCATGCATGAGACAAACACGTCCAGTTGCCATCGCTATTGGGCCCCACCATCATCACTATCTTAAGTAGCAGTTGTAGAAGTGAAAAATATTATGGTTTTGACATGCAAGGACAACTACTGTGTGCTTTTAAAAATTCCTTTACATTATTTCTGTATTTACTGATATTCTGTATTCAGGGGAACTGACACATCTAGGGTTCTTCCACAACATGACAGCAAACTACAAGTTATCTATCTATCTATCTATATATATATGCATATATGCATTTTATAATTTCAATGCTATGCCTGGATCTCTTGGCAGTCCCTCACCATACATTAATGCCTAGACAGCAATTACAATGATGTTTCCCTGGATATTAATCTGGTGTAGTAAATATGTTTACACTTATCTTTGCTGCACTGCTTTTTAAATGTGCAACGATTTCGGATTGTGTACATAAAACTTTTTTTTTGCATTGGGGCTGATAAATACTATAGCCATTGCTGTCACCCAGGAGTAGTGTGAATTTGAGAACAGGGCTTTATTTTGTGTGTTTGTATTTGTATTACACAGCCATGTTACAGTGCTGACGTCCTCCCCAGGGCCAGTCTTAGGGGAGTGCCAGCTGTGCAGCCGCACAGGGCGCCATGGCAGCAGGGCCAGGTGACAGCTGTGCAGGGGGAGCCAAAGCGGTAACTGGTTTGGGGATTTCATTATTCTCCAACCGGGACTATGAAAGAAAAGGGAGCAGGGGCTTACCGTGCGTCGGGGGCAGAGCTTGACAAAATGCAGAGGCGGGGCTACAATTGCAAGGTAGGTGGAGCTAAAAGCACCCGTTATTTTATAGCAGGTAACTGCTGCACAGCAAGGGGGAAGCAGGAAAGAGCTCCTGCTTCCCCAACAAATAATCTCCAGGAAATGCACTGCCTCCACTCCCCCTTCCAGTGTGACTATCTGCCTGGAACTGCGTGTGTCTGTGTGACTGTCTGCCCGGAAATTTGTGTGTCTGTGTGACTGTCTGCCTTTAACTGTGTGTGTCTGAGTGACTGTTAATGTGTAACTGTGTGTTTGTATGTGTGACTGTCTGCCTGTAACTGTGTGTCTGTGTGACTGTCTGCCTGTAACTGAGCGTGTGTGTGTGTGTGTGTGTGTATGTGACTGTTTGTTTGTGTGTTACTGTCTGCCTGTGTGTGTGACTGTTTGTGTGTCACTGTCTGCCTGTGTGTTTGTGTGTGTGTGTGACTGTCTGCCTGTGTGTCACTATCTGCCTGTGTGTGATTGTACTGTGAGTGTCTGTGTGACTGTCTGCCTGTAATTGTGTGTCTGTGAGACTGTCTGCCTAGAACTGCTTGTGTCTGTGTGACTATGTGACTGTCTGCCATTAACTGTGTGTGTCTGATTGACTGTATGCTTGTAACTGAGTGTCTGTGTGTGTGACTGTATGGCTGTAACTGAGTGTCTGTGTGACTGTCTGCCTGTACATATGTGTGACTGTCTCCTGTAACTGAGCATGTGTGACTGTTTGCTTGTAACTGTGTGTATGTGTGATTGTCTGCCTGTACCTGTGTGTGTGTGATTGTATGCCTGCAACTGAGTGTATGTGAGACTGTCTGCCTGTAACTGAGTGTGTGTGTTTGACTATCTGCCTGTAATGCGGAGGAGGCATCTTGGCATCTCTGGCTTGCACTTCTGGTGGCTGCAGACCATAAGTAGCTGTCTTCCGTGCTTTGGCCAATCAGTGCATTGCCATGGATTACCAGAGGAAAGCTCTAACACTGTAAATGCCTGACTTTGGACGCCGAACGGCATAAGGCCGTCCCTGGCCCTCCCCATGTTTGGTAACAACAAGTGGATCAGCGCTGAGTGACCAATCAGAGAATATATTTACTTAAAAAGTGGGCAGCAAACCTAATGTATGGGGCTCCCTCACAAACCCCATAAAGGAGAATAAACAGTAAAATAAGAAATAGGTTGCGAATAGAAGTTAAAATAGGGTAAATTCACAACTAATTGAAGACATTAAATAATATCTCAATATAATATCTCAATACTGTATTTAAATGTCTTCAATTAGTTGGGAATTTACCCTATTTTAACTTCTTTTCGGCGCAACCTATTTCCTATTTTACTGTTTATTCTCCCCATGTATTTTTTATTCTCCCCAAATGTGCCTAGGGATTTGGGATGTGCATAGTGACTTGGGATGTGCATTGTGATTTGGGATGTGCATAGTGACTTGGGATGTGCATAGTGACTTGGGATGTGCATTGTGATTTGGGATGTGCATTGTGATTTGGGATGAGTAAGTCTTCTTTGGTTTTTACTTTAGATTTAGAAGATCTGCCTAAACAACGAGGATGATGTTTCCCTGGACATAATTCTGCTGTAATAAATGTGTTTTAGACTTACCTTTACCGCATTCCTTTTTTGAGTAACTGCTTCAAAAGCACACAGTGAGGTGAAGGGAATTGTGGAACTGTTCCTTCCAGAGTATAGCCAATTTCTCTTTAACCCCTTAAGGACACATGACATGTGTGACATGTCCTAATTCCCTTTTATTCCAGAAGTTTGGTCCTTAAGGGGTTAAACAGGTAACTTCTACATCAGCATAGTGGATTTATAACATTATAGCAGATGCTATTGAATTGGAACACACTCTTCTTAATTCCACAGACAATTATATGGCATTCTCCATTTAATTAAAACATTATAGAGTTTAATTGGCTCTCTGTAAAAAGGTTATTGTCTATTCAACCTATTTATGTATGTTTGTCTATACTTATTAAAGGGTTACTCAAAGAACCATGACCACTGCAGTGATTTGAAGTGGTCATGGTGCCTGGAGTCTGTATGTGCAGCAAATTGCCATGAAACCCTGCACATATGGAGTTTAACCGCTCTGGTGTCAGAGGTGTAGCTAGGATGGCTAATTTCAATTATGTTCAATTTTTATTGGACAGAATGTCAGTCACTGGCTGACACCCTAGCTGATGAATGGCAATGGTCATGACTTATGGCATCCGCAACAGAACCATGTCACTGGACAGCCAGAGAGCATGGCCTGTAAAGGCATTCCTGGCAATTAAGAGTTATGCATGAGAACAAGTTACTTTTGTAACAAAGAAGAATATTAAATACTAACACTGCATGCCCTTTCAAGAATTTTAAGCGATATAATTTATGGCAAACCAAGGGATGCTTTTAAACAGTAGTTTTCTCTTAGCCTCTGACATCATCTGACACAGCACCATGTCTTCTGAATGGAACTCTGATTTACGAGTTAATTGAAATTAATTTCAGGAATGTAATATACAGTGCTAACAAGCACTCAATAAATCTGTCTATTACTAGTAATACATTTTCGTCAGATAGGCCAACTTGTAAAAATGATTTGTAATTGAAAGTCATTGGCTGGAATATAAGTGGATTGCAAGATGCCAGTTTATTTCAAGATCAGAAGTTAATTGAACCAAATGAAAATATTATAAGGAAGTTTAAATATATGGTTGAAGTATTATCTTAACTTGATTGTTGATTCATGTAAAATTGACAGACTAATTGCTTTTTGTTATATTATATATTGTATAAGACTGCCTTAACTCTTTCCCTTTCATTTTTTGTTCTGTTTTGCCAAGTAATGTGTGTGCATGTGTGTGTACATATATATATATATATATATATATATATATATATATATATATATAGGCAAAAGCAATGTGGATTTAGTTACAGTATGATCATGCATTGCATAGGCTTGCCACAATTATTATTATTTCATTATTTATATTGCACCAGCAAAATTCCATAGCACTGTACAATGGGTGGTGTCAATGTACCCCATTCTTGGCAGGTCCTACTCTAGCAACCTAATATCTGCTCTTATAAAATTAATCCACTTACTTGGGAAATGCTTCCTCCAGGTATTAGGTTTCTAGACTAGGACCTGCCAATAATGGGGTACACTGACATTGTGTCAGTGTCACAATTCGGTTTATTCTCAGTCTGGTGCAGTACCTCACAGTGCCACTACCTGTCTGTGGTGCTATTGCAGGCTGCTGCACCCAGGCTGAGATCTCCCTCTGTTCCCAGCTGGCCTTACTTTGTGATTAACTTATCCCTATTTAGTTGAGCCTCACTCCTTCTAGTTTGCCTGTTCATTAATGTTAAGATTGTTGATCTGGTCCTTTTTGATTTTGTGTGCTAGCTGTTGCTCCCTGTATCCAGAGGCCTGGCCTGCTTTCCTTGTATTCAGAGGCCTGACCTTCGTTCCCTGTATTCAGACGCCTGAACCCCATGTGCACCACAGGGGTGGACCTTGATGAAGGGGGAAGCTATAGTGCCAGAAAAACGAGTTTGTTATAGTTTCCCTTTAATATGAATATGTCAAAATCTCCCCACACTCCTGCAGAGGCTCATGACTCCTGGCCTGTTCCAGCCCATGCAGTGGTCCCTGAGTTTCCAAAGTTACTGCCTTGTTTAGAGTAAAAATGGGCTACACCACTATCTTCACTGTAAAGAGCAAGGGGGAGAGTCAGCGCTAAGCTGCCACAGAGGAATATATAGTATACAAACGGCTGCACACCTTAAAAAAGGGGAGTTCCCCTAATCCCCTCGTAGTAGATAGAATACAGAAATACACAAACCAAAAAAGAAGGGTGCGCCTAAAATCACATAAAAATATACATATAAGTCCAAAACCTTCTCATAAGTCCAAAATAATGTGATCCACGAAAATATGAAGGGTACTTGGAGATGAAGGTAGTCTTCACGGATATACACTTGTAGTTCAGTGGAGATATGTAGAAAGAAAACAGAAGACAAGATCCCAATGGTACAGTATGTAAACAGGGTAAAATGATAAAATGGTAGTAGTAAGTATTACTCACACTTTACAGAGCTAAAATCCAGCTCTGATATTGAGTACCTGAAGTGGAATAATCCCCATTCAAGGATGTATAAAGTAGCGCTGGTCAGCAGGTAGTGTGAGTCAGAAGTCCAGCGTTGGTCCGGCCCAGCCGAAAATTAAAAGGAAATAAAATATAGTGCTCAATTCAATTCAATTTCAATTTTTATATGTTTTAAAGCTTCGGTTTTCAGCGAAAATGGCCATACATGTTCAGTTTTCCATACTGTTTCACTCCATTACATTTAAAAGTAACTTTTATTTTATGCATTATGTTAATGTGATTTCAATCACGTCATTTTGGAGGGAAATTAAAATTTCATCAATACTATTGTACCCTATATAAGCATATGTTTGTCAGGTTATGTTATTTTTAGCATTATCTACTTGAAGAAGCCTCTTTAGGCAAAACGCGTTTAGATACTATTATTTTAATAATTTGTAATAAAGGAATTATTTTGGCACCAAATATTTTGTTTGCCATATTCCTTTTTATTTTATATTTTATTTATTTATTTTTCCTGACTACACCAACATTTAGCACTTAAGAAAGAAGCACAAAGAATCCATAGGTGGGGATTATACCACCCATACGCTTACAGCGAGCAGTAAGGCCTGCTCTATATACCATGAGTATATTTTTATCTATATTAATACTGTTTTATCTGCAAAACAGAGAGCAATATATTTTATTTCCTTTTAATTTTCGGCTGGGCCAGACCAACGCTGGACTTCTGACTCACACTACCTGCTGACCAGCGCTACTTTATACATCCGTGAGTGGGCATTATTCCACTTCACGTACTCAATAACAGAGCTGGATTTTAGCTCTGTAAAGTGTGAGTAATACTTACTACTACCATTTTATCATTTCACCCTGTTTAAATACTGTACCATTGGGATCTTGTCTTCTGTTTTCTTTCTACATATCTCCACTGAACTACAAGTGTATATCCGTGAAGACTACCTTCAACTCCAAGTACCCTCCATATTTTCGTGGATCACATTATTTTGGACTTATATAAGGTTTTGGACTTATATGTATATTTTTTATGTGATTTTAGGCGCACCCTTCTTTTCTGGTTTGTGTGTTTCTGTATACTATCTTCACTGTGTCTATTCTAGCTAGCCAAGAAAGATATACAGTTTTTTTTTTGTTTTTTTTACAAGGAATATTAGGGATTCAAGGTGAATTCAAAGTGAACTGGAAATTTAAAGGGACACTATAGTCATCAAAATAACTTAAGCTAAATGAAGCAGTTTTGGTGTACAGATTAAACCCCTGATGTCTCACTGCTTAATTATTTTGCCATTTAGGAGTTAAATCACATTTGTTTCTGTCCATGCAGCCCCAGCCACAGCTCAGATGTTAACTTGCTTTATAATTATATAATTATAATTAAACTGTCATCATTCACAGGCGGCTCATGCAAGATCTAACAAGCTATTGACAGTGCTGTGTAATTTTTAATTAGACTGTACAATAAAGGAAGTGTAAACATTAGACCACACTTCGCAGCAAGTGTGACTAGGGCTACATAAACAAAGTAATTTAGCTTCTTAATGGCAAGGAATTGAACAGTGAGACTGCAGTGGCATGATCGTTCATTAAGTTAAAGTTGTTTTGGTAACTATAATGTACCTTTAAGGCCAGACTAGTTAAATGGAAAGCACAGCTGACTTAAATGATGTTCTGGAATTATTTTTCTTCATTCTGGATAAATGTAGAATCAGTGACAGCCAAACCTAAAATATGCTCACTTCCAACTGCTTTCTATTTGATTCCACATTTAATTTCTCCTGAAATATGAAATATTAATATTAGTATTAATATTGTATAAACTCAACATTTCAGTACTAATTTTCACTGCCATTTATTTGCAAAAATAGATGCAGAAAAAAGTTCCAGATAACTATGCAGTCATGTCTAAGATGGCACATCATAAAAAAGACTGAAAAGTCCACGGTAGACATACAAGTCAAAAATGTAAGCCTTGCATGCAGTAAATAGAAACGGGTTAGAATCATTGTATGGTATATTATTTTGGATATGAAACATATTTAATCTATATGTGTAAAGTGGTAATATTATATCTTGAATTATGACAAGATGATATTACCACAAATCTTGTGCAAAGGGTTGATGGTAAATTAATTAAAATAATTTATTTATTAATTGAGCCATGATTACATTCTAGATATTAACTGGAAGTGTATAGAAATCATTCTTTCACTTAGTGAAGCTTTGTAAAAATATCCACAAATGTACAAGATTGGATGTGCAGTCATAAATAAATGTAAATATAAATATGTGGATCAATACAATCTGCCATAACTTCAGCTCAATATTTCATTTTATCCTAGCTATGCCATGATGCAACTGTTCCCTGTAGACAGAGATTTAAATTATGCAGATACTTTCCAGCTATAGAAATATGATTATTTTGCAAAAGAAGCAGAGTAGAAGTTCACGATCCTGTCTCTCACTGCAGGTTAGTTTTGTTTGTACATGCAAAACTTTGAGCAAAATTATATTTCTGTATCTGACGTTTAGATATGAACATGAACTAGGATTTCTGAAAAAAAAAAAAGGAAAAAGAAATAGTAGGGGCTGTGACATCTAATTATTTTCTCGTGCTACTTTCTTATTCTCTTTAATTTGGTATTATTCTTAAAAATGTAATAAATAAATAAATAAATAAATCAACGTAGCTTTCAGTGTTGGGTAGTAATTGCAATTTCCAAATTGGTGCTACAATAAGATTGATAGTACTGAAGTAAATTGGCTTGGATGTTTGCTTGCTTAATATATAATAGCTATGGTGAAAATTTACAAGAGTAAATTCGATATTATGCGCATTAAATCACCCATGTAATTGTCTGGATAGTGTCACTCGAAAAGTCACATGTACAATTAACTTTTGTTTTATAAATTTAACAGGAAGCTTACAGTATAACATAGTAACATAGATAAAACAATTCTTAGGTGTTTTAAAATCCTCTTTACTCTGAGAAATCTGGACCATATGAGAATGGTATTTCCGTAAATCTTCAGCAGAAATGGAAACAGCTGGGGGGCGTGGCTTCGCCAGCAAGCTGGGGGCGTGGCTTAGCCAGCAAGCTGATTGGCAGCCATTTGAATGAGTTTCTGTGATATTGAAACATAAAAGCGATAGATCAAATTGCTACAAATTGCCCCTAATAGTTGTTATAAATTAACAATATACTAGTTGTGACAACTGTGAACATGGAAAAACAAAAAAAAGGTAAAAGTAATAACTGTTGCTGTGAAAGGCCCAGAGGCCCAGCTGTTATTTCAAACCTACTACAGCCACCAAAAATACTTACTGAATCATATTTACCTGATAATATTGATGTAGGTAATAAAAATAATAATGGAAAGAAATCCAGCAGTAAACATATACCTTTAAATTTATAAAAAAAGAAAGAAAATCGTTCCCCTAATCAATATTCCACCACATGACCCTGCATACTATCAGAAAAAAATGATTACTCCTCCTCAGCCTATGTATCAACCATCAACTTCCACTACATCATCCTCAGATTCACCACCAACTGAGCAAAGAATCTGGGAGCTTTTCCAGTCCCTCGGGATCGAAATGAGGGAGGACTTAAGGCTTGAAATGGCTGCTGTGAGAGAAACCATTACGTCACTTTCAATTCATACAGATGAAATGGAACATGAAATGACAAATTACGCAAACGTGCAATTCGACTTAATTGAACAAGTGCAGTATATGGAAAACCAACTGAAAAGCATTAACAAGAAATTGGCGAACACCGAGGACAGGAGTCGCCGAAATAATATAAGAATTTGTGGAATTCCTACTACAATACAGCCAAATGAGTTAGAAGATTACATAAAAGGAATAAGAAAATCAGTAAAAACAGATCTATCTGACTCAGAGTTAACTAGTGACAGAATCCACAAACTCCCAAAACAGGATACAATTCCAAAAGATGTCCCTAATGGCTAGGGTACACTTCTACCATATAAAGGAAGGATTTTTTTTACCATCTTTATTTTATTGTGCAAACAGTGAACAAAGCAAGTTTGCTACGCCACGACAGCGGACAAACCCAAGTAGTATTGAGATTTCTTGCACACATTTAAAAAAAAAAAATAATAATTGATTTTAACATGTTAGTCAGGTATGTCTAGGTTGAGTGAGCATATAACAGGTAACTATCTTGACAGGAGGTCTATACAAATTAAATACAAATAAAAATATAAACATTGAAACAGTAGAAGCTAAAGCATGCTGAGTAAGCCTAGTTTCAATATCTTGAGGTTTAAAAGAGAATGTATTAGAGTGAGAGGCTTCTCTATGCATACGACATGCTATGAAAAAATAAAATAAACATAAAAGTAATAAGGCTTAGCTTGTTAGACATTGAAGGTCTGGCGTTAGTACACAGCATTTCGAGGGTTAAAATTAACAAACATGCACTTTATGGTACTTGTGTACGAGGAGACTAATATGCCTAACTAACGCTGTGCACTGAGATTCTGCCCAAGTGAGGCCTGCTTGGCCCCCTAGCCCCATCCCTCCTCACCTCCTTCACAAGCTTTGGTGACTGTGGTGTCAGGCGTCATTCCAGCTGGTCCCAGAATCGCTGGAATATCTTATCTAGACATCGGAGGGAGCACTCCACTCCACTGCGCCGCCGGGGTCCGCATGTGCAGGCGCTGGTTGTAATGAGGCCTTGTTGCTAGGCCCGCCTTGTGCTGATCACAGACCATCACGGGCAGCTGGAGTCAATGAAGCAGCGTTAATCATGATGGTGGGGACTAGGATAAACCCCGCTGGTCCAATGGGGGGAGGGAGGTGGGGGTGGTACGGGTGCCCTTGCTGGATAGCTGTGCTGTTTGCTATCTATCCCACGCCAGCCAGTCTTGTAGTCCACAGAGATCGCTTGGACGGAACCAGACGGTTAGTCTGCATTTTTGGTATCGGTATGTAGGGCTTGCTGTCCCCTATCACCCAGTAGTAGGTATTGGGTTGGTAGCAGGAATCAGTAACTAGAATCTGCTCTGCTCCGTGGCCAGGCCCCCTCCCCCCCTCCGCGCCAAGGAAGGATTTTTAATAGCTTTAAGAAATTATAAATTACCTGTAAAATTCCAACAAATTAAAGTATTTCAGGAGATTTCATCCCACACCATAAAGAGAAAAGAATACCAACAATTACAAATACTTCAGAATTGCACAAATGTAACATCCATTAATCAATTATTGTTGAGGATTCCCAGTTAAAATGATTTTTCGCAACAATGGCCAAAATTACATTATCACCTCACCAGAAGAAGGATTAGAAATATTAGATGCTCTAATTACACAAATTCCAGAATCTCCACCAACTCAAGTGCCATCAACTCTGCAGCCACCAAGAAAAATAATAAGAAAAAAAATCAATGATGCAATAAAAAAATGTAATATAATCGTGATTTTAGTTTGTTAAGCATTATATGTAATTTATGTTGTCACATTATTGTTTCACAGTAATAAGTAGTAAAAAATGAAAAATATTATTAATACAAGTACAAGTACTTATATATATTATATGTTTAAAAATAATATATTTAATAACACAAGTCAATTAAAATAAAACTTTTTTCTCTCATCATAAACATAGTTACATAGTTACATAGTTACATAGTTACATAGCTGAAAAGAGACTTGCGTCCATCAAGTTCAGCCTTCCTCACATTTGTTTTTTGCTGTTGATCCAAAAGAAGGCAAAAAACCCAGTTTGAAGCACAATTTTGCAACAAGCTAGGAAAAAAAATCCGTCTTGACCCCAGAATGGAAGTCAGTTTAATCCTTGGATCAAGCAGTTTTTACCCTACATTGAAATATTATATCCTTGAATATTCTGTTTTTGCAAGTATGCATCTAGTAGCTGTTTGAACATCTGTATGGACTCTGATAAAACCACTTCTTCAGGCAGAGAATTCCACATCCTTATTGTTCTTACAGTAAAAAAAACCTTTACTTTGCCTTAAACAAAATCTTCTTTCTTCCAGTCTAAATGCATGACCTTGTGTCCTATGTAAAGTCCGGTTTGTGAATAGATTTCCACACAATGGTTTGTATTGGCCCCGAATATATTTGTATAATGTTATCATATCCCGTCTCAGGTGATGTTTTTCTAAACTAAATAGGTTTAAATTTGTTAACCTTTCTTCATAGCTGATATGTTCCATTCCTTTGATTAATTTTGTAGCAGATGATATAGTGATAATTATGAGCCATATAGAAAATTTGTTAGCTGCTCTGCTAGAAGAAATACAATTATTCAGCAGTCTCCCTAATTACTCTAATTATAAATTAAATATGGCAAAAACATCAGCTATGCCATTAGATATCGATAATAATAATAAAAAATGAATTAAAATTTAAATATGGGTTCAACTGGACTTTAGGACCAATAGATTATCTAGGAATTAAAATAACGGCAGATCCCAAAAACACACTAGAATATAATTTTCAAAACCTATTAGCTCAAACCCGAGAAAATGTTAATAAATGGACATAAAAAGAATTATCATGGTGGGAAAGATTACATGTAATAAGATCTTATATACTCCCTAGATGGACATATTTATTTAGGATGGTACCTCTAATATTTCCCCCAAAGTGGCTGAAAGAAGTACAATTTTTTTTAATGATTATGGTTTTCAAAACAAAAATAGAATTGCGGCTTGTATTTTGTAAAAAAATATGGCAAAAGGTGGCATTAATCTCCCTCGTGGTAGAAGATATCATGACGCATCTATGATTCTCCATTTATTATGGATGGACAGTAAAGACAAAAGAATTGTACATTTAAATCTAATAGTTTATAATATTATGACATTTTTTAAGAAATTTCTTAATAAAAATAATGTAAAAATAATGAAAGTAATGTCTACCCCAATCAAAGTTCTTCAGTATAAAATGCAGGATATCAATCTTAAAGAATGGATAGAAAAAGGAATAACTAAAACGGAAGCCTTGTTTAATGAAGGACATATTAAAACTTTGTATCTCCTTTTCTCAAAAATATTATCTAAGTCATAAATATATCTAAAATTTTATTATTCAAAATATTATTGGGAATTCTTCAGAAAAATAAAATCATCTCGAGAAAGTTCTAACGGAGGAGTATAATATTACAAAAATCCTGACTATGGGAATAATAGATACAAATAATGTAATAGATAAGAAAGCCAAATCCTTTCCAAATATGGGAGAAATAAATAGGAAGAACTTTCAAAATTAGCAATTGGTAAAAAATAATGATAGAACTTAAACAAAATATTCATTGTCTAAACCTTTTAGAAGTCCAATATAAAATTATACAAAGATGATATATGGTTCCAACAAAATTGAATATAATTTACCCTTTAACTACTAATACTTGTTGGAGATGTAATCACTTAGAACAGGGGTTCTCAACCCAGTCCTCAGAACCCCCTTCCAGTTCAGGATTTAGGGATTACCTGGGTGTGTCTAAGGTGTTTAGAAAAAGGGAAAAAAAACACTTTAGACTCTAAGGTGTTTTTTTATTTTTGTAAACACCTTAGACACACCCAGGTAATCCCTAAACCCTGGACTGGTAGGGGGTCCTTGAGGACAAGGTTGAGAACCCCTGACTTAGAAGGATCCTTCCCACATATATGGTGGGAATGCGATAAATTAAAGAAATTCTGGGAAATGATTAGAAATCTCTTAAGGATGTTAGATCTCCCCCAGAAAAAAATTAATTTAGAATCATTCCTTTTACATCTTACATGTCCTAAAATGAGCAAAATAGCTAAATATTTACTTGTACATATCTTTATCGCAGCCAAAATCTCCTTAGCGAGAAAATAGAGAAACCAAGAAATACCCACATGGTCAAATAACATACCAATTAAAGATGGAAGAAGGGATTATTCTAAATTCCAGTAGCAAATCAACAAATGGACTAAACAAATGGTTAACGTTTATTAATAAATAAGACCGGAAGAACCATTTGAGAAAATATGTTAAGCACACCGAATAACAGAAAATAGTAGGTAACTTGAGGAGAACTGCTCAAGTTCAGTATAAATTGCGCAAACAAATATACTCCCAATAGTGGGATATAGTTTTAAAAGTAAAGTGTAATAATTATTTTTTAGAACAAAATGTCACTTGATCCTGGATATAACTATAAAAAGTACGTAAGGGTTATGTTTGAGATGCAGCTCCTTTAAATAGAAAGTATCCCTGCACTTTCTGTATACAATGTATTCAATAGAAGGTTTTTGAAAGAAGCGCAAACATCATACAAATTTACTATATATATATATAAAAGAAAACATTTTATTTATTAAATTAAACATATAATATCAATTACATTTCGATATATTGATTCAGTATTATAACACAACACTTAAAAACAATACCTAGTTAGTTTAGTGTGCACACTAATTATTTGCAGTAAAAAAGGCCAAAAATGAAAAAAAATGGAATAAAAACAGCATATAAGTTAAAGATAGGGACATTGCAATAAATGAATAAAACTATGAAAAAAGATGTACTTGGAGAGTATAAAGTAAATGTGCAAAAAAAAAAAGTCTGACCTGATAATATGGAGGAGAGCTCTCTGTTCCTTGTAGTAGTAAACTCTGAATTTGGCTATCAGTATGAGGATGTAGCTGCAAAAAGTATTACATGTAGACAGCCTTGAAGTAGTGAAAATATCGCCGGCCGCGGCAGTTTCCACTTGCTTGGTGTTAGTATATATCCTGGGAGTCTGATGGTAGTTTGTTCCTAACCGGATAATTGCTAATATGTTGTTTATATTTGATTGTCTATAATAATAAAATATATATAAACTGATATAAGTTATTACTTGTATCCCACTGGATGATTGTACTGATAGAGTTTATCCCCTGTTTTAAGATTATTTTCTGTATTTATTATTATTATTATTATTATTATTATTATTATTATTATTGTATCTTATTGTGTAAATGTTTACATTTTTATTTGAGAAAACATTCAATAAAAATATTTGAATAAGAAATGGAAACAGCTAAACTAACAGAGTGACAGACAAAAGCAATATATGCAAATCTGAAACGAACTGAAGAAGTCCTTTACAAGGAGTCCTTTAGAGTTGTCTCTAAAGCATCTACTGAGCATGTACATCATTAAATCATACATAAAAAGCCTGATAAATAACCTCATTTATATTCAAAGATGATATTGTAGCTGTAGGGACATTTATCAGTACTGGTAACACAAATGTCTCTAGTTTTTTCATGGTATAATACACGTGTGAATACAAATTTACACTTGTGCAATTGTTGTTTGTGGACCATTTCACCATCTAGGAATCAGATGGTTTCATAAATGTAGAACTAGGCTAGGGAGGAATATCTTGTAATACATAAATTGGAAGCTGTTTTATCAGGGCTCTAGTCAGATTGGGAGGACTTGAGTGCCAAGATCAATTCTTCTTTGGTCAAGGGGAATTCAACCACCTCTTGAACACCATCTAAAAGCATTGTATGTATATAGAGGTTTATATATGTGTAGAGGTAAAAGGGGATTTGACTGGGGCCTAATTGATAACATTTATTGTGAAATGTTCCTTAGCATTCCTAATTTCGTACATTAGAGTTGTATCATTGGCCAAAAGAGGTCCTCATTTTTGCAGTGTTAAAATATGTTTGTTTTTTGTATCTGATGATTTAAAACTAGATTTGAGGATGGTTGCCAAGTAGCCCCACAAATGTTTAACCAAGTGGAGTTACCCAAAATTACATTAACCCCTTTAGGACCAGACTGTTTTGGCCATGTTGTACGTTAATGACCAGAGCTGTTTTAACATTTTTTGGTGTTTTTGTTATGTCCAGTCTTTTTTAGTAGACACTTAGTCACAAACACTGGCCAAAGTTAGCATATATTTGTTTGTGTGTTAAAAATGCAAACAAGAATTATGAACGCTAACTTTGGCCAGTGTTTATGATTAAGTGGCTACTGAAAAAGACTGAACATACCCATTGGCAATACCTTGGGTTGTGTTCTTTTGCAAATGGTATGCCATTATGGGGGTAGTTCTTATTCCTGGGCTACCATACCATAAAAAAAATTGACCCTTACATTTGACCCTGTAAGTTTCAAAAACACTATAAAACCTGTACATTGGGGGTACTGTTATAATCGTAAAACTTTGCTGAACACAAATATTAGTGTTACAAAACAGCAAAACGTATAACAACAATTAAATCATCAGTGAAAGTGCCGTTTGTGTTTGAAAAATGCTGTGATATGTTTTACTATTTTGAAACACTAATATTTGTTTTCAGAGAAGTCTCCAGAGGAAAACAGTAACAACCATGTACAGGTTTTAGGGTGTCACAGAAAGTTACAGGGTTCAAATACAGTGCTCGAAAAATTTCATTTGTTGGACTTTTGGCCTGGGTTGTCAGGCAGGTCCCTCAAATTGCAATCAATACAATTTCTTAATTATGTAAAAATATTACATATACATGCACATAGAATTTAAATATATATACATATTTATATATTTGAAGTCTACGTGTATATTTATGAAATTATTTATGTAATTTTGTATATGGATATATATATATATATATATATATATTATTTTTATTTATTTATACAAATATGTGTATATATATTTATATATATAATTTCATTCTAAGTGTATTTTGATATAAATATATATATTAATATCAAAATACAGTTAGAATAAAATTTCATATATATACTTTAAAAATATATTTTATTATTTTTAAGTTTTTACATTTATTTTTATTTACTTATTATTTATATTTTATAATAATATATACACAATATATATAGTTATTATATATATATGTGTGTGATTTAATTCTGAGTGTATTTATATATATATATATATATATATATATATATATATATATATATATATATATATATATATATATATATTAATATAAAAATACACTTAGTATGACATATATATATACGTCCCAGCACTCAATGCTCCCGGTCTTTTAATGCTCCGGTGCTATCTCCAACCAAATTGTATACGATACCATTAGAGAGCACTCAGGAGTCTTTCAAGGTAAATTTCATCTGTTGCTTTATTGAGCAATTACAAATTCACACAATGTTCCAGTCGACGTTTCAGTCTGTAAAATACTTTTTTTCAAGACTTTTTTCAAGGTCTTGAAAAAAGTATTTTACAGACTGAAACGTCGACTGGAACATTGTGTGAATTTGTAATTGCTCAATAAAGCAACAGATGAAATTTACCTTGAAAGACTCCTGAGTGCTCTCTACTGGTATCGTATAAATATATATATATATATAGACATATATTATATGTATAGACATATATTATATAGATATACTATATGTTTATATATATATATATATCTATCTATATATATATATATATATATATATATATATATATATATATATATACACATATACAATTATATTTTTATTCATTAACATTTTTTAATTTATTTTACACATGCATCGAGACTGCCTGTCAGCACAGTCAGTCCCCCTGCAGGCAGATACTTGAACGTCTATTGCTGCCTTTTGACTGCTCTGTTAGAGTGATCACATGACTGCGTGGGCCTAATTCGCTGAGGGGGAACTCTATTGGCTGCCAGGCAGTTCCCTCACACTGGGAGCAATGCTGATCGCCGCCGGGATCATCCTGAACCATCATCGGCCCTTAAGGGGTTAAAGGGATACTATCTGCATCAAAAATATTTTTCGCTTAATTAAGCAATTTGTGTGTAAATATCATGCCCTGACATCTCACTGCTAAATTCTCTGCACTTAAGTTACTAAATAATTTTTGGTTCTCTGTATGCAGCCCTAGCCCCACCTATCCTGAATGTGTTTCACACAGGCTGCATGAAAAAAAAAAAGTTTTCTGCAAACATTAGAAGTTTTTTTATCTGCTGCTCTTTGAATTAAACTTTAATCACTCACAAGAGGCTACTGCAAGGTCTAGCAAGCTATTAGCAGTGCAGGAGATATGAAATTCTAAATTAAACAGTCTGTGCAATAAATGAAGATTAAACATTAGATCTCTCTTTACAGGAATGTTACATGTTTACAAGAGTGTTTAGAAGGCTGTGCAAACC
Source organism: Pelobates fuscus (assembly GCF_036172605.1). Classification (NCBI taxonomy): domain Eukaryota; kingdom Metazoa; phylum Chordata; class Amphibia; order Anura; family Pelobatidae; genus Pelobates; species Pelobates fuscus. The sequence goes on from NC_086317.1 coordinate 286,439,862, forward strand.
ACATGCAAGTAAGTGTGACTAGGATTGTATAAACAGTGATTTAGCTCCTAAATGGCAGACAATTAAACAGTGAGACTGCAAGGCATGATCTATACACCAAAACTAGTTCAGTAAGCTAAATTTGTTTGGTGCCTATGCACCAAGTGTCAATCATGGCCAGAACTCGTGATAGCACCTGGCTTCTAATTATGTGTTTATTTTCTTCACATAGGTAACGTTATTGAGTGACCTCCCTTATAATGAAAGGATAAATGTCCAAAATAATTGCTTTATAATGTTCCTTCTTCAGATTTAACAAGATGTTTACAATAAAAGGCATATAATCTGCAGAGAGTGAGTAGGACAAAAAGATGAGATTACGAGGATAGAAGGATAGGGTTGTGGTCTGTCCATCAGGATTATTCACTAAAGTGAGAATTCAACGTGGATTTGAAATTTAAGGCAGGTCATTCAAATTAGGATCATAGCTAACTTAGAGAATTTTTCCAGTTTAAGCTACTTTGACCTTACATTTCAAAGTCAGGGGGTGGGGCCTAACAGGCAAGATGGTTGGTCATATTTGCTAACAGCTCAGGCACCTACGAGCATAAATTCAGCTTTATATCTCTAACCTGCATTGGAAGGAGCTCTGTATCTACGGAGAACCAGATTTCCACTGTTACAAGACACCACAAAATAATCTCCTGCAGTCATGGGGAGTTTACATAGCCGCATATTAAGCTCTGACGAGTTTTCCAAGATGGCGGCTGTGCCTACTTCCCATGAGCGCAATTCACACAGCATGACAGGGATCCTCCTAATGCACTGCAGCAGTCAATGAGACGGCTGGAAGATATCTTCACTCGTTTTGGGGCAAATCTGAAGAGCCGCACAGCAACAGCACCCCACCAAACTGAAGAGGACAGTGGGGTAGAAGGGCCTCCTCTGGACAGAGCCTCTAATCAAGCACCAATATTGCCTACTGTAAGTCTGCCCAGGCTGAAGGCCACCAGAGGCCTAGCCCTGAAGCTTCACCCATGCAGACGAAGGGCAATCCGCCACCGGCAGCAACAGTCCAGGAAGATTATTATTATTATTATTATTATTATTATTATGTTATTATTTATATAGCGCCAAGAAATTCCGCAGCGCTTTACAGTGGGTGGACGAGTAAACATGTAGTTGTAACCAGACAAGTTGGACACACAGGAACAGAGGGGTTAAGGGCCCTGCTCAATGAGCTTACATGCTAGAGGGAGTGGGGTAAAGTGACACAAAAGGTAATGATAGTCTTAGACTAATGACAGTTGCAAGAGAGGAATCAGTCAGGAGCTATTTACAGTTTAATTGATACGCTTTTATGAAGAAGTGGGTTTTTAATGATTATTTTGAAGGAATGGAGACTGGATGAGCATCTAACGGAGGAGGGAAGTGAGTTCCACAGGAACGGAGCAGCCCTCGAGAAGTCTTGAAGGCGAGCATCAGAGGTGGAAGTACAGACAGAATATAGACGTAAGTCTGCAGCAAGAGCATAAGGGCCTAGACGGGACATACTTGTGTATTAGGGAGGATAGATAGGTGGAAGCAGCATTATGTAGAGATTTGAAAGCAAGAACTAGAATTTTAAAGTGAGTCCTATATCTCACAGGAAGCGAATCTAGGGACTGACAGAAGGGTGAGGCGTGGGCGGTGCGGGCGGACAGGAAGATGAGCCTCGCCGCCACATTCATTATGGACTGTAACGGTGCAAGTTGTGAGCACTTAAGAGCACTGAGAAGTAGATTACAATATTCAAGGCGAGAAAGTACAGTGGAATGGACCAGCACCTTAGTCGTATCTGGCGTTAATTAGGGTTGTATGCGAGCAATGTTTTTGAGATGGAAGTGGAAGGATTTGGCAATAGACTGAACATGAGGTGTGAAGGAGAGGTCGGAGTCAAAGAGAACACCTAGGCAGCAAGCCTGCGTGGTGGAGCTGATGTGAGCACCGTTGATTTGGAGGGAGACAGACACAGGAGTAGCAACATTTGAGGGAGGAAAGACCAGAATTTCAGTTTTGGTCAAGTTGAGTTTAAGGAAGTGGGCAGCCATCCAGTTAGAAATAGCAGAGAGGCAGTCAGAGACACTATTCAAGAGGGACGGGGAGAGATCAGGAGAGGACAGATAGATTTGTGTGTTTTCCGCATAGAAATTATATTGGAAGCCAAAGGAGCTAATGAGTTTACCAAGGGAGTCAGTATACATGGAGAACAGTAGGGGACCAAGGACTGAACCTTGGGGGACACCAACAGAGAGGAGTTGGGGAGAAGAAGCAGAGCAAGAGAAAGAAACACTGAAAGAGCGCTGGGAGAGGTAGGAGGAGCACCAGTAGAGAGCAATACCTTATAGACCAATATTGCAGAGGATGCGAAGAAGGTGTTGATGATCAACAGTGTCAAAAGCCTCAGAAAGGTCAAGGAGAAGTAGGATAGAGTAGTGACCATGAGATTTTGCAGCAAGTAGTTAATTGGATACTTTGGTCAGTGCCGTTTCCACAGAGTGCTTAGCGCGAAAACCAGACTGAAGAGGGTCTAAGAGTTGGACACAACTCTTTCAAGGATCTTAGATGCAAAAGGCCATAGTGATATAGGACGGTAGTTGGACGGGGAGTTGGGGTCAAGGTTGGGCTTCTTTAGAATTGGGGTTATAGTTGCATGTTTGAAGGGCGATGGAAATATGCCAGAGGAGAGAGAGAGATTGAGAATTTTAGTGAGAGGTAGAGAAAGAGAAGAAGACAGAGTACGGATGAGATGCGAGGGAATTAGATCTAGGGAGCAGGTGGTGGGTCGGGAGGACTGGAGCAGAGCAGAGACCTCTTCCACTGTAGCAGGTGTAAATGAACATAGACCAGCAGTGGGAGTAAGGTTAGGGGAAGTATTGTAAGGGGAAGGGGTCTTGTCAGTGAAGTGAGTTGCTAAGTCTGAGGCGGTCAAGTTAGTAGGTGGAGGAGGAACAATAGGGTGAAATAGTCCGCTACTCCCAAAATAAGAAGGACTGGGACTCCCAGAGCTTCAGAGCTCATGGCTTGCTGAAGCTTTCCTTCACACAAACCTCGCGCTGGATGGTTATCTTACCTTGCTTCCACTGCACCACTAAGTGCAGCGACTACCTTTGTCCCATAGAATGCCTCCCAAGTCACCCTATGCATAATAATGTATAGGGTGACTCTGGACTTGTCCAACTGTGCAGTCCTAGTACATACCACAGGTGTTGCCTAGCCATTTATGGGTGTTATTTTTCCCTGCTCAGGCATATGCTGCCCAAGTTTAACAAACATTATTATGTTTACTCTCTCTCCCTTTTTTATTAAAATGTTCCTTTTTTAGCGTGATGTATACTCTCTCTCATAAGTCAAGTTCCAGTGGTATAATTAGTCTGATTTAACAAAATATGTCAGCACGTTACAACTCACTTGCAATGTCTCCTATGCACGGCAGTTAGTATTCTTATTTCTGTGGCTCCTGTTTTTAACCTACACAAAGCCATGCTTCGCTAACATGTACTACTAATGAAAAAATGTGCCGTTATATCACATGCCATGTTAATGCTTTTTCTAGAATACTTACATCTGCTATTGTGGCTCTGTAAGCCTGTCTGTATATCTTTTGCACAAAAAAATAAATAAAAAATAAAAATAAATTTGAAATTCACTTTAAATTCTAACTTTAGTAAATAAACCCGAATGTAATTTAAATAAATGATTACAGAAAAAAAACACATACATGTTAATAATGTATGATAATTTATATACAGCGTGTCTTTTCTCAAAGAGCTTTTGCGTGTGGTAGAAAAAAATGTATATCTCTAGCACTCTACAAGTTACCTGTTGGGCAGCGAATGTAGGAGCTTTCCATGGATGTGTCCATGGTTATATCTAGTGTGACATTAAAGAAGCTCCCAGAATATATATATCACTCTGTTTGTCTATGTATCTATCCGCCTGTCTTCCTTTAGACAAAAAAGTTTTTTAACATTTTATTTCACATTTAAATACCTTACAATTATATTAACAACCATGTGGCATTCTTCCTTTTATCGAACAAAGCATTTCAAAAATGTTTTAAAGAAAACCTTTTTAGATGTCAGTACATAGTAAATCTTTGTGATTTTTTTTAGCTTTTATTTTTTTTTTTACTTTGAAAAATGATTTGACTTTGTTAATACAGTCTTTTTATTTTCACTTTAAGTATGTTGTCAGCTGTATGGCAGGTTCTGTCACAATAATTCTTTGGAGGTTTGCAAATGCTCATTATTTATGTAAACTGCAGAATAAATAACTTGCCAGTCTAAAGAGTTTGACTTTTTTGGTGGGTGTGTGTGTGAGTGGGGTGATATTTTCACAAATGACTTTGTTAATAGCTGACAGCCAAGTGGCATTTCACCAATTAAGCAGGATATAAGGCACTTGTTTACTTTGCAGAAGAAAAAAATGTCAAGTGGTAGCTCTAAAAAAGTGCACTAGGTTGACAAGACAAGAAATCACAATTTAAAATAAGTAACTTGTTTTAGCTTATAGCTGTACAAAATGTAAATATGTTTTGGGAAACTACATAAGAAAAGGTAAAAGTTTGAAAATGTAAGCTGATTTAGTTAGGACCTTCCTCACCTACTGTTCCAGTATGTCAATCATTATTTGTTAGAATTTAGTTTTTGTTTTGTTTACCTATTGTACAGCGTTGTATAATATGTTGGTGCTAAACAAATAATTGTAATTATAAAACAGCTAAAACAAGGCTATTCACTAAAAATGAAAATTCAAAGTTGCCAAACTGGAAGCATAACTGACTTAGAATATTTCCAATTCAGCTACTTTGCTGTTAAATTTCGAAAATCCCTTTGAATTAGGCATGTGCATGGGAAAATTGTCAGTTAGGTTCGGCATTCCGAAATTAGGGACTTAGGCAATTCAGCACTTCGAAACTTCGGCACTCTGGCACTTCACCACTTCGGAACTTCGGCACTTCGGCACTTCGGCACTTCGGCACTTCCACACTTCAGAACTTCGCCACTTCGACACTTCAGAACCTCAGCAACTTCGGCACTTCGACACTTCGGAACTTCGGATCTTTGGAATTTCTGAACTTCTCTTCCAGCCGCTTGGTAGATAACTCCCTAATTCCCACGGTATTAGGGAGTTATCTACCAAAAGGCTGAAAGACCTAAATTGGTCTTTCAGCCAAATTTACTAATACTAAGTAAAGATTATTAGTAAATTAAGTATTAGTAAATTATGCCCCTACTTGCTATACTGCGAGTAGGGGCATGTCTAGTAAACAGTTAGCCTATTGCCTCCCCTGGCCCCCTCCCCTGAGTGGCAGGTAGGGGCCCTAAAGTAAAATAATGGGGGGGGACCTATTGTCCTCCCCCAGGCCCCCACCCCTGAGCGGTGGGTGGGGGCCCTAAATTAGAATGAGGGGGGACCTAATGTCCTTCCCCTCTGGCCCCCACCCCTAAGCGGTGGGTGGGGGCCCTAAATTCTAATTAGGGGGGGACCTAATGTCCTCCCCCCTGGCCCCCACCCCTGAGCGGTGGGTGGGGGCCCTAAATTAGAATGAGGAGGCGGACTTAAAGTCCTCCACCCAGGCCCCCACCCCTGAGTGGTGGGTGGGGGCCCTAAATTAGAATGAGGGGGGACCTAATTTCCTTCCCCTCTGGCCCCCACCCCTAAGCGGTGGGTGGGAGCCCTAAATACTAATTGGGGGGACCTAATGTCCTCCCCCTGGCCCTAACTCCTGAGCGGTGGGTGGGGGCCATAAATTAGAATGAGGGGGGGACCTAATGTCCTCCACCCTGGCCCCCACCCTGAGTGCTGGGTGAGGGCCCTAAATACTAATTAGGGGGGACCTAATGTCCTCCCCCCTGGCCCACACCCCTGAGTGGCGGGTGGGAGCCCTAAATAAAAAAATAACCCCCTCTCCCCAGGTGACTAGGGGTCCCCAAACCCCTAGTCACCCCCTCCCCTCAGAAAATAACCCCTACCTACCACACACACCCTAAAAATAATGAGGGGGACCATTAACTAAGTGGAAAGAAAAAAGGATGATAGGCGCTCGCTATAGTAGATGGTGAACAGGCAGCAGTATACGGAACAAGGATTTCCAAACCTTGTGAATAGTTGGCAAGAAAGAGAGGGAGTGAATACCGCGTCTAGTAGTTTCTATATGCAAAAATATACATACATATATTCTCAAGTGTATAAATTGAAAAAGTTTGGCTGGCAAAGTAATATATTAAACAACTTGGAGGTCTGTACCTACAAAAACCTTCAGTAATGTGATGTATATGTTGGGAAAAGAAAAGAGGGGGGGTAGCCGAAAAAGAAGGGCTCCCTTATATCTTTTCTATTGGTGCTCTTGCTAAATAATCAACTGACATCTGTCTTTATTGAACTTTAATTTGTTGCAAGATATCACCAATTGAGAGTCTACCCTAAAGGGCAGACGCAAAAATTCCCATAAAAGTACTGGGGCAGTGGCCAATGAGTAACTCCTTGGTGTGAGTAATGTCGGGAGGGAAGTATAGATTAGAGGGCTGTAAAAAAGGCTCCTCTAATATTTGGAAAGGAAAAAAGCTATGTGCTAGTTCCTCATCTCCTCCAAAACACCTTCGAGGGTGTTCTAATCTGTAGCTCAAACTGCAAAGTAAAGTTACCCATTAATATGAATTGTGTCCAGATAGGAGGTATAAATCAGAGGACTGCTTCTTCAATATCTTTAAAAAGAGAAGGCTATTCGCTAGTCCCTAGTATCCTCCAAACACCTTCAAGGGTGTTCTAATCTGAGACTCAATCTACACAGAGCAAATACTGCCTAGTATGCCATCACATTCACTATAGGAATGGCACTGTACAAAGTGAAAAAGATGCTTAACCTAAAGAGGGTTTAAATACCCATCGTGAGTGAAGTGGAGTGTCCCTAAAGTGAAAAAAACAGCAAGTGCTGAAAAGAAAGTGACGAGCTGAACGCCCAACGCACGTTTCGGTGTATGGCAACACCTTCGTCAGGGGCTGAGAAAGTCTCGCCGAAAAGCCGGGACTTTTAAACCCACCTGTGGCCAATCGGGTGTGGGGGTTCCTCCCACGTCATAAGGTCACGTGTCCGTGATGCCCCAACGTCAGTGGTGACGTATCGCCCCTTGTGACTTAGCCGTGGGCGGGGCGAGAGGAGCAAATTGATTGGTTCGCAAGACTGTCCGTGGATGGACAGAATACAGCGGACTGTCTAACGGGCGTCATATGATTGACCGGTCATGATAGAGAATTCGCCGATCACGGGCTGCAGGACATCTGTGAACAAAAGGCAGAAGGCATGATGCATAGTACATTGCTATTCTTAAGATAATTGTTTCGTCAGATGTCTATTGGAGTTACTAGTTCCAATAAGAGAATGGAAAACTGGATGTGTATAAATAAAGTCTTTTGTTGTAACTGTACAGTGTCCTGTTTTCCTTATTCTGCATTTGGGGGCTAATGATGAAGCATTATGGAACGGTGCAATATGACCCTGTAGTTGATCAATAAATATTGTCATGCTTGGAAAGTGCATTGACTGTATGGAGATTGATGAGGGTCGTATTGGGTGTTTAATACCCAATGATGAAACATTATAGAACATTGAAATATGACCCTGTGGTTGATCAATGAATATTGTCATGCTTAGAGAATGCATTGACTGTATAGGGATTAATAGGGGTCATATTGGGTGTTTAATAGTCATAGTAATGAATAGATGATATTCAGGAGTACTATTGCATCCTTGGCTTCTGAGGGATTGGCCTGGGGTTTAGATTATGTAACGATTGTGAGTGGTTAAATAAATTATTTACAGTGAATGTTATTTACAGTGCCCTTTAGTTAAAATTTACAAGTTGTTATTGTGATTATATAGAGATCATGTAATGAAAGGGGTATAAGTGAACCCTTCATTCAATCCATTAGGAGACAGAGTTTTCAACCGGTAAATCCAATAGCATTCCCTTTTCCTGATATGTTGGTCCCAATTCCCCTTCCTTTGGTCCTGTCTAATCAGCTCTATGCCCTGAAATTTCAGAACTGTGGGGTCTCCGCTATGTACATTTTTGACATGTCTTGAGATTGGAGTTTCTATATGTCTTGTGATTTTGGCAGAGTTAATATGCTCAAGAATTCTTCTTCTGAAGGGGCGGAAGGTTTTTCCCACGTACAGCATATGGCATTGGCAGGTAATCAAGTAGACCAAGCCTTTTGAGCTGCAATTAAAGAAGGAGCGTGTGTCAAACTGCTGGTTTTTGGTACTGTCAGTAAAAGTTTTTGAGTCTTTCTTGATGAATTGACATGCCTTGCACCTACCACATTTGTAGGTTCCTTTAAGATTATTTGATAGCCAGTGCGTCGGTGCTGGAGACCTCTGGAAGTGACTGTGTACTAGAGAGTCTTTAAGGTTCTTTCCTCTTCTTGCTACTAGGGATACTTGTGACGGGATAATATCCCTCAGCTGTTCGTCCTGTTTTAGCAGTGGCCAGAATCTATGCATGATTGATCTTACACAATTCCATCCAGCATCGTAAGTGGCTACACAGCTAAATCGCTTGTTATCTTGCCCCATTAGTTGTTTATTGTTTGAGACGGAGTCCTCTCTAATTAGGCTCTCTCTGTCTGTTAGTAGGGCTCTGTGATAGGCCCTTTTGAGACATTTGTTGGGATATCCCTTAGTTCTGAACATGGTCCTAAGCTCCCTGGCCTTAGTCTTAAAGTCATCAACATCTCTACAGTTACGTCTAAGGCGTAGATACTGGCCGATCGGGATCCCCTTTTTTGGGGGGACTGGATGATGACTCTTCCAGTTTAGTAGGCTATTTGTAGCCGTGCTCTTCCTAAACAGGTTGCTTTTGATTGTCCCATTCGGGTTGGGGATTAGGGTAAGGTCTAGGAATGTCAGATTTGGGGTACCAACCTCCATGGTAAATCTGAGGTTGAGGTCGTTAGTGTTCAACAGATGTACAAAGTCTGAGAATTGTTCAGACGTACCTGTCCAGATGATCACAATATCATCTATGTATCTCTTCCAGTAATGGATGCATTGGACTAGATGATGTTGTGGATCGGTGAACACTATTTTCTCCTCCCACCATCCCAGGTGCAGGTTGGCATATGAGGGCGCACAAGATGTCCCCATAGCCGTCCCCTGCACCTGGTGATAGTATACACCGTCAAACATAAAGAAGTTATGTGTCAACACGAACTTCAGTAGTTGTACTGTAAAGTTGCTATGTTCAAGTAAGTATGGGCCTCTTTTCCGTAGGAAATAACTTGTGTGTTCTAGACCTGAGGAGTGGGGAATAGAACTATACAGGGACTCTACATCTAAGCTACATTATGTAGAATGTGGCGGCATCCGTATTTTGGTTAATTCTGCTAATGTTTGTTTGGTGTCTCTCAGGTAAGATGGAAGTTGGGTAACTAATGGTTTTAAGATTTGATCGAGGTAAATGCTAGCATTTTGGGTTAAGTTGTTATTACCAGAGACTATTGGTCTTCCTGTTAGAGTACTGTATTGTTTATGTATCTTAGGGAGGCTATAGAAAGTAGAGATGCGTGGACTTTCACCTAAGATGAATTCATATTCATTTTTAGAAATCAGTTTTCGATTGAGTCCTTTTTCTAAAATTGTTTTCAGTTCTTCCTGAAACTTTCTAGTTGGGTCTTGTTGAATTATTTTGTAAGTGTTTACATCGGTCAGTATTTTCTTTGTCATGTTGACATAGTTAGTGGTGTCCATAATCACTACGTTACCCCCCTTATCAGACGGTTTTATGGTGATTTCCTTATTGTCTCTGAGGGAGTTCAGAGCTCCGGCTTCCGCTGCAGTGAGTTTGGTTTAAAATCTAAGTCAGTTGTTTTAATTTTTTCAATCTCGTTGCATACTAGTTCAACGAAAGTCTCGATATACTTGGAGTCTCCAAGTTTGGGACAGTAACGGCTTTTTTTCTTTAAGTTGGTTAAGGGATGTGGTGCTTGATCTCCACATTCGTTTTCCTCTAGGAGTTCTACTAGTAGCATGGTCATTTTGTAGTCCTTGGGATCTAGGCCTAAAGTTTTAGCTTTTTTATCCTCAATGAGGAGGAAGTTTTTATGTAACAGAAGTTTGCGGGCAAAGAGGTGAATATCTTTCACCCACGTGAATTTATCAAGATGCGGGGTGGGTATAAATGATAGCCCCTTATTGAGTAGATCCAGTTCCGGCAGTGTTAACTTGTACTTGGACAAGTTAATCACTTGGTTTCTATTTAGCACTGATTCTTTCGATTGTACTGCCTCCTGGGTCTTGGTCTTAGTTGGGGGCGGCCTTCCCCCTGTTTTTCTAAACAAGTGACCCCTTTTTTAAGGATTCCCCCACTCTGTTCTTCTCCGGTTGAGTTTTGAGAATCAGGGTCTGATTCGCTAGTCTCGTACTCAGAGGTTTAGAATTGATCCCTGTTTACTCTTCTTCTTCTTTGAGATCTCCTGTATATATTGCCTGTTTTGAAATCTTTAGTGTCCCTTATAAATTTGTGGTGTTTTCGTTGTTTAATGATTGATTGAAATTTTTCTAAGTTATTTTGTAGTTTGTTTTCATTCGAGTTAAAGCTGGGGTCTGATTTAAATTGTTGTACTCTTTATACTTCCTTTTCTACCTTTTTCTCTATTTCCTTTAGTTTTTTATTTTCATATTTGCAAATTATTTCCATAAATTTGGCCGAGCAGTGTCCTGCTACTTCCTCCCACTCCTTGACAAAGTCTTCCTCATCTAAATGTGAGGTTGATGTGGTTGGGACTCTCAGTCCCCTGGGTATTAAACCTTTCTTTAGGTAATTCTCTAAAGATGCTATCTCCCAGCTTGTTCGAATTTGTTGTTTGTATAGCTGTGTCAAGGAGTTAAAACCTGCCGTTAGGGAATTGGACTCATCAGGTGGTAAGTTAACTTCTGAGAAGATTATATCAGCATCTAAACACCAATTGGAGGCGTTGGGTAAACTTTTTAAAGATATTGAAGGAGCAGTCCTCTGATTTATACCTCCTATCTGGACACAATTCATATTAATGGGTAACTTTACTTTGCAGTTTTAGCTACAGATTAGAACACCCTCGAAGGTGTTTTGGAGGAGATGAGGAACTAGCACATAGCTTTTTTCCTTTCCAAATATTAGAGGAGCCTTTTTTACAGCCCTCTAATCTATACTTCCCTCCCGACATTACTCACACCAAGGAGTTACTCATTGGCCACTGCCCCAGTACTTTTATGGGAATTTTTGCGTCTGCCCTTTAGGGTAGACTCTCAATTGGTGATATCTTGCAACAAATTAAAGTTCAATAAAGACAGATGTCAGTTGATTATTTAGCAAGAGCACCAATAGAAAAGATATAAGGGAGCCTTTCTTTTTCGTCTACCCCCCCTCTTTTCTTTCCCCAACATATACATCGCATTACTGAAGGTTTTTGTAGGTACAGACCTCCAAGTTGTTGAATATATTACTTTGCCAGCCAAACTTTTTCAATTTATACATTTATCCGGGTACAAGCCCTTAGGTGGACTGGCACCACCTCCTGACCACAATTTGTGTCTAGTCTTCTCCAACACCTCCTGTTTCCACCTATATAGGTGTCTGGGATTACTAGGCAACCCAGTTATCTTCTATTCTCAAGTGTATCCAGAAAATCAGAACCTCGGAATAAATCACAGAATAAAAAATAATAGTGCAATACAGTTTGTAAAATTTTCAAAGTGGTGAATGTAGCTGTGCACAATCCACTCACATTTGTATGAGCTATAACAGAGCTCGGCTGTGAGAGCTTGGACGGTACTATCCCTGTCTTAGGATATGTTGTTATGGTTAGTGCAGATGTTTCCAACGTGCAGTATACGTGGTATATGCAAAAAAAAGGAAATAGCAGCCAATGGTGAAGTAAGTACTAATAATCAAATAAAATAGTGAATAATATTGTACTTACAATTGCTAGAGCATATAACTTGCTCTAGTATAATCAGCTTAGGCGGTCTAGTAAACTTTATTTCTTAACCCTTTATGTTTTTTTTATATGTTTGTTTATATTAAAGTATACTATTTTAGTTACTTTTTTACTCATTCTTTTCTACCTCTTGGATCCTGTATATCCTTGGTGGGGATTATACCACCTAAGTTGATTATACTAGAGCAAGTTATATGCTCTAGCAATTGTAAGTACAATATTATTCACTATTTTATTTGATTATTAGTCATTTTGTGTTAAATGCTTGAACATGGTTTAATATTGAATGGAGGAACAGCACCAGGGGTAATATAACTAATTTAGTAAGATTATATTGTTATAGTGCCTAGAGTGTCCCTTTAGAAAAGCGAATGGGCTTCTTAGCAGTTGTTATATATTGGTCTGTTCCTTCTCAGATAAATATTATTTGTTAGCTCTACAGTTATTATATTAATGGTAGTATTGTATGAATAAATGCCCCAGAATACATAGTGTGAAGGACATCATATGGGCTCTGATATGTACCCGAGACCAAAACAAACTCCTTTTTTTCTAGCTTTCTATAGACAAACGTGAAACATGTAACACAACCTTTCTAAATGACAGGAATACCATCAACTATAAAGACACATTATAATCTGCTTTTGTACACTAAATCAATACTTTTTAAAATGTATAGAAAAATGGTCTACTTCAAAATTTAACTCCATTATAATTACTTTAATTAAAATGAAGGTAAATGGAATGTAATTATTCAATGAGAGACAAAAATAGAAAGGCTTTCCAAAAACCCAAATATTTCCTTCAAGTGTTATCTGCCTTACTAATGCTTTTTTTTTTTTTAAATCTGTTTTAATTGAGATTTTTGACAATAGATACAAATAACCAGGAAATATGTCAGGTGGGACACTCAGGTCTCCGTCATATTAATAACATGAGTATACTGTTCGTGTGACATGCGTTATCATGAGGTTCATGGATGTTGCTGAGGTTATGGGGCCAGGTTATCTCCGCTAGTTTTTGAGCCTGTTAGCTTAGCGTTTACATTTCCCCATACCCCATTCCCTTCCAATAGGTGTCATAAATTACATCACCAACACTCATGACCGCCTTCCCATGTGCACCCAAGCCATGGACTCGGAGCCTACCTTAAGTATAGGTGGAGCTGCGTCATCCCCATTAGTGTGCGGCCCAATTCTGTCTCGTCAGGTGTACCCGTCCGTTTGCTCTGGTGGGGTATCTGGTAGTATCGTCATTTTAGGAGATGTATAGATGTGTGATTGGTGTTGAGTGTAGTCCATATTGTTGTTACACTGAGTATGACCGTTACCTCGTCCTTGTCCAGTGTTTCATATTTTACGGCTGTGTGTGCTGTGTGTCCTATGCTGTTCTGATGGTTCTGTTGAGTAGGTGGGTGTAATTCAGCTCTTGCAAGTGGTGTGGTGGGTGGACAGTGAGAATGTGTCCCCTGTTTCCCATGATAGAGTTCCCTCTGTGTATCTGGTTTAGGATTGTAGTGGGAGGTGAAGGGAAGGATACGTGTAGTGAGACAGGTAGGGGGTGTTAGTGAGAGGTCCGCGCTAAGAGGGGCCCGGGTCCGTCCGCGTGTCTCCCCCGGCTCTGAGGTTGCCCCCGTTCTGGGAGTATCGGGTGATATATACAAACCATGGTCGCCACATTTCCACGTGTTTGATTTCCCTACCCGTTAGGGAGACATGGAGTGCCTCTGCACTCTGAATTTCCTCCACCCGCCTTATCCACTCTTTCTTCGTTGGGATGTTGTTTTTTTTTCCAGTAGACCAGTATGGATGCCTTGGCCGCATTCAGTAGGTCACGAAGGATTTTTTTTTTTATAACTCGAAATCGTCTGTTGGTAGATATGTAATAAGGCAAGTTCTGCAGACCAGTCTGGGACCTCTCCCAGCACCATGTCCCAGTATGGAAGTATGTTGTGGCATTCCCACCATATATGGAGCAGTGTGCCTCTTTCCTCCTGGCATCTCCAGCATGTCGGTGGCACCGCTGGGAATATCTGGTGTATTATGGTCGGTTCTATACCAGAGAGATATCAATAGTAATTAATAGTAGGAACTAATGGAGCTTTTGTGTTGCCATACCAGGGCCTTGTCCCATTGTGGCGTTGTGAGTGTCTTACCTAGGGATTCCTCCCACTGCCTCCGGAAGGTATTATTGTTTGTCTGGTCGTCCGTTATTATTTGTTGGTATAGCGCGGAAACAGCGTGATCCAGTGTGGCGCCTCGGTCACATAGTCCCTCAAACCATGTCAGTTCCCTATGCAAACGTGTGTATGTGTGAGGTGTAATATTGTTTCAGTTGCATATATCTGAGGGTAATCATGGTGGTCCATGGTGTACCCTCCAGGAGTGTTTCCAGGTCTCGTAGTCCGCCAGCTCGTAGTGCTCTGCTTATGGGAATATATTTCCCTTCGCCCAAGAAGCTCCACGCTCTAGCCGGCAGACCGCCTCCTATTTTGTTGTTGTATGTCACCGGGAGCAATGGACTGGGCATAGGCAAGATGTATTGTGGAAAAAAACGCTATTGTGCAATTCTATGCAGAAATAGTGTAGAGGTGGAGCGCTTTAAGGAATAAATCACTTACTCCTGCAAATTTCAGGAGACAATATGGATGATGTAAAAGTCCATATGGATGTTGTTAGAAGTTGGAAAACCTCAAATAGGAGACAAAACATGGGAGAAAAACAGGGAAGCAGTGCTGGCCCTGGTATAGAAATCCTTGGTAAGGTATGCAGTAAGATGTAAATCACAAATCACTTCTCACCTTGCTAGGAGCCTATAACTGGGCTCCAAGTATATAGGTATACTGACAATTATAGGGTGACAGTTCCCTTCTTGTAGCAGCATAAGTCACTAGTCCACTTGGTAGGAGAAATTAACATTTATTGTAAATAAACATAAAAACAATAAAATAAATTCAATTCAATGTACTCAAGTGCCAGTGCTGTTGTCCGAGACGCGTTTCGCCGATGTGTTTCGGCTTTCTCTAAAAAAATGTATGACTGTGGTTTTCAGGGAGGAGAAGAAGGTTGCCAGTGGCGTGAGGGGTATAGTCTGCAGGAGGTATAGAACTCTGGGGAGCACGTTCATTTTGAGCACAGCTATGCACCCGTGCCACGTTATGTGAGGGAAGGCCCATCTGGTTAGGTTCGCCATTATCGTGTGCAGCAGGGGCTGAAAGTTATGCTCTTATAACTTTCCAGGATCTGTGGTTACCCATATGCCCAAGTATTTCATTTTGCCGTAGCACCATCGAAACTCGAACTGTGATTCTAGCGTCATGTATTCGACTGTGGGTAGTGTAAGGTTCAGCACCTCGCATTTTGATAGGTTTAGCCTGAATCCCGATATGTCGCTGTAGTGCTCAAACTCCGCTAGAAGGTTTGGTAGAGTTATTTGGGGGTGCCTAATAAAGAAAAGTAATCATCGGCGTATGCCGCAACTTTAGTAATGCTATTTTATAACCCTTGTCTTCTCTTTCATTTTGTTTCCGATTGTTTATAATACAAATGTGGATGTAGGAATGATCAATTATGTCTTAACTAATAGCAGGCTAGGAATGTTTTGCACTCTGTTGGATAGAACGTCTAATGTCAAAGAATTTTTTTTTCTGCATTAGATATGCAGTGCTGATATTTTATATGATTGGAAGATATATAACAGGAGGTAAGAACTCCTCAAAAACAGACAGTACTTTACACTAGGCCAGCTGAACAACCAATCTTTATGTGATTGTTTTGTTTTAGTATCCATTGACTAGATTTGTCCAAATAGCTGTATCTAATTAAGCAGCATGAAAAGGTATTTAGCACTGAATATAGGCAGTAATTTTACACCCTCAAACCGTAAAGATTGCATCTTAGATGTTGCACATGCAACTGTACTAAGTCATGGATTGTATAAATTATTGAATTCAGTTTAAGACAATAAATGGTCTAGCAATAACTGACATGTTGTTATATTATATTTGTAATCATTACTCCTAAACAAGTTTTTTGTTTTGTTTTTTTGTTTTGTTTTGTATTTTAATACATAGTCACTGGGATTTTTTTTTTTAAAGAGTATTTGCTAATAATTTCTTAATTGACGAGAAATTGTTAGCTTCCAACCCTACTCCTATGATCTATCTATTATAGTTCTAGGATTATTGATTATATTATTATAACTTAATACTTATATAAGCCAAGCTAAGTGGGACCTGTAGATTCATGGATAATGCTCTGAGTTTTTTTTTTTTTTTTAACATTGTCAATCACTTTATTTCTTTTATGTCATTTATATACATACATACATATAATCGTTGTTTACCTTTCAATTACATTTTTTTAAACTTGAGCAACGGTTGTTGCTTTATTTTATTTTATTACCATAAACATATTGAGAGGATCACAGGATGAATATAAATAATATTTTTAAATATATATATATATATATATATATATACACACACACACAAAATCGAACAGTTAACCAATTATGTTAAAAGAAAAATCTCATTGCAGGGTGGAACATAGCATCAGAGCTGAATGGACGTAATTCCTGGGTGCTCCGGCTCTTATCACAAAAATTGGTTACTTTTGCGTTCTCATACGATATTCTGCTACCTAATGCAGTGTGGGGCTGTCCGACTGGCAAACTACCATGCTGACACTGGAGGATCTGTGGGGCTGTCCGACTGGCAAACTACCGTGCTGACAGATTGGGGCCTACCGCGTGTTGGATGCCTGGAACCTCATTGCTGGTGTCCAGCCTGTAACTGGAGGATCTGCTCCCTTACTCAACTGACCCAGGTAGCGAGCACACACAATATGGATCGGCGATCCCATAAACAACCTGCAGCTACAGCAAATGACAGCCATAACATAGGTTCCATGTTCCTGCGCCCAATCTTCAAAACTATCTCACAAAAACGACACTATTAAAGAAATAAAAAAAAAATACTGTCAGCTCTTTACAGGCTTCTATAAGTGCAAACAATTGATTTATGTAAATCGACAAATCACATAACAAACAAAATCACCTATTTCATGTCAAATCAAACAAAGAATAAATATAAAATTAAGGACCTCATTCCATGTAATACTAACAAAGTTATCTACCTACTGACGTTCCCTTGTGGCCTCCAGTATGTAGGAATGACAACCAGATGCCTTAGATTTAGACTAAGAGAACACATTAGAAACATTAGCAAAGGTTTCAAGAATCATAGTGTATCAAAACACTTTGAGGTCCATAAAAATGATGCTAAACTCCTAAAAGTTATGTATATTCCGATTTGCAAGTTACCCTGAAGAGGGGGCAACATTAGAAATTAGGCAAAAAATAGATTCATTGCATCTATTATCTCAAAACCTTAGAACTTTTTTTTTATTATTATTATTAAACATATGCAAAATATTACAGACAGTGACAAAATGCTCAGTGGTCGTGGCAAACCTAGCCACTTCTGGACTATATGTGTATTAAAGGTTGTCTGTATGTTATGCTGTATGCTGTATGTATTGTACTGTGTATTCTGGGACTATGGTAATTCGCCTGCTGGAAGCCGTAAGCTACTAGCATGCAAATACTTTGTTTCACGAACAGCGGCTAACCGGGCTGTTCGTGAGACGAATGCAGGCTCCCCTGATAGACCACACATTCAGGGACGTGTGGCGCTTGTTAACCGATTGCAACAATGTTGTAAATCGGTAATTAGAGGCTCTCCTAGGTGGCCGTCGTTCAACTACCGACCACACGGCGGTCGGCCATCTTGGATCCTTTGTTTCTACAGCGGTGTTTGGTCGTCGAGCGCCTGGAACTAAAAACGGCTACTCGACGACACGAACACCGCTGTACTTGCATACCGTTCGGGAGCCCGGTTTTCGGTAAGTTCAATCGGCAGATTGAGGGGAACTTCCATGTAAAAAGTAATTGATGCGGCGTTCAGTCATTTCAGCTGGGATCTGAGCGGTATTCTCACAAAAGAGGCGCTCAGACCCCAGCTATCTACCGAACGTTCGGTCATGTCAATGTACCGAATAAAGCGTGCAATATGTATTTTTAAGTAAATTGTCGGTTTTGCTGCACGAGGGGATAATCCACTTAACCGTCCATTTTAGTGGGAGTATCCCTCTCGTGCAGCGATGCCTGCTGGGAGAAATACAATGCCTGTTGGGAGAAATCCCCTGAAATATCTGTAGGGAAACCCCTTGCATGGGGAACTGTATAAATATGGAAGCCTGTGAATAAAGCCTGTTAGTTGACTCCCATACTGTGTTTCGTCCGGTTATTGGGAGGATTTGGGACATTGCCTTCCTTTTCAGCGCTGACTGTGGATTTACCTGTAATACCAGCGGAGATCGTGGATTATACTACTGCACTCCGCTACAATTGGCCCCCATAGAAAAAGTACAAAATTGTCAAAATAAGCGAAAGAGGAGATGTTAAGCATTTACGTGATACATCTGAGATGTGAATATGGTACATTGAGTCATTTAGATACAATAATCTTAAGCGTATGGCTAAATTACAATTGCCTTAATTTTGTTTTGTTAGACCTCTAAGTGGAGGCGGCTTGTAAACATAATTTTAAAGAAAATTGTTGAGCGTTATTATGATGTGGATATCCTTGACAATTTTATGTGGGAAACCATGATGGAAACTGTCCCTGAGATACGTTCATTACCCCTATCGCTGACCCTGAAGGGGGTAGATTGGATACCCAATCTTCTTAACTGAGATTGTGCTTTTCCAAGCGCATAACCAGAAGGGTCTTATCTAGTAACCTAGAATCCTAGTGAAGGGGATTCTGTCAAAGACTAGTCCCTAGTGGACTAAGTACCATGTGTGTACCTAGTCAGGTGGGGTGAGAGTGTTAGGATTGGGTCTGATCCCTTAATATTGAGTAGTGCACGGTAGGGGTAATATTTAATGTTCCTGTAGGATAAACACTCCTAGTTATTTAAGCTGGGTGGTTGCTTACTAGGAATTGGGTCCATGAACTCCAAGTACTGGAATATATTGTGTATTTGTTCATTTTTAGCATGTATTCTGCACAGCCATCCAAATTGAGTTTGTGCCAGTTGGAAAGATCTTTAGAAATGGTTTGCAAGAGAGGCATAAAGTTAAGGTCATAGAGGGATTAGAGTTTACATGGTAGGAGAACCCCTAAATATTTAATCGCCGTATTCGTCCAGGTGAAAGAGAATTGAGTTTTGAGTGGACATGCAGTTTGGGCTGTGAGGTTTAAGGGCATGATTTTGCTTTTCATGAAATTTACTTTAAAGTTAGATAGATAGTTATAAGTTGTGATTTCCATGATGAATGGTGCTATGGAAGTTATCGGATTTGTAAGTGTAAAGAGGAGTTCGTCCGCGAAGGCAGCTACTTTATATTCTTGTTGTTGAACTTTGATGCCTGTTATATCGGGTTTATCCCTAATTCCCTGGAGCAATGGTTCTAGAATGTGTATGAATAGTAAAGGGGAGAGGGGACAGACTCAGAGAGTTGCCCATTGATCTTAAGTTTTGCGCTTGGTCTTGAATAGATAGCGTCTATCCACCGTAGCCAGTGAGGTTTGAATCCCATTGCCCCGAGAGTTGCCCGCAGCAGAGCCCAGTCCATCCTATCAAACACTTTCTCAACGTCGACTGATAGGAGCATGCTCTCAGTTGATCTGGCTTTAGAGGTGTGTATAAGGCTCAGAATTGTGGTGGTGTTGTTTTTCGCCTCTCGTTCGGGCACAAAGCCCACCTGCTCTGGGTGGACTAGTCCCTGCAGCAAAAGACGTAGACTGGTAGCCAGAATTTTTGTAAAAAAATTTAGGTCTAGAATTATCAATGAAATGGGACGGTAACTCCCACACATCGTTGGATCTTTGCCTGGTTTGTGAAGTAATGTAATATGTGCCTCCAGTGCAGAATCTGGAGTGGAAGCCCTTGTAAAGAGGGAGTTAAAAGCATGGAGAAAGGCTTGTTTGAGCGCTTGCCAGAATCTTTTGAAGTATTTGGCTGTGAAGCCATCTGGCCCTGGGCTTGTTCCCAGTGGGAGCCCCTTAACCGCCAGATCAAATTCCTTCCCCACAATGGGACTGTATAGAGTGCGTAAACATTGTCAGGAATGGTCTGTTTTATTCTGTCTGTGAGGAAACTTTCAATTTCACGTAGGGAGGGAGGTATCGTGCAGAGATTATAAAGCTCTGTATAGAATGTGTGAAAGGCCAACATAATGTCTGGAATTAAATGAGAGGTCTCCCCTGCAGGTGTTTTTATGCTAGTGATATAGGTGTATCGCCTAGATTTTTGTAGAGATTTGGCTAAGAGTTTCACGCATTTTACTCCCTGGGAATAGTATTGGTGTCTGGAGAGTCCCAGTTTCCGGGCAATTTGCGCATTTAAGAGTTGCTGTAGTTCAGTACTTTTGTGGGTTAATTGTTTGTACAGAGTTAAGTCTGCACCGCGCTTGTGCGCTTGTGCGTGTTTTCTAGGGCTCTAATTTCTGCCGTGAGCGCATCCACTCGACTCTCTTGTGGTTTCTTGAGTTTGGATGTCAGTGCAATCATATAGCCTCTGATGACACATTTATGTGCCTCCTACGTGAACGAAGGTGATATGGAAGGGATAATGTTCTCTTTAAAATAATGTTGTAGTGTGGCCTGACCGTCGATGTAGACAGATGTCCAGGCAGAGAGCTCTCTCACTGAAGCCTCTGAATAAACAGACACCGAAGATGAAATAGAACATAATATTATATATTATTATATTATATCGCTCTTCTAACTCTTTTCAACTAACCTGTATGTGCCTGTGAAGTCCTCAGCTAATTGTAGGTGCAGCTGTACAGTTACACATCCAGCCGGTCAGCCAGCTGGTCAGCCGGTCAGCCTGTCAGCCTGTCAGCCTCTACTCTATCCACCCCAATCATTCAATCGCTCCCTAATCTCTCCCTACTCCTCCCTATTCTCTGCAGTGTAATACCGCTACCGCTACATACTGCTACATACCGTTACATGTTGCTGCATTACCGTAACAGTGAAACAGTGTAGCGCTGTAATTGATACTTTCAGCCGAGGAAGTTTTTTTTTTTGGGGGGGGGGGGGGGGGGCAGCATCCCCTGAGCTCTCTTCAAAAGGGAAAAGAAAAGAAAAAGGGAATTAAACCCCTTTGGGACTTACCACTTATGAAATCCTCGCGGAATGGGTCCAAGCCGAAGCCCAGGAGCAGCACTCTCCCCTCTCTTCATACCATGTTCCAGCCAGCGAGACCTGCGGATGCAAATGAAGATGCTGCAAAATCCACAAAGTGAGTGGCTTCTGGCGCTGTGAATAGCGCTGACACTGTGAATAATGGCCTGGACACAATAAACAGCCTGGAAAGCAGGAAAAGCGGGGACAGCCACGAGATTCATGCAGACTCAGGAGAGGGAGGATCAGGTAAAAATTTACCTACTGATACAGCTAGCATTGCAATACCTATTGTGCAGATACCAGGACCAGATGGCATACAATGCATATTAGCACAAATGAAATAGGATAGAATTTTTTTAGCGGGAGAGATTGAGAGAAATGCTAGGGAAATAGGATTAGAGATTCAGGCAATTGGTAATCGGACCGCCACTCTAGAGGTGAGGGTAGAGGCTGTGGCTAAAGTGCATAATGATTTATTACTACAGAATTCGGAATGGGGAACAAGGCTTGATGTCTTAGAAGCGGCATTTGAGGATCTTATTACCGTATATACTCGAGTATAAGCCGAGTTTTTCAGCCCATTTTTTGGGCTGAAAACCCCCAACTCGGCTTATACTCGAGTCAGAGTCTGTATTATGGCAATTTGCATTGCCATAATACAGACTGGGGGGAGAGGGGGGCTGGCAGAGCTGTACTTACCTTTTCTGCAGCTCCTGTCAGCTCTCTCCTCCTCCGCGCCGTCCGTTCAGCACCTCGGTCAGCTCCCAGTGTAAGTCTCGCGAGAGCCGCGGCTCTCGCGAGACTTACACTGGGAGCTGACAGAGGGAGCTGCACAGACCGCGCGGAGGAGGAGAGAGCTGACAGGAGCTGCAGGAAAGGTAAGTACAGCTCTGCCAGCCCCCCTCTCCCCCCCACTGAACTACCAATGCTGGACCACCAGGGAAGGAGAGCCCCCCTCCCTGCCATATATCAAGCAGGGAGGGGGGACGAAAATAAATAAATAAATAAAATAAGAAATAAAATAATAAAAAAAAAATAATAATAAAAAAAAAGGGGTATAAGGATCACTATGGGAGGGGGGGGTATAAGGACCACTATGGGAGGGAGGGGGTGGGTTAAGGACCACTATGGGAGGGAGGGGGGTATAAGGACCGCTATGGGAGGGAGGGGGGGTATAAGGACCACTATGGGAGGGAGGGGGGGGGGGGGGTAAGGACCACTATGGGAGGGAGGGGGGGGGTAAGGACCACTATGGGAGGGAGGGGGGGGATAAGGACCACTATGGGAGGGAGGGGGGGATAAGGACCACTATGGGAGGGAGGGGGGTATAAGGACCACTATGGGAGGGAGGGGGGGATAAGGACCACTATGGGAGGGAGGGGGATAAGGACCACTATTGGAGGGAGGGGGGTATAAGGACCACTATGGGAGGGAGGGGGGTATAAGGACCACTATGGGAGGGGGTGGGATAAGGACCACTATGGGAGGGAGGGGGGGTATAAGGACCATTATGGGAGGGAGGGGGGGGGTATATGGACCACTATGGGAGGGATGGGGGGGGATAAGGAACACTATGGGAGGGAGAAGGGGGATAAGGACCACTATGAGAGGTAGGGGGTGGGATAAGGACCACTATGGGAGGGGAGGGGGAAGTAAGGACCACTAGGGGAGGGGAGGGTAAGGACCACTAGGGGAGGGGTGAGTCAGGACCACTGGGGGGGGGAGTGAAGGAACACGGGGGTGGGGAGGTAAGGACCACTGAGGGAGGAGGAGGGGAAGTCAGGACATATGGGGGGGGGGAGGGGGTGGCAAAAAATGTTTTGCCTACGGCGGCAAATATCCTTGCACCGGCCCTGCACACACTGCATTCACACACTGCATTCATGCACACACACTCTGCATTCATGCACACACACACTGCATTCATGCACACACACACTGCATTCATTATACACACACTGTAAATAAATATTCAATTAATATATATTTTTTTAGGATCTAATTTTATTTAGAAATTTACCAGTAGCTGCTGCATTTCCCACCCTAGTCTTATACTCGAGTCAATAAGTTTTCCCAGTTTTTTGGGATAAAATTAGGGGCCTCGGCTTATATTCGGGTCGGCTTATACTCGAGTATATACGGTAATCGATCTCGACGCAATAATATTAAAATTAGAGGGATACCGGAAACAAGAGATGAGGGCCCAGTGCAGAACTTGGTTCTAGAAATCTTTAGACCCTTATTACCAGACATTCCTGAACCCAGATGGGAAATCGATTATCAGGTGGTCCACAAAGGAATGACGAATAGTGAGATTTCATTATCATAGCACTAAAGACGCTGTAGTGCGCTAATGTAGGGGGATGGAGGTTACTTACAGAGAAAAGGCGCTTCAGATATTCCAAGATCTTTCACCATCCACTCTCTTAAAGAGAAGGCAATGGAAGCCGATTACAGATCATCTGAGACTCAACCACATTCCCTTCGCCTGGGGTCATCCCTTTAAACTTCTCGCTTTTCATAATGAACAAAGCTTTACTACCAACGGGGGATCCAGGTTGATTTTTCCAGATAATGGGTCTGGACACCCCAGATGGAGTAACACCCTTATTTCTACAAAAGACCCCATAACCCGCTCTACCCAGAGAATGGTATGATGTGAGAGAGAATCAAAGTTAATAGGACAATAGGTTCTTATTCCTCTAGGTTAATCCTTTTTGTAAAAGGAGAAGGAAGGAAGAAGACTGACTGAAGGGTGGTGGGAAGTGGGATATATTGTGATATTCATGGTGATTGTGAAGGGGTGAATAGGGAATTGAAGGGATTACGAGAAATGGATTAAGTCATAGCATATTAGTGCACAACGAAGGTTTAGTATAGTAAGACATGTACGGGAAGAAACAAGCATGTTATATAGGAGTATGTATTTCATAAATGATACTCACTATAAAAATTAAAATTAAAATCTCAACAACAATTTAGCAGGAAAATGTTGCATAGGTGGATAATATTGGTCTGTACGGCTCTGTACAGGGTTTGAGGACGGCCTATATGTGTTAACGAGATTTTCAGGAAAGTGTAAGAGGACCCATGCTATATCAAGGAAAATCAGGTTTCTAGAATTAGCTTAAAAATCTAGGCTTCAGGTTGATGGGAGCAGTTGCAGTTTATCCCATGTCCGAATTAGACCTGAAAGAACTGTGCCCCCTAATTAACTCCAGGCATTTGGTAAGTCCAGGAGGTATCCACTGTATATATATTTTTTGGAGGGGTGGGGGGATGGGGGAGGGTGGCACGAGGGGAAAGGAGGGAAGGGAGGTTTGCAGGTTTTTTTTTTCTTTCTCTCTCCTGGCTCGGTATACAATATGCTTATAGGTCTGTTAAATTTATTGGGCCAAAATATCTGCTTGTATATTGGCTGAATTATGATGGATGAGAAGATAATTTCCTTAAATGTAAAAGGCCTTAATTCACCTGTAAAAAGGAAGATACTGTTTAAGGAATTAAAAAGAATGCAGGCGGATATAGCTTTCTTACAAGAAACTCACCTTAACAGATCTCATGTATTATCTTTGACAGATAAATGTTATGATAGAGCGTATTGTTCGAATGCTATTCAAAAACATAATGGAGTAGCAATTTTGTTCCATAAAAGATGCCAGTTTAAAGTCATAGATTTTGGGATACGATAAGCCAAATTATTAATTCTATAGCGTCAGATTGTCTCATGATAGGTGGGGATTGTAATGCTGTCTCTTGTCCAGCAATAGATAGGAACCATTAGCCGGGAACACTGCGATCTCAGGGAAGGGGAAGACAGGACAAAAAGTTCTTTCAGTTTGTGACAACTCATAAACTTATTGATATATGCAGGGCTCAACATCCTGACACACTCGATTATACCTTTTATTCGCATCCACATGATACGTATTCTAGAATAGATATGTTTTTGACCAACTTAACACTTTCTCCCTATTTATATAGCTCACAAATTAATAATATCACGTGGTCAGATCACGCAGATATCACTGTATATATAAAAGTATTATCAGCTAAACCCAATTTTTCTTGGCGACTAAATACTTCTCTTTTGGAGGATCCCCTAGTTAGAGCAAATATTACAAAGGTACTGTTAAATTATTTTTCTGAAAACAATACACCTGAAATCAGTAAAACCACTCTATGGGCAGCACATAAAACTGTAATTAGGGAAGAATTGATCAAAATAGCTTAGTATAAGAAAAAGATTAAATCACAATCATTATTTGAGTTACAGAAAGGTTTACGTAAGCTGGAACAAAAACATGAAACAGTCCCCACAGAACAAACTCTACATGACCTAAAAACGTATAGATTAAAAATTAAATATCTTTTATTAGATGCAGCAGTATGGCAGTTAAAAACAACATGTAGATATTTTTATGAGAAAGCTAATAAAATAGACGCCCCTCTGGCCAGATGCTCAAAACCACGAACACACTTTAAACCTATCTCAGCTATCAAAAATGCTTCAGGAACATTAGTATCGTCACCAGAAGAGGTTTATGGAGTGTTTCTGTAATATTTTTCTAGATTGTATAGTCAATTTATAAATGAGAATGGAGAGGGTACGGACCAGGAGGTAAGACTGAGAGAATTCTTGAGTTGGACGAACTTACCCCAAATCCCCAAAAGCGCCCTAGAAGGATTAGGGACAAAAATATCTATAGAGGAGATTAAAACTGCATGTTCTTCTATTAAGGGGGGTAAAGCACCAGGGCTGGACGGCTTTAGTAGCAGTTACTATAAAATATTTCAACAAACTCTCATGCCATGTTTACGAGAAGTCTTAGATGAAATTTGCCAAAGCGGAGTTCTTCCAGCTGATCTTACAATGGCTAAAATTGTTCTTTTACCAAAAAAAGATAAGGACCCTGCATCAGTGGGAAATTTCAGACCTTTATGCTGATAATTGTCGATATAAAGATAATAGCCAATGTCCTTGCCCTGAGGCTCTCTCCCTTACTCCCTATCCTGATCCATCCAGATCAGGTAGGTTTTG
Organism: Pelobates fuscus; assembly: GCF_036172605.1. Taxonomy (NCBI): domain Eukaryota; kingdom Metazoa; phylum Chordata; class Amphibia; order Anura; family Pelobatidae; genus Pelobates; species Pelobates fuscus. The sequence continues at coordinate 286,466,105 of NC_086317.1, forward strand.
TTCCGGGCAGACAGCTGTACGACAATACGCGTAGAGCAGTCAACGTCACTTGGGTCATGGCAACAGGGAAGACACCATCTATACTCTTGTCACTAGATGCAGAAAAAGCATTTGATAGGGTTGCTTGGCCTTATCTATTTTATTTGCTTCAATATTGGGGCTTTCCGGCTAACTTCATCACTATAATTTGAGCGCTATATTTGAATCCCCAAGCAACAATACAGCTCCCTGGCGCAGATAAGACTCCGTTTGGAATATATAATGGCACATGTCAGGGATGCCCCCTCTCCCCTATTCTGTTTGCCCTTATATTACAACCTCTTCTGATTCACATTAGATAAAGTGGCAATATACAGGGTATCCAAATAGGTAGGGAGATTTATAAAACAGCGGCTTATGCCGATCATATACTAATCTCTATAGCAAACCCTTCTGAATCTATCCCTGAATTGTTCAAGTTAATAGAACAATTTGGAGCTATTTTAGGTTATAAGGTAAATTATAATAAATCATGTGGAGGGACTTTTCATTTTTCCGAGGCAGAACAAGACCAACTAAAAGCTAAAATTGATATGTGTATAGATACATCGCTAAACTATTTGGGTATTAGAATTGGACGATTTAATAATACATTATTTAATGACAACTACGTACCTTTGATTAAAACTTTGAAAAAGGATTTAGAGAATTGGCACGATAAGCCAATTTCATGGATCGGCAGAATTCATTCTATAAAAATTAATATTTTACCGAGGCTTCTATTTTTATTTCAAGCATTGCCTATACGGGTTTGCAAAGGGCACCTAGTGGGTATCCAGAAAGCTATAGATACATTTATTTGGCAGGGCAAGTGACGCAGCAGAGCCAGAACTCTCCTGTATAGACCAAGAGACAAAGGAGGTCTAAGTCTCCCCAATTTAATTATTTATTATTATGCAGCCCAACTGGCAGAAATTATTGGTTGGCATGCAATCCAAGGGAAATACAGATGGGCGGATATAGAGGAAGACTTAATGACACCAGACTCACCAGGATTGTATATGTGGCTTAATAAGGTTTCAAGACCAGTGCTAAAACAAATATGCCCTTCTACTGCAAACTCCCTTTACATTTGGGATAAACTCAAGTTAAAGCATGGTCTAACTAACTTTGCGTATGACTCCTGTTTTTCGGAATAGACAATTTATCCCAGGCCTGGCAGAATACAATTTTTAAAGCCTAAAAGCAGGAGGAATCCATAGACATGTAGATCTTTGGTCAGAAGGAGAGGTAGTTCTATTTTCTAGATTATCGACCAGAATAGAGCTGAGGACAGTAGATTTTTCCGCTATTTGCAGATTAGAGACTTTGCGTACTCAATGGAGGTAAAAACGGCAGTCAAACTCCCCTTCACCAATTTTAAAAAAAGTCTGCAAAATAGGAAGGATAAAGGGAGGTCTTATTTCTGATTTCTATAATCAGCTAAGTGAGGAACCTACGGTTTGGGCTCCCTTAAAGTATATATCCCAGTGGGAGGCAGATTTAGGTTCCTCTTTGGAAGTTAAGGATTGGATAGATATTTGGGAAACAGCATCCAAAATATCGATATGTGTAATCTCGCAGGAACAGATGTTTAAAATATTGTTTAGATGGCATGTGACCCCCGTCTTTTTGTATAAAATAGGTAAAAACCTGACAGATCTTTGCTGGCGGGATGTGGCCTACAAGGGACATATTTACATATGTGGTGGGATTGCCCAAAGATTAAAAGCTACTGGGAGGAAATAAGGGAGCTAATTCGGGTGATAACACAGAGAAACATAGAACTTAACCCTTGGACATTTCTACTATCGAAATCAATAGCAGGTATACCCGGCCACTCGCAGAAACTAATATTTTAAATTTTGTTGGCCGCACGCAGATGTATAGCCGCTAGCTGGATAAAACTAGATCTACCATTAATGAGAGAGGTTGAATTAAAGATTCAAGAAAACTATATAATGGATGAATTATCATTAAGAGTAAGACATTCCCACCATATGTTTAGCAAGGTTTGGGAACCCTTGAAGGTTTATATAAATAGGAAGGGCATATTCGGATGGACAGGTGGAGGGGCGGGGGGAGTTTTTTTTTTTTTAATGATAAATGTAAAAATGTGCTTTGCTGAATAACTTAAAATGGTGATATTAGATGCAATCTTATAGTCAACACTCCTTGTAAATGCATGTTAAAGATTGTATAATGTTTAATGAGTTCTTTCCTCAATGTTAAATAAAGAATTAGAAAAAAAAAATGTTGTAGGGTGTCTTCAGGTTGGGAGATAATATTCTTGCTATTTAAAAGCATATCATTTAGTTTCCATTGAAACGTTTTGATGAGGGGGGTGAGATTTTAATGGCAAGCGACAGTGGTACTATAGGGTATTCTTATATACCCTGCAGAGTAAACTCCGGGGTCACACATGAGATATTCTAATAATGTTGGGGGTACCCTATACATTTACCCATAGCATAACAATAAACAAAATACAATATGGAGCATTTTTACAGTCTGTTAAATCAGGAGACATCTAAGACCGCCCAGAAAGTTCCTCGGCACCCAAGAGTAGAGCACAGATGGGAAGTCTTGACTTTGAAACCGTGTTATTGTAGGTAACATTAAATAGTTCCTGAACAAATCTGTGGTCTTCTCACAGTCTCGAAGTGCAATAGGGCCCACAATATATATCTGTAAGTCTGTTTGTAGCCTGGTTTGTCCGAACAGTGCTGATCTGTGTCTGGGAAAGGTGCTCAGTGTTTGCTGGTCATGCCTGTGGGTGACCTGTCTTCCGATAACATAGCACCCTGGTCATTCCTCCTTTTCTTTGAAGGTGTCGTTGTCATTGAGGCAATTGTGCCGCAGGTGCCCCTTGAATAGTTCTGTACCAGTCCTGAATGCTAACCTCTGGTAGCTCCAGTGCTTGTGTGAGAATTTTCACATCCTTAGCTGACGATAATGTGTGCGTCTTGCCTCCCTGTGTAGCTATCAGGGCAACGGGGTACTCCCACCTATATCTGATATTTCTGGTGCATAGCGTGGCCGTGGTGACCTTCTTGCTTGGAGTGTCGACCACGACAGGTCTGGGTACACCTATTTGGGAAACAGCATCCAAAATATCGATATGTGTAATCTCGCAGGAACAGATGTTTAAAATATTGTTTAGATGGCATGTGACCCCCGTCTTTTTGTATAAAATAGGTAAAAACCTGACAGATCTTTGCTGGCGGGATGTGGCCTACAAGGGACATATTTACATATGTGGTGGGATTGCCCAAAGATTAAAAGCTACTGGGAGGAAATAAGGGAGCTAATTCGGGTGATAACACAGAGAAACATAGAACTTAACCCTTGGACATTTCTACTATCGAAATCAATAGCAGGTATACCCGGCCACTCGCAGAAACTAATATTTTAAATTTTGTTGGCCGCACGCAGATGTATAGCCGCTAGCTGGATAAAACTAGATCTACCATTAATGAGAGAGGTTGAATTATCGGATTGGCGCAGTTCACGCATGATATCTTCTTTTACAGTGAAATAATGTATTCTGCATATAACATCCAGAATTTTCTGTGGGAGCCCCCCAGGGGCGTAATACCTTATGTGCCCTGTCTAACAGTAATGGAGTGTCCATGGGTTTGGACAGAATAAAAGTGGACAACTCTTGCAACATTACAAATAGATCATCATGCTTTTGTTCAGGCATAGCTTTTATTCTGAGGTTGTTTCACCGCCCTCTGTTTTACAGATCATCCATTAGCCTGTGCTTGGAATATATGTGTGTGTTAGCTGCTTCCACTGTGGCTTGAAGGTAAAGTCAATATACAAATATAAAAATGCAGGAAGAGCTCTACTGAAGAATGGGTAGTAATTGTGTGGTTTATAAGGTACAGGGTGCTCTTAAAGGAAGGAAATCTGTTCCCATAGCAGATATATACATGTAATAAAAATAAGAAATAATCCCAAGGCACACCAAGGTTTTGCACATAAAAAGAGTATTTATTAATGCATAGAAAATACAACAGAATATATTTTTTTAATAGAGAGAAAGTGCATAGTATAGTGCTAAACCAGTATATAGTACCAAAACCACAGTATTAGTAAAGTGCTAAATGCAAAATCCCATTAAAAAAGTATTCTGGGGGGCGGGGCTAAGCCAGCAAGCAGAGCAGATGCTTGAAAGCTGAGCTCACGTGTGAACTACTGATATTCACCAATAACTCGCCAAAACCGGGTCACAAACTTAACCGGGCATCGATACCTACACTAAGGAAGACCTGGTGACACATTTGATACTTTCCCCGAGCAATTTGGTGATCGGGAACCCAAGATGGCTAGCTGGGGCCTGCAAGCGATGAAGACGGGGAGAGGCGGCCGCTCTCCCAGTCAACTAACCGGAGAAACAGACCCACGGGCACCCTGTCCCCCCCCGGACCGGAGGGGGTTATTATCCCGGTCCAACTTTAAGAGAACACACTCGGGCATTGAATATAAAGAAAGAAGCATGCAAGCAGAGTGATGAGGCACGAACACGCAAAATGGCCGCCGCCATGTGCACTGAAAATGAGGAAAGTCCCGACCTTATGTCCAAGCTGGAAGCACTAATGGCCGCATTCTGGGAGAAAATAGAGGCTAGGGAGCAAGCAGCAGAGGCACACAGAAGGGCAACAACCACCAGTGAACTCCCACCGCAAAAGCACACTCCCTCCCAGAGCCGACAACCGGCACCATCTCGGACGGGGCTCCCGGCGGACATGCAAACCCAAACGATGGACTTTGCTACACAGGGAGCACCGCCGGAGCAGCCACCATGAACACCTTAACCCCTTAAGGACACATGACATGTGTGACATGTCATGATTCCCTTTTATTTCAGAAGTTTGGTCCTTAAGGGGTTAAAGCACAATCCTGGCAAGGGGACCCTCCGGGCCCGACACCCAGCCCAACGAAGGGAATCAGTACAAACAAAGAGACACAGGCGGCAAACTCCAAGCCTTCTCCGACTCCACTTCAACCATAATTGTTCAACCATAATTTTTTTTTCAGGAGAAAAATATAATATAAATATAATATAAATATAATTTAATTTGAATAAAATCTAAACAAGTGTGAGATCGAAAGAAATATGGCTATTTTTCAAGTGCTGCATGGCATTTTAACTGTGAATTTCAAACTACTCTCAGCTTTCACTGAAATAAAACAGACATACTTGTATATACGAATCTCAGTGCACAGGCTCTGTTCAGAGCCAGATTGCTAGTTGGCTCTAAGATGAATGTGCTTAACAGTATAGATTTCGTCTGGCCCAGCTATGGAGTCCCAGGTGAGTCTACTCTGCTATGATTTCACTGTCCATGGCAGATATTTTAAGCCAGCAAACCTGGCCCTGGTTCAAACTGGTATGGGAGACCAGTCTATGCTGATACTATTCTATTTTATCAGGTTATATGGGGAGACTCATTGTGTTGGCTATAGTTTAGCCCTACTCCCGAAAGAGACCATTGGTATAATACCCTTCAGGTGGTATGATGATCTATAATTAAGAGAAGAATTCTCACAGATCTGTATGTACATGTGCATACCTTTTCACAGTTCAAGGAAGATATCGGTCAGTATATCTTGATTTTATGGACACTATTATCACTGGAACAACTTCGGCTTTCCAATACAACTGGAATACCACTATTTGCCTGCTGGGCATTTAGGGACTGCCAGTCCCGGTTCAAGTTATTCACACGGCATTACGCTGTCTAAAAGGGTTGATGTCTGGGGGCCCTATGTCACAGGGTGCTCTGAGGATCTACAATTTTTTGGGGAACTCTACCCAAGCTCAGAGGTCCCCATTACTCATTCAAGACCCATGGTAAAGCGCTGCGGAATTGGATGGCGCTATATAAATAACATATAATCATATAATAATAATATGCAACCCAGGATTGGCCTGCTATGTCTGTGCCCCATTGATTGGCCTGCTAGGTCTGTGCCCATTACAACGGCCTGCTATGTCTGTGCCCATTAAAACGGCCTGCTATGTCTGTGCCCATTAAAACGGCCTGCTATGTCTGTGCCCATTTAAACGGCCTGCTATGTCTGTGCCCCATTGATTGGCCTGCTATGTCTGTGCCCCATTGATTGGCCTGCTATGTCTGTGCCCCATTTATTGGCCTACTATGTCGGTGCCTATTTGAATGGCCTGCTATGTCTGTGCCTATTTGCTTGGCCAACTATTCTGTGTCCATTCGTTTGGCCTGCTGGGCCTGTGCCCTTCTGACGGGCCTGCTCTATTGGTGCCGAACCCCTTTTGGCCGCAGGCCTGGGGGAATATCACTGAGGAAAAGCCAGTGCCCACCAGTGACATGGAAATAGGCAGGTGTCCAGACAAGCACCATTGCCATACTATCCAAGAGGACACCAGTATACGGCCATCTGAATATGGTGGGAAGGGTGAAGGCACTAAACTTCATGCCTGAAGGGCAAGGTTTCTTATGAAGACCCCGGACACACATCCGCGGTTTACGCCAGACCGGCAACGGCACATCTCCAAGGAGAATTTTGCACAGGCAAGGACCGGTACTCAGACACCTACAGGAGAACGCGGTGTTTTCCTTGTCTTTAAAGGGACACTATAGTCACCCGAACAACCTTAGCTTAATGAAGCAGTTTTGGTGTATAGAACATGCCCATGCAGCCTCACTGCTCAATCCTCTGCCATTTAGGAGTTAAATCCCTTTGTTTATGAACCCTAATCACACCTCCCTACATGTGACTTGCACAGCCTTCCATAAACACTTCCTGTAAAGAGAGCACTATTTAGGCTTTCTTTATTGCAAGTTCTGTTTAATTAAGATTTCTTTATCCCCTGCTATGTTAATAGCTTGCTAGACCCTGCAAGATCCTCCTGCATGTGATTAAAGTTCAATTTGATTGAGATACAATTATTTAAGGTAAATTACATCTGTTTGAAAGTGAAACCTGTTTTTTTTTTCATGCAGGCTCTGTCAATCATAGCCAGGGGAGGTGTGGCTAGGGCTGCATAAACAGAAACAAAGTGATTTAACTCCTACATGACAGTGAATTGAGCAGTGAAATTGCAGGGGAATTATCTATACACTAAAACTGCTTTATTTAGCTAAAGTAATTTAGGTGACTATAGTGTTCCTTTAACAACTAACTCCGTATCTGCCTCCCGGTATCCATATAGGTATCGGTAGTTATTCCTGCGTAAGGTTAGCTCCTGGCCCTGTTCAGTGGGGCTTACTTGTCTTACCTTCCGGCCTGCTATTTGCCTTCTAGCTGAGATAGAATTTGCGTTTTTACTCTCATCTACGTTATTGTTGTTTTTTTTTCGTTTATGTGACTTCCTTTTCCTTTCGCTCGGGTCGTCAAGAGGCCTGACTTGACCTCCTCCGACCTCCCGGGCACTTGTGGATTGCGGAGAACGTCTCCAGCTTTCCTCAGACTAACCAACGGTCATCCTGGACCCCGCGCGCGCACACGGTTGGTAGTTTTCCCTCGTTGTTTCCGAAGATTTCCCTCAGCCTTATGCTGATACTAGTAATTGGTGTACCCTGCAATTGGTCTTTAGGGACTCTAGTTTGGATCACAGGAGGGTGCGGCCCTCCATCACTTTGATCCGAGAATATTTTATCTTCAGGAACAGAGAGCGAACCCCTCTCAGATACGGAACTGGACACTGATTTGTTATTAGAGGGCGCAGCCCTCCCTCAACCTCAGCCAGAGACTGAGCTGGATACAGAGGACATGTTTGGAGGACACATTCTCATAGAGAGAACCAGTCACGGAGGTAGACTCTACTGTCCGCTCAGGCTATCAGCCGGACGCTATCACGATATTCGATCACATTAGTAGAGAGCGCGGCTCTCTCATACACTCGACGCTCTACAGTGTCGACCATTTGTTCATCACACAGGCTTGTACCTGTGCAAGACATCGATGACTACATGGAGGGGCGTCCCTCCTGCATTCAATTAGATCTGACGTCTGTGCTACTGATTTTGTTATAGAGGACTGCCTGGTCATGCAAGATATACATATTTAGACTGGATCCCTCTATTCTATCTCCTGTAATGTATCTACTGGATCCGGACCGCTGTAACACACGCAAGACATTCTCACAGAGGTATAACGGGGGGAGACTCCCACTAATTTACACACACTCCTGGAGATGGTACGGCTAACGGAT